>NW_027362767.1:230887289-231500896 GCF_046119375.1 Phyllobates terribilis
CACACCCCCTTGTCAAAGACCATAAAAATTAGCATAAAAAAGGGCCCATATCTCTGGAACTGAATGGTAGAGTTACAAAAACTCAAGGGAGCGTTAGGATTAAAATAATGATTTTATGTGTAGCAAATTGTATTATGTTTTCGGGTATATATAAATTACTGACAAATTTAGATATTTTTTTGGAGGGGGGGCGGCAACCAAATATAAAAAAAACTTTTTTTTTAAATATATTTTTTTTATTTTCTAGTATTCACATTTCACATCAAATAACATGACAAATTAATTTCCAGGTTAGTATAGTTATGTGGATACCTAATATGTGTAGGGGTTTTTAAGGTTTATTTTTCTTATATGTATGTAATAAAATGTATTTTAGCTAACAAAAAAATCTAATTTTTTTTTTTTTTTTTTTTTGCAGTGTAGACTTTTTTATTTTTATTATTTTCTTACAAACGTTTTATATATATATAAGTTTGTGAAGTATTTGAGAGAAGAAAGCCTTTTGTGTACATAGAAAAAGTCTTAGATCTTTGAGTTCAGGTCATGAAAAATGGGAGCAAAAACAAGTGTTTATATTTTTGTTCAGTGTATATATGTGTATGTGTGAGTATATATATTTTACAAAAAAACTTATTTATATGTATCTCTATAAATATATATAGTTTATTTTAATTAAATAAATATACACACATGTATATTGTAGGAAGCAGGAGGGAAAGTCCTGGATGGCAGTTATGTATCACTGAGGTGGCTGGCCTCGGTAGTGTAAGTCCCAGAAATGAAGGCACCATTAACTGTAGGTTGCTGGGAGGTTTTTGTAAATGGACTGGATTTTGGGTCCTGGATTTAGGAGCGACAGAAGAGCCTGAGTGGGAATGGTCGCTCCCATACACTCCAGTCCGGGCCTTGCAGGTCTTATAAAAGGCAGCTGAATTGGTTGAGGTATGCCTGAGGTAGTGGAGCTGGAGTGAGAGCTCTTATGGTGGATAGACCATGCCTGAAGCCGTAGCAATGCCTGACTTGCTATGAAAGTAAGACTATGTAATTTTACTGTGCCTACTCTGAGAAAGGACTGTTTTCCTTTGTTAATGCATTTTTTTTTGGCTGAAGAAAAGCTACTTTTGAAGTTTATGACAGACAATGAACTTAAGACTGTTTTGCAACAAAACCTAGTGCCTGTACCCCTCGCCACTGCTGGAAAGCTTGAATCCCTACAAAGCAAACAGAAAATATGATGCAGCACCGGCTTCAGAGTAAGGGATAGGCGCTAGCCCTAAAACCAGATAATATAAAAATTTAAAAAAAAGCAGGCGGCACTCAAATATACACACAGTATTTTTCGGATTATAGGGCGCACCAGACCATAAGACACATCCTAAGTTTAGAGGAGGAAAATAGGAAAAAATAATGTTTAACCTGTCATCAGGATCAGGCATGTCAGGGGTCACAGGTGCTGTAGTTTACTGGGGGACAGCGGCGGTGGAGTGGAGTCACATTTATATCATTTGACAACAGAAGTGGGGTGATGCTGCGGGCCCTAGTCTAGGAAGAGGGGGTGTCCTGGCAGTGCGAGGCAGGAGCAAAGTCCCCGCTGCACACATTGATCTCCCGAAGATCTTCAGTAAAATGGTGCTGCAGGCAGCGCATGCGCAGGTTGGTATCTCACCTCATCATTGAGACAAGATCTCAATCTGCATATGCGTCGACACCGACGCCATTTTCCTGAAGCCCACCGTGAGGTCATTATGCGCAGTGGAAATTGTCTCTTGCCTTGCACCGCTGGAACACCCCCTCTTCCTAGCCCAGGGCCCGCAGCATCAATGAATGCTACCTTGTCAGCACATAGTGAATCAGGTGTATTGTCTCAACTACTGCTCATATAGGGTGATTGGGGGACTTCTGCACAGTTGCCCACAGGGGGATTTACCTATTCTCCAATGGGCCAGTCTGAGACTGTATATATGCTGTACATAATGTGCCCCCCCCAAGAGAGCATAAACAATTTCTGTGGAATATTTAGTTTTTCTTTATTCTGCATTTTTATTACTGCAACAAGGGCACCCATAGTAGCGCCAGTAGTCCTCTACAATGGCACAAGTCACTGAAAGCACTGATATTGGTCTACCAAGAACGGGCAGCTCTGGTATTCTGAGCAGATACCCTTCATTCACGTGATTACCAGGTCCTACAGAAGCAATGCCACTGCATAGCGCTCATTAAGCTTTATGTAGATGGAAAAGGCAGAAGCGGTAATAAACCACTTCTGTCTACTCCCCAGGCTCCCCAGCTGTGCCTGACAGCCGCGGTCCGGACATGCTGCTGCTAGATTGCAGGAGCTTTAACCTCACCCCTTGGTCGTTATCAGGTTAATGTAATCTTCACTGTAGACGAAAGGCATTTGGCTGCACATTGTAGATTATTATCTATTGTTCCAAATAAAAAAACAAGTAACATTTTATGCTTCATTAACCATAAAACAACAGGATCACTTTTATGAGATCTCGGAAAACTCTTGAAATTAAATTGTCTGGCTCAAATAATATCATGTTATCTCCTTCCTGACATGGTGAATTTTCGTTTTTGCTCTTTCCTTTTTTCCTACCCTTCTTCCCAAAGTCATGTTTCTGTTTTTTTGGGGGTTTTTTTGCTTCTACATAGCTATGTTTTTGTTTATTGCATCTTTTTGAGAGGTACAGTGGCTGAAAAAAAATAAAATTTTGACACTTTTAATTTTTTTTCTTTTCCTTACAGCAATTATTGTATTTTGATAGATCGGATTCACTCCAAAACTTTTTAATTTCGTTATTTTTTGTTTTGTGAAATGGAGATTTGATTTGAATTTAATTAATATTATTTAATATTTTAGAAAAGTTTTTCAAATTACTTTTTGCTTACTTTTTAGTCCTCCTGGCGGACTTACATAGTTACATAGTTTATAGTTACATAGTTTATGAGGCCGAAAAAAGACAAGCGTCCATCCAGTTCAGCCTATTTCTTGTGCACTGCAGCTATTCCGCAGCGTTGATCCAGGGGAAGGCAAAAAAAAACCATGCGGTATAGGCCAATTTATATCATTGAGGAAAAATTCACTTCCCGACTCCAATCTGGCAGTCAGATTAAATCCCTGGATTAATTAACTATCACTAAGCATAAGATGTAATTTTATTGTTCTCAAGAAAGGCATCCAGGCCTCTCTTGAACTCATTAAGTGAGTTGGACATCACCACTTCCTCTCCCAGAGAGTTCCAGAGTCTCACGGCTCTGACCGTAAAGAATCCCCTTCTATGCTGGTGCAGGAACCTCCTTTCCTCCAGACGCATAGTGTGCCCCCTCGTCTTTGTCACCGTCCTTGGTATAAACAGGTCATGGGAGAGATCTCTGTACAGCCCCCTGATGTATTTATACATGTTTATGAGGTCTCCCCTAAGCCTTCTCTTTTCCAATGTAAATAGGCCTAATTTTGACAACCTCTCTGGGTATTCTAGTCCCTCCATTCCCTTTATTACCTTAGTCGCCCTCCTTTGTACCCTCTCTAGCTCCAATATGTCTTTCCTGAGCACCGGAGCCCAGAACTGTGCACAATATTCTAAGTGCGGCCTTACCAGCGCTTTATACAGAGGAAGAACAATGTTCTCATCACATGCCCCTATTCCTCTTCTGATGCATGCCATGACTCTATTTGCCTTCGCAGCTGCTGCCTGACACTGGGCACTCCAATTTAATTTGCTATTAACCAAGACGCCCAGGTCCTTCTCCATGTCAGATTTCCCCAGCGGTTTCCCATTTAATATGTATGGGTGACTGCTGTTTTTCTTTCCCATGTGCATGACCTTACATTTATCGGCATTGAACCCCATTTGCCATTTTTTGGCCCAACTCCCCAATTTATCTAAATCCTCCTGTAGCTGTGCCCTATCCTCATCTGTATTAACTACTTTACAAAGTTTAGAATCATCTGCAAATATTGCTATTTTACTATGCCACCCTTCCACTAGATCATTAATAAATATATTAAATAATATAGGGCCCAAGACAGACCCTTGAGGCCCCCCGCTAGTAACCCTGACACACCCTGAGCTTACTCCATTGATAACCACCCTCTGCTTTCTATCACTCAGCCAGCTATTGTCACACTGTCACAGAATACTGGAGGTAGGGGGCCTAAGCTGACCCTAAGCTGGGGCCCTGACTAATCCCTCAACCTGGAGGTACTGTTAAAGGTACAGAGGTCCAGGCCGCCAGCGTAACCCCTACCTCCTGAGGATCCCTGCACCTCAGTAATCTAGTCCTGAGAAGGACCCCGATCACAACAATTGGGAACCAGAAATAATATGCCCACACACAGTATTTAGACGAACGAGACAGTACAAGGGAAAAACCAAAACCACCTTGCATACAACTTCTACACAACTACAACAGAGGGAACACCAACGGGAAAGGAGATAAATGATAAAGCGAGGAAAGGGAAAAAACACTTCCAAATACACTTATCTCAGCAACTCCAAACACCACGATCCGCTCTGTAAGTCTGAATGAAAAGCTTTCACCGACACCTCCCAAACAGACCTGCAGGAATATGAAGGAGTCTCACTAAAGAAGCATTGATTGCAGCTGGGCGAGGCTGGACCTCAGCTAGCCCAGAGAGAGAGAGAATTAACTCCTTCACTGCCGAAAAAACACAAAGCACCAACAAGTCAGCTGCGAGAAGTCAGGCTGTGTACTCGTGACGATCTTCGTGGCAACACACCCGTGACAGTACCCCCCCTTCTACGAGGGGCCTCCGGACCCTCAGGGCCAGGTTTATTCGGGTGAGTCGTGTGGAAGGCCCGAACTAATCGGTCTGCGTTAATATCCGACGCAGGAACCCACATCCTCTCCTCAGGACCATACCCCTTCCAATGAACCAAGTACTGAAGGGACCGGCGATTAAAGCGTGAATCAATGACCCTCGATACCTGGAACTCCAAGTTACCATTGACAACCACAGGAGGGGGAGGTAAAGGTGACGGTACCACCGGCGCCACATACCTCTTAAGCAATGATCTGTGAAACACGTTGTGAATTTTAAACGTAGGGGGGAGGTCAAGACGGAATGCCACCGGATTAATAACAGAACTGATTCTGTACGGCCCGATGAACCTGGGACCCAGTTTCCAGGAGGGAACCTTAAGTTTAATATTCCTGGTAGACAACCATACCTGATCGTTCACACTTAGGTCCGGACCAGACACTCTCCTCCTATCAGCCATACGTTTGTATCGGTTCCCCATAGTATTCAGATTCTTCAGCACCCCTCTCCATACTGAAGCGAGAGATGAGGAAAATCGTTCCTCCTCCGGAACCCCCGAAGAGCCCCCCCTACTGAAAGTACAAAACTGGGGGTGAAAACCATATGCCCCAAAAAACGGGGACTTACCAGTGGACTCGCTCCGCCTATTATTGAGAGCAAACTCTGCCAGAGGTAGGAAAGAAGCCCAGTCCTCCTGGTTCTCTGACACAAAACACCGAAGATATGTCTCCAAGCTCTGGTTCATACGTTCCGTCTGACCATTGGTCTGAGGATGAAAAGCCGACGAGAATGACAAATGCATCCCCCGCCGTGCACAAAACGCCTTCCAGAACTTGGACACAAACTGAGACCCCCGATCAGACACCACCTCTGAGGGTACCCCGTGAAGCCTCACAATCTCCCCAATGAACACCTGCGCAAGAGTTTTAGCATTAGGGAGAGCCGGAAGAGCGATAAAATGTGCCATCTTGCTGAACCTGTCCACTACAACGAGTATGACCGTTTTACCCGAAGACGGAGGGAGGTCCGTAATAAAGTCCATAGACAGATGAGTCCAAGGACGCTCCGGGATCTTCAAAGGTAAAAGGGCCCCAGACGGACGGGTATGTGAGGTCTTAGAGCGCGCACAAACCCCACAGGACGCGACAAAAGTTACCACCTCTTTATGTAAGTTAGGCCACCAAAACCGACGCGAGAGGAGATCCACAGTTGCTTTACTTCCCGGGTGTCCTGCAAAAACTGAGTTATGGTGTGCCTCGATCACCTTTTGTCGCAACTGATCTGGAACGAACAGTCTCCCCGGAGGTCCAACAGGGGCGTCCCCCTGAGCCTCCAATATCTCCTCCTCCAGCTCAGAGCATACTGCCGAAACCACCACCCCCTCCTGAAGAATAGGAATCGGGTCGTCCGTATTCCCGGCCCCAGGGAAACTACGAGATAAGGCATCCGCCTTTACATTTTTAGACCCAGGACGATATGTAACGACGAAATTAAACCTGGTAAAAAACAATGACCACCTAGCTTGTCTGGGATTCAGACGTTTAGCGGACTCCAGATATAGCAGGTTCTTGTGATCGGTGATGACGGTGACCGGATGAACTGCCCCCTCCAAAAAATGGCGCCACTCCTCAAAAGCTAACTTAATGGCCAAGAGTTCCCTATTGCCGACATCGTAATTCCTCTCAGCGGACGACAATTTTTTAGAGAAAAAGGCGCACGGATGCCACTTACCAGGGGACGAACCCTGTGACAATACTGCTCCCACCCCTACCTCGGAAGCGTCTACCTCTACAAAGAATGGCTGAGACGCATCAGGTTGAATGAGTATGGGTGCCGAGGCAAAACATTTTTTCAAGGAGGAGAATGCTTGACAAGCCTTGTCAGACCACCTAGAAAAATCCGTCCCCTTTTTAGTCATGTCTGTGAGAGGCTTAACCATGGAGGAGAAATTACGAATGAACTTCCGGTAATAGTTAGCAAACCCCAGGAAACGTTGTAGTGCCTTAAGATTCTCCGGCCGATCCCACTCAAGAACTGCCCGCACTTTCCCAGGGTCCATACGAAAACCGGACGCTGAAACCAGGAAGCCTAAAAACTGGAGTTCCTGTACGGCGAACACACACTTTTCCCACTTGGCATACAGTTTATTATCCCGCAAGATCTGTAACACCTGTCTAACGTGCTCCTGATGAGACACCAGATCCGGCGAGTAAATTAAGATATCATCCAGATATATGACAACAAACTGTCCCACCAGGTGGCGAAAAATATCATTAACAAAGTGTTGAAACACCGCCGGGGCATTAGTCAGACCGAATGGCATGACAAGGTTCTCATAATGCCCCTCCGGAGTGTTAAAAGCCGTCTTCCACTCATCCCCCTCCTTCATCCTAATCAGATTGTACGCCCCCCTGAGATCCAACTTAGAGAACCATTTGGCGCCCACGATCTGATTAAAGAGATCGGGAATAAGTGGGAGCGGATACGGATCTCGGACCGTAATCCGATTAAGTTCACGGAAATCCAGGCAAGGGCGTAGGCCTCCATCTTTCTTCTTAACAAAGAAGAACCCCGCGGCCACCGGTGAAGATGAAGGTCTAATATGCCCCTTAGCCAGACTTTCAGAAATATAATCCTTCATGGCCTGCCTCTCAGGACCAGAAAGGTTATACAACCTAGCTTTAGGTAACTTGGCCTCAGGGAGCAGTTTTACAGAACAGTCATACTCGCGATGAGGAGGTAGTTCCTGACACCCATTCTCCGAGAATACATCCTCAAAGTCCGCCAGAAATGGAGGTAAGACCCAAGGAGTAACCGCACCGATGACCGTGTTCATGCAGTTTTTATTACAGAATTTACTCCATTGGCTTATCTCTCTGGTTTGCCAATTAATAACCGGGTTATGCTTAGCTAACCAAGGAAGGCCCAACACTATAGGAGTGGGAAGACCCTCCAACACGTAGCAAGACAACAGTTCTTTATGTATTGCCCCCACTTGAAGTTTTACGCCATGCACAGCTTGCAAAAAACTTCCCTGACCGAGAGGCCTGGCATCGATCGAGAATATGGGGATGGGTTTAGCCAACTCACTCAATCGCATACCTTGAACCCGGGCAAACCGAGCATCAACCAGATTAGCCCCGGCCCCACTATCCAGAAGAACAGATATCCTCTCAGTTCTCGCACCCACCACCACCTCCGCCGGTACGAGAAACTGAGACGAACCTAGGGACGAAATACCTACTCCCAGATTGCCGTCCACCACACAACCTGGGATCAACAGTTTTTTCGACGACTCTTTACTCTGCAAGGGACGGGATGGACACCCCCCAATAAAATGTCCCTTTTTCCCGCAGAGGAAACACCTTCCTGTCTTATGGCGCTCCACCGGTCCCCTTCCCCGAAATGATGTCCCTCCTAATTGCATAGGCTCCTCCGGACTGACCAGGGGAACCACCATATGAGGGGACCTTGTAGGAGGTGGAGACATTACAGGGGGTAGAGTTATCCCGCACCTCTCCCGAATCCGTCTGTCAACGCGAATGGCAAGGGCCATAGCGGCTTCCAGTGACGCGGGAGAGTCATACTGTGCCAACACATCCTGTAATTTGTCGGATAAACCATGACAAAACTGGCTCCTAAGAGCCGGGTCATTCCACTGGGTGTCCGTGGCCCACCTACGGAACTCCGAACAGAATTCCTCCGCCGGACGATCTCCCTGCTGAATCCTACGTAACTTAGACTCAGCAAGGGAGATCCGATCTGGGTCATCATATACGAGTCCCAGAGCAGCGAAAAACCTATCCACTGACTGGAGAACCGGGGAGCTTGGGGGAAGAGAGAACGCCCAAGATTGTGGGTCCCCTTGTAGGAGCGAGATGACAATTCCCACCCTTTGTTCTTCGCTGCCCGATAACCGAGGCCGCAGCCGAAAGTACAATTTGCATGCCTCCCGGAAAACAAAAAACTTGTCCCGCCCCCCAGTGAACCTGTCAGGGAGAGCTACTTTAGGTTCTGGTCCGGCTTGCTCCAGAGGATGCAAAACCTTGGACCTAACGTCCGCCAGCCCCATGGACAAACTCTGCAACTGCCGAGCTAGACCGGCTACTGGATCCATGGTAGCTGGAGAAAAACTAAGTTGGTCGGTGAAAATGTCACACTGTCACAGAATACTGGAGGTAGGGGGCCTAAGCTGACCCTAAGCTGGGGCCCTGACTAATCCCTCAACCTGGAGGTACTGTTAAAGGTACAGAGGTCCAGGCCGCCAGCGTAACCCCTACCTCCTGAGGATCCCTGCACCTCAGTAATCTAGTCCTGAGAAGGACCCCGATCACAACAATTGGGAACCAGAAATAATATGCCCACACACAGTATTTAGACGAACGAGACAGTACAAGGGAAAAACCAAAACCACCTTGCATACAACTTCTACACAACTACAACAGAGGGAACACCAACGGGAAAGGAGATAAATGATAAAGCGAGGAAAGGGAAAAAACACTTCCAAATACACTTATCTCAGCAACTCCAAACACCACGATCCGCTCTGTAAGTCTGAATGAAAAGCTTTCACCGACACCTCCCAAACAGACCTGCAGGAATATGAAGGAGTCTCACTAAAGAAGCATTGATTGCAGCTGGGCGAGGCTGGACCTCAGCTAGCCCAGAGAGAGAGAGAATTAACTCCTTCACTGCCGAAAAAACACAAAGCACCAACAAGTCAGCTGCGAGAAGTCAGGCTGTGTACTCGTGACGATCTTCGTGGCAACACACCCGTGACAGCTATTTACCCACTTGCACACATTATCCCCCAGACCAAGCATTCTCATTTTATATACCAATCTTTTGTGTGGCACGGTATCAAACGCTTTGGAGAAGTCAAGGTATACAACATCCACGGACTCTCCCCGGTCCAGCTGTGAGCTCACCTCCTCGTAGAAGGCAATCAGGTTTGTTTGGCAGGAGCGATCTCTCATGAATCCATGTTGATATGGAGTTAGGCAGTTATTATCATTAAGATATTCTACAATAGCATCTCTAAGAAATCCTTC
This sequence comes from Phyllobates terribilis, assembly GCF_046119375.1. Lineage (NCBI taxonomy): Eukaryota > Metazoa > Chordata > Amphibia > Anura > Dendrobatidae > Phyllobates > Phyllobates terribilis. The sequence goes on from NW_027362767.1 coordinate 230,897,130, forward strand.
AAACAATTTACCCACAACAGACGTTAAGCTGACTGGTCTATAGTTCCCAGGGTCACTTTTAGACCCCTTTTTGAATATTGGTACCATATTTGCTTGGCGCCAGTCTAGTGGGACAGTCACTGTCCATAAAGAGTGCTTGAATATAAGATACAGCGGCCTGTCTATCACATTACTTAATTCTTTTAGTACCCGGGGGTGTATGCCATCTGGGCCTGGTGACTTGTCTATTTTGATATTATTTAGGCGTTTCTGAACTTCCTCCTGGGTTAGGTGGGTGATATTTAGCGGAGGGTTTACTTTATCACTCTGCATTTCCTCCGATAAATTGCTTTCTTTTGTGAAAACAGTGGAGAAGAAGCTATTGAGTAGGTTTGCTTTACCCTCATCGCCCTCTATGATTTTACCCAGGTTATTTTTCAATGGGCCAACGCCATCAGTTTCAATCCTTTTACTGTTTATATAGTTAAAGAACAGTTTGGGATTCTTTTTACTTTCCTTGGCAATTAGTCTCTCTGTCTCCTCTTTTGCTATTCTTATTTGTTTCTTACAGATTTTGTTTTTTTCCCTATAAGATATTAGCGCTTCCTCGCTGCCTTCTTGTTTAAGTTTACCGAAAGCCCTTTTTTTGTTTTTCATTGCCCTCTTGACTTCCTTATTTAGCCACATTGGCTTCCTCCTATTCCTAGCCCTTTTATTCCCATAAGGTATGTACCTTCTACAGTGACTATGTAGGACTGTTTTGAAAATTTCCCATTTTCTATCCGTGCTCCTATTACTGAAGATACTATCCCAGTCTATAAGGTGCAGGGCATCTCTTAGCTGATCAAACTTTGCCCTCCTGAAGTTCAGTGTTTTTGTGACTCCCTTGCTGGGCACCTACTGAAGCACATGTGGAATTGTATAATGTTGTGGTCACTATTTCCCAGGTGCCCCCCGACCTGCACCTCAGTTATTCTGTCTGGCCTGTTAGTTAATATTAAGTCTTAAAGGGCCGTCCCTCTAGTTGGTTCCTGCACAAGTTGTGACAAATAATTGTCTTTGATAATTGACAGAAACCTGTTTCCTTTCTGAGATCTACAGCTTTCGGTTTCCCAGTCTATATCGGGGTAGTTGAAGTCCCCCATAATAATCACCTCGTTATTTTTTGCTACTTCGTCTATTTGTCTCATTAATAGACTTTCCGTGGCTTCTGCTATATTTGGTGGTTTATAACAGACTCCTATGATAATTTTATTATTGTTTTTTGCCCCATGTATCTCCACCCATAAGGACTCGACCTCCTCATTTCCCTCCCATACATCCTCCCGTATTGTAGGCTTTAGACACGTCTTTACATATAGACAGACTCCACCTCCTTTCCGATTTCTTCGATCCCTTCTAAACAGACTGTAACCCTGTAAGTTAACTGCCCAGTCATAGCTTTCATCTAACCATGTCTCGGTTATTCCCACTATGTCATAGTTACCTGTAGATATTTCTGCTTCCAGTTCATCCATCTTGTTTGTCAGGCTCCTGGCATTTGCTAGCACGCAGTTTACACGATTTTGTTTTGTTCCAATCTTCTCCCTGTGGATTGTATTAGAAATTTTCTCACCTCCCCTCCAAGTATCTTGTCCTGGACCTTCTTTGTCGCACTTCATATCTCTCATTAGTATGTTCTCTGGTTGCATGTTCGTGTCCGGCGTTTTTCTTCCCATCCCCTCTTCTTCTAGTTTAACGCCCTCCTGATGAGTGTTGCGAGTCTCCTGGCGAATGTGTGTTTCCCGGGTTTGTTCAGGTGTAGTCCGTCTCTGGCAAGGAGTCCGTCATAGAGGTAATTCACACCGTGGTCCAGGAATCCAAATCCTTGTTGTCTGCACCATCGTCTCAGCCAGTTGTTCACCTCAAGGATCCTGTTCCATCTCCTGACGCCATGCCCGTCTACTGGAAGGATAGAAGAAAAAACTACCTGCGCATCCAGTTCTTTTACTTTCTTCCCCAATGCTTCAAAGTCCTTGCAGATTGTCGGTAGGTCCTTCTTTGCCGTGTCATTGGTGCCAACATGTATCAGAAGAAATGGGTGGACATCCTTGGAACTGATGAGCTTCGGTATCCTATCGGTAACATCCTTGATCTTCGCCCCTGGGAGGCAGCATACTTCTCTTGCGGTTATGTCCGGTCTGCAGATAGCTGCTTCTGTTCCTCTCAGTAGTGAGTCTCCCACCACCACCACTCTTCTTCCCTTCTTGGCTGTCCTTTTTCTTGTCGCTTCTGGGTGTTTCTGGGTACTCTTTTCTTTTTTGCTTGCTGGTAGTTCCTCATCTTTAGGTGTGCCATCTTCGTCCTCCACAAGTCCTTGGAATCTGTTTCTCAGTTGTGTGGTTGGTGGTGTCTCCATGGTCTTCTTGCTTCTTTTGGTCACTTGCCTCCACTTGTCTGCCTCTGGAGGTTCTCTGACGCTTCCTTCACTTTCCGTGACCAGTAGTGACGCTTCTGTTCTGTCCAGGAAGTCTTCATTTTCCTTGATGAGTTTTAATGTCGCAATTCTTTCTTCCAGTCCCCGCACCTTTTCTTCTAAAAGAGCCAGTAGTCTACACTTCAGAGCCAGTAGTCTACACTTAGTAGTCTACACTTAGTCTACACTTAGTCTACACTTGAACTTGCAATATGCTTTAGTATAGCAGTATATACCGAAATTTACGATTAAATAGACAGCAGCAATAGGGGGCACCCTGCGAACTTGCCGAAATGGCACCGACCGCCAGATCACACACTGATAGAAATTGACAGCTATATTTTAGTGATTACAGAGCAGCGATCTGAGCTTGCTCAGCTCCTGAGCATGTGCATCAGACTTCTTCTGTATGGCGAATGTCAGCAAGTTGTTATTCTGATGTGAATGGGGGTTTTAAAAGCTATGTACAACTATGTACAGATTTGTTTTAATTATTCTTTTGCTTCCCAATTGCAAAGTTAATCAATTTTCTATATACTTTTCATCAAGAAATGTTCCACTTTGCTGCCACAGGGAGTCTGTAAGTCCTTTATTTAGCTGAGCGCTTTTGCAAAAATGTATCATATCTATCAGAACTTCTGCTCCTGATGAATCTCGGCTTCCTTCACCCTTCGCTCAGTGTTAGAGGAAGCAGCAGGGAAGAGGTTGTACAAAGATTTTCACAGTATGGAGAGGAGAGAAAGTAATTCAGGGATGGAAGAGAAAAAAGCTACAGAGAGGGAGGAAAGCACAGAAAAAGAGAAAATAAGCCAGATTAGAAGCTGTGCTGAAAACGGCAACACCCTTCATACACACAGGCCTCACACCCAACCTGTATTACTAGGAAAGATGCTCCCACAACAGAAATATCTAAGTCAGGCTGCAACTTTATATGAAAAGGAATGAATATTACAGACTACAGGTAACTACTAATATCTGTAAAAATTTATTTTCCATGTCATAAATACCTATAAGCTTTAAGAGAAGTGTTTTTTTTCTGGCTGAGCACATTGACATATTGATGATACAGCCATTGGGAAGTCATTATTACAAGTTACCATGAAATGATGAAAGCTTGTATTACAGGATGCAGTAACCAATCAAGCAAAAAATATACAAAGCTCAGCAGTAGAAGAAAATATAAAGGGTAATGCTGTATAAAATGTTCAGCGTTATAATAGGTAAAAAAACAACAATTTTCACAAATATCGATCGATGATATAAAAGGCAGAATGTTTTTACGGCTCAGTAAAAGAGTTTATTACTCCCTCTTACACTCCTGCAGGTCCCTGGTCATAAATGTACTTGACGTGAACCTTGCCGGCATGTGTGCAGTCTGACTGTTTGTGTAATGTAGCTTAATGTACAGAACAACGCTGGGAAGTAATATCTGCTTTGATAGCAAAAGTACCAAACTGTGTGTCAGATTAAAGCCGCTATTAAAAGTCGTATTATTTAGCGATTTTATGTTTCCACCTGAGTGGAAGAAATGATGCAAAGCTCAATATCCTCAGCTGAGGTCAGTCTTTAAAGATAGCGGACTCTTTTTATATTTAAGTTTACTTAAATTGTATGATTTTTTTTAGTTATGCAAAAAGTATTCAAAGTCTTGCATCAAGTATATTCATACAGTGATAGCCGACAGTGTTGGCATACTTGAAATTATTCTAGAAAATGAAGGATTTCTCTCATAAATTATTGCAATTACAGATGTTTTGTTATACAAATGTTTATTTCCTTTGTGTGTATTGGAACAACACAAAAAAAAAAAAAAAAACAGAGAAAAAAATGCAAATTGGACATAATATCACACAAAACTCCAAAAATTGGCCAGACAAAATTGTTGGCACCTTCAACTTAATATTTGGTTACACACCCTTTGTAATAAATAACTGCAATCAATCGCTTCCTATAACCATCAGCTTCTTACACCTCTCAGCTGGGATCTTAGACTTTTACAAACTGCTCCAGGTCTCTCGTATGTGAAGACGCCTTCTCCCAACAACAATTTCAAGATCTCCCCACAGATATTCAATGGGATTTAGATCTGGACTCAATGCTGCCACTTCAGAACTCACCAGCGCTTTGTTTCCATCCATTTCTGGGGGCTTCTTGAAGTATGTTTGGGGTCATTGTCCTGCTGGAAGACCCATGACCTAGAACACAAACCCAGCTCTCTGACACTGGGAACTACATTGTGACCCAAAATCCATTAGTAATCTTCAGATTTCATGATGCTTTGCCCACATTCAAGGCACCCAAGCCAGAGGCAGCAAAACAACCCCAAAATATATTTGAACCTCCACCATATTTGACTGTAGGTACTGTGTTCTTTTCTTTATAGGCATCATTCTGTTTTAGATAAACAACAGAATAATGTGCTTTACCAAAAAAAACTCTATCTTGATCTTAACTGTCCACAAGACGCTTTCCCAGAAGGATTTTGGCTTACTCATGTACATTTTGGCAAACTGCAGCCTAGCTTTTTTATATCTCTGTGTCAGTAGTGGGGTCCTCCTGGGTCTCCTACCATAGCGTTTCATTTCATTCAAATGTCAACGGATAGTTTCAGCTGACACTGATGCGCCCTAAGCCTGCAAGACAGCTTGAATATTTTTGGAACTTGATTGGCTTCTTATCCACCATCAAGACTGTCCTGCAACCTTTCATCAATTTTTCTCTGCTGTCCACGTTTAGGGAGATTAGCTACAGTGCCATGGGTTATAAACTTCTTGATTATGTTGTGCATCGTAGACAAAAGAACATCAAGATCTCTGGAGATGGACTTGTAACCTTGAGATTGTTGATATTTTTCAACAGTTTAGGTTCTCAACTCCTCAGACAGTTCTCTTCTCCTCTTTCTGTTCTCCATGCTTAGACATAAAATGCAAAGATTGAGTCAACTTCTCCCCTTTCATCTGGTTTCAGGTGTGATTTTCATATTGCCCACACCTGTTAGTTGCCACAGGTGAGTTTGAACGAGCATCACATGCTTGAAACAATTCTGGGAGAAATACTTCATTTTCTGAAATAATTTCAAGGGTGCTAACACTTTTCGCCATGACTGTATTTGTATATCATTTGATATTACCATGGCACTTTATTTGTTTTGTTTTCTCATGTTTTGTCAATGGGCCAGGCCTTTTCATTCTCCTAGGGCCGGTTTTCTTTATGCAAGTCTGTGCTACGTTCCCACGATGAGCTTCTGGTGAGTTTTTGACTTTGTGCATTTTTGGTGCCTCAGAAACGCAGTGTTCAAAGTGGATGAGATTTATAGAAATCTCTTGCCCACTGTACTTTTTCACTCAGCGTAAACTGACCTACGGTGTGTGTTTCAAATCCGCAGCATGTCAATTTCTCTTGCAGGTACACTGAGTTTTCTGTGCAGATATTCCCCACAGACTTGCATTAGATGCGGAAAACCTGCAGGTAATAAAATTAACATGTGTTTTTAGTGAGTTTCTGTGGCGGAAACACATCAAAAACGCATGTAATCCTCACCTAAATACAGTGGGGAAAATAAGTATTTGATACACTGCCAATATTGCAAGCTTTCCCACCTACAAAGAATGGAGAGGTCTGTAATTTTTATCGTAGGTACACTTCACCTGTGAGAGACAGAATCTAAAAATAAAAAACGGAAAATCACATTGTATGATTTTTAAATAATTAATTTGCATTTTATTTCATGAAATAAGTATTTGATACAATAGAAAAACAAAACTTCATATTCGGTACAGAAACCTTTGTTTGCAATTACAGAGGTCAGACGTTTCCTGTAGTTCTTGACCAGGTTTGCACACACTGCAGCAGGGATTTTGGCCCCCTCCTCCATACAGATCTTCTCCAGATCTTTCAGGTTTCGGGGCTGTCGTTGGGCAGCATTGAGTTTCAGCTCCTTCCAAAGATTTTCTATTGGGTTCAGGTCTGGAGACTGGCTAGGCCACTCCAGGACATTGAAATGCTTCTACTGTCGCCACTCATTAGTTGCTCTGACTGTGTGTTTCAGCTCATTGTCATGCTGGAAGACCCAGCCACGACCCATCTTCAATGCTCTTAACGAGGGAAGAAGATTGATGGCGAAAATCTCATGATACATGACTCCATCTATCCTCTCGTAATACGGTGCAGTAGTCCTGTCCCTTTTGCAGAAAAGCACCCCCAAAGTATGATGTTTCCCCCACCATGCTTCACGGTTGGGACGGTGTTCTTGGGGTTGTACTCATTCTTCTTCTTCCTCCAAACATGGCAAGTGGAGTTGTTACCAAAAAGTTCTATTTTGGTTTCATCTGACCAGATGACCTTCCCCCATGCCTCCTCTGGGTCATTCAGATGGTCATTGGTGAACTTCCAACGGGCCTGGACATGTGCTGGCGTGAGCAGGGGGACCTTGCATTCCCTGCTGGATTTTAATCCATGACAGCATAGTGTGTTACTAACGGTAATATTTGAGACTGTGGTCTCAGCTCTCTTCAGGTCATTGACCAGGTCCTCTCGTGTAGTTCTTGACTGATTCCTGACCTTTCTCAAAATTATTCTTACCCCACAAGGCGAAATCCTGCATGGAGCCCCAGACCGAGGAAGATTGACAGTCATCTTGTGTTTCTTTTATGTCCTAATAATTGTGCCAACAGTTGTTGCCTTTTCACCTAGCTGCTTGTCTATTGTCTTGTAGCCCATCCCAGCCTTGTGCAGGCCTACAATTTTGTCCCTGGTGTCCTTAGACAGTTCTTTGGTCTTGGCCATGAAGGAGAGGTTGGAGTATGATTGAGTGTGCAGACAGGTGTCTTTTATATAGGTAATGAGTTCTAACAGGTGCAATTAATACAGGTAATGAGTGCAGAGTAGGAGGGCTTCTTAATGAGAAGGCAGTGTATCAAAAAACTTATTTTCCCCACTGAATATCAATAAAGTTTTGTCAAAGCCAAATGCCAGAACATATCAAAAACATAGCAGCTTTATTTAAAGCATGGCACACCAACAAGAGACAAAAAGCGTAGCATCAAAAACCTGATAAAAACGCATGTTTAAAAAATTCACACAAACCCAATAAAAAAACGCAAGTAACATAATTTAAATAATAGGTGCGGAAATGGTGCAGAAATTCTGCAGCGTCAAAAACTCCCCAAAAGCTCACGTGAACGTAGCCTTAATGTGGTAGCTAAGCAAACAACTTTGACATCATCACCCAAGGCCTTTTAAGGCAGACTCAGACAGCAATGTGCTGAGTATTAAGTAAACATAGCATTCAGCTACCTTGTGTACTACATACATTTTACTCATTATCCAGCTATCTGTAACTACTTCCTAGCTCAGACCTGTGAATCTTGGTGCTGTTGTACTCTCAACTCTGTTGCAACAGGTACCGGAAAACAAATTAATCTCTGCTGACAAGTGCCTGATAACGAACTCCTCTCTGATAATACTGGTGCTGCTCCCACTTACAACTCTGTTGCAACAGTGTGCAATATTTTCTGCAAGCAAGTATCCAGTTTGTCTATTCAAGTCTGCAGTGCTGTGGTTAACCATTTGTCTGCTTATTGCATACATTGCTGCCATTAACCATTTGTCTGCTGTCAGTCCCGGATTGATTATATATTTTATGTTCCTGTGTATATCTGTACTCCTGGATCAGTTTCTTTTGGTGTGTCCTGCTCTGCTTGTCTGTCTGCCGTGTTGCATACTTCGTTGTACTAGTTCTCTTTGATTCATGTGTTATTGAGCAAGAACCGATATGCTGCGCCATCACCTCCAATTCGTGCTGCTCACCCGGATCCAAAACTTAGAAAATCCACTTCACTAGGTGAACCATAATATCATGATTGTTCTTTAGGAGTGCACCACTGCCTTGGCTTCCATGTTCTTTCCAGCTTACTGAGGGCTGGTGGCCCTTTGAAAATTGACAGTTCGGGCCAGCGGCATAGTTGCACCACTGGCCTGAACTGTGTGCTCTCAGTTGTTATAAATAGAGGTAGCTTTCCCCCTGCAGCATCGGCAGAGTTCAGGGACACTGAAACTGGCTGGATCCAATGATCTTAAGCAATAACTTTGCAAGTATGTGCTCTATGCCTACTCAACTGGCCACCTTTGATAGCAGAGATGGCTGGTAACCTAGGCAATGAGCAGTAAACTGTAGAATTTAAAATCCTTCCATGCTTGAGAACAGAGATAATTTTCAATAATAGGTAAATTGCAAAGTTGCTTGTGAAAACAAGCAACTTTGCAGGTTTGCCAATTTAACTTGATGAGAATAACCCTTAAACTACTGTCTATGTACCCTAGGGTATATGGCCATAATGGAGTGGGGAATCCATCTAGGACAGACTTGGGCAAACTGCGGCCCTCGAGCCATATCCGGTCCTCTGGTGGTTCCATTGCAGCCCTCCGCCCGAGACAGCCAAAGGGCTGAAACAGTGGCCCACGGGCCGTACCATGCCCTCCCCCGCTCGCCGTCCATCCATGGACGCTGACAATTGTTACCGCTATCTGCATCCTCAGAATGCAGACCTTGGTGAATACATTGATGGAGGATGGGGTCGCCGGCTCCATCTTCCACCAATCAGCGTATGAGACAGCAGAAGCGATGAAATTACATCTCTGTCTCAGCTGCTGTTGAGACACAGGAGACAGGAGCAGAGCGCTCGGGTAAGTCGAGGTGAGTATGTGCTGTTTTTTTCATGTGTATGGGAAATTTGTATGTATATAGGCGGCTATGTGGGGCTCACTCTGTATATTAGAGACTATGTGGGGGCTCATACTGTATATTGGAGGCGATGTTGGGGCTCACTGTGTATATTGGAGGCTATTTGGAGGCTCACAGTGTATATTGGAGGCTATGTGGGGGCTCACACTGTATATTGGAGTTTTTGTGGGGGGGCTCACGCTGTATATTGGAGGCTATGTGGGGGCTCATACTGTATATAGGAGACTATGTGGGGGCTCATACTGTATATAGGAAGCTATATGGGGGCTCATACTTTTTGGAACTGATCTGGGTTGAAGTAGTGGTATTGTAACAACTAGGGGCAGCACCGGCAGGTAGCGTAGTCAGGAAAAGCCAGGAGTCAGTACACAGGAAAAGCAGTATAATCTTGTAGGATTTAGCAGCTTGCGTAGTCAGGGAAAGCCAGTAGTCGGTACACAGGAAATGCAGTATAATCTTGTATAAGGCCTCAGGTAAAGGGAAAGCTTGATTAAAGGCGGGAAGCTCAATAATCTCGCAAGGAAGGAGGTGCCAGGCCAGGGTTAACTAGGGTGTTCAATCAGGAACTCACAGGATTAAGCCAATCAGGAACAACACAGGTACTAGAATCTAGGTTAGCCAGGAACTGTACAGCAAGCTGAATAGCTCAGAGGGAAGAGCTGCCGCCTAGTGCACAAGAGCTGCTGGGTTCGAGTCCTGACACATACTGTAAATAGTCATAAGAGACAGTGAAGGTCTCTCATGTGGCCCCTTAGAAAAGTTAATTGCCCACCCCTGCTCTAGGAGAGAGAGCAGAAGATGCACCAAAATTCTGAATTGTTCCAAAAAAGAAGAACGTGAAATGCTGTAAATACATTTTTTCTTTTAGGGCAATGTTCACATGTTCCGAATCTAACAACAGTTTAACGTTAATGCATATGAATGGGATATTTTTTTATTCAATGCAGCTGAATTATGATTGCGGTGCTGATCTTAAAGGGAGTCTGTCGGCACGAAATGACTGTTCAAACCAAGCGCTTGGTGTGGCCAAACTGTTGAGTGTATCTTCCAACCTACTTGTTTTCCATCTGTCTCTATTCTCCTCTTCCTTGATGACAAGTTTTGGCTTTACTGGAACCAGAAGAGGGCAGAGATAGATGGAAAACAAGTAGATGGGAAGATGAGGTGAACTATTAGGCCACGCAAAGGGTGTATTGAGCGTCTGTGCTTGGTTTGAACATTAATTTTTTACTCACAGATTCCCTTTAAACAACAACGTTCATTAGTGCCGCGGATTCACCATGTAAAAGCTGCGTATTAGCCCCACAATTATTTACAATGGGCCTTATGTGCTCCACTGGCACATCTGTAACAGAATTACGATTTTCAGCCTTGGTTTTCAACCACAAATTCTTGAAAGTGTTTTGCAAAAGTGAGGTAGCTGACAAAAAAGATAAAATGCAGCCTATTTTTTAATTGGGTTTTCCCTGATTTTACAATATTGCGGATAAGTATAATATGTTCCAAAATAAAGAAATAAATATTAAAGGGGTGGTCTCAAGTTTATAGGTTACCGGCTACCCGGTTGTCCCAACTGGGACAGTTACCTAGGTATGGAGCTCGCGGTGCGAGCCTGCTCATGCTTTTGACAGAAAGATGTAGCCAGCTTCAGTCCTCTTGCGCTGCCCCCCATGCTGCAGAGGCCAAGTTGCCTCCGCTAGTAGTATGGGAGAGTGCTCAGTTTGTACAAGTGGCACGACATGCCGCTGGTCTAAACTGTTAATCTTCAGGAGCGCACTGCCTCCGGCAAAGCAGTGAGCCAGGAGCAGTGCGCTCCCGCGGCAAAGCAGTAAGCCAGGAGCAGTGCGCTCACCTTGCAAAGCAGTAAGCCAGGAGCAGTGCACTGCCTCGGCAAACCAGGAAGCCAGGAGCAGTGCGCTCCCCCGGCAAACCAGGAAGCCAGGAGCAGTGCGCTCACCCTGCAAAGCAGTAAGCCAGGAGCAGTGCACTCCCTTGGCAAACCAGGAAGCCAGGAGCAGTGCGCTCCCCCGGCAAACCAGGAAGCCAGGAGCAGTGCGCTCACCCTGCAAAGCAGTAAGCCAGGAGCAGTGCACTCCCTCGGCAAACCAGAAAGCCAGGAGCAGTGCGCTTCCTCGGCAAACCAGGAAGCCAGGAGCAGTGCGCTCACCCTGCAAAGCAGTAAGCCAGGAGCAGTGCACTCCCCCGGCAAACCAGGAAGCCAGGAGCAGTGCGCTCCCCCGGCAAACCAGGAAGCCAGGAGCAGTGCGCTCACCCTGCAAAGCAGTAAGCCAGGAGCAGTGCGCTCCCCCGGCAAACCAGGAAGCCAGGAGCAGTGCGATCCTCCGGCAAACCAGGAAGCCAGGAGCAGTACGCTAGTGCGATCCTGAGCTACATCTTGAGACAACCTCATTTATTACCAAGTAAATCCTTCACTGATCCGGTGGTCTCCTGATCCTGTAGTAATGACATACTGTACATCACTCATTGACCACTACAGCCAGTCACTGGCTGCAGTGGTCTTGTGAATTATATATAGGATTCATGACTGGCAGAGACCACCAGAGGATGTTGATTTAACTGGTAATAATTAATGGTTATTTGTTTTTTAGAAGTTTGTCTACTTATCGGAATTTTGTTTAATTCATGGAAAACATCTTTAAAAATTGTAAATTCAGGCATCCGATGGCAACATTTATAAATCTCTCCTATTCTTTTTTCTTTAGCTAATTTTTAAGCTTGGACTCCACAGCAATTAATTGGTAAAAGCACAGTTTTCTGTCACCACGAAATTTGAAACAAAAATCAAAAGAACTCGTAGAAACTTTGCTATCGTCTTGTGACTTTTCCTCTTTACCCCGTAGAGAAACATCATGGTCGCAGCACCCTGTGGGTTTGCAGATACAACAGTGTCATGTTATGTGTGTGCTTAGTGGGTGTATTTCTCTGTGGTCATTCTGAGGTCATTAATCCATCAATTTTGTAATAATCTCAAGAAAATGTTTGTTTACAATAACAACATTACAACATGATGAAATTACAGGCCTGCGATCGTCTTTACTGGCGGAAAATTGATTTTTAGGAATTTACCGGATGTAGGAAAAACATCTTCGCTGCGAAAATTAGATTTTGAAGACCTGGAAGATAAAGGCAAAACCTTCCATCCATTGGGAAAAAATGTTCATAGACCATATTAGTTCATTATTAGGTCAAAACTCATAATAACCAACAGTTATTAACCGAGACTGTTTATATTACATTTAGACAATTACCTATAGATTTTTCGTTACTTACTTCTGATGTAAAAGCAGAACTTTAGCGTCTCAAATGAACTTTCCTTCTCTAAGGCTATGTTCAAAATGGGAGATTTATCAAAACTAGAGCATGGAAACAATAGAGTCAAAACCAGATCACTGCTTTCATTTTCTCATAGGCCTTTAAAAAATGACGTTACTTGCCATCCTTTTGACGATCCATGGGTAGGAGAATTAATGTGGAGAAAGCAGTTTTCATCACGTGAACATAGAGCTAAATTTATTGTTTTCTCATGTTAAAGGGTTAATCCCAAAATAATAAAGTTATCCACTATCTTTGGGAGAGGGAATGACTTGCTGATCTCTGGGGGTCTGACTGCTGTGACTGCCAGTGATCCTGAGATCAAGGCTCTGGAACCCAGAAAATGGATCCAGAATAGAGCGAAGGTGCAAATGTTTGGCCTCAATTGCATTCATTGGCTCCCGAGTTTCCAATTTTCTAAAACAAAAAGGCACAATCATTCCATGTTGGCTGTCTGATAACTGGGGACTCCATCACTGGGATCCCCAGCAATCACTACAACAGGGGGATCCCTCTGCTTGACCACTTCTCCATTCTGACTTTTCCTCACTGTGGTTGGGCAGTGATGAGGAGTTAGAATGGAGTGGTGGTCTAGCTTTCGTGCTTCCATTCATTTCAAAGTTTATGGAACTTATGAAATTAGCCCTGCCCTGACTAAAGTCACCAACGACTTACTAACCCCCAAATCCAAGCGACACTACTCTGTCCTCCTCCTCCTGGAGCTGTCATCTGCCTTCGACACAGTGGACCATTCCCTCTTACTACAGACTCTCTCATCTCTTGGCATCAAAGACTTGGCCTTATCTTGGATCTCCTCATACCTAACCGACATGACATTAAGTGTCTCCCACTCACACACCACCTCCTCATCTCGCCCCCTATCTGTCTGTGTCCCCCAACGTTCAGTCCTAGGACCTCTGCTCTTCTCCATCTACACCTTCGGCCTGGGACAGCTCAGAGTCTCATGGCTTTCAGTATCATCTCTATGCTGATGACACACAGATCTACCTCTCTGGACCTGATATCAGCTCTTTACTAACTAGAATCCCATAATGTCTGCCCGCTATTTCATCCTTCTTCTCTGCTAGATTTCTTAACATGGATAAAACAGAATTCATCATCTTTCCCCTATCTCACTCAACCCCCCAACAGACTTATCCATTAAAGTAAATGGCTGCTCACTCTCCCCAGTCCCACAAGCTCTCTGTCTCGGGGTAACCATGGACTCTAATCTCTCCTTCAAACCTCATATCCAAGCCCTTTCCACTTACTGCCGACTCTAACTCAAAAATATCTCCCGGATCTGCACATTCCTCAACCACGAATCTGCAAAAACACTAGTGCACACCATCATCATCTCCTGTCCCAGCAATCAGAAATGTATCACCTATTTGATGGACCGCTATGATGAGGGTGGACGCACCCAAAACGCTTGACCTACTCTTATGGCAGAAGTACATGGCTATATGTAATTTTAACCATGACTAAATTAAGGATTGATTATTTTTTTCCAGTTGGCATTGCTGGAATTTTGTTTACTTTTTTGGATTTTTTCAATGGATAACCAACTGTCATGGAACAATGACAGCGCTCACTAGAGGGTTGCAGAAGTAAGAAAAAATGTCTTTATGCATTCATGCACTTGAAAAGAGAGCAATGTTTTGATCTTTATAATCTTCAGACCATAAAGATCGAAACATTGCTGTTTTTTCATGTGCATGGAGGAATAAAAGATTTTTTTTCTGCTTTTGCACCCCCCTGGTGTACTTTGCCATTGTTCCATGCTGTTTGGATTTTCCTACCAAGTGTATTTTTTTTAACTTGTTTTTATTGAAGTTTTAAGTTATAATCATAAAAAAAAGCCAACATGGCAATCCAGGTGTAACGCCCTGCATGCCTCTGCCCCTTCCTCCCAGCAGGGACGTCCTGTGCTCCGGCTCACATCTCCCAGGGTTTGCGCATGCCACACAGGTCTTCTGGCAGAACACTTAGGGTGCATGCACTCCCTGTCTCTTAAAGAGACATTGCGCACACTCCTAATCTGTCCCCAGCCAATAACTGGGAGTCATTTAGTACTTAAGGCTCCTCCACCTTTTGGGAGGCGCCTAATCAACAATAGTGTTAGTCAGTCTGCAAGCTGCTGTCACGCTGTGACCGTAAGAGAGCCGGGGAAGAGGGACCCTATACTGTCCCTCAATCTAGGGAAGCCCCAGACCAGTGATGGCGAACCTTTTACGGACCGAGTGCCCAAACTGCAATCCAAAACCCACTTATTTATCGCCAAGTGCCAACACGGCAAATTAACCTGAATACTGAGGTTTTAGTTTAGAAAAAACAGCTCATACAGAGAGCAGACAAGGGTAGCATAGAGCAGCCACAGGAAGGAGCAGGTGTATGAGACTGAAGAAATAAAGAATGTGCTCACCCCCATCTTGTTCTATGCCCCCATCCATGTATATATGCCACCCTCCCCCAACCATGTATATATGGCTGCCCTCCCCATTCCATGTATATATGCTCTTCCCCCCCCATTCCATGTATATATGCTGTTTCCCCCTCCATTCCATGTATATATGCTGTTTCGTTCCCCCCTCCCATTCCATGTATATATTCTCTTTCCCTCCCATTCCATGTATATATGCTATTTCCCCCCATTCCATATATATATATATATATATATATATATATATATATATATATTCTGCCCCCCCCATTCCATGTATATATGCTGTTCCCTCCTCCAGTCCATGTATATATGCTCTTTCCCTCCCCCCCATTCCATGTATATATGCTCTTTCCCTCCGATTCCATGTATATACGCTCTTTCCCTCCCCCCCATTCCATGTATATATGCTCTTTCCCTCCGATTCCATGTATATACGCTCTTTCCCTCCCCCCTCAGATTCCATGTATATATGCTGTTTCCATCCCCCCCCATTCCATGTATATATGCTCTCCCCCCCCATTCCATGTATATATGCTCTTTCCCCCCATTCCATGTATATATTCCCCCCCATTCCATGTATATATGCTCTTTCCCCCCCATTCCATGTATATATGCTATTTCCCCCCCATTCCATGTATATATGCTATTTCCCCATTCCATATATATATGCTTCCCCCCCATTCCATGTATATATGCTATTTCCCCATTCCATATATATATGCTTCCCCCCCATTCCATGTATATATGCTCTTTCCCCCCCATTCCATGTATATATGCTATTTCCCCATTCCATATATATATGCTTCCCCCCCATTCCATGTATATATGCTGTTTCCCCCCCATTCCATGTATATATGCTCTTTCCCTCCCATTCCATGTATATATGCTCTTTCCCCCCCATTCCATGTATATATGCTGTCCCCCCCCATTCCATGTATATATGCTGTTTCCCTCCCCCCTCCCATTCCATGTATATATGCTGTTCCCCCCCCCCCATTCCATGTATATATGCTGTTCCCCCCCCCATTCCATGTATATATGCTATTTCCCTCCTATTCCATGTATATATGCTATTTCCCTCCTATTCCATGTATATATGCTATTTCCCCCCCATTCCATATATATATATATTCTGCCCCCCCCATTCCATGTATATATGCTCTTTCCCTCCTATTCCATGTATATATGCTATTTCCCTGCCATTCCATATATATATATATATTCTGCCCCCCCATTCCATGTATATATGCTGTTCCCTCCCCCATTCCATGTATATTTGCTCTTTCCCTCCTCCATTCCATGTATATATGCTATTTCCCCCCCATTCCATATATATATATATTCTGCCCCCCCCCATTCCATGTATATATGCTCTTTCCCTCCTATTCCATGTATATATGCTATTTCCCTGCCATTCCATATATATATATATTCTGCCCCCCCATTCCATGTATATATGCTGTTCCCTCCTCCATTCCATGTATATTTGCTCTTTCCCTCCCATTCCATGTATATATTCTGCCCCCCCCCCATTCCATGTATATATGCTCTTTCCCTCCCATTCCATGTATATATGCTGTCCCCCCCCCATTCCATGTATATATGCTCTTTCCCTCCCCCATTCCATGTATATATGCTGTTCCCTCCCCCATTCCATGTATATATGCTGTCCCCCCCCATTCCATGTATATATGCTCTTTCCCTCCCCCCTCCGATTCCATGTATATATTCTCTTTCCCTCCCCTCCCATTCCATGTATATATTGCTGTCCCCCCGCCCCCCATTCCATGTACAGTATATATTGCTGTCCTCCACCCCCCGCCGCCCCCCATTCCATGTACAGTATATATTGCTGTCCTCCACCCCCCGCCGCCCCCCATTCCATGTACAGTATATATTGCTGTCCTCCACCCCCCGCCGCCCCCCATTCCATGTATATATGCTCTTTCCCTCCCCGATTCCATGTATATATGCTCTTTCCCTCCCCCATTCCATGTATATATGCTCTTTCCCTCCTCCATTCCATGTATATATGCTCTTTCCCTCCTCCATTCCATGTATATATGCTCTTTCCCTCCCATTCCATGTATATATTCTGCCCCCCCCATTCCATGTATATATGCTGTTTCCTCCCCCCTCCCATTCCATGTATATATTCTGCCCCCTCCCAGTCCATGTATATATGCTCTTTCCCTCCCCCATTCCATGTATATATGCTGTCCCCCCCCATTCCATGTATATATGCTCTTTCCCTCCCCCATTCCATGTATATATGCTGTCCCCCCCCCCATTCCATGTATATATGCTGTTTCCCTCCCCCTTCCCATTCCATTTATATATTGCTGCCCCCCCATTCCATGTACAGTATATATTGCTGTCCTCCACCCCCCACCACCCCCATTCCATCCTGCTGGCACCGCTGGTCATATTAAAAAAAAAAATAAAAAAAAAACATAACAAACACTCCTCCTCACCTTCCTTCCTCTCCCGCACCGCATCCTCTCCTGTAGCCGGCAGCTGACTCAGGTCACTGACGTCACTGCCTTGCGCCCGGTCGCTTGTAGGCTGACATCAGCAGCGCTCCTCTGATTGGCCAGCAGTGTGTATTGCGGCGCACGGGCCTGGCAACTCGTGCGCTGCAATATACTTCAGCTAGATGTGTGTCAGAGAGCGCACATCTAGCTGAAATAGGGACTGGTATCGGTGGGCTCCGAGTACTCACTCGCCGGGCCAGGTCCTGGTCCAGGAGCACTAGTTCTGCGGCTATGGCGCGCGTGCCCTTAGGGAGGGCTCTGCGTGCCCACTCTGGCACGCTTGCCATAGGTTTGCCAGCACTGCCCTAGACTATGCCTAACCCCAGGGTTACCCTTGAAGGTGGAGATGCCCGGTTCTCATACCTCTCTCTGCTGCTACAAAATCCTATGGAACTCCCACCCTCCCCCAGTGAGGGATGGGGCAGGCGCATAAGGGGTAACACAGGCTGGACAAACGGGGCAAACCAAGGCTCAATCAAACGACAGGCACACAGGATAAAACTCAAAGGGAAGATGGGAGCAAAGTAACGAGGCAGAAAAGCAACACGAAGGAACACCAACAAGGGGAAGTAAGAGGAATTCACAACAAACCGCATGCAACAATCTCAAGACGACCAGAGCGACTCTCAGGAAACACCTTCTCCAATGCGGACAAGAACAGAATGAAGATTCTATTGCTCGCATGGAGGGAAGCCAAACACAAGTTCATATGATGGAAGTGAGTCGTTCCAATAAGCAGGACAGCCAATAGATCACGAGGAACTCTAAACCCTTTCCATGCAACAAGAAACCTGTTAACTCATCAATGACCGTGAGGATTTAAAGAGGACCTGTGTACGGCTAATTACTGCGATCTTCTAATCTCAGATGTACCCCAGTATTATGCGCCACATTCATGACAGCTGCTATCCCCTTGTGGGGTCCCTATATCTCTCCAGTTAATCCTGTACCAGTCCTATGTACCGGAGCCAGCCAAGTCTGAATTTGTCCATGTTAAGTTCCTTTGCGTTTTATTGACTTGTGTTGCTCTGAGTGTGCTCCAGACAATCTCTGCTTTTTTTGTTATTCCATGGAAAAGTGATAAATATGGGAATATACCTTTTAAGGGAGCCTGTCAGGACAGAACCTTGCACAAGCTTTCGGCGCACACTTGGCACACCCTCAGTATGGCCAAACAGATCAATGCACCTTCCCACCTGTTTGGTTTCCACCTATCTTCTCCTTTGTTTAGCTCTATAAAGCCTTAGCTGTCAGTCAAAGAAGAGGAAAGAGGAGAGATAGAAGGAAAGCAAGTGGGAAGGTGCACTCCAATGTTTAGCCATGCCAAGGGTGCACCGAGCTCATATACTTGGTTTGAGCAGTGATTCCGTCCTGACAGATTCCCTTTAATATTATATGACCCACATTTTGACCAGTTTCGACGATAACACGATATCATGCTGCACTGCTGTACTAAAGAATCCTTAGGACCAAGATGAGTTGAACATTTTTAATTTCCACAACTCGTTTCAGCCCTGGACTTAGCGGCTTTTTCAAGTGAAAAAACCAATTGCATAGTCATGACCCACATTTCGTCATTTTGGATGCCCAGTTAGTGGATGCAAGTTTGTCCACTTGTTTCATCTTTTTAGGACACTGTACAAATCCCTTGAAAATAAAAGAAACTCAGTCTCGTGTTACCTGTAAAAGGATCTTGGAACAAGGCTTCACCTTTCTACCTAAATTGAGTAAGCAATGCCAACTACAACATGGTTTTTAACAATGGAGAATGCATAAAATGGGTAGACCTGCGCAGGATATAAGCAAAGTATTAGAAAAGTATAATGTTTTACATTTAATAACCTCCATAAACCGGATTATTATCACATTTTCTGTTTTCGTGCCACGGAATCTGCTTGAGCGTTGGATCACAGTGTTTTCAGCGTGCTGGGTAATTTAACCTAACATAAAGCACAGACGCTGAGCCTCCGTCTCCTGGCAGTGCAGGTACTGAACTGAAATATGCGATTTACTATCCAGCATGTCTTTTTTTTTTTTATGTTTCCACCTGTTTGGAGTAAGTTATGCATTATTACATATGTGCAATGAAAAACACATCGTAAACATAAAAGGAATTTTTTTTTTCTTTAAGCTTTGTAAATCTTCAGCCTGGATGTGGTTGGTTAAATTCCACATAGATTGCTTGTTATGGATCCATACAGTATAATTACCAGGAGCCCTTTAATGAAGGTGGCGTTTCATTTTGAAAAATCTGAAATTTAGATTTTGTACTTTGCATTGACAAGATAGAGATATTACCCTCTCAATCAACCACCGTCAAAATGACCCCATCATTGGCACCAGAACACAGAGGATTTATGGCAGGTGCCATTCAGCTGCCGTATACTTGGTGTGATACATGAGGCTACTCATCATCTCCACAGTTGTCCATAACCATTATTTTTCCTGTATGACTCTTGATCCTTTTTTAGCAGTTTCTTAAATTTCTTTTAATGCTGCAGTGCCTCTTACTCATGATGTCCTTCCCCAGCCATTGGCCTCCTGAATAAAGAATATAAGACGGAAGCGAAGCAGAAGTGATGACATTATAAAAGGTGAAAAAAAAAACATGCAATGGGAAAATGTCTCCTTCACATAAGCCAAGAAAGATAATAAATTAGAAATTAATATGTTCGAATAGAACTAAGAAAATACAGACATCTCAATTATACTGTGACTGGTTATATTGTATCCAATTATTTAATTATATCTCAACTTATTGTGACTGATGCCAAAACTTTGTATTGTAAAAAAGCAAACCCTAAATTCTTATAACTTCTAAAAAAAAACAAACAAGAAACCGCACTCTGAATATACTAAGGTATATAGGAACATTGAATATATGAAACCTGAACTGCATTACTGTTATATAGATTGATAAAAGTGTCTGAGCCCATCTGCAAAAGAAAAGACGACCCCTGAAGATGGAAACTATGCTAACAAACTCGCTTGTTAAAGGACTCACCTTGTAAGGTGGATCCTCTAAGCCCAAGGCCGGGTGGGCACACGGATCCCAGGGGTAGATGCAGCAGCAGGAAGTCACATATGGAGCAGACAAGACAAAAGAAAGCAACTAGTGGTATACAGTAAAGCAAACAGAACCAAGAGCCTTAATAACAAGACACAGACGGGTGTCTTGGTGGACCTTATATAGGCCTAGGCAGGTGATCACATGGAAGCATGCCGGGCCACTTGTAAAACCGGCGTGGAGCACAGCAGAGGGCAGCAGCCATACGGGAAGGTGATGAAGCCCTGCCGAGCCAAGACAGATGTGTAACATCACCTGTCCTTGGTTTAGGCTTACAAATTTAAAGGCCAGGTAAGATCCAACTCTTAATTAAAGGGTTTGTTTAATAATTTTATAGCGATGACGTGCCCTCAGGATAGGTCACCAATATCAGATCAGTGGGGGTGCGACAACTGGCACCCTCACTGATCAGCTGATTTCTGTTCTGGCGGGATGCGATCAATTGCTGAGCAGCACAGCTTTATCTACTTTATAGTGGCCAAAGTAGGCATCACAGATGCATTCAAATGGGGGCAGATGTAGTACCCTGCCACGACCACTATACTGTTGATGGAGCTGATCACATCCATTCAGCAGTGGAAACAGATGATCGATGAGGGTGCCGGGTGTCGCACCTCCATCAATCAAATATCGCTGACTTATCCTGAGGATGGTTCATCAGTATAAAAGTAGTGGACAACCACTTTAAAAACAGCCTTGGACGGATAAGAGGAGTTCTCAGCCAATATAGAGGCAGTCTCTTACCCCTATATATACACTGCAAAAAATGAAACTGGCAACCATCTCCTAAATTAGTGAAATAAATTAGCGTGCAGATTGCTGTGACTGCGATAGATGCAAACGCACTCTGAGTCCACTAACATATTTGTAAATATTGAATATATTTATCCTGAAATACATTATGCCGGTAAAGGCAAAAGAGCGCCGATGACCTGGAAGTAAACCGGCGAACGCTCACTTCAGTGCTCTGCTCTGCCCTCGAAAGGGCTGAGAGAAGTGAGCCTGCACGGGAGCGCGATTGGGGGACACTGTGTGGATGACGTAGGAAGCGTCATCCACATGGAGCAGAGAAGGAGGACAGTGATTATAGGATGAATGGAGGTGCCAGATCAAGACCATAGGCGCCCATTGGACCAGACGGCGCTGTCTGTGACTATAGTAAAAGAGGGAAAAAGAGGGGTAATTTGAGTTTTTATTGGGTTTTAACTTTCTAAAAAAAAAAAGTAACTTTTTTCTATTTTTTTCATTCTTTTTTAGCCCCCTTAAGGGACTTGAACCTGCATTCGTCCAATTGCTTATGCTATGTACTGCAATACAACAACTCCTATAAATTCCAGCCACAGGTTTGTCAGGGGGTTTCAGAACAGTGAGTGAGGGGGTCTAGGTGTGTAAGCCATTAAGTCACTCATTCAGGTGTTTTGAGAGTGAGTAAGGCATTTTGGAGAAATCAGAAGGAGTTTCGGGTGATTCAATCAGTGTTTCAGGGGTTTTGTGACAGTGGGAGATCTGGTTGCAAGGTGCTCACACCAGCTGTAGAGTTATGCCTGTTAGCCGTGCAGAGCAATACCCATTCTGGATTGGTTTCCCCAGTTTTTATGGTCCGGTTACTTGGGTCAAACCTTCTCTACTAAAGTAGATACGGCTGTAACACCTATCTACTTCAGGGTGATTGGATATAATGGGGTAATATGTGGATAACATAGTTCAATCTCTTGGAACAGGTACACCTGGGCACAATTATTAGGCAGTGAGTATTTGACCTTATCATCATTTTTATGCAGATTTTCCAACTCCAAGTTGTTTAAACTTGATTGCTTATTGGATGGAGCAGATCAAATGATGTGTATTTGTGTAATGAGGGGGGTGAGGCCTAAGGATACAAAACCCTTTATCAAGGTGTGCAGCTTGTTTTCTTCAAGCAAAATGGGTCAAAAATTAGATTTAACTGACTCTGAAAAGTCAGAAATTGTTAAAACAGGGATGCAACACTCATGAAATTTGTAAAATATTGGGGCATGATGACAAAATTGGGGCATGATCACAAAGGTTTTGATGCAAATAGTCAACATGTTCTCAAAAAAAGGTGTTGAGATAAAAAGACACACATTAACTGTGAAAGATTTGTGAAGTATCAATCGTTAAGTGACGAGGAAGCCATTATTCTCCAGTACTGTTGAATTCCAGACCTGCAACCTCCCCAGAGCCCCGGAAGTGCAAGGTGTTCAGTGCTCATAGACTTGGCCGAGGTGAGGAGGCTGAACCCGATCACCACTGAGCAAGACACAGAAATACAAGGTGTTCAGTGCTCAGAGACACGGCCGAGGTGAGAGGCTGAGCCCGACCACCACTGAGCAAGACACAGAAGTACAAGGTGTTCAGTGCTCAGAGACACGGCCGAGGTGAGGAGGCTGAGCCCGACCACCACTGAGCAAGACACAGAAGTACAAGGTGTTCAGTGCTCAGAGACACGGCCGAGGTGAGGAGGCTGAGCCCGACCACCACTGAGCAAGACACAGAAGAACAAGGTGTTCAGTGCTCAGAGACACGGCCGAGGTGAGAGGCTGAGCCCGACCACCACTGAGCAAGACACAGAAGTACAAGGTGATCAGTGCTCAGAGACATGGCCGAGGTGAGGAGGCTGAGCCCGATCACCACTGAGCAAGACACAGAAGTACAAGGTGTTCAGAGCTCAGAGATTTGGCCGAGGTGAGGAGGCTGAACCCAATCACCACTGAGCAAGACACAGAAATACAAGGTGTTCAGTGCTCAGAGACACGGCCGAGGTGAGAGGCTGAGCCCGACCACCACTGAGCAAGACACAGAAGTACAAGGTGTTCAGTGCTCAGAGACACGGCCGAGGTGAGGAGGCTGAGCCCGACCACCACTGAGCAAGACACAGAAATACAAGGTGTTCAGTGCTCAGAGACACGGCCGAGGTGAGAGGCTGAGCCCGACCACCACTGAGCAAGACACAGAAGTACAAGGTGTTCAGTGCTCAGAGACACGGCCGAGGTGAGGAGGCTGAGCCCGACCACCACTGAGCAAGACACAGAAGTACAAGGTGTTCAGTGCTCAGAGACACGGCCGAGGTGAGGAGGCTGAGCCCGACCACCACTGAGCAAGACACAGAAGAACAAGGTGTTCAGTGCTCAGAGACACGGCCGAGGTGAGAGGCTGAGCCCGACCACCACTGAGCAAGACACAGAAGTACAAGGTGATCAGTGCTCAGAGACATGGCCGAGGTGAGGAGGCTGAGCCCGATCACCACTGAGCAAGACACAGAAGTACAAGGTGTTCAGAGCTCAGAGATTTGGCCGAGGTGAGGAGGCTGAACCCAATCACCACTGAGCAAGACACAGAAATACAAGGTGTTCAGTGCTCAGAGACACGGCCGAGGTGAGAGGCTGAGCCCGACCACCACTGAGCAAGACACAGAAGTACAAGGTGATCAGTGCTCAGAGACATGGCCGAGGTGAGGATGCTGAACCCGATCACCACTGAGCAAGACACAGAAGTACAAGGTGTTCAGTGCTCATAGACTTGGCCAAGGTGAGGATGCTGAACCCGATCACCACTGAGCAAGACACAGAACTACAAGGTGTTCAGTGCTCAGAGACACGGCTGAGGTGAGAGGCTGAGCCCGACCACCACTGAGCAAGACACAGAAGTGCAAGGTGTTCAGTGCTCATAGACTTGGCTGAGGTGAGGATGCTGAACCCCGACTACCACTGAGCAAGACACAGAAATACAAGGTGTTCAGTGCTCAGAGACACGGCCGAGGTGAGGATGCTGAACCCGATCACCACTGAGCAAGACACAGAAGTACAAGGTGTTCAGTGCTCAGAGATACGGCCGAGGTGAGGATGCTGAACCCGATCACCACTGAGCAAGACACAGAAGTGCAAGGTGTTCAGTGCTCATAGACTTGGCCGAGGTGAGGATGCTGAACCCGATCACCACTGAGCAAGACACAGAAGTGCAAGGTGTTCAGTGCTCTTAGACTTGGCCGAGGTGAGAGGCTGAGCCCGACCACCACTGAGCAAGACACAGAAGTACAAGGTGTTCAGTGCTCAGAGACATGGCCGAATTGAGAGGCTGAGCCCGATCACTACTGCGCAAGACACAGAAGTGGAAACATCAAGGCTGGGCCAAGTAATGCCTGAAGTCAGATTGTTCAAAGGTTTTATGGATTGATGAGATGAGAGTGACTCTTAAAGAACCAGATGGATGGGCCCATGGGTAAATCAGTAAAGGACACAGACATCCACTTCAGGGAAACCAGATAAGTTAATGATGTTTCAGGGGTGATAATGAGGTGTTTGCGGGGAGAAAAGAGTTAAGCCCCCGTCTCACATAGCGAGATCGCTAGCGAGATCGCTGCTGTGTCACGGTTTTGGTGACGCAACAGCGACCTCACCAGCGATGTCGCTATGTGTGACACTTTGCAACGATCAGGCCCCTGCTGTGAGGTCGCTGATCGCTGCAAAGTGTCCTGGACCATTTTTTGGTCGTTGCTCTCCCGCTGGTCAGCACACATCGCTGTGTGTGACCAGCGGGAGCAGCGATCAGGCTGGTAACTATGGTAAACATCGGGTTACTAGGGGCACACGCGCACTTAGTAACCCGCTGTTTATCATGGTTACGAGCCTGCTAAAGTGAGCGGTAACCTCCTGCTCACCGTAGCAGAGTGGTAACCATGATAAACAACGGGTTACTAGGTGCTCGTGTGCCCCTAGTAACCCGATGTTTACCATAGTTACCAGCCTGCTCCTGCTTCAGCAGGCTCGTAACCAGGAGCAGGACATCGCGGAAAGATTCTTTCCACGATGTCGCTGCTCCCCTGATCGTTGGTGAGCCTGCCTGTTTGACAGCTCACCAGCGACCACATAGTGACGCAGCAACGATCCCTGACAGGTCGTATCGTTGTCGGGATCGTTGCAGCGTCGCTAAGTGTGACGGGGCCTTTAGGGCAGTCTGTGAGAAGTTTCAGAGGAGTCATTGATTTATTGGTGTCAGTCATTCAGGGGTGTCAGGAGAGCGAATCGATGATTTTGGGGGCTAGTCATTAAGTCAGTCACTAAGGGGGTTTAATAGAGTGAGTCAGGTTTTGGGAGAATCAGGGGAGTCAGGCAGAGGTTTCAGGGTAGTTAATGAGCAGTTTTGGAGAAGAAATGAGATTCAGGAGAGTCAATAAGGAGTTTCAGAGAAGTCATTCTGTAAATTGGATTTCAAACGTTTTGGGGCATCAGGGCTTCCTTGGTAGTCGGTATTCAGGGGTTTCATGAGATTTACTCATTAAGTCAATTATTCGAGTGTTCTGGTGGAATCAGTGAAGTTTTTTTAGGGGCATCTGTGAGAACTTTCAAGGAACTTAATGAGGAATTTCAGGGGAGTAGTCAGTTTGTTTGTCAGTCATTCCCGGATTACGGGGAAGTCAGTGATTCAGGGGTTTCCGGAAGGAGTCAGTAAATTAGTCATTGTGGTGTTTTGTTCAAGAGTGTGCTAAGGGTTTTGGGGGAATCAGTGCAGGTTTCGGGGAAGTTTATGAAAGTTTACAGGGAGTATGGCAGTAAGGAGCGTATGGGGGGTACTGTCACGTCGGTGTTTTGCACTCGTTCTCAGCGCCACCCTACTCACTGCATTCACCACTTTGCTTCCCTAGCGTCAGACCATCTTCCTGAGCTGACTTTTGCTCACTGCCAGCTCTGCTCCTAGAAAATCTCCACCTGGCTATAGGGAGGCGTGGACAGATCCTACAAGAATTTAACCCTGCATTGTCCTGCAGGATTTGCCTTCCCCAGCCTATCCCTAGGCAGCAGCGGCTTTGTTAGGCAGCCCCTCCCACCACTTCTTGCCCAATTGTTGGTTCATAGTTGCTTGTCTCTGGATCCTGTGGGTGAATGTTTGTTCTGTCCCTCCTGCTATTGACCCAGCTCATTTATAGTTTATCCTGACCAGCAGCAGGTTTATTAGGCAGATCCTCCCACCACTGCTTGCCTGAACGTTGGTTCCCAGTTGCATGTCTCTGGATCCACTGGGTGCATGTTTGTTCTGTTTCTCCTGCTATTGACCTATATCGTTTACCGTTTATCCTGACCTCTCCACTCCTGACCTCGGCTACATATTCTGAACTTGTGCTGCTGGCCCTGACCCTGGATTGCATGATCACGTCTTTGCTTTCATCCACCTGTACCACGTACCTGAGTCTCGGACACTTCGGTTAGCTGCTGAAGTCCCAGGGACTACATTGGAGTGGTATCTGGTGTCTACCAGTATCCAAGCCTATCCTCACCATCAGAGGCTCTATTGAAGACTAGTGTAAGGCAGCGCTCGTCATCATACTGGGGGTAACTCGCTTCGCTGCGTCAATCAATGCACACGTGCAATGTCTTTACGTTTTTCACACAGTGTTGCAGTTTATTATGGCACTTCATAAACCGCTGTTCACACACAGTTCATCTTAGTCCGCCACCGGCAGGTTTACACACATAAACAATTCATGAGCCAAGTGGCACACCGGCCCACTTGCTCCAGGGTACAGCTTACGGCAAAGTAATAAAGTAGCAATGTTCATATCACAATGTCCATATAGCACCGGGTATTACCTTTGCCGGGTATAGCTGTCTCAGTCCGTTACTCTGCCACCACTGTGGCTCTGCGGCTTCCCAGGTAGGGGTCTCCAGCCGTCGTTCCGTCTAAGGCTACTGGTATGTCTCCACTCACATCCAGCCTGCGCCTTTCAGGACTCTTCCACAAGCCGGCTTTCCCTCAAAGGCCACTGACATCCATGCATCGGATCCAGGCTTGGCCTTTCAGGCTGCCAGGCTTCACTCTCGGCCTCACTAGGCCTCTCACAAACGGTATCACGGTATCCCACACACATGGGGAACAGGCCTCACACCGAACACCGAACACACCTGTCTCAAATTAAGCAGGTTTATATATGCTGTGCACAGACAGCCACATACTGACAGGACCTTGCTGATGTCACAGTCATGTGATCAGTCAGCTGTGTGTATAGGTCCTGTGTGCTGTCCCAGTCACGTGTACAGAGCTTTACTGTGCATACAGGACCTGTGTGATGTCACAGTCATGTGACCAGTCAGTTAAAGGGGAAGGTACATGGTCCGGTAAGCACATCCTGGACCATTTACAGTAATGCTAGCAACCTGCTGCATTACATATCCCCCCCCTCTGTTCAAACTTGTGGGGTTGAACACATAATATACACAATAACATTATAACCCCCAGCTCACAGAGACCATGAACTTTACAATTGTGCTACTCAGCCCCTGGAACCTTAGTCAATGACATTAGCCCATTCTTTAGGGACCTACCATTTGTCACTGTCACTGACTTCGTCAGGTCACCTTTCCGGGTCGTAACTTTGTCAGGTCTCCCCCGCTCCCAGCGGTCAGTTGTAACCTTGTCAGGTCTCCCCCGCTTCCAGCGGTCAATCAAAACCCTGTCAGGTCTTCCCCGCTCCCAGCGGTCAATACAGCAGTGCGACTCACATGCCCTGGTATCTAAGGTCCGGTTCGACTCCGTACTGTCCTGTCCTCTATTGGGTCGTTTGTACGGGCTGCTCAAACCTGAGTTACTGGAGGTCTCACTACCTCTAAACCCACGCCCACTACTCTCAGGACATCTTGAAAGGTCCCTAACTTCAGCTGTAGCTGTTCTGTTATTTAGGGGGCCCTTTCTCTGTCGGGTCTCACTATTTCTAGACGGCTCCCATCTTCTGCTGCTCAGATGATGCTGTCTATCTACTCGCAGTCTAGCGAGATTCAATTGTTCTACCTCCTGCAGGTAGGTCACTCGGTACTCAATCAGCATGCGTATATATTCTAGGCTTTCTTCTGTTCCTACAGTGGAGAAGGACACCATGCCGTCTTCGTCTGGTATCCAGTCCTGATGATCACGTGGACTGCCTACTTTCACCACACCAGACTTCTTGACCATCATCTGCATGGCTCGACCGCTTCTCCCAATGAGCTTTCTCACCAGAACATGAGGCACCCGGATGACCTCTTCACGCATACTGTGAGCTTTTCTCCTAAGCTCCAGTTGCCTAACGGCTTGTTCCGTCTTCAACCGGAGAAACCGCTTCGTACGAATACATCGCCAGTGCATGTCACTTAGGATAGCCACCCTCTTCACTGTGACTTCGGTCGTGGACAGGACCACCAGCTGTTTAGCTTCTGAGGTCAGGTACACCTTACAGGCTCCCACGGCTTTCTTAAACTCCTCATGCACGAACTCACGGGTGCATTCTTCCCTCAAGTCCTCGGGTACATCTACGAGGCACTTGTACCGAGACGTTTCGGTCTCACCAGTGGTTTCCAGACGATCAACCAGCTCAGGTTTCAGGGACAACTGACTTCCAGCTTCTTCACCCTGGATGCTTCCCCTGAGCTGACTCACAACTACCACTTCACAACTTTTCGTCTTGACCACCTCCACTTCACCTTTATCTTCCAACACCATACTCTTAGCTCTCCTCAGGTCTACCTTCTCATGGTCTAAGGGAGTAAGTGCAACTTGTTTGCCTTTTCCCTTCTCCAAGGAGACCTCGTTCACCATGTGACACTTTGCTAGGCGACCTTTGAGCTCCAAAACTTCTCCTTCCAGCTCAATTACTCGCCTCTCAGCGGCCCGTCTCTGAAGCTCTTCCTGCTTCAACTGCTCTTCCAGCAGCAGAGCTCTCTCAGACCTCTCCGTCTCCAATGTGCCCACTCGGCTCTCAATAGCCAGTCTCTCACGCTTCTCTTGCGTCCACTGGGTTTGTAGCAACTCCTTGAGCTCCCTGATCTCGGCTCTTACTTCCACCGAATCATCCAAGCTCGCATCACTCGAGGAGGTATCTGCTTCACACCTCCCCTCACCAGCGGCCAACTCCTGGCCCTGGTCTGTGGATTCTCCGACAGACTCCTCCATCTTTTTCCGCTCAGCTTCCATCTTGCTGACTGTTTCTTTAAGGTACGTCTCCGCCTTCTGGAGAGCATCACAGGACATCTGTAGCTCCTTCACCTGAGCTTCCAGATCTAGGGTCTTTCCCCGGAGACCATCATTCTCCTCACGGGTGTCTTGCAGAGTGGTCTCAACCGCTTGGCGCACTTGCTCTGCACCCACCTTATCCTCCTCTAGTTTTTCCTTCACCTTGAGGAGATCCTCATAATCTCTCTTACTCTGTTGCAGTTCCCTACTGCGTTCACCACACTCCTTCTTGGAGTCACACAGCTCCTGGTTGAGCTGTTTGCGCAGTCGTTCTAGGATTTGTTCGCGTCCAGAAACACCATTCTGCCGCGCCTCCTTCTCAAGCTTCAACTGCAAAACCTCTTCCTGGATTTTGCGGCGGTCCTCCTTAATTGCGTAGAACATTTCCTTCCACTGGTTAATTTCCTCGTTGCTTCCCTTTAGATCTCGCTGTAAGTCCTTCACAAGCTGGTGTATTTTCTGCTGTTCAGACTCCAGGATCAACTGGATTGAGGACACGTTCCCCAGGTTTCCACATAATTGCTGCCCGTCACTCTGACCCTGCTGGCCGATAGGTTCCAGCTCTTGGTCACGACTGGCCGCCTCCCCTTCCAGGGCTGTCAGATCCTTCTGACTCGGTACCGTACCGGAGGTTGCTACTGGCAACGTCACCTCCTCTTCTACCTCTAATGGAGGATCCACACTTGAAGCAAAGGCACACAGTACTACCCTCTCTTTATTTTTATTTTCAGCCAAGTCTACAGGAGCAACCTTTTTGTGGCCCTTGCGCCGTCTACGAGATGGGGACTCTCTCACCTCGTCTAGCCCCTCCTGACTGAACTCACTTTTTACTTTCATAGTGTCACAGTCAGCTACAGGGTCTGTGTCACTACCCATGGTGTTGTGAACTAACAGGTCACCTCCCACTTTGACGTCACCCCCTTCTACTGGAGTTACCACGTTATCAACGGTCACATTGTCATTTTTAGGAGGCACCAACCCAACACCAGTAACAATTTTCAGTTTTCTACACTCCACACTCTTGTGAAAATCCGCCCCTTTTTTAGACTCCGCCCCCTTTTTAACAACCACACCGGCAGGGTAATTTTTACACAAAAAATCAGCAGTAGTCTTAGGACTCAGTTCACAACATCTCTTACCACCTCCCCGGGCACTCTGGGACAACACTGGCGCCCCCGGAGAGTCCATAGAATGGTCCACTGCCGCCATTCCATATGGTGCCCACAGCTCCTGCGGTTCCTGCACCATGTCCAGTAAAAGTTTCCCAAATACCTGCTCCGGTCCCAACCGGCCCTTCAACCGCTCAATAGCTCCAGACAGATCTGCTGCTTTGCTCACAGCCATCGCGGTACACTGTTCACACTAGCACTTCATCGCTCTCCCGGAAAAATTTTCGTGGCCCCACCAAGCCACCGCAAAACCGGATTTGAGTGCGATGAGAATCTTCGCAACCCCGCCGAGTTGCCGCAAGATGCTTTATACTTCGTGAGCCCCGCCGAGCCACAGCAAACCAGGTTTGAGTGCGACGCCAATCTTCGCAACCCCGCCGAGTTGCCGCAAGATGCTTTATCCACACTCGTCGTCCTGTGCCGTTGCCCCTAGCAACCGGGGTTGTCGTTGCCACTAGCAACCGGGCTGCCGTTGCCCGCATTCTCCACCATATGTAAGGCAGCGCTCGTCATCATACTGGGGGTAACTCGCTTCGCTGCGTCAATCAATGCACACGTGCAATGTCTTTACGTTTTTCACACAGTGTTGCAGTTTATTATGGCACTTCATAAACCGCTGTTCACACACAGTTCATCTTAGTCCGCCACCGGCAGGTTTACACACATAAACAATTCATGAGCCAAGTGGCACACCCGCCCACTTGCTCCAGGGTACAGCTTACGGCAAGGTAATAAAGTAGCAATGTTCATATCACAATGTCCATATAGCACCGGGTATTACCTTTGCCGGGTATAGCTGTCTCAGTCCGTTACTCTGCCACCACTGTGGCTCTGCGGCTTCCCAGGTAGGGGTCTCCAGCCGTCGTTCCGTCTAAGGCTACTGGTATGTCTCCACTCACATCCAGCCTGCGCCTTTCAGGACTCTTCCACAAGCCGGCTTTCCCTCAAAGGCCACTGACATCCATGCATCGGATCCAGGCTTGGCCTTTCAGGCTGCCAGGCTTCACTCTCGGCCTCACTAGGCCTCTCACAAACGGTATCACGGTATCCCACACACATGGGGAACAGGCCTCACACCGAACACCGAACACACCTGTCTCAAATTAAGCAGGTTTATATATGCTGTGCACAGACAGCCACATACTGACAGGACCTTGCTGATGTCACAGTCATGTGATCAGTCAGCTGTGTGTATAGGTCCTGTGTGCTGTCCCAGTCACGTGTACAGAGCTTTACTGTGCATACAGGACCTGTGTGATGTCACAGTCATGTGACCAGTCAGTTAAAGGGGAAGGTACATGGTCCGGTAAGCACATCCTGGACCATTTACAGTAATGCTAGCAACCTGCTGCATTACACTAGGTAGACACTTGGTAGACCCTCCAGGGTAATCCCGGTCCATGGCGCAGTGGGTTCACACCCATCAGCGTTATACACACCCACTAGTGTTATATTATGATCGGGCCATGGACCCCCTGACATATCAAGATCCAGTGACACCAATTATCCAGTACAAGTCTTGTTCGAGGAGGTCCATTCTGAATGGGAGTGTCAAGACCAGCTGATGCAGCCGATTAATGTTATGGGAACCCAGCTGCAGGATTTGTCCACTTATGTGTCCACCCTTTCCCCCGCCTCAACTGTGACAGGTCCGCCTTCCTCAGCATCAACATCGTCTCTAGGTGAGCCGCCTTGAGTTCCAGTGTCTGGTGGAGCAGCAAAGCTTCCGCTTCTGTCCCACATTGATGGAGACCCAAAGGAAAGCCTCCACTTCATAAACCAGTGCCAGATCCACTTCACTCTCCACACTCATCTTTTTCCTTCTGACCAGACTAAGATCTGGTCGAGCCCTGGCTTGGGCATACCCCATTTGGGAGCATGGTGGTCCGTGACTCTTGGAGATGTTTCGGGCAGTATTCGTGGATCCTAGCCACACCTAGTCCTCCACCTCATCCCTGCTGACTAAGACAGGGCACGGATACTGTGGCTCAGTATGCCTTATGCTTCCGCACCCTGGTGGCGGTGCTGGCCTGAAATGAAGAAGCCCTGGTGGCAATCTACCGGCAAAGCCTGTCTGGTTATATCAAGGATGAGTTGGCAGGCAGAGATCTACTATTCTCACTAGATGCCCTTATACACATGGCCACAAGGATAGTTCTTTGTTTCCATGAGCAAGCGCTAGAACAGGCTCAAGTGTCCTCTCTTCTCGGGGAACCTGCTAGGTTGTTTCCAACCTTTCATAACCCCTTGCTGCCTCAAGCTCCACTTCCTAATATAAAGCCGATGCAGGAAGAGTGAGCCAAACTCTCTGTACAAGAGCAACAGTGAAGGTATCGTGACAATATGTTCAAGTATTGTGGAAACGAGGGAGATTATGTTCATCAGTGCCCAGTGAGTCCCAGAGGCCTCCAGTGTCTTGGAACAGTCGGAGAGACGACCCTTGATGGGAAAGTTAGCTCTGCAAAACTTTTGACCCAAGTCTCCTTGGTTTAGGGAGAGAGATCTCTCTCCGCGACAGCCCATTCAGACTCTGGATCCGTTGCCTAACTCATCCATCCTTGTCCCCTGCTTGTTGCCTCTAATGACGGACAACTCCTGGTGGAGCTTATTTTTCATGTCACGCTGCCTGTCACCCTGCAGTTTCAAACCCAGCACTCAGAAAGTATCTCTTTTTATGTGCTACTTAGCTCTGTAAATTCGGGTCTTCCATGGTTTCGTCTACACGTACCGGTTGTTAACTGGTCCACCGGTAAGGTGCTTCAATGGGGAACATCGTGTTCTACCAACTGCTTGGCCAAGGTATTGCCTAAGTCTCCGCCTTCCATGCCTTCGAACCTGCCTTCCCTGCCTGAGACTCGTGTCTTGTCTCGATACTTTGACGCATCTGAATCTAAGGAGGAATTGCAGCACAACTTTAACACAGCTAAGATTGTAGAAGTAGCTCCTGTTTTTTGTAAAAGACATCTCTCCAGATAACACCTTTGCTTCTACCAGTAGAAGGAGAATCCTTATCCTGGAGACATGAATCCAAACTGGCAAAGGATGTTCGGGACTTTTTTACCGTTTGTCCACAGTGCGCTAGTAATAATAAGTTCTCCCGGAACGAGCCTTCCGAAAACGTCTGCAATCCTACCATTCCTGGGAGGTTTCCTGTGCCTGCGTGACACCGTGATTTACAGGTTTCAGGCAACTCCGTAATTCAGGGGAGTGAGTCAGGTTTTTGGGGGATCAGTCAGGATTTGAGGGAGTCAGTAATTAAATAGTTTCGGAGGAGTCAATGAGGGGTTTCAAGGGAGTCAGTCATTAAGGCGTGTAAGTTATTTAGGGGTTTCAGAGAGTTTCGGGGGAGTCAGTGGATTTGGGACAGTGAGTAACAGATTTTGGGAAAGTGAGTCACAGTCTTTGGTTTTCAGAATAGTTAGTCAGAAAGGGCTTTTGGGAGTGTAAGTCATGGGGTTTCGGGGGAATCAGAAAGGAGTTATGGGTAATTCAGTCAGTGTTTCATGGGCTTCTGGGCAGTTAATGAGGGGTTTTGGGACAGTGAGTAAGTAACAAGTTTTCGGAGAGTGAGGTGCAGTAATGGAGTTTCAGAACAGTCAGGGGTTTTCTGAATGTTAAGATGTATTTACACTGCATGTGGAAACATGCAGCCAGTGTCTGATACATGCTGCCCATAGTTTCAGCAGAAGGTATCAACTGTCTGGTTTCCTAAAAAAATTTTTAGTTCAACGGCAAAAGTAATATCCCTGCTTCATCATTGCTTCTCCACAACTGCCCCAGTTTTTGTTGGCAGACTTCAGTGGTGATGGCACGACCACTACACTGCATGTAACCTATCAGGGGCTTAGCAGTCTGATATTATTTTTTTCATCACAAAAACTGACCCCTGTGATGGTCAGTGCTGTAATTACGATGTGACCACCGCAGTCTGTTAACACAGATGAGAGCAGCGGAAGGGAGGGTAGTGCTGGACCTGGTGAGGGTGAGCATTGCTTAGTTTGCTATTTTCTATGTCTGCAAGTCTTTGGGCAAGTAAAAATTAATCCTTAACAACCCCTTTAAGAAGGTGGTATAATAAAGTAAAGCATAATTAGCCAAAACCTTGCACTTCTGAAAAGTCGCAAATTTGTTTGCAAATGTTTTGACATTTTGGTGAAACATGCAACTTTTTGCTCTTAAAAAGATGCAAAACTGTTTAAAGACAAAAATAAATAGCATTTTTTATTTTGTGCAATATTCATAAACCGCCGTAGAAAAAAAAATAAACTGCTAGAATTGCAAGGTTTTCCTTGGTTGCCCCAACACCGCAAAAAATGCAATAAAAAGCAATCAAAACATCTTATCCACCCCAAAATGGTATGAATAAAAACGCCAACTCGCTATGCAAAAAAACAAGCCCTCAAACAACTCCATTCACTGAAAAATGAAAATGTTGGGGGTCTAAAAATGTATAATTTTTACAAGTTTCCGGATTTTTTTTTCACCACTTCTTAAATGATAACAAAAAAACTATTCAAGTTGTAATCGTACTGACCTGGAAGATCATACCGCCAGATCATTTTTTACAGCATGATGAATACAGTAAAAAAAAAAAAAAAAAACAATTGCAGAATTGCATTTTTTTTTTTTGCAATTTCTCCACGTGGGGTAAAATGAATGAAGTCATTCAAAAATACAACACGTCCCACAAAAAAACAAGCGCTCGTACAGCTATTTCGGCAGAAAAATAAAAAAAAATAAAAATGTTGGTCTCTTGGAAGAAGGGGACGATAAAATGGAAAATCGCTAATTCAGGAAAGGGGTTAAACATTAAATCAAGAAGGGTCTAAAGGGAAAAACTTGGCGTCTAATAGGATGATTGGAAGGAGACCAGGAGAGGGGTTTATAGGAGATGTATAAACACTTGTAGGTGGCTCCTCTTACATGCTAATGCTGCTATCGTAACATTAATAATCACATCCACCTTTCATTATTGCTATTAAATCTGTCGCCTGGGCCCTCTGCCTTCACGTGTTAGAGAAGCTAAAAGCTTTACAAATGTGAGAGCTCTCTGTGTGTATCCATCTGCCTTAATAGCTTCAGCAGCGAGGTGAGACAGCGCCTCGGCTTAAAATCCTCTCTGCAGCCTTAATTAACAGCGGGGACGTCACAATTTCTCTTTCCCCCGTAAATCCTCCGGGGTGTTTTAATAAACAAAAGGCGCATAGGCTTTTTGTCTGGTTGCTGATTATCTGACTGCCGTATATTGCATGTCAGTGAGAGCGCTCGGGCATATAACGGACGGGGCAAAAACACTTTATTTTAGGATATATTTAACCCTTTGACAGTCCCATCTCAGCCTTTACGAAGAGCGATCTTAATTCAGTAAATGCCCCAGATGCTGTCGATAATTACAGACAAAGGAGTGTGTCTGGCGCGGCCATTCAGTAGACGGCACGCGGCATCAATATCATTGTTCAGGTTGCAACCCTTACCCGAATATAATCCGATGATGTAAGCCCGAGCGTGATTAACTCATAAGGACACTTACCATTATTTAAGATGGACAAAAGGGAAACACTTTTGGGAAAACACAATCCCATGGCTTTCATTAAAAAAAAAAAAGGTATCTCAAACCTGCAGAGAATTTAGGAGTCATTTGCTAAGATCGGGGTATATTTAAAGATAACCAAGAAAATCCGGAAGCTGAAGGCGAAATACGATCGTTTCCATCATTCTAATCTCATCCGAGGCTCAGTAGAGTAATAGTTCAAGGAATATGAACGCTAAAAATATTCCAAAACCCAGATATTCACATCATTTGTCCGCACAGGAAATATTGCAAGCCTTTAGGGATTTATTGCTTTTGGGAAATAAGATTTTCATTTTTTTTATTTATTTTTTTTAAAATGGTCATTTTCTAAGCTGGCTTGGAAATGTTAGGATGTGTAGATGGGATGCTTTGCATTTCTGCGGAGAATTCGGGGTTAGTGATACAATCTCCATTTTAAATAATAACTGGTGGAAAATCAGAGATCCTAGATGTAGTACATATGTATCATTGCAGTTTCTCCACTGTTCTGGAGTCATTTGCCCTTTTCTAGTGACTTTCGTATTTGCGCCTCTTTTTAGCTTGTCTTTCTTTTCTTTTTTTCCCCTTTCCTCATCAACTTCTCTTTTCCAGACAGATTAATGAAATGCGACTTTAATCAAATATTGCAATTTTTGGGGCGCATTTCACTCCAGTTCAACCCCCTCATTTCTCCCCGGACAGAGGTTCCTGGAGGACTTTTCAATTTGGCGCATTTTTACTACTTTTTTTTTTTAAAGGACTTGCAACTTTTACTGCTAAAAAAGTTGCAAAAACTGGTTACAGAAAAAAACACGCATTTTTTAAAAAAAATTTTGCACCAAATTCAAGAACCACGGGCGCCATGTTGAAGAGTTTGTCGCAAAATGTGTCAGAGAATACTGCAGACAAAAAAAAAGGAAAAATTAGTTAAATCGCAAATTATGAATCAGGCCCAAAATGTATGCTTACTATACATATGGCTGTGAAAGCTATTCATTAGGATTTTACCTTCCAGTTAGACCATTTGACCAACCATGCTTATATCATTCTATTTTAGGGAGATGACCAATCCGATGATATTTTGCTACTATGGGAAAAGTTTGTATAAGACAGGACTAAATATTGATTGTTAAAGGAAATTATTACGCATTAGATATATCCACCAATTGAAATAATTTTTTTTCATATTTATCCTAATTGGTATAGTAATTTTCAGCTCAATCGTAGAGAAAATAATGAAAATTCTCCTAGATCTCATGCATATACATTGTATGAACAAAAGTACAGAAACATACCTGTTAATCATTGAATTCAGTTTTTTCATTAAGTCCCATTGCCACAGGTGTATGACCTTCGGCCCCTCGTCTCCCAGTCTATAACATTTGGCCCCTCGCCCCCTGTGTATAACAACCGACCCTTTGTCTCCCAGTGTGTAACATTCGTCCGTCGTCCCTGTTGTATAATATCCTGCCGTCGCCCCTGGTTTATAACATCAGATCCCTCATGTATAATATCCGTCCCCTTGCCTCCCATTGTATAAAATTCTGCCCCTTGCTACCTGGTGTATACAATCTGGTCCGCTGCCCCGCGGAGTATAACATCAGGTCCCTCGCCCCCCGGTGTATAATATCCTGCCCCTCAACCCCAGTGTACAACATCTGGCCCTCGCTTCCCGGAGTATACTGTCTGGTCCACAGCCCCCGGTGTATAACATCTGGCCCCTCGCCTCCGGTTCATAACATCTAAGCCCTCGCTCCCCAGAGTATACCATCTAATCCACTGCCCCTGGTGTATAACATCTGAGCCCTCTCCTCCGGTGTATAGCATCTGAGCACTCGCTTCCCGGAGTATACTGTCTGGTCCACAGCCCCCGGTGTATAACATCTGGCCCCTCGCCTCCGGTTCATAACATCTAAGCCCTTGCTCCCCAGAGTATACCATCCTGTCCACTGCCCCTGGTGTATAACATCTGAGCCCTCGCCTCCGGTGTATAGCATCTGGACCCTCGCTTCCCGGAGTATACCATCCAGTCCACAGCCCCCGGTGTATAACATCTGGCCCCTCGCCTCCGGTGTATAGCATCTGGCCCTCGCTTCCCGGAGTATACTGTCTGGTCCACAACCCCCAGTGTATAACATCTGGCCCCTCGCCTCCGGTTTATAACATCTAAGCCCTCGCTCCCCAGAGTATACCATCTGGTCCACTGCCCCTGGTGTATAACATTTGGGCCCTCGTCTCCGGTGTATAACATCCGTCCCTTTGCCCTCAGTGTATAGCCTCCTGCCCCTCGCCCCCAGTGTATAACATCCCTGGTGTATAACCTCCGCCCCTGCCATGCCATCTGCTTTTACTAACAAATGACATAACAGCGCGGTCCTGTAAAAGGAGACACCATTGTAACAAGTCCGTCCATGACATTTCTTCCCTCCTAAACCTTCCCCCATCACCTGTGAGTGATATTATTGAGAAGTGGAAGGAACCGCAGCAATTCAGCCACGAAGTGGAGACCCCGTAACGTTACAGCATGGGGGGTCGAGTGCTGAAGAGCAGAGGGCAGAAAAGTCACCACCGCTCTGCTGACTCCATAACTGCAGAGTCCAGACGTCCACTGGTATCAGCATAAACACTGTGCTCCCACCGGGAGCTTCATGGCCGAACTGCTACATGCAGTCGTACATCACAAAGCACAATGCCGAGCGTCTGATGGAGTGGTGTAAAGCCGCCACCACCATTGGACTCTGGAGGAGACATGTTCTGTGCAGTGACGGATCGCACTTCTCTATCCGGCATCTGATGGATGAGTCTGGGTTTGGTGAATGCCAGAACGTTACCCGCCTGACTGCATTGTGCCTGCTGTACAGATGGTGGACGAGGGATAATACTATGGGGCTGTTTCATTGGGTGGGCCTAAGCCCCTTAGTTCCAGTGAGGTTAAACATTAGTGCTTCAGGAGGTTACCATTCCTAATTAACCTCCATGAGACACTATTGTACCTCTGTATGCTCCCAGTTTCAAAAGGACACATCCACAGTTTTTTTATGGGATGATCCATTGCTTACCTGAAGTTCAGAGCACTGTATGACAGTAAGCCAAGCTGATAGCCGCGACTGTTCTAATTTTGAGGTTCCTTGATGTGGCATGATATGTCATCCAATACCAGACAAGGCCCCATGGAGAAGAGTGGTAGCAACTTATGCTCCTCTCCCCATTGAGATCACATACACTCTTGGCTGAACCAGAAATTTCGTTTATAATTACTTTTATCCATGTTCTGTAACAAAATTAACGAACAAAAGAAACATGGACTAGGAGGTATCCTTAGAATGTGGAAGAGAGCAGAAAGGAAGGACGAGGAGTTCTCTCTGTCCATCAGCACCACTCTCTAAACCCTATCCTGCCACAGGATCCAGCAACATTATACTTGTTCGAACTTTAAAAAAAACGAATAAATGGTCATACAGATAGTAATGAGTAGAAACAAAGATAGTAAATAAAAATCCTTTATTAAACAGCCATTGGTTATATGGTGGTACTAAGAACAGAAGTCCACTCATAGTTTAAAAGACATTATATAAATGTATAATGTACATTACATATCATATATACATAAAATATAAGTATAAATAACGCAAAACCGGAGACATATATATATATTGTATAGAGAAGAGTGGAATAAATGAAGACTATCCACATGAGGGGTTCAACTAGAAAATACTTGTAGCTAATTCAGTTGATACCCATTGTGGGAGTCCTGACATCACCACAGTAGTAAATGGTGGGATAATAATATTTATTGGTTGAATGCAGGTAGTTTGTGTCACGGGTGTGTCAGATGTGACAGACAGTCGCCCTGCAGTGGGTTGCAGAAGATCTCTTTGTTTGGCATTACAGACCCCTTTTAGCTGTCTCACTCTAGGACCCAGCGGCTACCTCCTTCCTGCTAATTAACACCCTGGCCTGGGTGTTTAAATAGTTTCACTTTGCAGCAGGAAGGTGCCAGTGATACATGTTTCCTTGTGAATGCTTGGAGCTGTTGCAGTCTGCTTTTCCTCTGTGGTGCTAGGAGGACGCTTTTCTCTGAAGTCGGCTAAAGCTAAACTACTTGTCCCCGTGTTGTGTCCCTTGTTGTCTTTAGTGTTTAGTGGGGATCGACTCGTGCTCATCCCACCCTTCCCTATCCAGGGCCAAGCGTTAGGGAAATACAGGATTTAGGTTCCTGTGCGACGTTAGTGGAGACAGGGTGATATCAGATCAGCCTAGGAGGTCTCCACTCCCCCTTTTTCTAGAGTCTGGGTTCCCTTTCCCCCTTCCCTTTGTGTTGCACTTAGTCTTTCACACACATTGCGTGACACTTTGTTCATGTGAAAGGGCTATACACAGACTGCCAAGGATCAATCTCTCTATAGGCTCCTATATCATCCACCATGTGACCACCACTAGGTGCCGAGAAAAAAGTGTGGTAATTTGTCTGAAGTGCAAACCGCCATTGTAGCACACTAAACAGGGAAGCACTGGTGGTTACAATACCTGGTGGGCCGGGAGAACTGTGTGTTGCACGCATACCCCGATGCGCGTTTCGGATATGCCTTCGTCAGGGGTGGGGTCCAATACACTAACGTGGGTTTAAAAAGCAGCCAAGGCCAATGGGAGGAGATCAGGCACCGATGACGCATCTCCCGTCAGGAGGATCCGAGCGCTGGCCCGCCCTCGCGTCATGTGACCAATGACGTCAGGACATGCCGATCAGACGCATAGAGATACAGGGACAAGCCAGACATTCGGAACACAGGCGGCACATGCGTACAATACCCTTCTTATCACATAGACCGCAAACGTAAGTATGGAATAAGTCTGCAGATGTATCGGCTTAACAAAGGTGACTCAATATGCCAATACTATGTTAATTTAAGGAATAAGACCATTGGTGGAAAATAAATGAATAATTATACAAAATATGTGCCTAATAGAGGTATTCATATGAAATAATGAGATAAAGGTATGTGAGAATGGAGATGTGTCAAATAATTATATTAACATAAACCAACTAATGATTATAAAAATATATAAAATATATGCCTAATAGAAGTATTCTTATGAAAGAATCATATAATGGTGTGTGGTAATGGATATGTGTTGAATAGTTATATTAATATGAAAAAAAAACAACTGATAGTGCTAATCTAAATAGTTATATAAAAATACATCAGTGCATATTAGGATATGTATATACAGTATGAGCTCATAGGTGAGGGATATTGCTACTCAAGCCTAGAGAGTGTATAAAATAATGTGAGGTGTATAAATCCAAGTGCATGAGTGAATGAAGGAAGTGAGTAAAGGCTGACCAGGGTAAAAATAAAGAAAAGTGAAAAAACATGAACATGGTAATTTGTTTAAAGAGGGGTCCGCAAAAAAAAACAACTAAGAAAGGAGGGGTGGAGGGGGAGGGAAAAAGGGGATGGGATTGAAAGTGAAAAAATAAGTATATACATATATGTATACATATACACACATGTATATGTGTGTGGGACAATGATAAAGCAGTGAATATGATGCATAAGTAGCTTGTATGTATATACAGTACAGACCAAAAGTTTGGACACACCTTCTCATTTAAAGATTTTTCTGTATTTTCATGACTATGAAAATTGTACATTCACACTGAAGGCATCAAATCTATGAATTAACACATGTGGAATTATATACTTAACAAAAAAGTGTGAAAGAACTGAAAATATGTCTTATATTCTAGGTTCTTCAAAATAGCCACCTTTTGCTTTGATGACTGCTTTGCACACTCTTGGCATTCTCTTGATGAGCTTCAAGAGGTAGTCACCGGAAATGGTTTTCACTTCACAGGTGTGCCCTGTCAGGTTTAATAAGTGGGATTTCTTGCCTTATAAATGGGGTTGAGACCACCAGTTGTGTTGTGCAGAAGTCTGGTGGATACACAGCTGATAGTCCTACTGAATAGACTGTTAGAATTTGTATTATGGCAAGAAAAAAGCAGCTAAGTAAAGGAAAACGAGTGGCCATCATTACTTTAAGAAATGAAGGTCAGTCAGTGTGAAAAATTGGGAAAACTTTGAAAGTGTCCCCAAGTGCAGTTGCAAAAACCATCAAGCGCTACAAAGAAACTGGATCACATGAGGACCGCCCCAGGAAAGGAAGACCAAGAGTCACCTCTGCTTCTGAGGATAAGTTTATCCGAGTCACCAGCCTCAGAAATTGCAGGTTAACAGCAGCTCAGATTAGAGACCAGGTCAATGCCACACAGAGTTCTAGCAGCAGACACATCTCTACAACAACTGTTAAGAGGAGACTTTGTGCAGCAGGCCTTCATGGTAAAATAGCTGCTAGGAAACCACTGCTAAGGACAGGCAACAAGCAGAAGAGACTTGTTTGGGCTAAAGAACACAACGAATGGACATTAGACCAGTGGAAATCTGTGCTTTGGTCTGATGAGTCCAAATTTGAGATCTTTGGTTCCAACCACCGTGTCTTTGTGCGACGCAGAAAAGGTGAACGGATGGACTCTACATGCCTGGTTCCCACCGTGAAGCATGGAGGAGGAGGTGCGATGGTGTGGAGGTGCTTTGCTGGTGACACTGTTGGGGATTTATTCAAAATTGAAGGCATACTGAACCAGCATGGCTACCACAGCATCTTGCAGCGGCATGCTATTCCATCCGGTTTGCGTTTAGTTGGACCATCATTTATTTTTCAACAGGACAATGACCCCAAACACACCTCCAGGCTGTGTAAGGGCTATGTGACCAAGAAGGAGAGTGATGGGGGGCTACGCCAGATGACCTGGCCTCCACAGTCACCAGACCTGAACCCAATCGAGATGGTTTGGGGTGAGCTGGACCGCAGAGTGAAGGCAAAAGGGCCAACAAGTGCTAAGCATCTCTGGGAACTCCTTCAAGATTGTTGGAAGACCACTACTTTGAAGAACCTAGAATATAAGACATATTTTCAGTTGTTTCACACTTTTTTGTTAAGTATATAATTCCACATGTGTTAATTCATAGTTTTGATGCCTTCAGTGTGAATGTACAATTTTCATAGTCATGAACATATAGAAAAATATATATGTATATACAGTACAGACCAAAAGTTTGGACACACCTTCTCATTTAAAGATTTTTATCTACACAAATCACCTTTCGAGTCATTCTACAGTGTACCACCATGTACAGGGAGTGAAGGGGCATACCCAAACATGTCCAAATAAATATATATACATGCACATCATGGAAGATGTGCACACAATATATACCACACACTGAACCACATCTGGATATAAACATGTATAGGCAGATCCTACATAAAGGGGGAAAGGAAAAGGGGGAAAAAGGCCCTATAAACAGTGTAGCCACTTGGTGATTCAATACATATTGTTAGCTAGATATTACCCCCATAAACCATGACAATGAGGGTATTCCCACTTTGGTAGAAATGGAAGAATTGATTCACAGGATTATAGCCATCAGCCAGGTCAGTAATCTGCGACCACTGGATGGGAGTCCTCTGAATCTTTTTACCTGCCGGCATTCCAAGCTCCTCTTGTGATTAGCTGGGGTGGCGTGATGTCATGGGTGCGTCCCACTGCAATGATGTCACACCAGCCCGGGTAATCAAAAGAAGAGTTGGAAGACAAGGAGATTTGTAGGTTCAGGAGTCACAGATTACTGACCTGTCTGAAGGAATGGAGTCCTGCGAATCGATTCTCCCTTCTCCACCCATTAACAATGCAAATTACAGAATATTAATATAGTTTCTGCAAGAAGTGACCTGTGAGTAGCCTACAAATTGTCTGATGCATCCGGTCCAGGCATCAAGCTCTGTAGACCTCAACGCCAGTGATTCAATCACTTTCACCGGTCATATAGATTCCTATTTTGGTAGGAAACTTCATTGCCCTTTGGAGGGTCAAGATGCCCATCCCTTTTGCAGGCTTTTACTAGATAACCTAGGAGTAGGGATGAGCGGACCCGTGGAGGTTTGGGTTCTGGTAGCCAACCCAAACTTTATTCCAAAGTTCAGTTCAAGAACCTGAACTGAACCTGAACCCCCATTGAAAACAATGGGGACCCAAACTTTTCAGTTGGAA
This sequence comes from Phyllobates terribilis, assembly GCF_046119375.1. Lineage (NCBI taxonomy): Eukaryota > Metazoa > Chordata > Amphibia > Anura > Dendrobatidae > Phyllobates > Phyllobates terribilis. Next base: position 230,941,519 of record NW_027362767.1, read on the forward strand.
AATTCTCTCTCTCTTCAATGGACTTTCCCCGGAGCTCTGAACTTTGCAGTGGACTTCCAGGAGAAGTCTGTGTTCGGCATTTAGCTTCGGACACTAACTGTCCGGTACGAACGCTGAATTTTAAGTTGGGGTCTGCTCATCCCTAACTAGGAGGCATTAGTATGATTGAGCTTTCTTCATATAAGGACACGTGCAATGCAAAAGAATATGCTACAGTGTGAAAGTGCCTGGAAATATCATGTAGTTCCTTTGTTTTGAATATATTTGTGTGCAGTTTAAAGACACTTGGGAATCAGAACTAAGGCAAATAAAAGAGTAGAAATGATTCCAAAATTTTACAATGCTTTTTTCAAAATGAATGATTTGATCTAATTCAGATTTCCAACAGTCCCGTTTTTTCGTGAAATTGCCAAGAGATGTCGCTGATGCAGATTGGCACATAAAGACACGTTTATAGACAGCTTTATTGACTTTCTTACTGAGACTGCAGTTTAAAATGTCCCAAAATGTGAGATTTAAGTGTTGGGAAGTATGAGCACTGTCATCTATGTATCTCCATGGGAGATCCAGCGTTATCTTCGGTGGATTACATCAACATCCCTCCTAAATAATTACAAGAAAATCATTTTAACTCCCTGACTTAAACCCTATCATTGTACCCATATCTGTTCTGCAACGTTTGGAACAAAGACGTTGATGGAAATGAAACAATAAAACGTTTAGTGGGCAAATATCGTTTTGTAAGTCACAACTCATAAGTCGTTGAATCCCTCAGCGCTTAGACGTCACCCTCCACTTTATTACCAAAATGAAATGACCTTGTCCCAGATTGTCTTACTTGCATCATAATCTATTAATATGTCTTTTTTTTTAGTCTGACTCTCCCCCCCCCCCCAAAAAAAAGTAATTTATCACAGAATAAACTCTTATAAAACCTTCTATTTTTGTAAAAGCGCTTTTCCTTCCCGCACCACGCCGGGGAGTTTGGGGGACTGTCTCGTCAGACTAAGCTGACTGTACACTAAACTGTCTCCATGGTACGGACTTATCCACATTTCTCCGAGGTGACTTGTTGACGATCTCATTAGCGCTCCCATTCTGCCTAATTAATCCTGATATTTTTCAAGTTATAATGAGGTGACTTTCTTTGCAAAAGAGAAGAAGGGAGCAAATTATCTCCTTGAAACAAAAAAAAAAAAAAAACGCTTAATAGGGCGCCCGCAGTAAAAGCCTGGCACTTTGCATAACTCCCCGTGTGTGTGTTCTCTATGCTGAACTTTGTATAATATCCAAGGCTTTATATTTTATTAATATTACTCTTGTAATCCTAAGCGCCAACCAGGCACATCGCTGAACATCAAATGAACTTTTCACTCTCTCAGCAGAATAAGACGAGTGGATTGGGGGGGTGTTTGGAAGAAGGGAGATAACGGAGGATTTGTAATATCAAAATGACCTATAAAGAGATAGGAAGCCCTCGTTCTCTGGTGGTGACATTATAAATGCTGAGCCCTTACCCTTTGTCTTTAGATTGTAAGCCTTTGTGAGCAAGCAGCGGCGCCTGAAAAGCAAACAAGACAAATGTTACGAACCAACTGTGGCACCGAAGATGTATTTTATTGCCTTTTTTTCCATGTAATAAATGTTACAATATCCATTTTTTAAATACCGTGCAGGTTTCTAGTACGGCATAATAATCATTTATATTTTCACGCAGTGATTCAAATATATTACCCTGCAGAATGAAACACCTGCCTACTGCTAAATTGATAAACCTGTGCTATCCATCTGGGTGTATTCCTTCTGTCTTTACTGGTGATATGATACAAATGTCACAACATTGCATTCTATTTCTCAGGGCAAGAGGGAGCCGGAGCAATATGTTTAGCGAGGGCTTTGATATACTGTGTGGCAGAGGGTTTAATGCATCTCGTAATGTCATGTCTATATGCGTCCTTCACCGAGAAGTATCGCACACTCCTGTAGTTCTTTCTCGACAATAGGAAGGTCATATAGTCGTGTGACAACGCTGAATCAATCCTTTGTGAAATGACAGATGTTTCACCCCAAAATCTATCACCCGAAGGCTCAGCGTTGCATTAAATGCTTGTAGTTCTCCCGGAGTTTATTATTTTTTATCATATATTTATGAGACATTGATGTGTTCCATAGCATCGCACTGCAGAATTAATTTGATTTATCTGGCTCTACACAATTGTCTCTGTCATTGCTTTAGTCTGGAGCTCGGGAGGCGCGTTTCACATGTATGTAAATCCCGGCTCGTCGTGTAATGTCACTCACGCTAAACACACAGCGCCTTAAATAAACTCCAGAATGGGTGAATGGCTGCTTATGAATGGGTTATAAGAGATGTGATATCTACTAAGCAGGACTGAAAAAATGTATATAATAATCATATGAACGATGTATATATATATATATATATATATATATATATATATATTCATCACACAAACATTCTAAATATATTCTACTTTTATTATATTTATCTCATATATATCTTTATCTCCATCTGTCTATCTCATGTTCATCTTCTATCTATCCAGCTATTTATCTCTCATCATACAAAGTATTCACAACCGTGGCATTTTTCATGTTTTTTTATCTCACAACCTGGAATTGCACTGTTTTTTTTGAGGGTTTCCATCAGTTCATGTAGAGAACATGCCGACAACTGTGAACATTTGATTTTCTTTTTATTGCAAAGCAAACAACAAATAGGACAAAATAGCTGAAAACTTCAGTGTGCATAACTACTTTGTAGAGCCTCTTTTTGCAGCAATTACAGCTGCAAGTCGCTTTGGATAAGTCTCTATGAGTTTTCCACATCTGGCCACTGGGATTTTTGCCCATTCCTCAAGGCAAAACTACTCCAGCTCCTTCAAGTTAGATGGTTTCCTCTGGTGAATAGCGATCTTCAAATCTGACCACAGATTCTCAATTGGATTAAGATCTGGGCTTTGACTAGGCCACTCCAAAACATTTACGCATTTCCCCTTAAACCACTTGAATGTTGCTTTAGCAGAATGCTTTGGGTCATTGTCTAGTTGGAAGGTGAACCTCTGTCCCAGTCTCAAATGACTGACAGACTGCAACAGCTTTTGCTCAAGAATATCCCTATATTTTGCACCATCCATCTTCCCCTCGACTTGGACTATTTTCCCTGTCCTTGCTGCCAAAAGACATCCCCACAGCATGATACTGCCACCACCATGTTTCACTGTTGGGATGGTGTTCTTGGGGTAATGAGCTGTGTTGATTTGGCGTCAGACATAGCGTTTATCTTGGTGGCCAAATGTTAAATTTTGGTCTCATTTGACCATAGCACCTTCCTCCATACATTTAGTGAGTCTCCCACATGTCTTTTGGCAAACTGAAAACGAGCCTTACAATTTTATTATGGTCATATGGACAGATACTCCATTCTCTGCTTGGGAACTCTGCAGCTCCTTCAGGGTTACCTTTGATCTCTGAGATGCCTCGCTGATTAATGCCCTCCTTTCCCGGGCAGGTTTGTTGTGGTTGCATGTTCTTTCCATTTGATGATAATGGATTTGGTGGTGCTTCGGGTGATCATCAGAGATTGGGATATTTTTTTTATAACCCAACCCTGACTTGTACTTCTCAACAACTTTGTCCCTGACTTGTTTGGAGATCTCCTTGGTCTTCATGGTGTTGTTTGGAGATCTCCTTGGTCTTCATGGTGTTGTTTGGAGATCTCCTTGGTCTTCATGGTGTTGTTTGGAGAACTCCTTGGTCTTCATGGTGGTGTTTGGAGATCTCATTGGTCTTCATGGTGGTGTTTGGTTAGTGGTGCATCTTGCTTAATGGTGTTGCAGCCTCTGTGGCCTTTCAGAAGAGGTAAAGTGTATATACTGACAGACATGTGACACTTAGATTGCACACAGTGGACGTCCTCTCACTAAGCATGTGACTTATAAATGTAATTGCTTGCACCAGAAGAAGTTTTTAGGGGCTTCATAGCAAAAGGCCAATTTTTATTTATTTTATCCCATAAATTAAATTTTTGCCTATATTTTTCTCACTTCACCAACTTATCTTGTTTAGCGCTGATGTATCACACACAAATCTGGTTATAAAATATTCAAACACAGGTTGTTATGTAAAAAAATTGATAAAAAGTCAAGGGGGTGAATATTTTTGCAAGCCACTGTATCTCTCCATCTATCTATCTATCTATCTATCTATTTCTTATTTATCTCTTGTGTATGTATCTCATCTACAAACCAAAGCATACAGCAACACTCTGTGGGCTATAAGATGTAGGCAAACATTGAATATATGAAATTTAAACTGCATTACTGCTATACAGACTATACTTATAAAATGAATGTACTTAGTGGACAAATTGGTCAATTCATGTGAGCTCATCAGCCATAACAATATGTAGCTTTCTCTGGAGGAACCCTAACCATTTCTATCAGTTATACCTCTCTCAAGCCAAAAGCATACAAATGTAAAGGGCAGGTAGGATCCAATGCCAAATAAAACAGCTTTAGACTGATGGGAAAAACTCAGCCAAATATGAAGGCAGTCAACACCTCCAAATATATGGTACAAAGAAACAAAAAACTGACCAGGACCTCCTAACAGAATGAAACATGAGTGAACCAGTGCGAGCTGATAGGACTGCACAACATACAAACCAAACAGCGCCGCAGCACTCTGTATACTCTAAGATGTATGCAAACATTGAATATGTGACGTTTACACTTATCTCATATCTATCTATAACATGAATTGGCCAGTTTATGTGTTAAGTACCTTCTTTTTTTAAGTATACTCTGTGTAGCAGTATTGCAGTCCACATTTCATATATTCAATGTTTGCATACATCTTAACTTTTACAGAGTGCTGCAGCATGCTTTTCTTTGCATATGATGCAGTCGTAGCACCTTGCACCTGTTCACACTTGCTTTATTCTGTTCGAAGGTGCTGGTCATTTTTTTTTTGTAGTATAGTGTTGAAAGTGATGACTTCCTCTATATTTGGCCGAGCACTCCTCCTCCCTTCACCCTAAAACTGTTTTTAATTTGTGCTGGATCCTAAATGCCTTTTAAATTGAATTTGTAACTTTTAGCCAGTGAGAGGCATGTTCGACAAGTATTAGGTTTAGGATCCCATCAAAGTAAGGTACACCTTGCCTATGAATTGGCTTAATTTTATAGGAATATTCTATAAAGCAGTAATACAGTCTTAATTTCATGTATTCAGTGTCTGCATACATCTTAGTCCTTACAGAGTGCTGCTGTATTCTTTTGTTTGCATCTATATTTCTATGTATCTTTCTATCTCACATCTATCTATTTCATATTTGTCTATCTCATAACCATGTTTTCTGTATCTATTTATTACATATCTATAAATTCATTCAAAAATCGTTACTGATAGGACCAAAAAAAAGTTAGCATTGCCAATGTGAACACTTGAATGGGTTAGAACAATTAGTTATTCATATATAAATATAAGGGATGAGAAGTCCATTATCTGTCTATTTATTTATCTATCTATCTACTGTATCTATCTGAAGAAAAATAAATAAAATAGCATAAGCTTGCAGGAAATGAGTATAGTGTGAGCTTACAGGTTGTTGTAACCCAATAACCTATGAAACTTAAAATAATCCAGATCAATCAATAACTGATTCCAAATAGTATAGCAGATATTTTATTTGCCCATTGGACCTTGTTCACATGGGCCAATAAAATATCTACTTTACTAATTGTAATCAAGTACTGAGTGCTACACACTTTTTGGGATTTTTTTTTAAAAATCCACCCATTTTAAGATGTATGTAATACATATACTTAGATGTAGCACACTTTAACTTGACTCATAATCCCATATCATTAAAAATATAACAAGTTTAAGAGGTTTTCCCACCACTTTAAAAGTTATTGTCAATTCTTTCTTTTTATTTTAAATAGTGCTGTATTAGAGTGGTTTGGGGGACTGGCAAAAGGCTTTGTGCTCCCTTGCTGTAGATTTTCCACAATTAATCTTTTTACTGTATCTACAGTATTAGAGTTGGTGCAAATCAATGTGCACAATCCAATCCATTGACCACGTCAGTAATCTGTGGCAGAAGGATGGGACCTGCGAGAACCGTCTCTAACCTGATTAATCGTCCTGGTGCAACGTCACGTGTGCGTCACGCCGCAAGTTGACGTGGCACCAAGCCTGCTAATCAAAAGATGAGCCACGGATGTCGTCAGATTCCAGTTGGTTCTTGCAGCTTCCATCCTACAGCCTCAAATTACTGATGTGACCAATATACTGGGTTCTGCAAATCAATTTGCAAGAAATCTATCTATCTATGGTGGGGAAAATACGTATTTGATACACTGCCGATTTTGCAAGTTTTCCCACCTTTTTGAACTTTTTTATCAATCACGCTCCTACCTCTCCACCATGGTCAATACCAAAGAGCTGTCTAAGTTTACCTGGGACAAAATTGTAGACTTGCACAAGGCTGGGATGGGCTACAGGACAAAAGGCAAGCTGCTTGGTGAAAAGGCAACAACTGTTGGCACAATTATTAGAAAATGAAAGAAACATTAGATGACTGTCAATCTTCCTTGGTCTGGGTCTCCATGCAAGATCTCACCTCGTGGGGTAAGGATGATTCTGAGAAAGGTCAGGAATCAGCCAAGAACTACATAGGAGAACCTGGTCAATGACCTGAAGAGAGCTGGAAACACAGTCTCAAACATTACCGTTAGTAAAACACTATGCCTGCAGAGCAAAGAAGGTCCCCCTGGTCACACCAGCACATGTCCAGGCCCGTTTGACGTTTGCCAATGACCATCTGGATGATTCAGAGAAGGCAAGGGAGAAGGTAATGTGGTCAAATGAAAGCAAAATAGAACTTTTTGGTATCAACTCCACTCATCGTTTTTGGAGGAAGAAAAAGAAGGGATGAGTACAACCCCAAGAACACCGTCCCCACCGGGAAGCATGGTGGGGGAAACATCATACTTTGGGGTTGCTTTTCTGCAAAAGTGACATGATGACTGCACCGTATTGAGGGGAAGATGGATGGGGTCATGTATTGCGACACTTTGGTCAACAACCTCCTTCCCTCAGTAGGAGCATTGAAGATGGGTCGTGGCTGGGTCTTCCAGCATGACAATGACCCGAAACACACAGGCAGGGCAACTGAGGAGTGGCTCCGTAAGAAGCATTTCAAGGTCCTGGAGTGGCCTAGCCAGTGTACAGACCCGAACCCATTAGAAAATCTTTGGAGGGAGCTGAAACACAATGCTGTCCAGTGACAGCCCCGAAACCTGAAAGATCTGGAGAAGATCTGTATGGAGGAGTGGACCAAAATCCCTGCTGCAGTGTGTGCAAACCTGGTCAGGAACTACAGAAAACATCTGACCTCTGTAATTGTAAACAAAGGTTTCTGTACCAAATATTACCATATTTTTCGGACTATAAGACGCACCGGACCATAAGACGCACCCCAAATTTTGGGGTGGAAAATAGGAAAAAAAATATTTTTTATAAAATGGGGGTCCATCTTATAGCCTGAATAGGTACAGTATCTTACCTGGGAAATGGTGGAGCGAGGGTCACAGGAGACAGGGTCCTTCAGGAAGCTGGCGGAAGTGGAGTAATGCTGCGAACCCTGGATGCAAAAAGTTGGTGCTCCAACAGCAGGGAGTTGGGGTGGTGGTGGAGCAGCATCACAGGGCCCTCAGTTCCCTCCCTCAGGAATCTGGTGGCTGCAGCAGAAGAGGTGAGATGCCATGTGCCTGGCTGGGGCCTGTGCCTGGCTGGTGTCTGTGCCTGGCCGGGGCCCTTAGCCTGGCTGGTTCCTGTGCCGGGCTAGGGCCTGTGCCAGGCTGGGGCCAGGGGCCTGTGCCGGGCTTTGAGCGGCGTTGGGCGGTGAGGCAGAGTGGTGTGCGCGGGTTTCTGGTGGCCACGGCCATCTTCCTAAAGCTGTGATCTACAGGAAAATGGCTGCGGGAGCTACCAGTCTGCGCATGCGCCGGCTCGGGCTGCAATTTTCATGTAGATCACGGCATCAGGAAGATGGCCGCGCACACCAGAAAACCACGCAGGCCGCTCTGCAAGGCCGCTAACAGCCCGACACAGGTCCCGGCCCCTGCCAGACCCAGGACCCAGCTGCTCTGCCTCACCGACTCACCGCCGACAGCATCTCACCTCTTCTTCTGTTGCTGCTGCCGCGTTCCTGAAGGGGGGAGGGCACGGGGGGGTTCTGCGATCCCACTCCACCACCACCGCAACTATCTGGTAAAGTAACGTTCGGACCATAAGACGCACCCCCCATTTTCCTCCCAAAATTTTGGGGGAAAAAAGTGCATGTTATGGTTCGAAAAATATGGTAAGTTCTGTTTTTCTTGTATCAAATACTTATTTCATGCAATAAAATGCAATTTAATTATGTAAAAATCAAGCAATGTGATTTTCTGGTTTTTATTTTTTAATTCTGTCTCTCACAGGTGAAATGTACCTATGATAAAAATTACAGACCTTTCCAGTCTTTGTAGGTGGGAAAACTTGCAAAATCGTCAGTGGATCAAATACTTATTTTCTCCACTGTATGTATGTATCTATCTATATTTCTATCTATCTATCTATCTATCTATCTATCTATCTATCTATCTATCTATCTATCTATCTCCATCCGTTTACTGCATGTAATCAGCTATGTATCTTTCTATCTTTTTACTGCATCTATCAATCCGTCTGTTTATATTTCTCTCATTTTCTCTCAATTTTATTTTTATAAATTTCAATCAATTCCATCCATTTATAGGATCAAATCAGAATAGTATAGCACCAATATACAACAAAAGTTTTCTATAATGTTATCCGCTCACTTTCTCTCTCTCTACATATATATATATATATATATATATATATATGTATATGTATATATATATATATATATATTTATATATATATATATATATATATATATTTATATATATATATATATATATATATATATTTATATATATATATATATATATATATATATATATAGAGAGGACAGAGGCAGCACTAGATACACAGCAGATTATATGTTGTAAATCAGACACCTTGAATGAAGGGTCTTCCTATGACTTAAACAATTCCGAGGAGCGCCTGACCTTATTATATGCACAGTTAACAGCAAGATACTAGCCCTTCCAATTTGGCATTTTTCAAAGGACATCACTTAAAACCGAATGCTCTCACAAGGGCACATGCTTTTTATCGGATACGATCATGAAAGAATTTTTCTTGCTTAGGGGCAGCAGACGCTAATGTGCCATTGTTCTGTAAATAGACAAAGTGGAGTTTGTGTTTCTTTGTACGCCATGACTGCCACCTGCAGGCAACACTGGGGCTCAGTTGTATTTTCTCTTTTATACTTTCATTTTTTTTAATAATTTAATTAAATAGCTTTTTTTTATTTCTTTTGGTAGTGTATATAAACCCCAGGTAGCAACTATACTGTGCTATACTATTCTGAGATGTTTCTGTGTAGACAGGAAACGACATGAGCAAGGGAGCTCTGCTAAAGTATAAGCAGGAATCTGGTAGCTATTTAGCTGCGGGGCGAATATAAGCTTCAGCCTGGAAAGAGTATCAATATCATTGAGGTAGAATCACAAAAAATATGAACATGCAAGAAAGATGTAGGAATAAATGCATTTAAAAGGTTATCCTCAACTCCTTCTGCAGGAGCACACAGCTCTCCAGCCTCTCGGCTTCCTGTTTGCCAGGAAGCGATGCGCTCCTCTTGATCAACAGTTTGGACCAGCAGCATGGCTGTGCGCTCTCCGATGCTGCTATATTAGGCAGTTTTGCCTCTGCAGCATCGGAGCAGTACACTGGCGCTGAAGCTGTCCCGGATTGGAAGCTAACAGTGCTCTCCAGCAATCTGGTCTGCATCAGTGCCGCATTTACAAGAGCTATTGAAAAGAGCTTGTAAGCACTGTGCCTGTTCAGTCACCGCTGCTAGACTTCATACTTGCAAGCAGTAAATAATAAAATTAAAAAGCATTTTTGTACACTGAAGTACTTTTTAATGTCACCTAACCCTCTCCTCTTATCTTTTCTTTTTACACCACTGATCTTGGATAGCTTTTCTTTTACTATGTCTCAACCCCGGATTAGCACTATTTAGGAACACTTACATCCCAGACTCTTTCACCTTTCTCTCTCCGAAAGTTTGAGAGGTTTGAGACCAAGTAACGGTGGACTAATTTCAGACTGTTGGGCACCACCTGGTGGATTCACCAAGGAGCAGGTGACATGGATAGAGGACAATGGAACAGTGTTGAAGACCTGGACAATAAGCAACCAAGGAGATCAGAACACACTTTAGACAAACACTGGAAAGTAAGGGAATGGTTAAACGGCAGGTCTGAACCAACATGTATACGAAGGTTGTAGAAACTATAAGAGTTTTGTAGAGATAATTGCAGCATCGTGTGAACAGTCTGTAGATAGCAGTTCGTAATGCATACAGCAGATGATGGGTTTAACAAGAGCTAGCAGTACAGTGGGGAAAAAAAGTATTTAGTCAGCCACCAATTGTGCAAGTTCTCCCACTTAAAAAGAGAGGCCTGTAATTGACATCATAGGTAGACCTCAACTATGAGAGACAAAATGAGAAAACAAATCCTGAAAATCACTGTTATCATCTGCCACATGAACTAAGGAAAGATAGGGGAAAGCTGTCCCTACAGTAAGACTAAGCTGAATTGCTATGATGTAGCGGGCTGCCTGTTCCTAGCGAACAGACCCGTCTTAGTCCTCAGCTAGTCTGAACGAAGACCTATAGAATAACGGGAGGGGTCCCTAAAAGAACTAAGGACTGGGACAAAAATGGGAAACCTCCTAAACAGAAAAGTAGTTGCAGAACACAAAAAGACAAACTGACAAAAAAGCACTAGAGGTCCCAGAAGGACCAAGTGAACAGACAGAGAAAGGCACAGAAGCACCTGGCTAGAGAAACAGTCAAACACTGAAGTCCAGCACAGCCGGAAGGGCGGAGCTGGAATATAAAGGCAGATGGTCATGTGACCGCAAAACACAAGATGGAAAAACAAACAGGAGGGTTCTAACAGTACCCCCTCTTTTATGAGGATCCTCTGGATCCTCCAGGCCCAGACCTATCCGGAAACCTCCTGTGGAAAGCTTTAACAAGCCTAGGAGCAGAGACATCATCCGTCCTTATCCTGGAGTTGTCTTCGGGACCGAGATGCTGTAATCTCCCTCTATGCCATCTAGAATTCAAGATAAGAGAAATTTCATATTCGCCGTCTTCCACCACAGGAGGAACTGTGACAGTGGCATCCCTATCCGATACATCAGCCTTTTTCAACAAGGAAACATGAAACACAGGATTAATCTTCCAGGAAGTAGGGACATCCAACCTGACAGCAGGTGGGTTAACAACCTGAAGCACTTTAAATGGACCCACAAACTTAGGACCCAGTTTTTTAGAGGGAATCCTCAACCGCAGGTTCTTCGAGGACAACCACACCATGTCACCCACAGTAAACAAAACCTCTTTACGTTTCCTGTCAAAATACTTCTTGGACTTCTTGTCAGCCTCTTGAAGGTTGCAACGTACATTAGTCCAAACTCTCTCCAAATCACCGGAAAAATCCTCCTCCTCCGGCACTGCCGACCCCAATTTGGAGAACGAACCAAAAGACGGATGTCTCCCAGTACAACAAAAAAAGGAAAACACCCAGCAGAGGAGGATGTATGATTGTTAAGAGCAAATTCTGCGAGAGGCAGAAACTCAGACCACACCTCTTGATTGTCCGCCACAAAACAACGCAAAAACTGTTCAACATCCTGGTTCTTTCTTTCAGTCTGTCCATTAGACTCAGGATGATAACCAGACGAAAATGATAAATGGACTCCCAACCTGTCACAAAAAGCACGCCAAAAGCGAACCACAAACTGAGGTCCTCTATCAGAAACAATATCCGTGGGAACGCCATGGAGCTTGAAAATCCAAGTGTCTTGGCGCAGGGCAACTTAATGAATGGAACCAAATGACACATCTTACTAAAACAGTCCACGACCACCCAGATGACAGTAAAACCATTGGACACAGGAAGATCAGTAATAAAATCCATTGTGAGATGCGTCCAAGGCGCACTAGCAACCTCCAGAGGGCAAAGCAACCCCGCAGCAGGAGTATGTGAAGCCTTTGACCTAGCACACACAGTACACTGACGCACCCACTTGATGACTTCCTTCTGCCATCCAGGCCACCAAAAACTGCGACTGATAAGTCTCTTAGTCTCCGAAATTCCTGGATGACCTGCCAACCAAGACTCATGACACTCCACAAACAAATCTCTCCTAAAGGTTCTAGGCATGAACAACCTCCCTTGGGGAGTGTTAGATGGAGCATCATCTTGAGCTTTCGGAATCCCATTCTCTAAAACGGAGTCCAATGCCGCCACCACAGCTCCTTTCTGTAAAATGCTCTCCTCCTCCTCGGCACCGACCATGGGAGAGAAGCTGCGAGATAAAGCATCGGCTTTAACATTCTTAGTACCAGGGATATAGGTAACAGAAAAATGAAACCAAGAAAAAAAAAGTGCCCACCTAGCTTGACAGGCATTCAAGCGCTTGGCAGCATCCAGATAGATCAAATTCTTATGATCTGTGAAAACCTGAATAGGAAATCTAGTGCCTTCCAAAAAATGACGCCAATGTTCAAACGCGAGTTTAATAGCCAGCAACTCCCTATTTCCAACATCATAATTCAGTTTAGTTTCCGAAAAAATTTTCGAAAAGAAGGCACAAGGATGTACTCCACCCTTGTTCTCCTGAGACAAAACTGCTCCGACCCCCACCAACGAAGCATCGACCTCGACCAAAAAAGGCTTGGTCTCATCAGGCTGCATAAGGATATGGGCAGAACTGAACCTCTCTTTGAGATACTCAAACGCTTCAATGGCCTCGGTAGTCCACGGGGCCGTATTCGCACCTTTCCTGGTGAGATCGGTTAGAGGTTTAACAATTACAGAAAAATTCTTAATGAATTACCTGTAATGATTGGCAAAACCCCAAAATCTCTGTATAGATTTCAAACCAATAGGCCTAGGCCATTCCTGCACAGCCTGAACCTTCACCGGGTCCATCTCAAAGCCCTCGATGGAGACAATGTAGCCCAAAAAACTAATTTTCTGCACAGCGAACTCACGTTTCTCCAGCTTAGCAAAGAGTGATTTATCACTCAATAACTGCAAAACTTCACGTACACTCTGCCAATGGGACTCTTGATCTGGTGAGTAAATCAAAATGTCATCCAAATACACAACCACATTATTACCAATCAAAGGTCTCAGGATGTCATTAATAAGGTTCTGAAAAAATGCAGGTGCATTGGTAAGACCAAAAGGTATCACTAGATTCCCAAAATGACCTACCGGAGTGTTAAAAGCAGTTTTCCATTCATCACCCTCCTTCACTCGTAACAAATTGTATGCCCCCCGGAGATCAATTTTAGAGAACCACTTGGCCCACACTAACTGGTTAAACAAGTCAGGAATTAACGGCAATGGATAGGAATTGCGTACGGTAATCTTATTAATTTCACAAAAATCCAGACATGGACGTAAACCCCCGTCCTTTTTTTAACAAAGAAAAATCCAACTGCCACAGGCGACTTAGAAGGTCTAATGTGACCAGCATCCAGGCTAGTCTGTATGTACTCTTCCAAGGCCTTTCTTTCAGGGATAGTCAGATTAAACAAGCGACTCTTGGGAAGAGTAGCTCCCGGAACAAACTCAATGGCGCAATCATAATCCATATAAGGAGGTAAAACTTGCGACTCCTCTTCTGAAAAAACCTCCAAAAATCTTGAATAGGTACAGGTAATTCCCCTTTTTCCACAGCCGCAATGCGACCATTACAACATTTATCATAGCACTTCGGACTCCAAGACTTAAACACATTAGTAGACCAGTCCAACAAAGGATTGTGCAGTTTTAACCAAGGCAATCCTAGAACAACTGGAGAGGGTAAATTATCTAAAACAACCAAGTCCGAAATTTCTTGGTGAACTCCATTGATAGTGAGGGGAAATGCAGCAACTTTGTGAGTAATACATTTCAAGGGAGTGTTATCAATTGCAATCACAGAAATAGGTGATGACAAAGGTTTGGATTTCAATTTAAGGTTTTCCAAAAACCCTTTATCAATCACATTAAGTGTTGAACCACAATCCACAAATACCTTAAATTCAATCAAATCTCCCTGCAAAGTAGTACTCCCAGAAAGAAATACTCCTGCAGAGCGTAAACAAGCTATACGGGCGCAACTGACCTTTTTTTTTCTTTACTTAAACGACGCTCACAATACTTAATCAAATGGTCAGCTTTACCACAATAAAGACACAATCCCTCGGCGAACCTCCGGTCTCTTTCCTGAGAGCGGAGTGACATCGCCTCAATCTCCATTGATTCTCCGCCGTCTGAGAAGATTTTCTGGGGACTAGGAACTGACATTACAGGAGTCTTTACCTCATTCAGCCTGCACCTCAGCCTCCTGTCCACACGAACAGCTAATTGCATGGCATCCTGCAGAGCCTCAGGTGCAGGGAATGCAAATAGCAGATCCTTAACCTTTTCACTCAGACCAGCAAGAAATAAACATTTCAGCGCAGGATCATTCCATTTAACTTCTGAAGCCCTCCTCCTGAAATGTGTGCAATAATTTTCAACATCACCTGACCCCTGATTCAAACGCCTGAGTTCTGCCTCAGCAGATGAGATTCGATCAGGATCGTCATATAACAGCCCCATAGCAGAAAAAAATTCTTCAACAGACCTTAAACACGGATCATTAGGTTGGAGAGTAAAGGCCCACCCGTGTGGTTCATTGCGCAAAAGTGACATAAAACCAATGCAATGTGATTCATTCCCAGAGGACCTTGGTCTCAAACAAAAATATAACAAACAAGCATTTTTAAAGGAAAAAAAATCTTGCTGTTTACCATAAAAAACATCAGGCAGTCCTATCTTGGGTTCGACAAAATGCACTCCAGAACAGCTACTCACGTGTTGCTGAAGCTCGGCCACCTCCAGAGACAATCCTTGCAGTCGTTGAGCCAAATCCTGGACGGAAACCATACTGATCCCCGAATTTCTTTCCTTTTAGTTTTTTGGGCTGGACTTACTGTTATGATCTGCAACATAAACTAAGGAAAGATAGGGGAAAGCTGTCCCTACAGTAAGACTAAGCTGAATCCCTACGATGTAGCGGGCTGCCTGTTCCTAGCGAACAGACCCGCCTTAGTCCTCGGCTAGTCTGAACGAAGACCTATAGCATAACTGGAAGGGTCCCTAAAAGAACTAAGGACTGGGACAAATATGGGAAACCTCCTAAACAGAAAAGTAGTTGCAGAACACAAAAAGACAAACTGACAAATAGTACTAGAGGTCCCAGAAGGACCAAGCGAACAGGCAGAGAAAGGCACAGAAGTACCTGGCTAGAGAAACAGTCAAACACTGAAGTCCAGCACAGCCAGAAGGGCAGAGCTGGAATATAAAGGCAGATGGTCACGTGACCGCAAAACACAAGATGGAAAAAACAAACAGGAGGGTTCTAACAATCACATTGTCTGATTTGGAAAGAATTTTTTTTTCAAATTTTGGTGGAAAATAAGTATTTGGTCAATTACAAACAAGCAAGATTTCTGGCTCTCACAGACCTGTAACTTCTTCTTTAAGAGGCTCCTCTGTCCTCCACTCATTATAGTACTTTTTATAGTACCTATAGTACTGGCACCTGTTTGAACTTGTTATCAGTATAAAAGACACCTGTCCGCAACCTCAAACAGTCACACTCCAAAGTCCACTATGGTGAAGACGAAAAAGCTGTCGAAGGACACCAAAAACAAAATTGTAGCCGTGCACCAGGCTGGGAAGACTGAATCTGCAATAGGCAAGCTGCTTGGTGTGAAGAAATCAACTGTGGGAGCAATAATTAGAAAATTAAAGACATACAAGACCACTGATAATCTCCCTCGATCTGGGGTTCCACACAAGATCTCACCCCGTGGGGTCAAAATGATCTCAAGAACGGTGAGCAAAAATCCCAGAACCATACGGGGGGACCTAGTGAATGACCTGCAGAGAGCTGGGACCAACATTACACAGGCTACCATCAGTAACACACTACACCGCCAGGGACTCAGATCCTGCAGTGCCAGACGTGTCCCCCTGTTTAAGCCATTACATGTCCAGGCCTGTCTGAAGTTTGCTAGAGAGCATTTGTATGATCCAGAAGAGTATTGGGAGAATGTCATATGGCCAGATGAAACCAAAGTAGAACTGTTTGTAGAAACACAACTCGTCGTGTTTGGAGGAGAAAGAATGCTGAGTTGCATCCAAAGAACACCATACCTACTGTGAAGCATGGGTGGGGCAACATCATGCTTTGGGGCTGTTTCTCTGCCAAGGGACCAGGACGTCTGATCCGTGTACATGAAAGAATGAATGGGGCCATGTTTCATGAGATTTTGAGTGCAAACCTCCTTCCATCACCAAGGGCATTGAAGATGAAACGTGGCTGGGTCTTTCAGCATGACAATGATCCCAAGCACACCGCCAGGGCAATGAAGGAGTGGCTTCGTAAGAAGCATTTCAAGGTCCTGGAGTGGCCTAGCCAGTCTCCAGATCTAAACCCTATAGAAAACCTTTGGAGGGAGTTGAAAGTCCGTGTTGCCCAGCAACAGCCCTAAAACATCACTGCTCTAGAGGAGATCTGCATGGAGGAATGGGCCAACATACCAGCAACAGTGTGTGCCAACCTTGTGAAGACTTACAGAAAATGTTTGACCTCTGTCATTGCCAACAAAGGATATATAACAAAGTATTGAGATGAACTTTTGCAATTGACCAAATACTTATTTTCCACCAAAATTTGAAAAAAATTTCTTTCCAAATCAGACAATGTGATTTTCTGGATTTTTTTTCCCATTTTGTCTCTCGTAGTTGAGGTCTACTTATGATGTCAATTACAGGCCTCGCTCATCTTTTTAAGTGGGAGAACTTGCACAAGTGGTTGACTAAATACTTTTTTTTCCACACTATGCAGATTGCAGATCCACAGGAATTTGCAGAAGTGATTGCGACGTAATGTGAACAGTCTGTTCAGAGCAGTTCTTAATGCGTAGAACAGACAATGGGAAGCAGTAGTTGCTGATTGTAGAAACTACAGAAATTCACAGAAATGACTGCAGTGCAATGTGAACAATCTCTAGATAGTAGTTTGTAATGCTTACAGCCGTTGGTCAGTTAACCAGCAGGTCTGAGGCACCGTAACCATTTTTAACATGCATATAAAGTCACAATTTGCGGAAAAAAAATTGTGAAGTGTACAAGCATGCTTGGAAAGTTGCACTGGTGAAAATTGTGCCAAATTTATCATTAAGGTGCGACATTTAGTAAATATGGACTGTCGGAGTTGAAATGAAAGATTTGCTGCAAATTACACCATTTTTCAGAATAAATGTGTTTTTTTTAATCTATAAATTGTAAGCCCTATTTTGCTGTTTATTCTAGCTTCCTCTTCTCCCTAAGGCTAGATATACCATGGAGCCATGAGAAGAGGAGACATAGCTCAGTTTAGCCCCATATGGTTCAGGGCATTTTCAGTACCTAATATTCCCTGCAATGCTAAAAAAATGGGGGCTGGGACATAATTATGCTAATTCTCTATCCTAAAAGGGGCTGACCAATGGGGCAGTTGCTCCAGTCTGTCTGTGAAGGTGCAAATTCCCCCCCCATCCTCCCCGCGATGCCTACACTGTAAAGTTATGCCCGCCTAGAGCTGCTTATGCTGAGCGCAACAGGCGAGATGAATTGCTCATTGGCAGTGACCAAAATAAAATAAAAAAAAACAGAAATAATAGGAGATGAAACTATAATTACATCAGTATTTTCCTCAAATTACACATGTGCTTTTGAGGATAAGGAGGTGAATTCTGGTGGAAGGAACTTTGAGAGCTCTAACAGTTCACTGTTAGAACCCTCCTGTTAGTTTTTTTCTATTTTGTTGGTCACATGACTTTCTGCCTATGTAATCCAGCTCCGCCCTTCTGGCCTTGCTGGACTTCAGTGTTACATTTACTCTTAAGCTAGCCAGGTGCCTTGTACCTAACTCTGTAGTTTGCTTGGTCTTTGGACCACTAGTACTTTTTGTTTGTTTGTCTTTGCTCTGCTACAATTTCTGCTAGGAGGTGTCCAACTATATCCCAGTCCTTAGTTCTTGTAGGGACCCCTCCCTTATATCTATAGGTCTGCGTTCAGACTAGCCGAGGACTTAGGCGGGTCTGTTCACAAGGAACTGGTCCCCCGCTGCATCATAGGGAATCAGCTTAGTCCTATTGTAGGGACAGTTTTCCTATCTTTCCTTAGTGCTTGTAGCAGTTCATAACAGTAAGTCCAGCCAAAAATAAAACACTCTAAGGAAAGTAATCCAGATATCAGCATGGTGTCGGTTCAGGAGTTGGCTCAACGCCTGCAGGGACTGTCTTTGGAGGTGGCCGAGCTCCAGCAACACGTGAGTAGCTGTCCTGGAGCGCATTTTGACGAACCGAAGGTAGGACTGCCAGATTTTTTTTATGGTAAACAGCAAGATTTTTTTTCCTTTAAAAACGCTTGTTTATTATATTTTTGTTTAAGACCCAGATCCTCGGGGAATGAATCACAGAGCATTGGGTTTATAATGTCACTTTTGCGTAAAGAACCACAGGGATGGGCCTTTTCTCTACAACCTAATGATCCGTGTTTTAGATCTGTGGAAGATTTTTTTTCTGCTATGGGGTTGTTGTATGATGATCCTGATCGAGTCTCATCTGCTGAAACTGAATTAAGATGTTTGAAGCAGGGATCAGGTGATGTGGAAAATTATTGTACATACTTCAGAAGATGGTCGGCCGAAGTGGAATGGAATGACTCGGCATTAAAATGTCTGTTTCTTGCTGGTCTAGGTGAAAGGGTTAAGGATCTGCTGATTGCCTTCCCAAAACCTGGAACCTTGCAGGAGGCAATGCAATTAGCTATACGTGTGGACAGGAGACTGCGTGCTAGGATTAATGAGGAGAAATCTACTGCTATGGCAGCTCCTAGTTTTCAGAGGGTCTGCTCGGAAGGTGGAGAACCGATGGAGATTGGGGCGATGTCACCCCACTCTCAGGAAAAAGACCGCAGGTTTGATAAGGGATTGTGTTTTTATTGCGGTAAATCTGACCACTTTATTAAGAACTGTGTGCTTCGTTTGAACAAAGAAAAAAAAAAAAAGAGGTCAGTTACACCCGTATAGCTTGTTTAAACTCAAAAGGAGTATTTCTTTCTGGAAGCATCTCATTCCAGGAGGAGTTGATTGAATTTCGGGTATTTGTGGATTGTGGTTCTACACTCAATGTGATTGATAAGGGATTTTTGGAAAAATTTAAATTAGAATCCAAACTTTTGTCATCTCCTATTTCTGTGGTTGCTGTTGATGGCTCTCCCTTGAAATGTATTACTCACAAGGTTTTTGAAGTTCCCCTCACCATTAATGGTATTCACCAAGAGAATTTAGATTTGGCGGTATTAAATAATTTGCCTTCTCCAGTGGTTTTGGGGTTACCTTGGTTAAAGTTGCACAATCCTGTACTGGACTGGTCTACCCATGAAATTAAGTCTTGGAGTCCTAAGTGTCATGATAAATGTTGTAACGGTCGCATTGCTGCTGTGGAAAGAGGGGAATTACCTGTACCTATTCAGGATTTTTGGAAGGTTTTTTTCTGAGGAGGAGTCGCAAGTTTTGCCTCCTCATAGGGACTATGATTGTACTATTGAGTTTGTCCCTGGAGCTACTCTTCCCAAGAGTCGCTTATTTAATCTGACTATCCCTGAGAGAAAGGCCTTGGAGGAATACATACAGACAAGCTTGGTCACATTAGAACTTCTAAGTCTCCTGTGGCTGTTGGATTTTTTTTTGTAAAAAAAAAGGACGGCGGTTTACGTCCATGTCTGGACTTTCGCGAAATTAATAAAATTACCGTATTCAATTCCTACCCACTGCCATTAATTCCTGACTTGTTCAACCAGTTAGTGGGGGCCAAGTGGTTCTCTAAAATTGATCTCTGGGGGGCATACAATTTGTTACGTATGAAGGAAGGTGATGAATGGAAAACTGCTTTTAACACTCCGGTGGGTCATTTTGAGAATCCGGTTATGCCTTTTGGTCTTACCAATGCACCAGCGTTTTTTCAGAACCTTATTAATGACATCCTAAGACCGTTGATTGGTAAGAATGTGGTGGTGTATTTGGATGACATTTTGATTTTTGCGCCGGATCTGGAGTCTCATTGGCAGAGTGTACGTGAGGTATTGCAGTTGTTAAGTGACAATTCGCTTTTTGCTAAGCTGGAGAAATGTGAGTTCGCTGTGCAGAGAATTAGTTTTTTGGGCTACATTATCTCCAGCGAGGGCTTTGAGATGGACCCGGTGAAGGTACAGGCGGTTCAGGAATGGCCTAGGCCTATTGGTTTGAAATCGATACAGAGATTTTTGGGTTTCGCCAATTATTACAGAAAATTCATTAAGAATTTTTCTATAATTGTTAAGCCGCTGACCGATCGCACCAGGAAAGGTGCGAATACGGTCCAGTGGACTACTGAGGCCATTGAAGCTTTTGTGTATCTCAAGGAGAGGTTCAGTTCTGCCCCCATCCTTATGCAGCCTGATGAGACCAAGCTTTTTTTGGTCGAGGTTGATGCTTCTTCGGTGGGGGTCGGGGCTGTTTTGTCTCAGGAAAACAAGGATGGAGTACATCCCTGTGCCTTTTTTTCAAAAAAATTTTCTGAGACCGAACTTAATTACGATGTTGGTAATCGGGAATTGCTGGATATTAAACTCGCATTTGAACATTGGCGTCATCTCTTGGAAGGTGCTAAATTTCCCATTCAGGTTTTCACTGATCATAAGAATCTGATCTATCTTGATGCTGCTAAGCGCTTGAATGCCCGTCAGGCTAGGTGGACACTTTTTTTTTCGCAGTTTAATTTTTCTGTTACTTACATCCCAGGTACCAAGAATGTAAAAGCTGATGCTTTATCTTGCAGCTTCTCTCCCATGGTTGGTACCGAGGAGGAGGAGAGCATTTTACAGGAAGGAGTTGTGATAGCAGCATTGGACTCCCCATGGGAGGTTGTTTGTGCCTAGGAACTTTAGGAGAGATTTAGGAGAGATTTGTTTGTGGAGTGTCATGAGTCTCGGTTGGCAGGTCATCCAGGAATTTCGGAGACTAAGAGACTTGTAGGTCGCAATTTTTGGTGGCCTGGGTGGCAGAAGGAAGTCATTAAGTGGGTGCATCAATGTACTGTGTGTGCTAGATCTAAGTCTTCACATGCTCCTGCTGCGGGGTTGCTTTGCCCTCTGGAGGTTCCTAGTACACCTTGGACGCATCTTGCTATGGATTTTATTACTGACCTTCCTGCCCCTGAGGGTTTCACTGTCATCTAGGTGGTCGTGGACCGTTTTAGCAAGATGTGTCACTTGGTTCCTTTCATCAAACTGCCCTGCGTTAAGACACTCGCTAAGGCTTTTGTTAAGGAAGTTGTCAGACTCCATGGCGTTCCTACCGACATTGTTTCCGATAGAGGACCTCAGTTCTTGGCTCGTTTTTGGCGTGCCTTTTGTGACAGGTTGGGAGTTCATTTGTCATTTTCGTCTGGTTATCATCCTGAGTCTAATGGACAGACTGAAAGAAAGAACCAGGATGTTGAACAGTTTTTGCGTTGTTTTGTGGCTGACAATCAAGAGGGGTGGTCTGAGTTTCTGCCACTTGCTGAATTTGCTCTTAACAACCATACATACTCTTCTGCTGGGTGTTCTCCTTTTTTTTGTTGTACTGGGAGACATCCGTCGTTTGGGTCATTCTCCAAATTGGTATCGGCTGTGCCGGAGGAGGAGGATTTTTCCGGTGATTTGGAGAGAGTTTGGACTGATGTACGTTGTAACCTTCAAGAGGCTAACGAAAAATCTAAGAGGTACTTTGACAGGAAACGTCAAGAGGTTTTGTTTACGGTTGGTGACATGGTTTGGTTGTCCTCTAAGAAATTGGGCCCGAAATTTGTAGGGCCGTTTAAGTAACTTCAGGTAGTTAACCAATCTGCTGTTAGGTTGGAGGTTCCCACCTCCTGGAAGATTAATCCGGTGTTTCATGTTTCCTTATTGAAAAAAGATGAGGTTTCGGATAGGGACGCCACTGTCTCTGTTCCTCCGGTGGTGGAAGACGGTGAATATGAAATTTCTCGCATTCTTAATTCTAGATGGCATAGAGGGAGATTGCAGTATCTCGTCGCTTGGAAAGGTTTCGGTCCCGAGGATAACTCCTGGGTAAGAACGGATGATGTCTCTGCTCCTAGACTTATCAGAGCGTTCCACAGGAGGTTTCCTGATAGACCTGGGCCTGGAGGATCCGGAGGATCCTCATAGAAAAGGGGGTACTGTTAGAACCCTCCTGTTAGTTCTTTTTCCATTTTGTTGGTCACATGACTTTCTGCCTATATAATTCAGCTCCGCCCTTCTGGCCTTGCTTGACTTCAGTGTTACATTTACTCTTAAGCTAGCCAGGTGCCTTGTACCTAACTCTGTAGTTTGCTTGGTCTTTGGACCACTAGTACTTTTTGTTTGTTTGTCTTTGCTCTGCTACAATTTCTGCTAGGAGGTGTCCAACTATATCCTAGTCCTTAGTTCTTGTAGGGACCCCTCCCTTATATCTATAGGTCTGCGTTCAGACTAGCCTAGGACTTAGGCGGGTCTGTTCACAAGGAACTGGTCCCCCGCTGCATCGTAGGGAATCAGCTTAGTCCTATTGTAGGGACAGTTTTCCTATCTTTCCTTAGTGCTTGTAGCAGTTCATAACATTCACAGGTTAGGGGGACGTAAAATAGTTGCCTTGCCCTGGCGGATGGCAGCCCAGTCTACGCCACTGCTTGTATGATGAGGGCCTCGTTGTGGGAGACAACTGGTGACTCAATGGAGGATCCCATTTACTCGGTGTACAACCCTTAGTGAATTATATATTTCTTAGTTCTACGACTACTATATATAGACACTAGAAATGAGCGAATAAATTTGCAAGAACCTGGTTCAGCTGTCAGGTCAGTATTCTGTGACCGCTGGACAAGTGCTTTGCGAAATGCGTCAAACCTGGCGGCATCCATAGATCCTCAGTTGATTAGCTGCCTGGGGCGACATGTGTGTGGTTCTCCGCAATGATGAGGCTGGCAAATTAAAGGACAAAACATCAGGTCGTAATTGGTTCACAGGGCTCTCATCTGGCAGCCAAAGAGTACTGACTGCGCCGCTGGACCAGGGTCCCGCGAATCGATTCGCTCATCTCTGATAGGGACAATTCTGTATCTCTCCATATAATAATATGACGCTGTGATTAGTCTCTTGGAAAACAAACTTTTATTTCTCATTTATTGGATTCAGTTGCTTTTAACTACAGATGGCCTATGCGTACAGCAGTGCTCTCCAACCTTTCTTACGTTGAGAGCCACATTTAGTTCTGAGAAATGATTGCGGGACACGTTCTATGCAAAGAGTCGTAGAAACCGGAAACAACTGAAACAAGCGGTTGGAAGGTACCTCCTGATTAGTTCTTCAGCTGTCACGGTCACAATTGACTGTGGCATCACTGGGTTTAATCTGCCGGGATTGGATTTATCTCTAGTTCCGGCATCTGCTTGTGGGTGCAGACTGTGGAAAACAGTCAACACACGCTGTGAACAAAAATCGCTCAGCTTCTGAGCACTTTCCACATCTAGGGATGCTGCCAATGGTGGATACTGGGAGGTGAGCAGTGAAAGTGATCCTTACAGATCCCTGTGCCACCGGCAGATGTCAACTACAGGTGCACAATACCTGGCAATCATGCTCACCCCAGCAGGTGTGTAGAGACATGATTAAGGGTGCGTAGACACCTGAAACGCATTGATACGTGTTTTGTATGCTGTACCGTTGAACACCCACAGGATGCAAATCATGGTGAGCTGGACTATATTTTTTCGTGTAGAGACTTGACCCCTTTCATTTCCCCATATGGAAGTGAGTTGAGCCAGAATATTCACTTAACCATAATTATGTAAAATGGCCATTATTATGACCTGCCTAAAAAATTTGTTACTGAAGGAGAATGTTGAGGAGGACAGACGACCCGAAGCAATGGCGAGCCATGTGTGAGGGCAGAGCAAAGTACAGTAATGTGCATGCGCCGGCTTTACTTCTGGGGTCATCGGCTCTCTTTATCCATGTCCATTATAGATCTTTTCTCTGCCCTCAGCATGGCAGAACGAAGCACGCCTGCGCAGGTGCAAGATTTGCATCGCTGTGTGGTTGACGTAAAACGCTTCATCTACATCAAACAAAGCAGGAAGACGGTGATTGCGGTGATAGAGGAGGTGCCAAACAAGACCAACAATGCCCATAAGACCGGACCATGCTGAATGGGGGGATTATAATTAGTATTTTTTTGGGATATGCCGAGGAGGTTGGGGGCTTATATACAGTTTGCCGGACTGCAGTAAAATAGGCATTAAAGATGGTGGCTTTAGTTTATATTGGGAAAACCAGGTGACAGGTTCCTTTTAAACTAAATTTGTTTTTGTGTTGCCTTATTATGAGAACCCTAACATTTATTTCTACATTGCTGAACTTGTTTTTTTCTCATTATTAGTTGATGATTTAATCAGTATTTTTTAAGTACATCCTAAAGCATTTACATTTTTTTTTTTTCTATTTTTTTTAAATGCCTTTTGAATTTCTACTTACTTTTGTTTAGTTCCTTCCACTAGGGGACTTAATTATGTATAAGCTTGATAGTTGTATAATACATTGCAGGCTTGACAGTATGCAAGCCATTTTTATTCCCTCTCTCCTACATACGGTATATGTTTGGCTATCATAACGGAGTTCTGTGAGCTCTCAAGTTACCCACAGCGTAGGCGAGTCCCATTGTAAAAATCCTCCTTCCAAGGGTATTCTCAAGTTCCAGTTTCCCGATTGCTGGGGATCCAACCGCTGAGAGACCCACCCATTCCGAGAACTGGGATCCCCAGTGTGAATGGAGTGGTAGTTGATCATGGGCACTTCTGCATCATTCCTTGTTAATGGGACCACCGGAGATAGACAAGCACTGCGCTCGGCTAGTCTTCAGCACTCCTATAAGAATAAATGGCGCGCCAGTGTGTAAAATCGACCACTGACCCATTTACACATCACCGGTTCTTGAGATCTGTGGTAGGACTCCCAGTGATTAAAAAGAGATTCCTTATTCCATAGAACCCTTTAAAAGCAAATTGTCCAAAGAGGATAATTCCTTTAAATATAAATAAGGGGTAGCGTTTCTCCTTGTGTAGACTGACATGCCAGTGTAAGGAGACTTATAGGCCATGCAATACTCCTTTACTAAATTAAATATACATATTGACTCTTTAGAGAGGAAGAGGACTTGAACTTATCCTAAGTCATGTGATAAGGCTGGTTGAAGGGTCGATATTGACTTTTAGGATTGCTCCACCCAATAGGTGGCGCTAGAGTTCAAGTCCTCTTCCTCTCTGAAGAGGCAATTTGAATAGTTAAATATAATTTTTCTTGCAAAAAATACAATTTTATCACTGCAAAATCTAAGTAAAGTCACAATAGACCTTAGTTTTTGGCATATTTGTAACATAATATATGAATTATATTACGCTTATATAACAAAACATTAAAAAAATATGATAAATTGTATTAAAGGTAAAGTATCTATGTTTAGTAACAGGTTTCCTATTCTTTACAATGTCCAGTAGTTTACAATCAAATATATATATATATATATATATATATATATATTATTTTTTTACGAAAATGAACCAGTCTAATAATTATAAGTAGGTCTGTAAAATCACTACAGAGTTAAATAATAGAAGAAAAAAAAAAAGGAAATTTAATTAAAAGAATTTAAAGAGAAAAAAAAAAGTACCGGGTAATCGGCAAACTGTTTGCCATTGCAGTTTATGCATGGAGGAATTTACATGCACACAATTAACATTTCTCAGAAAATGAGCTCTTTAAGTGTTATGTCTGTGCCTGTGTGATATACCTGTGCTGACCTTTCTCGGCTCCGGATCCGTCTGTTCATGTGCCATTGTGGTAGATTTGCTGCACAGGCTTTTAGTTTGTGGACACGTTGATATAGTCAAGCAGCATCGTATAAATGACTCTTTGTCACATATTGTCCTACAAAAATCACAATCAAAATCTCCGTGATTCATAATTAAACTATAGAAAATTCTATAGGATAACCCCAACATTATCTAGATCATCAAAACGTATCCTAATTATAATTTACTATATGTATTTGTCCAAATGTTGCATTATTTAATAACTTTTATAATGACTTTTTACTATATTGAAATAGCTAAGAAAAAAACATAAAATAAAACAAAGCACCATAACAGCGCCATACTATATAAAATGTTTTTTATCTCTTACATCTATATGTAGGTATGATTTAAAAAAAATATTAATGTAATTAATTTCGTATTTATAACACCATACTCTAATAACTATAGCAATGAGTATAATGCTGATGTATTATGTATATATCATCATGAAATTATTTTACTTTTTTTTTTTTGTTATGAAATTAGTATTTCTTTATCATGAAACAAAATCTATCACATCAAAGAAGTTGGATCTCTAAGGCCGTGTTCTCACTTAGCATAAATGCTGCTATTTATGCACCAAAATACCCAATCTTCTGTGATTATTGCGTTTTTGACGCATTTTTTATGCCTTTTCCCCTTTGTTTGATTTTTGGTGCAGATTTGAAGCTTTGCGGGGGGGGGGTTTAGTACAAAAAGGCTTTTGATTCTGCACTTACAAACGCAATTGCTTTTTATTAACATGCTTTTTTTCAGGCTCCCTAGAGAGAAAAAATTACATTAAAAAAAGCCCACGCGTTCAACAGCAAATTTAGGTGCACAGTTGGCAGGAGCTTACAGGAAATCACATCCACTTTGCTTGGACAGTTAAACATGGCAGGTTTTTGGTATGAAAAATTTCCCCAGAAAAAAACGCAGTATTGACGCTATGTGGAAACATGGCCCAATCCTTCCCGATCCCCCGTTCCTGTCTCCAACTCAAGTTTGTACATGGTAAAAAAAAAGGCTCAATTTCTTTCATCTTTTCCTTCTGCTCATAGAAGTCTTTCTGTAATAATCTTAGATAGATAGATTGATATATGGATAGATAGAGATAGATAGAAACATAAAATAGATAGATAATATATAGATTAATAAGATAAATAGATGATAGATAGATAATAGATAGATTAATAGATAGATAATAGATAGATGATATATAATAGATAGATAATTGATAGATGTATAAGAAAGATAGATAAAAACATAGATGGATACTGTCTCTCATATTTATTATTCTATCATCTATATATCTATCTTTTTATCTCATATTTTTCTGCCTATCCATCATCTACTGTCTATATATATTATCTATCTCTATTTCATATTTATTATCTATATATCTATATATTTATCAATGTGTATCCATGTATTATCTGTTTATCCATGATCATCTATCTATCTCATATTTATCTGTCTGTTCATGATGTACTTTGTGCCACTCTATCTCTCATGTACTGTATCTATCTCATATCTATCTTTCCATCAACTAGTCTTCTTTCTTTTATTCTATATCTATCTCTCATGTATCTATTATCTATCTCTCATGTATCTATCATTATCTATCTATCATCTATCTATCATCTATCTATTATCTATCTATCTATTATCTATCTCTCATCTATCTATTATCTATCTATCTATCATCTATTATCTATCTATCATCTATCTATCTATTATCTCTCATGTATCTATCTATTATCTCTCATGTATCTATCTATCTCTCATGTATCTATCTATTATCTATCTCTCATGTATCTATCTATTATCTATCTCTCATGTATCTATTATCTCTCATGTATCTATCTATCTATCATCTATCTCATGTATCTATCTATTATCTCTCATGTATCTATCTATTATCTATCTCTCATGTATCTATCTATTATCTATCATGTATCTATCTATCTCATGTATCTATCTATTATCTATCTCTCATGTATCTATTATCTCTCATGTATCTATCTATCATCTATCTCATGTATCTATCTATTATCTCTCATATATCTATCTATTATCTATCTCTCATGTATCTATTATCTCTCATATATCTATCTATTATCTATCTCTCATGTATCTATTATCTCTCATGTATCTATCTATTATCTATCTCTCATATATCTATCTATTATCTATCTCTCATGTATCTATCTATCTATCTATCCTCTATCTATCTATTATCTATCTCTCATATATCTATCTATTATCTATCTCTCATGTATCTATTATCTCTCATGTATCTATCTATTATCTATCTCTCATATATCTATCTATTATCTATCTCTCATGTATCTATTATCTCTCATGTATCTATCTATTATCTATCTCTCATGTATCTATCTATCTATTATCTATCGATCTTTCCATCAACTACAGTCTTTTTTGTTTTATTCTTGCGTCAGTCATGCCTGCGTCTCACCCTTGCTTTCTATATTTCCATCGCTCTCCATCAGGTGAGGATCTACGGCTTTATGTACCTCTCTATATATCCGTCACTCTTTTTTTATCACAGGGCTGTTTATCTGTCTCGCTATCTCTCTTTTTACATTTGTCGTTGTATCTGCAGGCCGTTGACATTCTTCGGTAATTCCGCAGTATTAAATAAACCTGGGACGTTCTTTCTTCGCTTCGCCTGTAAATATTCCATGTGTTTTGAGCACCGTAAATTTCTATAAGAAATTACCTCTGTCTCTAATTTACGGCTAATTTTTGTTACAAGATTAAAGGCTCATTTCCCGCTGATCATCTACTAAGGTACTTCTTGTACTGGAGAAGAGAAATTATTCAACCACATATATCTAATTATGAAACATTTATTGTGTTTTTTTTTTTCCTTTTTTTTTGTTCCAAGGGAATGTAGAATTTCTGGATAGCTTGCTTATTGCTAATGACTTGTTATAGTCATTTTATAAATAATTACCTTCCTGCTAGAATAAACCAGGATTGCACAGAGATTGTAAGAATAGCGGAGTCTCCTTTTCAAGACAATGTTAACAAATAGGGTAATATAACACCAATAAGTAATGCAAGAATTTACAAGACTCCTCGCTCGACAAAGTAGTTATTTTTCCTGCAACTTCCTTTTTTTTCAGTCAAGGACATGAGAAAACCTAATTTTCTATTTTCTCAAAGTTACTTTTTATTTTATTTTATTTTTTTTCATCCATGAAATCTCCATTTTGTTTTTTCTCTCTCGACATAATACCGCAATCTTTTTCTTAAAGTTATTGCTTGCGAAATCGCTCTAGTTCTAAATCAAGAGATATATAGACGATAGTAAAATATTTTTAGCGTCCTGATTAGATGCAGCAAGAAGCAACTGTAAAATATACTAATTAATTAGTAGTAATTTGCTGTATTGGAGGTTTCTTAATCACAATTAATTTCTTTAATTTGTAGACTAGGAAATGGGAAAAAGCAAAAAAAATCAGCCTTATAGAAAAAAAAACCTCTATCAACCTAAATTATAGTGATAGTAATGATCAGCATAAAAATTGCGGAATGGAAATTGGGCAAACAATTTACTTTTTAGTTTTTTAATGCAGGATTTGCAATTTTAGCTTCTTTTGGGGGGTGGTGGGGGTTTAATGGATTGGAGTCTAATATATTTGCTCTAATGGGAAAATATGTCATTAGGTGACACATTTTCAATTAATTTTAATTTTCATTCCAATTAATTATTTTTGTATTGTTAAATGTCCTCTAGCGATTTTTTTTCTTCTTTTTTTAACTTAAATGAATGTAATTGGGACTAAAAATTATTTTTGCAATTGGGTTTCATTAAAAATGTTGCAACATTTGGCTTCTACAGTCTCTTTATTTCCCTGAACATTTAAAGGGGTTGTCCGGGAGGTTTACATTGATGGCCTATCCTTAGGATAGGTCTTCATTATATGATCGGTGGGGGTGCCACACCTGGCACCTCCGCTGATCAGCTGTTCCTGGTGCCACCACCATGACCAAAAGTGCTCAGTTGCGGATCTGGAGAGCACAGCTTCGTCAATTTAACTTATATGTGCTCTGTGGTCCTAAATTGGCTGAAAAAGCTCAGAAAAAATATCTAAAAACTCTCCCGTCAGACCATCAGAACGAGCTCACTGACAGATTCTCATTTGACTCATTCTGCAGTCAGCAATAGACAGTACAACAAAAAGGTTATAGAAGGCAAATGGTGCCAAATTTTTAATGGGAACCCGATTTCAGAAATCATTTTTAGCTTTAAATACATGCATTTAAGTAAAAAAAAAAAAAAAAGTCCTCAAAACTCCTTTAACCCCTTTGCGAACTTGGACGTATAGGTATGTCCAATCTGGTCTCCCTCCCTTTGATGTTGGCTCCGGTGCTGAGCCCGCATCTTCCCGGCACATAACAGCTGATCTGATCAGCTGACATGTGCCCCTAACAGCCGAGGGTGGAATCGCGATCCACCCACGGCTGTTGACATGTTAAATGGCGCTGTCAAACTCCGACAGTGGCATTTAAGATGGCCGCTCCGGAAACGCGTCATAAGACCAGCTCATCGGCGCCAGTGTCACATGACTGTTGGTTGCCGATGGGTTGGCGGGAGACCCCTGTGGTTTTCATTGCCGAACTGTTTTGTTACACATAGCAGGGCTGAATCCCTGCTGTGTGTAACACAAGCAATCAAACGATCGCAGCTTCTAGAAGCAAGTAAAAAAAAAGAAATGTTTTTAAAAATATTTAAAAAAATATAAAAGTTCAAATCACCCCCCTTTTGCCCCAAAATAAGCCTAAAAAAAAAATAAATAAATACATATTTGGTATCGCCACATTCAGAATCGCCCGATCTATCAATATATAAAAAGAATTAATCCGATCGGTAAACAGCGTAACGAGAAAAAAATCAAAACGACAGAATTACGATAATTTGGTCGTCGCAACATTGCATTAAAATACAATAACAGGCGATCAAAACATCGTATCTACCCCAAAAATGGTATCGATAAAAACGTCAGCTCAGTGTGCAAAAAAAATAAGCCCTCACCCGGCCTGAGATCCCGAAAAATGGAGACGTTACGGATCTCAGAAAATGGCGCCATTTTTTTTTTTTTTTTTACAAACTTTTGATTTTTTTCCCCACTTAAATAAAAAAGAACCTATATATGTTTGGTATCTACAAACTCATAATCACCTGGATAATCATAATAGAGGGTCAGTTTTAGTATTTAGTGAACATGCTAAAAAAAAAACCAAAAAACAATTGTTGAATTGCACTTTTTTTTGCAATTTCATTGCACTTCAAATTTTTTTTCAAGTGCACTATATGGTAAAATCAATGGTGTAGTTCAAAAGTACAACTCGTTCCGCAAAAAAGCAAGCCCTTACACGGCCATATTGACGGAAAAATAAAAGAAGTTATGGCTCTGGGAAGAAGAGAAGAAAAAAACAAAAACGCAAAAACGGAAAAACCCAAGGTGGTAAAGGGGTTAACCTTTTTAAGTTGCAGCATATAGATGAAACAGTACAGCTGATAAAGGCATATTGCGTTGTATTTCTATGAAATAAATGAAAAATTGACTTCTACATAAAGGGGCTCAACTATAGTGAGTGTACGGTTTGCCGTCTCACCCTAGGCCAGAGGTCCCCAACCTTTTTTGCACCAGGGACCGGCTTTAAGCAAGACCAGTTTTCCATGGCCCGGTGGGGGTGGGGGCGGGGCTTTGGTCATATGGGGGTGGGGTTATGGAGGGGTGGAGCTTAGTGCATACTTATCATATAATTATGACATTTATAATGAGAATGTGATTCAACTTACCATAGGTTCAGAATGAGTGGGAGCACCAGGCTTGTTTCCCTGGATCAGTGGGAGCACTGGGCTTGTTTTCCTGCAACAAGACGGTCCCATCTAGGGGTGATGGGAGACAGTGAAACCCGAAGTGTGTTCCTTATGTCCAGTCTACTCCGTAATCTCGTTTTTGCTGTTGTCATGGCAGAAAACCCAGTTTCACAAAGATAGGATGTTGGAAAAGGAAGCAGAGTTTTCAGTGCTTTGGTGGCGATCCCAGGATATTCAGCCTGGACTTTAATCCAGAATGTTGGGAGATTTGAAGTCTCAAACATACTTTTAAGGCTACCATCATTTGCAATCTCAAGCAGTTGGTCTTCTTCAAGCACGGACAAGGTCGATTCACCTGGCTTGTTCACAAATGGGTTGCGAATCCATTCCTTCCTAGTTCGTGGGTCTTTTGTGGTCGGAAAATAGCGCTCAAACTCTTCTGAAAGCTGAGATAGGTGATCATGCACCAGCTGGGAGAATGAAGGCTCAGGCTCGGTCTCTTCCAAAATTCCTGCTAATGTTTGAAACATGTCAAATATCCCTGTTCTCACTCGCCGTCCCCACACTTCCAGTTTGGCTTTAAATGCAGCAACTTTATCTGCCAACTTGAAGGCAGTTGTCATTCTCCCCTGAAGTGACAGATTAAGTTCGTTCAAAAAGTTGAATATGTCACATAAGTAAGCAAGTTTTGTGACCCATTCCTTACTACTGAAATGTGCTGCAAGTGGCGATTCTTTTTCTAAAAGAAATCTATAAAGCGGGTCTCGTAACTCAAAAACTCTGGCCAGTGCTCTACCTTTAGAAAGCCATCTGACTTCTGTGTGTAGGAGAAGACGTTTGTGCTCCGCGTCCATCTCCTCACAGAGCTGCTCGAACAGACGTGAGTTAAGGGCATGTGCTTTTATGTGATTAATAACTTTAATCACATCTTGCAAAACGCTGTTAAGTTCAGGTGACATTTTTCGGCTTGCCAGCATTTCTCTATGGATGACACAGTGCGTAGAGTCGCATTCAGACGCAACCTCTTTGACCCGGGTAGTTAAACCAGAAAGCCGTCCAGTCATGGCAGCTGCTCCGTCTGTGCATATACCGACACAAAATGACCAGTTTAGGTTTCCTGATATGTAATCATCCAAAGACTTGAATAGTTCTGCACCTGTGGTGTTGGCTGGCAACAATAATGCACATAACATATCCTCATGCACATCCTCCTGAAAAATATATCGCACATAAACCAGCATCATTGCCTTGTTGTCAACGTCAGTAGACTCGTCAACCTGGATTGCGTACCATGGTGACGCATTAATCCTCTCCAACAATTGTACCTCGATGTCTTCTGCTATTTCATTAATTCGTCTACTGACCGTGCTCGCTGAAAGAGGAACCTGTGCCACTTTTTTAACCGCAGCCTCTCCTAAAAGTTCCTGGCAAATGTCCTTAGCGGCAGGCAGGATCAACTCTTCACCAATAGTGAAGGGCTTCTTAGCCTTGGCAATGCGGTTAGCCACTAAGAATGATGCTCTCAGAGCAGACACATTTGTTGATGTGGTGGCCTTCAATAATTGCTTCTGTCCTTCGTGTTCGCGTTTTTTTCTTTCAAAAAACTCCAAAGGCTTGTCTTTTGATGCAGGGTGCTTGGTCTGTAAGTGGCGAACCAGTTTTGAAGGCTTCATGGCCTCGTTGGATAGCCGGTCGCCACATATCAGACAGAGTGGGCTTGGGGCATGTGAATCGCCAGTTGCGATGAACCCATAATTTAAGTAGGACTCATTGTATTTTCTTTTAAATGCAGCTTTCTTTTTTTTAGCAGTCATGGAGTCTTCATCTGTCTCATTGGGTCTTTCTTCCTTTTCAAAGAAGCTCTTCAGTGATGTTTGTTTTTTACTCATTTTACAAGGGTTAGAGGTGAAGGCGTAGTGGGCCCCTAACACAGAAAGATGGCTATTGCTACTGGAGACGGGCACTGATGATGATGACCACCACTACTGCTGCTACTGGAGACGGGCACTGATGATGATGACCACCACTACTGCTGCTACTGGAGACGGGCACTGATGATGATGACCACTACTGCTGCTACTGGACACAGCCACTGCTGCTATGAATTTTCACTGTTATTTGCTTTTTTCACTTTAACCAGAAAATCTGCTGCTGGGCCGCACGACACCAGAACACAGCTACAGGAGTCATAAGGGTGGGACACCTGACGTCATATCTAGCTGTCCATTAGCATCCAGAGCCCCTCCCCCTCCAACTCGCAGCTAGCAGGAGGGGAAGGAGCGCTGGACACACATGACCTGCTTGTCCCTGCTCCTGCCTGAGCACATTCTGCGAGTAGCAGCACTGTACATTGAGTTTCAGGCTGTGTGCCCACGTAGCATTTTTCAAGCGTTTTTGATGCGGAATTTCCGCAGCGGAAACGCTTGTAAAACGCTTGGTAACACGCACCCCATGGTCCCCAATGGGATTCCGCAAGTTCTATGCACATGCTGCGGATTTTTCCGCAGCATTTATGCCGCGTTCAAAAATCCGCAGCATGTCATTTAATTTTGCGTTTCCGCAAGCAGAATTGCCTTTGTTCAATGCATAAAAAACGCAAGGCAATTCCGCATGTGGAAAACGCGTGATAAACGCGCGAAAAATGCGCGATAAACGCGTGCGGAATTCCACATGCATTTTTCCGGGAGAGGACTTGCAGAAATGAAGCAGAAATTTTCTGCTTCATAAATGCAACATGGGCACATAGCCTCAGTGTACAGCACTGCTACTAGCACTGCTATATGCACCAGACAGCGCTGTATGGGGAGGATGCTGGCGGGACCTCGGTGTACAGCGCTGCTAAGTAGCAGCATTGTACATTGAGCGTCAGTGTATACAGCGCTGCTGCTTAGCAGCGCTACACACTGAACACCGGTACCGGGAGCCGCGTCACTGAAGCCAGTCTGCTGCCCCAGCACGCCCCACATAACATGTTCTGCCGGGGGCGTGTCAGTGAGGAGAGCCTGCCGCCCCACCCCGTCAGGAACACACCATGCTGTGCAGGAGGGCCGCGTCACTAAGACCCGCCCCGTGACGTACAACAGGTACCATGCTGTGCTGTGGAGGGCTGCGTCACTAAGACCCGCCCGACGCCCCACCCCGTCCTGCATAATGTTCTCTGCCGGGAGCTGCGAGCTGTCACGGCTATGGCAGAAAACATTATAAATCCACACAGAGCGAGCTCTGACCAGGCGCAGGACCGCGGAGCTAGCTGTCAGCGGCGCCGCGGACCGGCTGAAAAACCCCAACGGCCCGGTCCTGGTCCGCGGACCGGCGGTTGGGGACCTCTGCCCTAGGCCATGGAGACTAAGGGGGCTCAAAAGGTCCATTTGGCTAACGTAATAAGACAAATACTATTGACTATCTGTAATAGTTGGGACCCTGTTGGAAATTTGCACTGGGGTCCACAAGCTTCACATTGTGCCACTAAACAAGAATATACAGAAAAATCAGAGCCTCATAGTCCAACTAGACCCAAATGAGAGCTCAAGCAAGTCACATAATTTTAGCGCAGCTGATTATTATGCCAAAATTATGCAAATTTTCAAAGCTTTTTATACCAGAATACTGGCAAAAAAAAAGCTTGATGAATCAGGCCCATAGTGTGCACATACCCTTGGGAGATTTTGGAAGAGTTTTTTTTTTTTTAAAGAGTTTGGGAGAGTTTTTTTTCCTGAAGATCTTGATTGGACATTGCCTAAGACGGAGAGTTTTCCATCAGGAGCTGCTTGAATTAAGTGACATGCACTTTTTTTTCTCACCAGGTATTTTTCAAAATCTGAAGAGTAAAAAAAAAAATTGCTCACAGTAAAGAACATATAAACACGAAAGCCGTTTTTACAACAGAAATGAGTCTTTCAAGAGTTTTTGAAACGATTTTACAGCTCAAAAAAATTCCTAACCAAAACCCCTCAGTGTGCATTTAGCCTTAGGGTATGACTGGGAGTGACTTATGGAGCATCATTCTCAGAATGTACAGAATCGCTGGACATCGTGGGAACTACAATGGATTTATGTCAGGGTTGTGGGGATTATTTTTTAATACTAAATGAGTAAACCAGGGAATGTGTTGAGGAGACTTTATTCTTTAGTTAGTCTTTTTTTTCCTGTGTGTGTGGCTTTTTACTTTTAAATATGGAGTTAGTAATGGGGGTGTCTGATAAACGCCTTTCCATTACTAACCCCTGGGCTTGATGCCAGCTGACATTACACAGCTGACCCCAATCCCAAAAACTATTATCCCGATTGTCTACGCACCAGGTTTTTTTGGGAAGAGACGAGGCTAAGCACCAGAATTGGCACATCTAATGGATGCGCCATTTCTTGGACGGCTGAGGGTTGGTCTTATTAGACTGGGAAGGGAAAGATAACCATGGACCTTCCCAGCCTATTAATATCAGCCCCCAGCTGTCTGCTTTGCCTTAGCTAGTTATTAAAAATAGGGGGGACCCCATATCATTGTTTTTAGGGTCCCCCCCCCTATTTTTAATAACGGGCAAAGGCAAAGCAGACACCTGGGGACTGTTTTTAATAAGCTGGGAAAGTCCATGGATATTGGGTCCTTCCCAGCATAATAAGACCAGCTCACAGCTGTCTGCTTTCCCTTAGCTGGTTATTAAAAGTAGGTGGACCCCATATTGTATTTTTTAATTATTTATTTTACACTGTCCATCACTCGATTAGCGTCCTGTCTCTAAGCTAGTCAGAGACGACGCCACCCATGATCCGGCGGTAATACAGGCGGGTCACTGGTGGCGCCGGCCAATCATAGCCATGCCAATACTTAGTATGGCTGTGATGGCTGCGGAAGTGCCCACAGCCTAAAAGCTTGTTGATTGGCTGCGCTGCAGCTTTTCAACAAGCTTTATTAAGTATCTGAACAGTAACAGAAACTTCTCACGGACTTATAGGAGAACTTTACAGTTTGGGTTCGCTCATCCTTAGTTGTCCAGGTTTCAATTAAGGTCTGCAGTCACTCTCTATGACTGCCGACTTGTGAGTCCTCACAGCTCTCAGTGTGCGCACTGTCAAGATTCGCTGGCGCCATGTGCGGGTGGGTGCGTGACCGGAAGAATGTGACTAGACGTGTGCTGCCTCGCACAATACAAATGAATTGAGCAAGGCTGGAAACTTCTAGTTGGAATGTGGTTGGAAGTATGCGGTCATATGTCCGCCTGCCCCCGTTGCCGGTGACGCGCCCCTGGGCCTGTGTCGCGCTGCGTTGCGCATGTGGGAGCTTACCCGGAGCCGGATCTCTTGAGGGTTGTAGTCTCGTGGCGGTGATCCGGTCCGTGCCCAGGGAGTCAGACTAAGTGGCGCTGTATTAGCGGTAAATGTTGGACGACTACGCCACCCGTTGAGTACAGCTAAGGAGCTGCTGCTGCAGGGCAGACCGCTGAGGCCGGTGGTAGGATTGTGCAGCGTGATAGTATAACCCCCAACGGGAGGGGTATGGCCTCAGGGCAGCCGACGTGGATGATGGGGGTAGCAGGAACCACTCAGAGACGGTACGGTGTAGTTCAGGGTCTTTACTGGTGACAACGATAGACCCTCCCGGAGTACTGGCTAGCGATTGGGGCCTGGTCAGTCCTTGAGCAGATGGGATCTCCCCTGGCCAGGCGGAGTTGTAGGCCTCCCAAACTAACGATACTCTTCTGGCTACCTTGCTAGAAGCGGGTATAAGTAGCCCACGTCCCTGAGTGTACCGTGTGGTGCTCACCCGTATGGCCGGTGACTCGGGGCCTTCTAGTAGCTTCCGCTCCACGACGGCGGTGCTGGTCCCACGCGTGTGACCGTGCCTTCGGGTTTCTGGGCCAGAGGACCTGCAATCCCCTGCCGGTCGGTTTCTGCTGCTGGATAGGAGATTAGTCCCCACAGCCTCGGACTCCGGGTCCGGTGTTAGCTTCTCAGTCAGGGCGAACTCTGCAGCTGCCAGCCCCTTAATCCTTATAGCACTGCTCCCACAGAGCTCCTGATGTTCTTTCCTATATCTGCTTCTCTTCTCTGTCTCTACTTCTTCTCTACTCACTAACCCTGCCTCAGCCCTAGGTTTATATAGGGGAAGTTCTTCCCCTCCCAGGACTGGGCAGGAGGTGTGGCATGCACAGGATCCCTGACCAAGAGACCTCCCACCTGCTCTCAGACATAACATTGCTGTTACTGTGGAAACCAGACCCCTGGGGTGCCACATTCCCCCCTAGTGAAATTTAGTACTCCGGGACTAAACATATTTTTAGAAAAACATAACGAGGTATAAACAATAATAATAGTACAATAAGAAAAACATATAAAGATGGTCACGGCGTGTCCGCAACCGGGTGCAGTTTTTGAAGCAAAGCAAGGTGTCCATTTCACCAAAACAGGGAGACGTAACCAGGTAGGGGTCTGTCCTGCCCCGAGTCCTTAACAGTCTTTAGTCCGTCCTGGGTTACGCTCCAACTATACACAAAGGATTCCCGGTAAATCCACCAAAGACTCCTGTAAATAACTAGAAACACAAAATTATACACAAGCAACAATAACAGACAAACATTAATAAAATAACTTAAACACTTAGATCCTCCAACGTGCGGGTAACTGGCCTCTAGTGGCCCTAGTGGACCTACGGAGCTGACTGTCTAGCCCTGAACTACAGGGTGTAGGAGCTGTCAAGGGTAAACTGGGCAGCTGTCTACCGGCTCTTTGGCTCACTAGGGGTACGGCAGGCTCACTATAAGCAGAGGGTTGATCCTCCTGTTCTGCTTGTGTGGAGTCTTCTGCCTCCTGCACCGGCTGCTCTTCCAGCTCTACCTGTTGCTCCGTAGGCACTTGGGATGCTGGTTGGAGGAACGTGAGGACGGGTACCACAACTGCACCATTGACTTGAGTCCAGGACCGAGGGAAGTCTCCGAGCACAGTACTAACCATATCTTCCCTTTCCTCTACGGGTCGATGGTCTTCTTGTTCCTCTTCAGGGTTCCGTAGCTGTTCAGGACACTTCTTCAGGTGATCCCGGGATACAATGGCTATGGTCTCCCCTCCGTCTTTACTGATGGTACAGACTTTCGGGTTCTCGTGGCTTGAGGGCAGTACGGTGTACGGGTCCTTCTCCCACTGGTCGTCCAACTTGTGGAGCCGTCTTTTCCTCTTCAAGACCTGCTCTCCGGGTACCAGGGGAACAGCGGGAGCATACTGGTTGTAAGTTTTCTCTTGTCTTTCCCTAGCCTGACAGAGACTTCGCTCCACGCTCTCCTGTACTTTCCGGTACTGCTGCTGCCTCTCTGTGTCCCAGTCTGCTTCTGGTGAAGTGTCCTCGGGTGTCAGGACTCCCATTTCCAGGTCAACAGGTAACTTACCAGGTCTCGCCCTCATTAGGTAAGCCGGGGTACAGTTGGTGGAACCTACCGGGATGTGGTTGTATAGGTCCACCAGATCGGGCAGCTTCTCAGGCCACAGACTGCGTTCTTCCAGGGGCAACGTTTTCAGGAGATCCATTACCACCTGGTTCATTTTCTCACAAAGTCCATTAGTTTGCGGATGATAGGGTGTCGTCCTTATCTTCCGGCAGCCATACAGATTGCAGAATTCCTGGAAGACCTCCGCTTCAAAGGCAGGTCCCTGGTCCGTCAGCACTTGGTCCGGGTACCCGTGTGGACGGCAGAAGTGCTGCTGGAAGGCTCTAGCTGCTGTTTGAGCCGTTAAGTCCTTGACGGGGACGACAACCAAGAACCGGGAGTAATGATCCACAATGGTTAACGCGTAGACGTAGCCACTTCTGCTTGGGGTCAGTTTTACATGATCCAAGGCTACCAGTTCCAACGGCTGCCGGGTGACGATGGACTGCAGGGGAGTCTTCTGGCTGGCACGGTCCTTCCTTCTTAGGTTGCACGGGCCACAGTCTCTGCACCACCTCTCGATGGTTCCCCTCATGCCTACCCAGTGGAACCGCCCACGCAGCAGGAACTCCAGCTTCTTCCATCCGAAGTGTCCAGCCCCGTCGTGGTATGCTTCCATCACCATGGCTGCGTCTCTCCGTGGCACCACTACTTGCCAGATTAGTTCATGCGTCCGGGAGTTAACCATTCTGCGGCACAACTTCCCCTTGTAAAGGAACAGTCGACTCTTCTCAGCCCACAGTTGCTTGGCTTCCTCCGGAGCGTCTGGTTCAAGGCGAGCCTCTGGCCGAGTCAGCATCTCTTTTACCAGCCGGACGGCAGGGTCACTGTCTTGCGTTTCCTCCCAGTCGTAGTGAGGCAAGGGGTTAAACGTAGCGGCTTGCTTACTCCTTACCCGATGGGAATACTGGATAGTCCCATGACGGTGGAACGCGGGGAGTTCGACTTCTTCCAGTCCCTCTGGATCTTCTCCTACGTCCGGTAGGTTTGGCATCCTGGACAGGGCGTCCGCGTTGGTATTGGAGCGTCCTGCCCGGTATTTGATTGTGAACTCGTAGTTGGACAGACGGGCCATCCATCTCTGCTCTAGGGCACCGAGTCTTGCCGTGTCCAGGTGTGTCAACGGGTTGTTATCCGTGTACACGGTGAACCGGGAAGAAGCGAGGTAGTGCTTAAAGCGTTCGGTGACTGCCCACACCACTGCCAGGAACTCTAGCTTAAATGAGCTGTAATTCTCAGGGTTTCTTTCGGTGGGTCGCAGTTTTCGGCTAGCGTAAGCGATTACTCGTTCTTTCCCCTGCTGGATCTGGGACAGTACGGCTCCTAGCCCGATGTTACTTGCGTCGGTGTAGAGGATAAAGGGCTGGCTGTAATCAGGGTACGCCAGGATTTCATCCCCCGTGAGGGCCATCTTCAGCTGGCGGAAGGACTCTTCTTCTAACTTCTCCCATTTGAAGGGCGGCTTCTGGTTCTTGGCCTTCCGGGACTGGCCTATCAGGAGGTCCTGCATAGGAGCTGCCTTTTTGGTGAAACCGGGGATGAATCTGCGGTAATAGCCTACCAACCCGAGGAACTGCCCCACTTCCTTTACACTGGAGGGACTTGGCCATTCCTTAATTGCGGTGATCTTATCAGGGTCGGGAGCCACTCCATCAGCGCTCACCACGTGTCCCAGGTACTGCACCTTTGGTTTCAGGAGGTGACACTTGGAGGGTTTCACTTTTAGGCCGTAGCTTGCCAGAGCTTCGAACACTTCCGCCAGGTGTTTCAGGTGGTCCTCATACGTCTTGGAATATACGATGACATCGTCCAGGTACAACAGGACCGTCTCAAAGTTTCTGTGGCCCAGACAACACTCCATTAATCGTTGGAAGGTTCCTGGTGCATTGCAGAGTCCGAACGGCATGCAGGTAAACTCGCTAAGTCCCATCGGGGTGGTGAATGCGGTCTTCTCCCGGTCCGCCTCTGCTACAGGAACCTGCCAGTACCCACTAGTGAGATCCAAGGTAGAGAAGAAGTTAGCAGATCTTAAAGCAGCCAAAGACTCCTCTATCCTTGGTAAGGGGTACGCATCCTTGTGTGTGATACGGTTGATTTTCCGGTAATCTACACACATCCTCATGGTGTTGTCTTTCTTTTTGACTAAGACTAGTGGAGCTGCCCAGGGGCTACAGCTATCCCTGATCACCCCAGCCTCCTTCATGTCTCTAAGCATCCCCTTGGCGTGTTGGTAGTGTGCAGGGGGTAGGGGTCGATACCTCTCTTTTATGGGAGGATGGTCTCCCGTGGAGATGTGGTGTTCTACCCCCTTGACTCGCCCGAAGTCTAACGGGTGTTTACTAAACACTCTCTCGTACTCTTGCACCACCCGATAGACTCCCTGTTTCTGGTGTGAGGGAGTGGAGTCAGTACCCAAATGTAGTTGCTGACACCAGTCCTCCATTGTTTTCTGAGAGCCGTTACCTTCCTCCGGGGAAGATGGAGGCAAGGGTTCTACGGACTGTATGGAATCTTGATTGATGGTATACAATTTGGCTAGCGTGGCATACCGGGGCAGGTACACTTCCCTCTTCCCGATATTTATTATGCGAACGGGCACCCTCCCATGGCGTACATTGACCACCCCCCGTGCTGTCAAAATGGTGGGCCTACTGTCTGAGTAAACTGGTTCTACCATTGCCTGGTAATCTCTACCTCTCAGACCAATAGCTGCCCGGCACCAAATCATCATTTCACTTTTCGGGGGCATGGCAATATGGAAAGGGTCACACATTCGCACGCTACCAATCTCACCACCGGAGAGTTCTAGCTGTTGCCGTCGCATCAGTGCCCGGATCTCTTTCTGGAGCACTCGCTGCTGGCCGGAGCTGGCGTTCTTGGCAACCTGCTGTAAAAGGAAAATCACCTCTGCAAGACAATTTTCAATTACATTAGTCCCTAGAGTTATCTTTGGGTGACTCTCGTGTTTGTCAATGTCTACAATGATCAGTCCCTGTGCTGCCAGTTCGACTCTACCGATTTTAATGGTCACCTCTTTAAATCCAATCTGTGGCACGGGCTGACCATTGCTGGCGATGATACTCAAGTCGTCGTCAGGGTAGCGGGTGATATCCGAGTCATTCCAGTACTGCTTGAAGAGCACGTACGGGATGGTGGTGACCTGTGACCCGGTGTCCAGTAGGGCACTCATAGGAATGCCATCCAGTACCACGGGTAAGACTGGACGTCCTCCCACATATTTGTCGCGCCAGTTCGATGGGCCTGGTGATCTTTTTCCTGGGGGTTGGCCCTCTACCCCAGGTTGTGCCAGTTTAAAGGACAGTACCTTGCCATATGTCCGGGTTGATTGCAGCGGCGGCAGATGGGTCGTCCGTCCTCGTTGTATCGGTCGCTGGGTCTTCCTCTGGCCGGTGGGGTCCTCCTTGGTCGACGCCACGGGATGTCCTCCGGTCCGGATGCCAGCTGGATCTTCCCTGGAGTGGAAACCTGTAAAGACTGCACAGTTCGGGTTAGCGCAGCAACGCTTTTAGCTAGCTCTTGGACCTGATGGTGCAGGTCTGGAGCCGGGTCATTGTTCAAAGCCTGCGCATCAGCTCCCACAGGCCCTGGTGGTAAGTGGTAGTGGGGCGTCTGGGGGTCACAACGCCACCTGGTGCCGGTTCTCGAAGCACCCGGATGGCTCTGTCCTTGAACTGTGCAAATCCCAGATGAGGGTCCTGTAAGGCCATTGCCCGCAACTGGGTTCGGTGGGCATTGCAATATAAACCCTCTATAAATTGTTCAGTCAACAGCCTGTCCTCGTCTCCCACGCCGTCAGGGTCGGTCTGCTTAATGGCCCTCAGGGCCTCTTGTAGGTTCAGGGCATAGTCCCTTATACTCTCATGTGCCCGCTGTTTGCACCCGTAGAATCTAAGCTTGATCTCGGCTGAGGTGCGGGTATCAAAGGTGTCCCTCAGCCGGGTTAGTATCCCTGCGACAGTCCTCCCCCCAGGTGGCCAGGACTTTACCTCCCTTTGGGCTGCTCCGGTTAATTGGGCCACCAGGATGCTCACTTTTTGCTCCTCTGTGAGGGGGTACACCTGGAAGAGGCTATCCAGCTTTTCTCTAAAGTCATGCAGGGTATGTGACTCCCCTGAGTACTGGGGTAGCCAGGCTGCCCCCGGGATATAGGGCATGGTGAAAGGCATGACCGCAACAGCGGTGGCGCTGGCGGGGGTTGAAGCGGTGAAGCTCTCCTCCGTATCCGACATCCTTCTCCCCCCTAGTGGACCGTGGCCTACCTTGCGATGATCCTCTTCCGTAGGCCGCGGCTCCGCAGTGGATCGTCAGGGTTGAGGACCTTCCGTCGCGCTCCTGTGACATCGGCGTCTGCTGGGCTCCT
Source organism: Phyllobates terribilis (assembly GCF_046119375.1). NCBI lineage: Eukaryota > Metazoa > Chordata > Amphibia > Anura > Dendrobatidae > Phyllobates > Phyllobates terribilis. Next base: position 230,985,396 of record NW_027362767.1, read on the forward strand.
TCCAGGACCTTACGCAACGTCCGGACGTGAGGCGGGGCTTCAGTTCTCGCGCGCTTTCGGAGTCCACGCCCCTCTTCTTCCCGCGCGGCGTCCTCAAGATGGCGTCCAATGGCGGGAAAACTCCACGTATGGCGGGAAGAAGGCCGAAGATGGCGCCGGATGGCGGGAAAACTCCACCGATGGCGGGAAGGAAGCGGAAGATGGCGCCGGATGGCGGGAATCTTCACCACAGGTAAGTTTGAACAGTCTTTTTCAGGCACGCAGTACCCGGTGGTTGCGGGCACGAAATCCTGCCGACTACGCCAAACGTTGACGCGCCCCTGGGCCTGTGTCGCGCTGCGTTGCGCATGCGGGAGCTTACCCGGAGCCGGATCTCTTGAGGGTTGTAGTCTCGTGGCGGTGATCCGGTCCGTGCCCAGGGAGTCAGACTAAGTGGCGCTGTATTAGCGGTAGATGTTGGACGACTACGCCACCCGTTGAGTACAGCTAAGGAGCTGCTGCTGCAGGGCAGACCGCTGAGGCCGGTGGTAGGATTGTGCAGCGTGATAGTATAACCCCCAACGGGAGGGGTATGGCCTCAGGGCAGCCGACGTGGATGATGGGGGTAGCAGGAACCACTCAGAGACGGTACGGTGTAGTTCAGGGTCTTTACTGGTGACAACGATAGACCCTCCCGGAGTACTGGCTAGCGATTGGGGCCTGGTCAGTCCTTGAGCAGATGGGATCTCCCCTGGCCAGGCGGAGTTGTAGGCCTCCCAAACTAACGATACTCTTCTGGCTACCTTGCTAGAAGCGGGTATAAGTAGCCCACGTCCCTGAGTGTACCGTGTGGTGCTCACCCGTATGGCCGGTGACTCGGGGCCTTCTAGTAGCTTCCGCTCCACGACGGCGGTGCTGGTCCCACGCGTGTGACCGTGCCTTCGGGTTTCTGGGCCAGAGGACCTGCAATCCCCTGCCGGTCGGTTTCTGCTGCTGGATAGGAGATTAGTCCCCACAGCCTCGGACTCCGGGTCCGGTGTTAGCTTCTCAGTCAGGGCGAACTCTGCAGCTGCCAGCCCCTGACTCCTTATAGCACTGCTCCCACAGAGCTCCTGATGTTCTTTCCTATATCTGCTTCTCTTCTCTGTCTCTACTTCTTCTCTACTCACTAACCCTGCCTCAGCCCTAGGTTTATATAGGGGAAGTTCTTCCCCTCCCAGGACTGGGCAGGAGGTGTGGCATGCACAGGATCCCTGACCAAGAGACCTCCCACCTGCTGTCAGACATAACATTGCTGTTACTGTGGAAACCAGACCCCTGGGGTGCCACACCGGCACCAGAGAATCCTGACAGCGTGCACTGTGCGCACTGTGAGGATTCACAAGATTACAAGTCACATAGAGTAACTGCAGACTTGTACCCCAAGCCTGGACAACCCCTTTGAGATAACATAACCCTTTTGATGTGGTTTTCAACATTTATAAAATCCTGTTCTGTTACGGAGCCAAATATATAACGAGCCAAGACACCCTGAAAGCTCCATATATAAGTCACCGCTGCAAGATTTGCAAATAACATAATTTCTATACTTAAATTCTGCCGTTAAAACTATTATATTTCGCCACTCAGCGACTAAGCCGCCTAGAAGCCGCCAGCCAGGGGTGTTTTAATACATACCAACTTACTATATATTTTGTTTAAAAGCCATTTAGGTCCTTGCATTAAGGCCGTCCGTTCGCTTGCAGAGTTCACGCATTCCTAAGTGATGCGGATTTCCAGCGTGTGATTTCAATGTCACTAGAGTAACTGCCTGAAGCTATTTTTACATCTTTATGCATTAACTCAACATGAATACATAAGAAATATTGCAATGCTAATTCATTTTAAAATGATAAAATTTGTCTATATTATAATGTTTAAGCCCCCGGGTTTCTGCAAGCTAAAAATATTTTAATGTCATATTCCCATGTAAATTTTGCTTGGAAATTTAATACCCTTTTAACATACATTAAATTTTCAGTATTTCTCAGACAGCTGGGTGTTTTAACGGATTCATTTGCCGCGTGTTAGATGGGAAAGGAATTGTCTGAGAGCTGTAAATTGAAAAACAAAGTCTCTGGTAATGTGAGAAAATGGCTTACTGTCCAGAAAGGTGAAACCCTTTTTTTTTTTTTTCCAAAGTGACGGCATATTTCTCTGTAATTTTAAAGGGTCGCTTTTAATTCATGCGTGTCAGCTATAGTGAAAAAGGTCATTTTAGTCGTATCAGAACGGGAAGGAGCTTTGCAGAAGGTCGGAAGAAACCACATGGAGCAATTACAACAAAAAAAAAAGAAGAAAATTTGACCCTTAAAATAATATCATCTGGAAGAGACAATGGATTGCGGTACATTAAGCCGGTGCATTCCGTTCATTGTCTCTTTGAAATATACATTATTATATTTTTAAATATATTCTATTTTCCATGTAAGCAGAAAAAAAGGAACTGCAAGAATATTTTTTTTGTGACAAATGGTCTTTTGGCCGCCCATTTACAGTAAAAAAAGACAACTCCATCCAAAATCCATAACTCCACTGGTGATTAAACTCTATCCTTGTTTCACCCATGAAGTCATTTGAAATAATGTTAGAAGGTATCCATAAATACCACATTCCTTATAACTGCAAACTTTTCTTTTAAATGGAATACTTATTTGCAAGGTCATAGCTGGGATCTAAGGGGTAACGTTTTTCCTTGTGGAGAGTGACAAGCCAAGCCTGGCATGTCAGAGTGAAGAGACTTATAAGCCATGCATGGGTCATAGCTACAGGAGGTGCAGAAGTAGCAGTCACACCCATGGAAGGGGCACAAAGCCCACTATGCACCAATATTACAATATATGAAGGATACATCATACATTTTGACACCTACATTTTAGCTCAAGCAATTAAATCTAACACTACAATTCAATAATTCAGTCTTTATGATTACAAAAAAAAAAATCAATAAAAAGTACAAATGACAGAGTCACTAATAAAATATACAAGAACCCCTTTATGGGAACTTGTCTGATCTCCTAAATATTGAAAGCTGCCATTTTTATTTATATATATATATATATATATATATATATATATACAGTACAGACCAAAAGTTTGGACACACCTTCTCATTTAAAGATTTTTCTGCATTTTCATGACTATGAAAATTGTACATTCACACTGAAGGCATCAAAACTATGAATTAACACATGTGGAATTATATACTTAACAAAAAAGTGTGAAACAACTGAAAATATGTCTTATATTCTAGGTTCTTCAAAGTAGCCACCTTTTGCTTTGATGACTGCTTTGCACACTCTTGGCATTGTCTTGATGAGCTTCAAGAGGTAGTCACCGGAAATGGTTTTCACTTCACAGGTGTGCCCTGTCAGGTTTAATAAGTGGGATTTCTTGCGTTATAAATGGGGTTGGGACCATCAGTTGTGTTGTGTAGAAGTCTGGTGGAAACACAGCTGATAGTCCTACTGAATAGACTGTTAGCTGCTTTTTTCTTGCCATAATACAAATTCTAAGTAAAGAAAAACCAGTGGCCATCATTACTTTAAGAAATGAAGGTCAGCCAGTGTGAAAAATTGGGAAAACTTTGAAAGTGTCCCCAAGTGAAGTTGCAAAAACCATCAAGCGCTACAAAGAAACTGGCTCACATGAGGACCGCCCCAGGAAAGGAAGACCAAGAGTCACCTCTGCTTCTGAGGCTAAGTTTATCCGAGTCACAAGCCTCAGAAATCGCAGGTTAACAGCAGCTCAGATTAGAGACCAGGTCAATGCCACACAGAGTTCTAGCAGCAGACACATCTCTTCAACAACTGTTAAGAGGAGACTTTGTGCAACAGGCCTTCATGGTAAAATAGCTGCTAGGAAACCACTGCTAAGGACAGGCAACAAGCAGAAGAGACTTGTTTGGGCTAAAGAACACAAGGAATGGACATTAGACCAGTGGAAATCTGCTTTGGTCTGATGAGTCCAAATTTGATATCTTTGGTTCCAACCACCGTGTCTTTGGGCGACGCAGAAAAGGTGAACGGATGGACTCTACATGCCTGGTTCCCACCGTGAAGCATGGAGGAGGAGGTGTGATGGTGTGGGGGGGCTTTGCTGGTGACACTGTTGGGGATTTATTCAAAATTGAAGGCATACTGAACCAGCATGGCCACCACAGCATCTTGCAGCGGCATGCTATTCCATCCGGTTTGCGTTTAGCTGGACCATCATTTATTTTTCAACAGGACAATGACCCCAAACACACCTCCAGGCTGTGTAAGGGCTATTTGACCAAGAGGGAGAGTGATGGGGTGCTACGCCAGATGACCTGGCCTCCACAGTCACCAGACCTGAACCCAATCGAGATGGTTTGGGGTGAGCTGGACCGCAGAGTGAAGGCAAAAGGGCCAACAAGTGCTAAGCATCTCTGGAACTCCTTCAAGATTGTTGGAAGACCATTTCCGGTGACTACCTCTTGAAGCTCATCAAGAGAATGCCAAGAGTGTGCAAAGCAGTCATCAAAGCAAAAGGTGGCTACTTTGAAGAACCTAGAATATAAGACATATTTTCAGTTGTTTCACACTTTTTTGTTAAGTATATAATTCCACATGTGTTAATTCATAGTTTTGATGCCTTCAGTGTGAATGTACAATATTTATAGTCATGAAAATACAGAAAAATCTTTAAATGAGAAGGTGTGTCCAAACTTTTGGTCTGTACTGTATATATATATTGTATATATAATGTGTGTGTGTATATATATATATTTATATTAAAATATATATGCATCTGGCAGGATTATAATATAGCCTTTGAAGTTACATTCTAACATTTATGAGTTTTATTCTGCAGCTTGTCATATGTACATAAGTTAGGACTAGTGCGGCAGGGTATTGCTCTTCCCATACTAGTCCTGGCTCCGATCCCCTAATCACACACCCCATGGGCATGATTGACATTTTCCATACACTACTTCATGGCAAGACAATTGAGAATCTGACATGGAGCAGGACTGGCCAGATGGCACATGGATCAGCTAGGAAAAGGACGGCAGGTATGACAAGCAGTAGGTAGAACGGCAGGTAGACCATCGGAGCTGAAAACACTAGAAGACACAGATGCAGGAGTGTGGATATACTCAGGAACTGAAGGTGTATAGTCAATCCAGGACTTGCAGCAGATAAATGGTTAATAGAAGTGTTGAATGTTATCAGTAGAATAGCAGAAATGTATGCAAGTGGTTAACAGCAATGAAGAATTTTCAAACTGGATACTTGCTTGCAGAGAAAATTACACACTGTTGCAGCAGAGATGTGTGAACAACATTAGTATTAGAAGAGAAAAGTTTGTTTTGCTTACAGCAAACAAATGGATAATTGCAGGTCCGAACTAGGAAGTAAATGCAGACTGTTGATAAACAGGCAGGAGTTCGCTGAAGAGATGATTAGCCATCTGAGTAAAGTGGATGGTGAAGCATACTCCTGAATACTCAGACAGATAAACAGTAACTGACTAAGTGCACAGCTAGACAGTCGTAAAAATCAGAACACAGTGCACGGACTGGCTGACGGCTCTCCCCACCCGAGCGTGACCGCTTCATGTATTTATATGCAGCGGTCATGCTCAGGGTGGGAGAGCCACCGGCCAGTCCGTGCATTGTGTTCTGATCTTGGTATAATTTATACGGCCGTCTGCTCCCGTAAGTGGACTAATTAGTTAAAAAATCATTTTTATTTGAAAAATGTTGAAATGTGTTTTACAATTCCACTGTGCTATGTGCAAGTCTATCAATATATTGCAACAGTAGTGTTCCTCACATTATCAAAATCACTATAATGTTTTTAAATTGTCACAGTTTCCAATAATGAACAGCAAGATACAGCTAGTCTATACAGTAGAAAGAAACCACCTCGATAACTCGCCTATAATTTTAATTCTCGTAACTATTCTATAATTTTTGATTCTGGCTAAATCTGCTGCATATTCATTGCTGGATACCAATACTATATTGGTATCAAATATCTATCAGTCTCATTTATCGATATCATAAGTCTCAACGCGTTTCACCCTCCTAGTTATTGGTGGGCACATCAGGAGAGTTAATAGTCACCTGATGTTCCCACCAATAACTGGGTGAGTAATATAGTATTGGTATTGGATATCAAGAAGACTTGTACATGGCCACTATTTGTGACTGAAGAGTTGTGAATCCTCAAAAGTTGTGAATCCTTACAGTGGGCACAATGAACGTTGTCAGGATTCTCTGGGAGCAAATGTGTGACCGCAAGTATGCAATTTGCGTACATGCGGTCAGGTGCCGACTGGATATGCGCGACCTTGCTCAATACAAATGAACTGAGCCAGGCCGGTGTTACAGTACTGGCATAGCACTGTTGGAAACCAGTAGCCGAAGGAGCACAAGCAGGAACAGCAAGCAGTAGTAGAATTTCTTGAAGGTAGCAAGGAGTTGTGGGAAACAATCCGTAGATAAATTAGAACAGTCTGGGTAAGAATGTTTAGGCGCTGGAGACCGAAACTAGGCTAACAGCTAGGCACAATACTCAAGCAATGAGTGAGAAATCCATGCGGCTTTAAGTAGGCCCAAACAGCAAACAAGATGGATTCCATAGATTCAGAATCCGCCATCTTGGTAAAGAGCTATTGCAAAACACAACAGTAGCCTCCGGTGGTAAATTGTGAAACTGCAGCACAATTATTAAAGTGAATAGCGGCCACTAGTGGTCAAACTGTAGAAGGCGACAAGAATCCTGACAGACTTGTCTATTCTTAATGTGGCCAGAAGTATGCGGATCACATACTTGCGGTCACATAATCGTCCGCTCCTGGAGAATCCTGACAGCATTCACTGTGCGTACTGTGAAGATTTACAAGTCTGCAGCCACATAGAGTGTCTGCAGACTTGACCGCCAAGCCTGGACAACACCTTTTAAATTATAATGTCAAAGGAGATTGCCGGGTCAATACAGTACCTTGGCATGGACTAACACAAAGGGAATTGGCCCTAAGAGAAAGAACCAAATGCCTGAGCCAGGAGAGGTAACAGCATGAAAAAGTGATGATGAAGACTGGATAAACTTTTTAGCAATGTCTATTGAAAAAGAAAATGTGAAGGGTCAAAGAACAAGTGAATTCCCTCTCGCTTATGTCTACAGAGCAACCATTGCTTTTTATCGAGATAATACGGCCAGTAGAAATGCGTAAAGAGATATACAGCAAAATAGTGTAGGTATATAGAGAAACAAGCAGCCAAACGCAATGGCATTTATGAAACACAGAAATAGCATGATATATTTGTAGTTTTAGCTGTTCTGCTGATTCAGAAATTGTTAACTCAGCACAGCTATGGTAGAGACAACACTACACAGGCTGCAACGGAGCGTTACAGCAGCAAACGATGTATGTGCTGATTGTTGCACTTTCCGGGACCATATTTCTAAAGTAAAAGGTTCTAGATCATTCGACAACTTATTACCTATTAAACTGACTGTGGATGTTATAATACATAATTCTTTTTTTTTTTTTTTGTAAAGAGGCAACACGTAAAGATATTGGGTTAACCAAGAAAGGTAAAGGATGAAAACCGAACTGAAGGTTGTCTGAAGGTGGCCATAGATAGAAGATATTTGAAAAATCTGAAAATTTGGGTAGATTTTCTTGACAGTCTTTTAAAACATGTCTGACTGTTTTCTCTGAAAACCCAAAAGTATTTACAAGAACAATTGTATAGTCCTCTCCACACCACTAACACAAAGGATGGCCCTTCTTCAATTAAGAGGTTTAGTCATTGAGTTTTCAGCAGATTTCAATGTAATAATTTTTGGTGTTTTTACACCAGTCGTTGCCAGCTCCGCCAAAGTGGGCAGAGCTGGGCGAGACGGAGCTTGATGAAACTCGTCAAACTGACCGCAATTTGCACCACAAAGGTGCTGTAAATTATTCCAGAATGTACGCCAGTCCCTGGCTGGAGTATACATTTCTGGCGGAAATTGTAAAATCTCACAGGATACCCTGATTATTTAAAGGAGTTGTCCGGCCATAAGCTACAAGTCTGCAGTCCCTCTATGTGACTGCAGACTTGTGAATGCTCACCTTGCGAGCGCTGTGAGGATTCGCCGGCACCGGCCGGTCATGTGATCACAAGTATGAGATTTGCATACTCCCGGCCACATTCCAACTAGACTGTTTGCAGCCTCGCTCAGTATACTTGCATTTAGCAAGGCCTCGCCCATCTAGTCGGCATGTGACCGCATGTATGCAGATCACATTCTTGCAGTCACGTATCCACCACTCCCAGCACCAGAGAATCCTCACAGCGTGCAGTGCATGAGTGACTGCAGACTTGTGGTTTAAGGAAGAACAATCCCCTTAATGTATTCCATTTTGGAAAGTGTAGTCTAAGGATATGTATACATAGAACTTTTTTTGCATGGATTTTGAGGTGAATTGGTCAACATTACAGTACCCAGCATTGCCGCTACTAATTAGACAGTATGTGGGTAGAAAGAGCGGATATGACACTGAAGAGACTAAGCTTTCTTACAGCAAAATGATAATGCCTGCTGACTGTTTCCCTTGATTCTCCCCACCATAAACATGCATATATGGCTTAGCCATGTGTACATACTTATGGCGCAGGGTGAGGCTCATCGGCTGCTTCAGATTCCCCTGACACCGTCAAACTCCTAAGAAGACTGGGCAGGTTTAAATTCAATATTCTGGATCCTTGTTTCTGTGATGGCAGATATTGGGGGATGACAGTTCTAGTTGCAAGCAAAATTATTCAGTCACCATTGTAAATTAGGTTAAGTAGCAAAATTTACATATGTTATGCTGTTTGCAATGCAAATGTGAAAAAAGAGCCATGTAAATAGCTCAAAACTAAATAACAAATAGTTTCTCAAAATTCAACACAAAATGCCACTTTTACTGACTCCTGCAATCCCACAATTATTCACCCCCTTCATGACAAGCGACTTTAGAACTTAGCAGAGCCCTTCTGGCTGTTATAACCTGCTGCACATATAATGCATAACCAGATACCAGCTTTCCTGAGAAATCATAGCTCATTCCTCATGGGTATTAGCCTCTAGTTCATTCTTGGGTTTGCATGTTACAACCGCTTCTTTCAAATCCCACACAAGATTTTCTATTGGGTTGAAGTCAGTCGACTATGACGGCCACTCCTGAATCTTCCAAGACGTCTTTTGGACTTTGTGATATTCTTGGGATCAGTGTCCTGTTGTAAGGTCCAATGATTCCCAAGTTTCAGTTCCTCCTAGAAAGAATGACGTTTTCTCCTGGGATTTCTGGATACTTGATTGAATCCATCTTGCCCTTCATCCGCTGCCGGTTTCCAGAGCCAGAGGAAGAAAGGCAACCTCAAAAACACCATAGGCTTCATTCTTCCTCCTTCTGACATACCGCTGATTCATTGGCCCGAAAAGTTTTAGTATTGTTTAGTCACTCCTCGGAACAGAAGCCTAATACTTCTGTGGCTTTTTATATTTCTTTGAGCATATTAGAGCCAATTTTGTCTTGTGCTTGTGGGTCAGTAGAGATGGTGTCTTGGAGTCTTGCCATGAAGACCTTCATCATTTAATATGCACCTTACTGTGCAAGCTAAATCTTCAATGCCTGCTGCCACCAAATCTTGCTGCAGTCATTCAGGCGCTTTGTGAACACCTGCCTCTGCAGGTACCTGGCGGCAGCGAGTGATGGTTGCTTCTTTCTGCCACGTCCAGGTAGTGTAACCAGTATTTTAACTTGTGAACTCTGCTTTCGCTTGTATCTCTAAGAATAGTCATTGCCTTTCCATCTTTTTGTATCCTTTTCCTTTTTTGCAAAGCAAGGATCTCTTCTTTTATCTTTTTGGACAACTCTCTTGACAACCCAGGTATATTATTGAATTTGAGGCTAGTGTCCATTAAATATGGACTAAGATTAATCAGGAACGTTGGCACAACCTGTTTTTCGGCTATTTCATCACATTTGGAGCAGGTCATAACAGCTAGAGGGGCTCTGCTAAGTACTAAAGATGCTTGTCATGAAAGAGTTGAATAATGCTGAGACTGCAGTAGTCATTAAAGAAGTGGTCTGAAACAATATTCTTCTCAGTGCACAGTGACAGTGCGCTCCCTCGCGGCTCTAATTACAAGTGACGGACTGACAACTGAGCGCACTGTCAGTGCACATTGTAAGGAGAGAACGCGTTAGCAGAGACCAACCCCGCTCCCGAAAGTAATGTCTGTTTCTGGAGCGGCGCTGGTCTCTGCTTACCATGTTTTCTCTTTACAATGCGCACTGATATTGCAATCTGTTGCCAGCTCGTCACTTCTAATTAGAGCCGGCGAGGGAGCGCACCGTCACTGTGCACTGAGAAGAATATTACACTGTAAGGACGGAGATCATACTGAACATAAATCAGTATTGACAACCAAAACATACCCAGTACAGCAGGGACTAGCCCAGTTCCTGAAACGGACGTCACTGATGACACTTCCTTTCAGGGTGGGGACAGAGACTATTGCAGTGACCGCATCCTCTGCCCCTTGATAATGTCCCATTTGAATATCCCAGCATGCACTGAGGATTCTCAAACAAATATCAAAGGTGAAATAGGTAAAAAAATAAAAATAAAGCAGTTAGATTAAAGAGAGAAATATAGGGACTTTTTAATTAAACAATATTACAAAAACTATTATATAATTAAAATAAATAGAGAGATTAGGATGGAAATCAATATTAGTTTCAGACCACCCTTTTAAATGTTTTATTTTATGTTGATTTTTTTTTAATTCCGATAATTTTCCTTGGCTGTTTAAATTCTTCTTTCATTGCAAACAGCAGAAAATTTGTACATTTTGCTAACAAACCTTTTTTTGTAATGATAGAGATTGAATAATTTTGATTGCGACTGTATTACTTTTTATTTATTTATTTTTTTAATATAGTTTTTATTAATATTTTCAAAAAGGGAAGATAACATACCAAGTCAAGGTAATAATCAAATACCTGTTCGCAAACAGGGTATAAAGTGATGATTTTTCACTTGTTTGATTGGTAAAGCAAAACAATGTAAATAATATAAACAATATAAAAACTTAATAACATTGTAACTTACATCAGTTTAATCAGTATGTCATCCAGTTGATACTCTGAATTATTTAAGCCATCTTGTTAGATTAGACCACCTATATTAGTATTATAGACCATTACCAACTGATCTCTCCATCCCTTAATTTAGGCGTAGTGGTCCTAGGTTAATGACTGTATTTCTATAATAAAATGCAATTGCTATTTATGAAGTCCCCTTAAATATCACTCTAGGTTTTCTGAAGATGAGCAATGAACCTGTGAGTTCCTTATCTCTGTTGTTCTGAGTTGTAATGTAATTATTTAGCAGAAAGTTAAGTCACCCATACATGTTGTGCTCCCATCCTTGGTCTTTTGTCTGATTTGTCTGATTGTGATGTAGGCATCTAGGGTCTAGGGCCTTGAAACATAGGTATATAACGAGAGCAGAGAAGTGAGCAGGTGCCATGCTCCCTGCAGATCTGTGAATACGTCTCTCCGGTAGCCAGCTGTTGCAAGTATGTGGGTATGAAGCAGGTCAACAGACAGCCTGGAGCTTTAAGCATCTGCTGCCTTCTTCCTGTCTGTGAAATGCCTTCACATTGAGTAAGGCATCCATGGAAGTGACCCTACAGGACTTCAACCATTCCGCGATATAGAGGAGTTACAGATACATCTTGACTTGGTACGAGTTTACTGATCTGTATACATGTGGACAGAAAGAAGCACTAGTTTTGACTTTTTATTGCGATTTACTACATGCCTCATGTCATTTTTTTGCCATTTTTAGGGTTAAGTATATGCCTAGGTACGTAACCTCTGGGATATGCAACCCACAATGTATATGCCAGGCCAAATAAGGATCACTAATGGGAAAGATTCTAATTAGCAACCTGATTTATGACCATTACTGTTTAATGTCTTGAAAAAGGTTTTTGCTTTGTAATCTGAGAGCATCATAGTAGAGGCAGAGACCCCGATTCCAGCAATGTATCACTTCCTGGGCTGATTGCTGCAGCTTTGATAAAATCACTATTTATCTGCTGCAGATCTAGCAGTGCTCTGAATGCAGAGCTCTCTATAACCCCGCCCACATCACTGTTTTGGCTGCTTCCTGTGAACACTGTGCATAGGCAGAAATCTGCCAATCAGTGGTGGGGAGAGTGGTTGGACTGAACTAATCTTTCATTCTCAATTCATGGATAAGATCTGTCTTCAGTGAATACTGATTTTCCCATTACAGCTGTTGTTCATAAAGTTCTATGGAGGCGCACTGCAGTTATATGCCTATGTGTACGCTTCTTAATGAATTTGGTGCATGTTACTCCAGCACTGCCTTCATTAAGGCTGGTGTACAAGCGCCAGTTTTAATGAAACAAGTCAATACTGTTCTAAATATTAAAACAGAGCACAAAATAAAATTAGAGCTAGTGTCACACAAGGTGTGGGAAAGACTAAGTGCAACACGAAGGGAAGAGGGGGAGGAAACCCAAACACTAGAGAAAGGGGGAGTGGAGAACCCTAGGCAGATCTAACATCACACTGCCTACCCTACCATCTCTATATAGGTTCCACACCTATCGCCGAGCAGGACCCTAAACCATGGATGACCCTAGAGCTTGGCCCTAGATAGGGAGGGGGAGGGTGAGCACTGGTCAGTCCCCACTACAAACTAAAGACAACAAGGTAGACAAACAAAGGGGATTAACTTAGCTTGAGCAGACAGCAGAGGAGTAACGCCAACTGTCCTCCAAGGGCACCAGAGAAGACGCCAGCCGACTGCTAGTGCTCCAAGCCTTACATAGAAATATCACCAGCAATTGCCTGGAGCGAACTGAGGGTTTTTAACTCCCATGCAAGGGTGTGTCAGTCAGCAGCAGGAGGGAGGTCGCCGCTGGGTCTTAAAGGCAGAAGGATTAAGAAGTTGTCTGCAATGCCAAGCGCAGTGACCTTCTTCAGCTAGATCCAGAGCGACTGTCTATTACACCTAACACACCCATGACAGCTAGCTGAAACTGTCAATTGCCATAAAAATATAATGTTTACACGTAGACCAAAAGTGTCTGTTCTCCTGGATCTGGTTTTGTTTTTCTTTTGTTCCTGCGTCTTTCTGTTCCTGAGATACAGCCCTCTCTTCTTTGTACGTAAATATAGTCTTGTTAGTCAAAGGGATGTGGCCCTAGATTCTTCTCTGTGGGCGTCTCCATGAGGATCCTGCCCACTTGGCTAACAGGAGTAAATTTACTCACAGAGAAGAGAAGGCCATACCTCAGGAAGGGAAAGGCGTAGGAACAAAAGAGAAACAACGCCAGATTCAGGAAAACAGCGGCATTTATACCAGATAAAGCAATTACAAATTATTGGCAAGTGACAGACAGGTCCTCATTAAGGATGCCAATGTACCCCCAGAAGTGGCAAGAAAACTACCTTTTTGTGGATAAGTGACACAGTCATGGCTGAAAATGTTGGCACCTTTTGAAATTGTTCAAAAAAATGAAGTTTTTCTCCCAGAAAATTATTGCAATTACACATGTTTTGTTATACCCATGTTTATTTCCTTTGTGTGTTTTGGAACAACACACAAAAATCAGAGGAAAAAAAGGCAAATTGGACATAATGTTATGCAAAACCCCAAAAATGGACCTGACAAAATTTATGGCACCCTAAGCTTAATATTTAGTTGCACCCTTTGGAATAAATAACTTCAACAAAATCGCTTCCTATAACCATCAACAAGCTTCTTACACCTCTCACCTAGAATTTTGACCACTCTTCTTTTGCAATCTGCTCCAGGTCTCTCATATTTGAAGGCACCTTCTCCCACCAGCAATTTTAAGATCTCTCCACAAGCGTTCAATGGGATTTAGAACCCAGACTTATTGCTGACCACCTCAGAACTCTCCAGCTCTTTGCAAGGCAGCAAAACAACCCCAAAACATCCTTGAACCTCCACCATATTTGACTGTAGGTACTGTCTTCTTTTTCTTTGCAGGCCTCATTCTGTTTTTGGTAAACAGAATGATGTGTTTTACCAAAAAGCTCTATCTTGGTCTCATCTATTGACCAGATGCTTTCCCAGAAGGATTTTGGCTTACTCACATACATTTTGGCAAACTGCAGTCCAGCTTTTTTATGTCTGTGTGTCAGCAGTGGGGTCCTCTTGAGTTTCCTTGGGTTTAGCTTTTCATTTCATTCAAATGTCGACGGATAGTTTGTGCTGACACTGATGCACCCTGAGCCTGTAGGACAGCTTGAATTTCTTTGGAACTTGATTGGGGCTGTATATGCACCATCTGGAATATCCTGCATTGCAACCTTTCATCAAATTTCTCTGCTTCTCACATCCAAGGAGATTAGCTACAATGCCATCGGTTGTAAACTTCTTGATTATGTTGCGCACTGTGGACAAAGGAACATCAAGATCTCTGGAGATGGACTTGTAACCTTGAGATTGTTGATATTGTCCAAAAATTTTGGTTCTCAATTCCTCAGACAGTTCTCTTCTCCTCTTTCTGTTCTCTATGATTGAGATTGAGTCAACTTCTCCCCTTTTTATCTGGTTTCAGGTGTGATTTTCATATTTCTCACACCTGTTACTTTCCACAGGTGAGTTTGAACGAGCCAACGATTTTGTTCGGACGATTTTTGTTTTGTTTTTTTGTGAAATTTATTTTGTGTTGTCCCAATACACACAAAGGAAATAAACATGTGTATAATAAAACATCTGTAACTGCAATAATTTTCGGGGAGAAATACTTCTTTTTCTGAAACAATTTCAAGGGTGCCAACACTCTCAGCCATGATTGTATATGCCCACATAAATGAAATATATGGACATTTTTCCTTGGGCAGTAACATTGAATGTAATATTCCTGTTTGGCAACCATTAAAACATTGCAAGTTCTACTTCATCCCTGCAAAGCAGTTGTCTCAAACTTCCCAGAATCCTACGCGGCAATGCATACCTCTTTTTCGGGAATAGAACGCTTCATATTTGACTTATTATCCTCCTCATAATGATACATACCCTTCAATTGATTCACACGAGGCTATATCATTCCTGTCTACCCGCTGTAAAAAAAAAAAAAAAAAAACCTGCAATTAATAACGAGCGCTCACTGAGTGCTCCATTACAATCTCGCCTCCGAAGATCATTTTCCCAAAACACACACAAAGCGACATTTAAAGAGCCCCGATGAAATATAGGCCTCACTTTTAACACAAAGTATAATTTGAAAAAGTTCATAACAAATGCTGATCCCAAGTCTAATCAAAAAAATAGGTGTTTGCAAAATGAATCCCATTTAAATAAAATCCATCATTCACCGGGAAGCCGCTCAGCCTTTTTTCCAACGATTAATTCCAAAGTGCGATATTGATCAGCTCACATATTTCCAGTCTCGGCTGACAATTATTAACCATAATATGAAATTTATAATGTGGGGAGCTGGAATCCTGCGAGATTAAAACGCTTCTGACTTTCAGTCTTAGCAAATAATACAAAGCATTGATCGTCAGTGAGCGATATGTTTCAGAGCTCCTGACAGCGCGTGTGTGCGGTTATTAAAAGGATTTCCTGCCTGACAAAGACAAAGCCTCGCATTTCGCATGGAGGAAGATCAGAATTACACTTGTAATTTTGGGCTTGAAAGAGAAAGCATTATCCGCACGTCACAGAAACATTGTGATGGCCGATAAGTGCCCATTTGCCACACCGTCTGTCCATCTTTTTTGTTTCTCGGCTCTTTTATATGCAGAATAGTAATGTTTACAGCTTCTTTTTTTTTTTAAGGATCTGTGCTTTGTATATGTAATTATCTACCAACTCTCATGAGACAGTTGAAAATGCCGCAGACTAACTTTCAGGAAAGTAACTTTGGCAGCTGTTTATAGGAATTTTCACGTCCATTATTTTCAGAGGGAAGGTAGAGTAGCACATCTTTTATAGAAGGATATTGTTGAATAGTGCTTGTAAAAACAAGAAGTTTTACAATTTACTGCGTATTAAAGTTTGCAGCCGTTCTCGAGATATTAACACATTTCTTGTATACAGTTCGCTGCCTTGGAGACCGACCACCTCTTCTGTCTATCTTGTAAGCACTAAGTTAAAGCTGGTCGGGATTAGGAGCTAACAGCGAGCTCCCGCGCAGTAGTAAAGAGCTTGTGAGTGTTCTTTTGTCTACCAGCGGTGGTTGGTCTCCAAGGTAACAAGCTGTAAGCAAAATAAAAGTGATAAAATTTCAAGAATGGCTGAAAATTTTAATATGTAAAATTGCTTGTATTTACAAGTACTAGCTGGCAATACTCATTTATGAAGATGGGAATAACCCTTTACTGACATGTGGGAGTAGGGAACTCAATATATTGCTAACAGAATTGACATGAAGTAGTCTAAACTAGGGAGCAGAGTCTAAGGCTGGTCATACACATTAGATAGTTGTCAGCCAATCACCCCCATATACATGCACGATCATGTAGCATGCATATATTCTCAGTAAGAAGACCGGAGCAAAGATCCCAATAGACTTTAGAAATTTTCCAAACCCGCCTCTCCCAACCAGCTAATGTATATGGGGAACGCCAGCTGCCCTCATAAACATTATATGCTGTCTGGTCCTGCCAAGATCAGAAGGTTCTACACACATTTAACTCATTTAACTGTTCATACTTAGCCCCCTTCCTCTCCAAGGTGGCCTAGATTTTCCCACAAGGAATTTCCAGGTCACTACCCCTGGAGTAGTCTCCATTAACAATGGCTGGGCAATGTAGAAGAGCAGGAAACAATAAATCATAGTACCAAGGCAGCAGTTGGAATACATAGTTTTCCAGGGCCAGGGCAGGCAGAGTTCTTTCACAAAGTGTTTTTTCTCACCTGGTGAGGTGTATCCTCCAATCCCAAGGTCCAGGTGGGCGCACGGGCCACAGGCATCAGTGCAGCAGGCAGGTGAGACATGTGGGTCTGGTGCAGTAGAAGCACTGGAGATCGCAGGCAAACTGGAGACTGGGAAGCAGGTAGCAAAGGTATTGGAAGCCGCAGGCAGGCAGGAGACCAGCAAGCGGGTAAAGGAGGTACTAGAAGCCGCAGGCAGACAGGAAACTGGAAAGCAGGTAACAGAGGTGCTGGAAGCCGCAGGCAGACAGGAGACCGGGATGCAAGTAGGAGAGGTACTGGAAGCCACAGGGAGACAGGAGACCAGGAAGCACGTAGGAGAGGTACTGGAAGCCGCAGGCAGACAGGATACCAGGAAGCAGGTAGCAGAGGTACTGGAAGCCTCAGGCAGACAGGATACCAGGAAGCAGGTAGTTGAGGTACTGGAAGCCTCAGTCAGACAAGAGACCAGGAAGCAGGTGGAGAGGTACTGGAAGCAGCAGGCAGACAGGAGACTGGGAAGCAGCAAGTAGAAGCACTGAAAGGCTGCAGGCAGACATAAGTCGGGGAAGCAAGTGGCACAGGTACTGGAAGCCGCAGGCAGACAGGAGACAAGGAAGCAGGTAGGAGAGGTACTGGAAGCCACAGGCAGACAGGAGTTAGGAACGCTAAAAGTCTTAATACCAAGACACAGGTGTGTGTGTTGGTGGGCCTTATATAAGCCCAGGCAGACAATCACATGGGAGCACACCGCTTCTCCTGCAAAGCCCAATTTGGAGGACAGCAGAGTTTAGCGGACTGGGGTCATAGGAGTAAAGCCCAGATACTGGACAGGTGTGTAACACAATGGAATACAGGCAGAAGGTCAAGGCAGGCAGAGGCCAAGTAAAGATGGTCTGGAAACAAGTCAGGTCAGAAGAAATGTTCAATCAGAAATGTCACACCTAAGAAGGTTAGCAGGGGATTACAGGTTCCTCTTTTCTCTGCTATAATAACGATTTAAGTGGCTAATACTAAATGAATAAAACACTAGTTACTCTCTAACTCCATTATGGATACTTTCAAATTTATTCCTTGAGAGTTGAGAAGCTGTAGGGAAAAAAGCAAGGTTTTCATATGCTCAATTATAGACCTGTGACATTTTATATATTATCCATATACTTCTATATTTATACATAAAATACCTTTAGAATGGAAATTTAAAGGAGCTTTCCAAGAGTAAATATTAATAAACTACTAAGCATTCTGCTAATTCTCCCATTGCGCCTAGCAATCAAACGTTAATAAATTATGATCCCAATAGAAAATTACCCCTTTTTATGTATCGCTAGGGAAAATCTGCAACCAGTCACAAATTTTACCTACAGCAGCGCATCCATGCATGGATGCAATATATGGACTCACTGTGTCCATTCTGGCAAACAGAGATGGATGTTAATTTAGGGGCACCCCTATTCTTTGCCATTCATGTGCCCTAATAGAACATATGAACAGAGGATGTCATGATGGCAAAGTCACTTTAAGGATAAGCCGTCAAGATTTATTCCCAGCACACCCCTTTGTATAGTTATTGTACTTAGAATCTGTGCATAAATCGGCACTAGATGTGAATACATAAAACTGTAATATATCCTTTTAGGGAAAAGTGGCTTTTGACTGTACAGCAGTTTGCACTTCTCCTTTGTCTTGACTGCAGTCTTTCTCAGAAACCTCCTTAGTTACTAAAAACTTAAAACAGTGTAAGGCTGTGTGCCCACGTAGCATTTTTCAAGCGTATATACTGCGGAATTTCCGCAGCGTAAACGCTTGAAAAACGCATGTATATCCGCACCCCATGGTCCCCAATGGCATTCCGCAATGTCAATGCCCATGCTTGCGGATTTTTCCGCAGCGTTTATGCTGCGTTCAAAAATCCGCAGCATGTCATTTAATTTTGCGTTTCCGCATGCAGAATTGCCTTTGTCCAATGCATAAAAAACGCAAGGCAATTCCGCATGTGGAAAACGCGTGATAAACGCGCGAAAAATGCGCGATAAACGCGTGCGGAATTCCGCATGCGTTTTTCCGGGAGAGGACTTGCAGAAATGAAGCAGAAATTTTCTGCTTCATAAATGCAACGTGGGCACATAGCCTAAAGCTGTAAAGGAGGAGAGAGAGGAGGGGGATGCAGCTGCAATTTCTCACTAAGTGGTCTTGAGGTGCAGCAGGATAGACAGAGAGGAGGGGGATGCAGCTGCAGTTTCTCATTCAATGGTCTTGTGGAGCGCCAAGAGACACAGGGAGGAGGGAGATGTGTCTGCAGTTTCTCACTCAATGTTTTTCAGTGCTTGTGAAGCAGCAGGAGAGATGGTGGGGGGGATGCAACTGCAGTTTTTTACTCAATGTCTTTGTGGAGCAGCAAGAGAGACAGGAGGGAGATGCAGCTGCAGTTTCTTACTGAATGTTCTTGTGGAACAGCAGGAGAGACTGGTAGAAGGGGGACGTGTCACGTAAGGTGAGGGAAAGCCTAACTGCAACATGAAGGGGAGAGGGGAAGGAAGCCTAAACACTAGGGAAAGGGGGATTGGAGACCCCTAGGCAGATCTAGTATCACCCTGCCTACCCTACCGTACCTGTATAGGTTCCACACCTATCGCCGAGCAGGACCCTAAGCCCTGAATGTCCCTAAAGCTTGGCTCTACATAGGGAGGGGACATGGTGAGCACTAGTCAAGCCCCACTACAAACTAAAGACAACAAGGTTGACAAACAAAGGGGATACACTTAGCTTGAGCAGACAGCAGAGAGATAACGCCAACTGTCCTCCAAGCTCCAAGGGCACCAAAGAAGAAACTAGCCAACTGCTAAAGCTCCAAGCCAATGCAGGGGTACATAGAACTATCACTGGCACCTCTCTGGAGAAATTGAGAGTTTTTAACTACCAAGCAAGGGTGTGTCAATCAGCAGCAGAAGGTGGAGGTAGCTGCTGGGTCCTAAAGGAAGAAGGATGCAACAAAACCAGAGAGGATCAAGAAGGCGTCTGGAATGCCAAGCGCAGTGACCTTCTGCAGCCGGCTCCAGAGCGACTGTCTGTCACACCTGACACACTCGTGACAGTACCCCCCTTCTACGAGTGGCCTCCGGACACTCAGAACCAGCCTGTGGGCATTCACCTCTGATACCGAAACCCACATCCTTTCCTCTGGACCATAACCCTTCCAGTGCACCAAGTAGTGTAGGGATCGACACTGGAGGCAAGAATCTACAATCCTCGAAATCTCAAACTCCAAATTGCCATCAACTATGATTGGGGGCGGTGGCAGGGGAGAGGATTCAAGAGGTTCTACATATTTCTTGAGCAGCGACCTGTGAAGCACATTATGGATCTTAAAGACCTCAGGTAGCTCAAAACGAAACACTGCTGAGTTAATGACGGCGATTATTTTATATTGACCAATAAACCTAGGTCCCAGCTTCCAGGAAGTAACCGTCAACTTGATATTCCTGGTAGACAACCACACAAAGTCATTCACACTTAGGTCTGGGCCTGGCGAGCGTTTCCTGTCAGCCAAACGTTTGTACTTGTCTTCCATGACCTTCAAATTACTCAGAAACCCCCACCACACAGAGAAGAGCGAAGAAGCAAAACGTTCCTCTTCCAGAACTCCAGAAGCCCCTGCCCCACCAGAACTACCAAACTGTGAATGGAAACCGTATGCACCAAAGAACGGTGACCTGCCCGTAGATTCTTGGCGATGATTATTAATAGCAAATTCTGCCAACGGTAAGTAAGATGTCCAATCCTCCTGGTTTTCGGAGACAAAACACCTGAGGTAAGTCTCTAAGTTCTGATTAATGCTCTCTGTCTGTCCATTCGACTGAGGATGGAAGGCAGAGGAAAAGGACAGCTGCACCCCCAGTCGAGAACAGAAAGCTTTCCAGAACTTAGAAACAAACTGGGTCCCCCGATCTGACACCATATCGGAGGGAAACCCTTGAAGCTTCATGATCTGATTTATAAATATCTGAGCTAGAGTCTTGGCATTCAGAAGTGCCGGTAATGCAACAAAGTGAACCATTTTACTGAACCTATCTACAACCACCAAAACTGCAGTCTTGCCTGCAGATACCGGTAGGTCAGTAATAAAATCCATGAACAAGTGTGTCCATGGCCTGCTAGGAATAGATAGTGGAAATAAAGTACCAGATGGACGGGTATGCAATACTTTAGAATGCGCGCAATTACTACAAGCAGACACATGTTCAACCACATCCCGATGCATACCCGGCCACCAAAAACGACGAGAAAGGAGGTCCGCAGTTGCCTCACCATCTGGATGACCAGCAAGCACAGAGTTGTGATGTTCACTAATTACTTTGCGGCGTAGATTAGATGGTACAAATAACCTCCCCGAAGGGCAGGAGGCAGGGGCATCCCCCTGAGCCTCCAACACCTCACCCTCCAGTTCAGGGTACAATGCCGAAATGACTACCCCCTTCTGCGAAATCGGGGCAGGGTTCTCATGGTCACCACCACCAGGGAATCTCCAGGACAAAGCATCAGCCTTGACGTTTTTAACCCCTGGACGGGAAGTGACAACAAAATTGAACCTAGTAAAAAACAGGGACCATCTAGTTTGCCTAGGGTTGAGACGTTTAGCCGATTGGAGATATAACAGGTTCGTATGGTCCTTAATAACAGTAATAGGATGGACAGCCCCCTCCAACCAGTGTCTCCATTCTTCGAACGCCAATTTGATCGCCAAAAGCTCCCTATTACCCACGTCATAATTTGTCTCAACCAAAGATCATTTCTTGGAAAAGAAAGCACATGGGCGTCATTTACCAGCGGACGGATCCTGAGACAAC
Organism: Phyllobates terribilis; assembly: GCF_046119375.1. Taxonomy (NCBI): domain Eukaryota; kingdom Metazoa; phylum Chordata; class Amphibia; order Anura; family Dendrobatidae; genus Phyllobates; species Phyllobates terribilis. Next base: position 231,007,206 of record NW_027362767.1, read on the forward strand.
ACAGCCCCAACCCCCACCTCTGACGCATCAACTTCCACAATAAAAGATTGAGAAACATCGGGTAGACTGAGTATAGGTGCAGTGGCAAAACAACTCTTTAGGGAGGAAAAAGCCTGCAGGGCGGCATCCGACCATTTAGTAAGATGAGACCCCTTCCTTGTCATGTCAGTGAGGGGTTTCACAGTTACCGAGTAATTTTGGATAAATTTCCGGTAAAAATGAGTAAAACTCAGAAAACGCTGTAAAGCCTTAAGGTTCTCGGGACGGTCCCAATCAAAGACAGCATGGATCTTCTCCGGATCCATCCGAAAACCCAAAGATGACAACAAGTACCCCAAAAACTGTACCTCCTGGACAGCGAAAACACATTTTTCTAGTTCGGCATATAGTTTTATCCTTTAATATCTGGAGCACCTGTTTAACATGCCCCGATGTGTCTCAAAATCAGGTGAATAAACCAAAATATCATCCAGATACACCACCACAAACCTACCCACCAAATTATGGAAAATATTGTTTATGAAATGCTTGAACATTGCAGGGGCATTGGTCAAACCGAAAGGCATAACCAGACTCTTGAAATGCCCCTCAGGGGTATTGAATGCTGTATTCATCCCTTTCTCTGATTCGAACCAGATTGCAGGCTCCCCTTAAATCCAACTTGGAGAACACCTTAGCTCCTACAACCTGGCTGAACAAATCTGGAATCAAAGGAAGAGGGTATGGATCTCGGATGGTAAATTGATTCAATTCCCGGAAATCTAAACAGGGACAGAGACCGCCATCTTTCTTCTTTACGAAGAAGAAGCCTGCCACCACGGGCGAAGATGAGGCTCTGATATGTCCCTTCTCCAGATTTTCCGCAATGAAATCCTTCATGGCTTGTCTCTCAGGGCCAGAAAGATTATACAGTCTGAACTTTGGTAGTTTAGCTTCAGGGGTCAGGTTAATAGGACAGTCATATGAACGATGAGGAGACAAATCCTGACACGCCTTCGCAGAAAAAACGTCCTCAAAACTTGACAAAAACGCAGGTAAGAACTCTGTAGAGACTGCAGAGAGGGAAATATTTAAACAGTTCTCATGGCAGTAATCTCCCCATTCAATGATCTCTCTGGATTGCCAATCCACTATCGGATTATGTTTCACCAGCAAGGGTATACCCAGTACAATTGGAGTGGGAAGACCATCCAGGACATAACAAGGAATTATCTCACAATGAACAGACCACCCCACTGTTATGGGTCCGGATGGTGGAACCACTGACCGTGATACAAGGAGGGACCAGAGGGGCGTAACTAAGGACCTACCCGGACCGACCCTGGCTACATTGCAGCTTAGTCGACTCCGTGAGCCAAGGAAGGACCGGGAAGGTGGACCAGGTGCCACTCTGGCACCGACCTTGAGAGCGCATGCGACTCCCACGGGGTTGGCAGCTGAAGCGGACAGGCACGGCCGAGGAGCACGGCTGGTAGGCACGCATGTAGTGCAGGAAGACGGACAGGTTCGGCTGACAGGTGGGCACGGCTGATGGACAGGCTGGTGGGCACGGCTGAAAGACAGGCTGGCGGGCACGGCTTATAGACAGGCTGCGGGACGCACTTGGACCTGAGGGCTGGAGAAGGCGTTAGCACACAAACTTCAACATTGTACAGGCACCTCCATCTTGGGGGAGGTGCCTGAAACAGTAGATGTCCTCCGGCCATTGGCCGGGGACTTTTTAGGACGGAGCACGGCCCCTTTAAGAGGCAGGGAGCGCGCGCACGCCCTAAACACTGTGCTCGGGGATCTGCGTACAGTGCGCGCACCCCGGGCAAGCACAGTGTGGGAGCCAAACAGAAGAGCGGTGGACGCCGGACCGGGGCCGCGGTGGTAAGGGGGTCGGCGTCTCTGCCGGGCTGGAGGCAGAGACGCCGACGCTACAGTACCCCCCTTTACGCCCCCTCTTCTGGACCGCAAGAAATTTTTCCAGAAGAAGAGGAGCATGAATGTTCTCCCTGGGCTCCCATGACCTCTCCTCAGGACCAAACCCCTTCCAATGCACAAGAAAAAAAGTCTTTCCTCTTACCCACTTGGTAGCCAGAATGTTCTTTACCTCAAAAACGTCCTCAGTGGAGACGGGAGCTGGAGTGGTACCTGGATTGTCAGAGAAGGAATTGAGAACGACAGACTTGAGGAGAGACGCATGAATGGAATTGGGGATCCGTAACGAGGCATGGAGTCTTAACTTGTACGCCACTGTATTGATTTGGCTCAGAATTTCGAAAGGACCGATGAACCGCGGACCCAACTTGTATGAAGGTATCTTGAGACGAACATACTTAGAGGATAACCAGACCTTGTCCCCTGGATGAAATAGAGGTGGATCCAGACATCTCTTGTCAGCGTGTCTCTTCATCCGCTCAGAGGACTGCAGCAGCACAGATTTAGTGTCCTCCCAAATCACAGAAAAGTCTTTAACAAAAGACTCCGCAGCAGGATTGTCCACGGAAGTAGAAACAGGAAACAAAATATTGGGATGCTGTCCGTACACTACAAAGAACGGGGATTTGGCAGAGGATTCACTCACATGGTAATTGTAGGAAAATTCGGCCCAAGGCAGAAGCTCCACCCAGTTGCTATGGTGAGCATTGATGAAGTGCCAAAGGAAGCTAGTGAGGATCTGATTGATACACTCAACCCGGCCATTGGACTGTGGATGATAAGCCGACGAGAAATCCAAAGCGACATTCAGCAGCTTGCATGTGGCTCTCCAAAAACGTGAAGTAAGCTGAACTCCTCTATCCGAGATGATATGAAGAGGTAGGCCGTGGATACGGAAGGTGTGAAGGATGAAGTCTTTAGCTAGCTAGGGAATGAAGTGAGACATCTCGGAGAAGCCGTCAGCGACCACCCAAATGACAGTACAGCCGGCCGATACAGGAAGATCTGTGATGAAATCCATCGCAATATGTTGCCACAGAGCGGAAGGCATGGGTAGTCGACCAGTCGGAAGTTGCCTAGGCGTCTTATTTCGGGCACTGGAGAAGCAAGCCGAGACAAACTCCGCAACGTCCTTGCTCAGGGTCATCCACCAATAATATCAGGAAATTAGCATAAATGTCTTCCTCTGACCGTCTGGACCTGCCAGTTTAGAGGAATGACCCCAGAGTAACACCCTCTTCCTATCCGGTGCCGCCACAAAGGTCTTACCAGGAGGAAGATGGGACAGATCAAACGGGACGACAGTCATTATTCTGGAGAGCTCAATGATGTGTTGAGGCTTCTCCTCTTGATCGGTAGACAGGAATGATCGGAAGAGTGCATCTGCCTTCATATTTTTGGCTGCTGGACTAAAGTGGAGAGTGAAATTGAAGCAGGTAAAGAACAGAGACCATCTGGTCTGACGAGGGTTAAGTCGTTGAGCGGATTGCAAGTAGGCGAGATTTTTGTGGTCCCTGTAGATTACCACCGGATGCAAGGCCCCCTCAAGTAGGAACCGCCACTCCTCCAGCGCCAGTTTGATAGCAAGCAGTTCTCGATCTCCAATGGAATAAATGCACTCTGAAGGAGAGAAGAGCTTGGAAAAGAAGCCGCAGGTCACCATTCTCCCAGACGAGGATTTCTGGGTGAGAGCTGCTCCGGCCCCAGAGGAAGAGGCGGCAATCTCCAGGAAGAACTGCTTGTTACAGTCAGGACGATGAAGCACCGGGGCAGAAAAGAAGACTTGTTTCAAGGATACGAAGGCACTCTCCGCCTTTGGAGTCCATTCCTTGGGATTAAACCCTTTGCGGGTCAGGGCAGAGATGGGAGCAGTCCAGGAGGAAAAATGAGGGATGAACAGGCGCTAATAATTAGCAAACCCCAAAAACCGCTGAATAGCCTTCAGCCCCTCAGGTCGGGGCCACTTGAGAACGGCGGACACTTTTTCGGGATCCATCTTAAGCCCGGTCTCCGAGATTATGTATCCCAGGAAGGGAAGAGAAGACTGTTCAAAAACGCATTTCTCGAATTTGGCATACAGACAATTCTTCCTGAGCCTCTGCAATACCTGTCGAACGTTCTTTCGATGTGAGGGCAGATTAGAAGAGAACACCAGGATATCGTCCAGGTACACTACCACGCATGAATATAGAAGAGCTCGGAAGATGTCATTCAGCAATTCTTGGAAGACTGCTGGTGCATTGCAGAGTCTGAAGGGCATCACGTGGTACTCATAGTGGCCATCCCGAGTGTTGAATGCCATCTTCCACTCGTCACCCTGGCGAATCCGGATCAGATTGTATGCCCCACGGAGATCAAGCTTAGTAAAGACCTTGGCACCCTTGAGGCGATCAAACAACTTGGAGATGAGAGGCAGAGGATACTTGTTTTTGACAGTAATCAGATTTAGACCCCTATAGTCTATACAAGGGCGAAGAGAGCCATCCTTCTTGACGAAGAAGAATCCTGCTCCAGCCGGGGAGGTGGATTTCTGGATAAATCCCCTAGCAAGATTCTCTTCAATGTATTCGGACATGGCACGAGTCTCGGCCAACGCCAGGGGGTAAATTCGACTTCAGGGTGGTGAGGCACCAGGGATAAGGTCGATAGGACAGTCATATGGCCTATAAGGAAGTAGTGTCACAGCCTCCTTCTTGTCAAAGACGTCGGAATATGACCAGCAGGGTGCCGGTAAGCCGGGCAAATTAGATGGAGTAGACGGAGGTCGAGCAGGACGGACAGGATCCAAGCAGGTTTTTGACACTCCTGACCCCAGCGTAGCACCTCTCCCGAACTCCAATTCAAAACCGGCTCCTGTGTCTGAAGCCAAGGTTGGCCAAGCAGCAAGGAATGTGAGAGCACATAGAAGGAGATTTTCTCCGAGTGAAGCATTATTATCTGGAAAACTACAGGCTCGGTGACGAACAAGATGGACTCTGAAAGGGGCCTCCCATCCACTGAAGAAACCGCCAATGGATCCGAAAGACATTGAATGGGAATCTTATACTGCTCCACAATTGGCTGTTAAATAAGATTCCCAGCTGCACCAGAATCTAGATAGGCAGTCTCGAAAAAATGTATCAGGGATGGAGAGGAAGGATTTTTGCCCAGGATGACCTCTCCAATGATCCTAGGCATTAGAGTTTCCCGGTCTCTCTGGACAAGAGTGGATTAGATGCTCCTAACTGCCACAGTAAAAGCATCTTGCCTTGGTGCAGCGGGCCTCCTGACGAGACTTGACTATCTTTACCTAGTCTACACGCATAGATTCAGGGATGGATTCCGAGGCGGAGGCTTGTGGAGGGACTGGCCTTTGGAAGGTTGGTGCAAGGCGCTGAGATTTCCTCTCATGGATCACCTTCTTAGAACGCTCCTGGAACCTAATGTCGATCCGTGTGGCCAAAGACACCAGGTCATCCAGAGAGGTGGGTATGTCACCACTGGCTAGTTCATCTTTGATTCGCCCTGAAAGACCTTCCCAAAAGGTAGACACCAGAGCCTCGTTGTTCCAGGCAAGTTCAGACGCGAGGGTGTGGAAACACACAGCGTACTAGCCCACCGTGAGGTTCCCCTGGCGTAGATGAAGAAGAGAGAAGGCAGTCTAGGACGTTCAGCCGGGCTCATCGAAAACCATCCAGAAGGCCACAAGGAAAGCCTGGAGGTTGGACACCAGAGGATCCCCTATTTCCCATTGGGGATTGAGCCACGCCAACACCTCTCGGAAGCTAACTGATGAGCCAGGGGTTCAAAGTGCAGCTTGCACTGGTTGATGAAGCCCCGACATAGAGCAGGATCCCTGCCAAAGCGTGGAGGGGCAGATAGTCAGGGTCCAAAGCTGGGTTGAGGTGCCGCTCGAGCAGATACCGCTTGGTTAGAGGCAGACACACAGTGCATCCAAGCAGGAGTTTACAGTCCGCAGATAGGACAGGATTGCATCCTGCTGAGATCTCTGGCAGGAGACCTCTTGGTACAGGTCTGAGAGCGAGGAGCCTGGGAGCCACCAGATTCCATGGCCTGTGCAAACTGTTACGGGTACGAATGGTGGAACCACTGTGCCAGGTACAAGGAGGGACCAGAGGGGCGTAACTAAGGACCTACCCAGACCGACCTTGGCTACATAGCGGCTTAGTCGACTCTGTGAGCCAAGGAGGGACCGGGAAGGTGTACCAGGTGCTACTCTGGGACCGACCTTGAGAGAGCAGGTGACTCCCACGGGATTGACAGCCGAAGTGGACAGGCACGGCAGATGGTCTGGCAGATGAGCACAGCTGGTAGGCAGGCAGGTAGTGCAGGCAGAAGGACAGGCTCGGCTGGCAGGCTGACAGGCGGGCACGGCTGATGGATAGGCAGGCGGGCACGGCTGATGGATAGGCAGGCGGGCACGGCTGATGGATAGGCAGGCGGGCATGGCTGATAGACAGGCTGGCAGGCGGGGCTGATAGGCTGGCGGGCAAGCACTGGGACCTAAGGACTGAAGAAGGCGTTAGCACACAAACTTCAACATTGCACAGGCACCTCCATCTTGGGGGAGGTGCCTGAAATAGCAGATGTCCTCTGGCCATTGGCCGGGGACATTTTAGGACGGTGTGCGCAGCCCCATTAATTGGCTGGGAGCGCGCGCCCTAATCACTGTGCCCGGGAGCATGGGAGCCAGACAGAGGAGCGGTGGACGCCGCTCTGGGGCCGCGGCGGTAAGGGGGTCGGCGTCTCTGCCAGGCAGGAGGCAGAGACGCTGACGCTACACCCACCCTCAGTCTTAAATTATGTACAATCTGAGTCAGAGCTTTCTGTGCAAGTGGCGCTAAGTCGATGGCAAAAACAAGAATGGACTTAGCTAAAGTACAGCAAACTAGCCCATGAGTTCTTACAAACGCAACATCAACCATGCTGACTCCAGCTCCACTGTCTACAAACACAGAAATGTTCTCAGTCCTGCTCTCTAGCACCACCACTGCTGTCAGGACAAACCGAGAACTGCAAGTTGATGACACAAACACCCCTTGATTATTCAACTCCAGACCACCAAGGGTTAATCGAGTTTTATTTTGCTTAGGAATCGAGGGACAGGCCCCAATAAAATGTCCCTTTTTTTCCACAAAAAAACCCCACATGCCTTTCTTTTTGCGGATCTCAGGGGAAACGTACGATTCCAAGGCACCCCCTAAATGCATGGGTTCTTCCACCTCCACCAGTACTGGTTCACCCCCAGACCAGTCCCCTGGCAAAGGGGCATTGTCCTGAAAAGAGTGCTCCCGAGAAGGTGGTCTCACTCACCTATCCCGAAGGCGTCTAACAACACGAATTGCGAATGACATATCGGCCTCTAAGGACTCTGGGGTTTCATACACTGCCAAGGCATCTTTCAACCTTTTAGAAAGGCCCTGGCAAAATTGGCTTCTCAGAGCCGGGTCATTCCATTTGGTGTCAGTTGCCCACCTGCGGAATTCGGAGCTATACGTCTCCACTGACCGATTTCCCTGCTGAAGGCGACACAGCCTGGACTCAGCCAAGGAGATACGGTCAGAATCATCATAGATGAGGGCTAGAGCCCCGAAAAGACCCTCCACTGACTGGAGAAAAACTGAACCCTGTGGCAAAGAGAAAGCCCAGGATTGAGGATCTCCTTGCAACAGTGAGATCACAATCCCCACTCGCTGCACCTCATTTCCAGAGAAGTAAGGACGAAGTTTAAAATATTATTTGCAAGCTTTCTTGAACACAAAAAACTTGTCCCTACCTCCTGAAAACCTGTCCGGGAGGGCAATTTTAGGTTCAAGGAACCTAAGCCCTGAATGTCCCTAGAGCTTGGCCCTAGATAGGGAGGGAACAGGGTGAGCACTAGTCAAGCCCTACTACAAACTAAAGACAACAAGGTAGACAAACAAAGGGGATACAATTAGCTTGAGCAGACACCACAGAGATAACGCCAACTGTTCTCCAAGGGCACCAGAGAAGAAACTAGTCAACTGCTAGAGCTCCAAGCCAACAAAGAGGTACATAGAACTATGACTGGTGCCTCTCTGGAAAAATTGAGAGTTTTTAACTACCAAGCAAGGGTGTGTCAATCAGCAGCAGAAGGTGGAGGTAGCTGCTGGGTCCTAAAGGAAGAAGGATACAACAATACCAGAGAGGATCAAGCAGGAGTCTGCAATGCCAAGCGCAGTGACCTTATGCAGCCGGCTCCAGAGCGACTGTCTGTCACACCTGACACACCCGTGACAGGATGCAGCTACAGTTCCTCACTCAATGTTCTTGTGGAACAGCAAGAAAAATGACAGGGAGGAGGGGGATGCATCTGTAGTTCCTTACTCAATGGTCTTGTGGAGCAACAGGAGAGATAGTGTCACGAGATTGAAGTTTGATATCCAAGGGCCAGGTGCTCCTTCCCTATCCCTAAAGCTAGGAGAGCCCTAGCTATCCCTGCTCCCCAGATTACTTCTAATGGTGAAGACGCCGGGGCCATGTACCTTGCTGAGCCCCTGAATCAGCCCGTATCTGTCCCCTTCCCCACCCAGGGAAGTGGGAGTAGCATATTAGAATAGACAAACCAAACTAACAAGGAAAGACATACAGGGATAAATGAAAATACCAATTATACAAATATGCACTCACAAACAACAGAGATGAACACCGGGAAGTGAAAGGAAGGAAAAACTAAATAGAAGAGGATGAGGATATGCACACAGACAAATCACCAAGCAACAGTCTTTAGATCAGGGGCCTCAAATATGTGTCGAGGCCGAAAGACACTGCTGCTCATCACCACCACCGCCTGAGAGGCGGCCGCCTCTGCTCTCCGGCACCACTGCTGCTGCGGCTTCTTCTCCGGCAGGTGAGTCTTATTTTCGACTGCGCAACAACAAGTGGGGGAGGAAAGGAAGGAGAGAGGGAGGCTGCACGGAGAGGCGCAGGCCGCGGCCTCTGCTCTGAGCACTGAGCTGGGCCCGAGCCTCGCAACAGTGGACGGATAGCGAGCGAGTGCAAATCCCACTGCGCCAAAAGCTTTGCAACGGCACGCGGCTTTCAGTAAAACAATTAATGAATAACGTCGTTGAAGCAACAATCTTGACAGGACCTTTCAAAGGTGAAGATGTCCTCATTCCTCGCATTCCTATGATTCCAACGGATATGCCATTTCAATTTAAAAGATTGCAATTCCCAATTCAATTGGCGTTTGCAATCACCATCAACAAAGCTCAGGGCCAATCTTTAGAATTGTGCAGTTTAAATCTAGACACAGATTGCTTCTCACATGGACAATTATATGTTGCGTGTTCTAGAGTTGGCAAACCAGAGAATCTCTATATCTACACAGACAATGGAACAACAAAAAATATTGTATACCCACAAGCATTGTGAAACTAAATAGTTTAGAAACATGCGCTTTCTCTTTTCTTACTTTTCCATTTAACTAGACTGAGTCACAGCAATGCGTGGCCGGTTACAGCTAGTAAAGAATGAAAAAATAATGGAATAATATTTGCCCATCAAAATGCTGTTCTATGTAAAAATTGAAGGAAAAAGGGAAGACCTGTATCATAACCTATATGATAAACACCATTAAAAAACATTGGGGGTTACCTTTAAATTAGACAAAATGTAAAATTGGGGGAGGAAGGTTGAACTTGATGCACCTAGATCTTTATTCAACCTATGTAATGAAAAAACACAGCAAAAAAGAAAAAGATGATGATCAAAAAGTGATATAGAAAAATAATGGTATCAATGAAAACGTAATCTTTTTCCGCAAAGAACGCAGCCCTTCATATTGAATTTTTTTCTATGTGTGGCCCCTATACCCGGCTCAGTTTGAGACCCTTGCTTTAGATCAACACTCCAAACGCTTCCTCAACAAAAACACCTCCACCTCCACACCAGGCAGTATAAAACTAACTCTGGCAATCCTGCAATCTTTGCCAGAGGCCAGTATAAATAGCAGAGGGGAGTGGCCAACACTGAACAGCTGAGATCCTCAAAGCAGGGAAGCTTCAGAGACTCTCAACTGAACAGATCTAACCATGGCACTCCTAGCAGAAACCTGCACCATTTAATATGATGGTGAAGTGCTTCTAATCAGTGCAGGAGTATGTGGATCAGACACCGCGGTCTTCTGGCCCCTCTCTGTCGCGGAAAGCACAACAGGGAGGAGGGGGATGTAGCTTCAGTTCCTCATTCAATGTTCTTGTGGAACAGCAGGAGGGAAAAGGAGGAGGGCGATGCAGCTGTAGTTTCTCACTTAATGTTTTTGTGAAACAGCAGGAAGAACAGGGAGAAGGGGGATGCGGTTGCTGTTCCTCATACAATGTTTTTTTGGAGTAGTAGGAGGGGGATGTGGTTACAGTTGCTCACAATGTTCTTGTGGAGCAGCAGGAGAGTTGGGGAGAAGGAGGATGCAGCTGCAGTTTTTCATTCAATGTTCTTGTTTTACAACAGAAGGGACAGGAGGAAGGGGGATGCAGCTGCAGTTTTTCACTCAATGTTCTTGTTTTACAACAGAAGGGAGTAGGGGAAGAACATCAACAGAGAGAAACCTTCTCATGACTCTGAGATACGATATGCAGTTTATTATTATTATTTATTATTATTATTATTATAGTTCCATTTATTCCATGGCACTTAACATGTGAAAAAGGGGGTATACATAGCAAAAACACTTACAATAATCATGAGTCAGCGACTGGTACAGGAGGAGCGAGGACCCTGCCTGCGAGGGCTCACAATCTACAGGGGATGGGTGAGGATACAGTAGATGGGGGTAGAGCTGGTCGTGCAGCTGCATGGTGGAGCGATGGTTACTGCAGTTAGTCTATGCATGTTATACGCAGCATTTTTGGCATTAGTAATATAAGATACATATAACTTTGTAACATTAGATATACTATGATCAGATTGGTCAGATTTGAAGTTATTTCTTACTGTACATCTGTTTTGTGGTAAACTGGATGTCAACCAGTATGTCCTATAATTCAACTTTCATAGTGGTCATGCCGTTTTGTTTTTTGTGTGTTTTTTTTTTTTTAATGGATTCTGAATGGCACATCGTCCAGCTATGCAGTGATGTGTAGAGCATGTATCACCGTATAACTAAATAGATTTATCTCGAAGGAGCCTAGGGCGATTGAATAACATCTCCTTTGGGAACTATAATGGTGGGCATTTTGCTCATCATTCACATTTTCCTGTTACAGATATTAAGTAACTAATATGGCTCCAGAGTTTCTAATTACTGGTGTTTTCTTTTGTATTAGTGGAAATGCTACTTAATTGTTTATGTATATATCACTAACACTTCTAAAACAGCACATTACGTGAACTTCTGCATAATTTGCATTTTTTTGCAAATAGTTCTTATTAATTATATATTGCTTAGTGTTGATTAATTACTTATCTTTATAGCGGTTGAGCACCATTTTTCTGATACAGACCCCCTGCATAGATTTAAAGTGGCATTCCCATCTTAGACATCTATGGCATATCCACGGCTTGTAAATGTCTGATGGATGTCGGTCCCACCTCTGACACCCACATAGGGAGAAAAAGTCAAATCTTAATTTTTTTTTCAAACTTAAAAACTATTTTCAATTTTAATATATAGATTTTTTTTTGCTAAACTCAGGGTCACCTAAGTGCTATAGTTCCACTCTCTGGTCCCAGGTCACTTATTTACATAAAGACGTTATAGGGACATCACAAAAGAGCACAATATATATTTTTTAACCCATGCTTTCAAGTGATGTATATTTTTTCAGCATGACGTGTAGTTTTGATGGAACTATTTTGGAGTACTTGCAATTTTTTTTATTAACATAAAACTGGTATTATTTATTTAGTAATTTTATTTTAAAGGTAATCTGTCAGCAGGTTTTTGCTATAGAATCTGAGAGCAGCATGGAGTAAGAGCAGAGAATCTGATTCCTGTGATGTGTCACTTACCTGGCTGCTTGTTGTAGCTTCAGTATAATTGGTGTTTTATCAGCAAGAAATTATCATTAAAGAACTAGTTATCTGGTGTCATCTAGTCCTCCTGCTTTGTGTAGCCACGCCCCCACCACTGAATGGCAGCTTTATACCAATGCAGTTTACACAGAAAGCTGGCAATCAGTAGTGTGGGCGGGGTTATACTGGGCTCAGCATTCAGAGGACTGGAAAATCAACAGTGAGAAAACAGTAATTTTATCTAAACTGCATCAAGCAGCCCCGTAAATTATACATTGCTGGAATCAGGGTCTCTGCCTCTACATCATGCAGCTTTCAGATTACACAGCAAAAACCTGCTGACCGATTTCCATTAAATGCTTCCCTTGCAATCATGTCGTTTTATAGTAATGATTTTGTGTCATTTTTTTTTTCATTGTTTTGGTTTTTTTTTTTTACTTTTTTTCATTTTTTAAAACCCTGACTGGCAAGAATATTGGAGATATAATTCCATGTCAATCATTTGTATCCTATTTGGCATGGGATTATGAACCCGGTAAAATAAACAAGCCTATACTCACCTCCGGTGTCGCTGCCTTTCCTGCGGTGTCGGCACTCGCGGTCCTGGGGCTCCCATGCTGTTGTTGTGACACCTAATGCTCAGCGCCCAATCAGCGCTGGCATAACTGTCCCCTATACATGTCGAATTGAACATGGAGAGGAAGTCTGAGATCCGCTGGAGCCCGGACTACCTCTTCATGTTCAATTTGTCCGAAGACGGGGACAGTGACGTCAGCACTGATTGGGCACCGGCGTCACTTGTCAAAAACAGCACGGGAGCCCCGGGACCGCAAGTGGCGGCACGGGAGGTGAGTATAGGCTTTTTTCATTTTATCCAGGCGAAATGTTGGGTATTTATTTGCATTGCTATTTAACTGGCCATTTATGATCTTTGACAAGAGCATCATATATGTTTCTTCTTGGACTTTTTTTGGGTCAGATTGTTGAAAAATATTGATGATATACACATACCCCTCAGCCCACTAGTATCTATATTGTATGCATGTGTATATGTATGTATATATATATATACTGCTCAAAAAAATAAAGGGAACACTTAAACAACAGAATATAACTCCAAGTAAATCAATCTTCTGTGAAATCAAACTGTCCACTTCGGAAGCAACACTGATTGACAATCAATTTCACATGCTGTTGTGCAAATGGAATAGACAATAGATGGAAATTATTGGCAATTATCAAGACACCCTCAATAAAGGAGTGGTTCTGTAGGTGGGGACCATAGACCACATCTCAGTACCAATGCTTTCTGGCTGATGTTTTGGTCACTTTTGAATGTTGGTTGTGCTTTCACACTCTTGGTAGCATGAGACGGACTCTACAACCCACAGAAGTTGCTCAGGTAGTGCAGCTCATCCAGGATGGCACATCAATGCGAGCTGTGGCAAGAAGGTTTGCTGTGTCTGTTAGCGTAGTATCCAGAGGCTGGAGGCGCTACCAGTACAAGCCAGACAAGCCAGTACACCAGGAGACGTGGAGCGGGCCGTAGGAGGGCAACAACCCAGCAGCAGAACCGCTTCCTCCTCCTTTGTGCAAGGAGGAACAGGAGGAGCACTGCCAGAGCCCTGCAAAATGACCTCTAGCAGGCCACAAATGTGCATGTGTCTGCAAAAACGGTTAGAAACCGACTCCATGAGGGTGGTATGAGGGCCCGACGTCCACAGATGGGGGTTGTGCTCACAGCCCAACACCGTGCAGGACGCTTGGCATTTGCCACAGAACACCAGGATTGGCAAAGTCGCCACTGGCGCCCTGTGCTCTTCACAGATGAAAGCAGGTTCACACTGAGCACATGTGACAGACGTGACAGAGTCTGGAGACGCCGTGGAGAGCGATCTGCTGCCTGCAACATCCTTCAGCATGACCGGTTTGGCAGTGGGTCAGTAATGGTGTGGGGTGGCATTTCTTTGGAGGGCCACACAGCCCTCCATGTGCTCGCCAGAGGTAGACTGACTGCCATTAGGTACCGAGATGAGATCCTCAGATCCCTTGTGAGACCATATGCTGGTGCGGTTGGCCCTGGGTTCCTCCTAATGCAGGACAATGCCAGACCTCATGTGGCTGGAGTGTGTCAGCAGTTCCTGGAAGATGAAGGCATTGAAGCTATGGACTGGCCCGCCCGTTCCCCAGACCTGAATCCGATTGAGCACATCTGGGACATCATGTCTCGCTCCATCCACCAACGTCACGTTGCATCACAGACTTTCCGGGAGTTGGCGGATGCTTTAGTCCAGGTCTGGGAGGAGATCCCACAGGAGACCATCCGCAACCTCATCAGAAGCATGCCCAGGCGTGTATATATACACTGCTCAAAAAAATAAAGGGATCACTCAAATAACACATCCTAGATCTGAATGAATGAAATATTCTCATTGAATACTTTGTTCTTTACAAAGTTGAATGTGCTGACATCAAAATCACACAAAAATCATCAATGGAAATCAAATTTATTAACCAATGGAGGCCTGGATTTGGAGTCACCCCCAAAATTAAAGTGGAAAAACACACTACAGGCTGATCCAACTTTGATGTCCTTAAAACAAGTCAAAATGAGGCTCAGTATTGTGTGTGGCCTCCACGTGCCTGTGTGACCCACCTACAATGCCTGGGCATGCTCCTGATGAGGTTGCGGATGGGCTCCTGTGGGATCTCCTCCCAGACCTGGACTAAAGCATCTGCCAACTCCTGGACAGTCTGTGGTGCAATGTCACGTTGGTGGATGGAGCGAGACATGATGTCCCAGATGTGCTCAATCGGATTCAGGTCTGGGGAACGGGCGGGCCAGTTCATAGCTTCAATGCCTTCATCTTGTAGGAACTGCTGACACACTCCAGCCACATGAGGTCTGGCATTGTCCTGCATTAGGAGGAACCCAGGGCCAACCGCACCAGCATATGCTCTCACAAGGGGTCTGAGGATCTCACCTCGGTACCTAATGGCAGCCAGGCTACCTCTGGCGAGCACATGGAGGGCTGTGCGGCCCTCCAAAGAAATGCCACCCCACACCATTACTGACCCACTGCCAAACCGGTCATGCTGAAGGATGTTGCACGCAGCAGATCGCTCTCCACGGCGTCTCCAGACTCTGTCACGTCTGTCACATGTGCACAGTGTGAACCTGCTTTCATCTGTGAAGAGCACAGGGCGCCAGTGGTGACTTTACCAATCTTGGTGTTCTGTGGCAAATGCCAAGCGTCCTGCACGGTGTTGGGCTTTGAGCACAACTCTCATCTGTGGACGTTGGGCCCTCTTACCACCCTCATGGAGTCGGTTTCTAACCGTTTTTGCAGACATATGCACATTTGTGGTCTGCTGGATGTAATTTTGCAGGGCTCTGGCAGTGCTCCTCCTGTTCCTCCTTGCACAAAGGTGGACGTAGCGGTCCTGCTGCTGGGTTGTTGCCCTCCTACGGCCCCCTCCACGTCTCCTGGTGTACTGGCCTGTCTTCTGGTAGCGCCTCCAGCCTCTGGACACTACGCTAACAGACACAGCAAACCTTCTTGCCACAGCTCACATTGATGTGCCATCCTGGATGAGCTGCACTACCTGAGCAACTTCTGTGGGTTGTAGAGTTCGTCTCATGCTACCACGAGTGTGAAAGCACAACCAACATTCAAAAGTGACCAAAACATCAGCCAGAAAGCGTTGGTACTGAGAAGTGGTCTGTGGTCCCCACCTGCAGAACCACTCCTTTATTGAGGGTGTCTTGATAATTGCCAATAATTTCCATCTATTGTCTATTCCATTTGCACAACAGCATGTGAAATTGATTGTCAATCAGTGTTGCTTCCTAAGTGGACAGCTTGATTTCACAGAAGTTTGATTTACTTGGAGTTATATTCTGTTGTTTAAATGTTCCCTTTATTTTTTTGAGCAGTGTATATATAGATAGACAGATATAGATAGATATCTATATGTAAAAACAGTTTGAATCCCTCCCCCCTTTTCCAAAATAAATAAATAAAAGATATATAAATATTTAGTACCACAGGCTGTCAAATGTCCAATCTATTCAAATATATAATTTAATGAAAATATATGGTTAACTCCTCAAACGGGAAAAATAAATCAAAACGTCTGAAGAATTGGTGCTTTTCGGTCATCCTGCATTCCCAAAAAATGGAATAACAAGCGATCAAAAGGGTTTTATGGACCCAAAATGGCAACGATATAAACTACAGCCCACCATGCAAAAAATAAGTCCTCATCTATCTCTATTGACCACCACTAGCTGCCACCACCAATAGTTTATGCAGGTCGATTGGACACCTGTTACAGGTAGCGTATGGCTTCAGGGGTGTTATTTACAGAGCAAAAGGTACAGAAGTATTACATTTTATATATTCCAGAAAGATATGCATTGTTTTTGGAAAAAAAAATATACAAAGATGATACAAAATGGGAACAAAACAATACGGTACATACAATTACATGCAATAAAAAGGAATAACGAAAGAAATTTACTAAACCTGATGTCACAGAAATGGCTCAGAGCTTAGCGGAGGGAAGCACTCCGATTTGGAAAATGGACCACTCTCACAGCGAACTATGACTTTCAGAATGAACAATGACCCAAACCCAAATACTGTTTTTTATTAGCTTCAGGATACGCCCACATATCCTCCTCTTGATGAGCTCATGTGGGGGCTGTTTGTTGGATGTGCTCACCCCTCCAGAATTTTATGAGATCCCCAACTTACAGGATATCTTCGCCCCTGGAGGTTCAAGGCTGTAGATATTTTTGTTGTATTTGTTATCACAATTTTACCTTTACATAGAGATCAAACATAACCTGGATAGCATCAGCAATCGGTTATTAAGTTGGAGGAGTTCTAATGGCCTTACAGTGATGTGAGTGAATGCATTCTGTTTGTCCCTTCTCTACGATGCTGAAAATCTATCTCCCATAAATTTCGGATCAATGTAAAATGCCAATATTGATATCTGGACAACGGAGATAAGACGTCTAGAACACTCTCAGAAAAATGTTTTGAACCGAGGATGCTCCTTCCTTGTAACAAAGGAAGCCTCCGCACTTCTCCACCTCTGTGTAAACAGAACTCAAGCATACTGTTTTTTACCCAAGCAGATATCCTGTTTTAATCACCTGTTCATGGCAGGAAGTCTGTGCTTCAATGGAGATTGAAGCATCATCTCTCTCTATTTCCCCTGTTTTAATTAGTTTCTTTCTCCCTAGTTATAATTAGTCCCACGTCAAAGGAGGTTGGAGTGTAAGCTCTTCTCTAGTTATAATTAGTTTTCTCTCTTCCCCATATGCTCAATGTGAGGGGGACATGTCCCCTCCCTTGAAATGTTTTATGGATTTTAATTTTTCTCTATGACAACATATTTAATAAAGCTAGTTTTATTCACCAAAATTGCTGAAAGAATTGACATGCTGCAGATTTCAAAAAGGCTTTCAATAAAATTCGTTCAAAAAAACAATTGTTTACATGAGATTTCTGAAATCTCATAGCTTTTGCTGGTACTGTAAAAAGCAGCTTTTAATCTACATAATAAAACTGAGCAAAAAAGCGACGTGTGCACATAGCCTAAGGGTGATTTTTGCTGGATTCCCCATTCCTCAAGATATGCTCTTCCAGTATCAGCTTTTATGTGTCCAACTTAGAAAAGTAAGTTGTATTTTTCATAGGTAAATTTAGCCAAACTTTGTTTTAAGGTTATGGTAGTTGAAAGACAGATTTGTAAATGGAGTTAAATGCAGATTATTTGCGCTAGACTTGTCCTGCGTCTAAATACCACGTCAGAAAATCTGTTTGTATCTCTAGTCTCCAGCTGGTATAGAGGCCGCTCTGTGCACTGTCTGCTCATGCAGGTGCTGTGCTCTGCGACCTGTCATCAGCTGCAGCCCTTGCGCTTCTCAGATTCCAGCATGGCGCATACTCTACGAGCACCCGCCTTCTGTTAGTGAAAGCTGGAGATAGGAAAAGCAAGATGGCACTGCTAGCCTCGGGCACAGATTCGGGGAGAATGCGGGGGTGGCTTCAGTGTAACATATTCTAAACTAAGTATTTCATTGCAAAAATATGGCACATCCGCACTGTAATACATCGCTCATACTGATTATACAAAAGAGAAGACCCAAGATATTATTTGTGCCAACTGACATGGGGTCATGAGACTACAATACACAAGAATGAAAAATTATAAGAAAAAGATGCATTTATTTGAACATTACTTGTAACGTGGCCCCAGTGCATGGAGAGGGGAAGCTTCTTTATTTAGGACCTGAGCCTAAGGCGAGCGTATACCGACTGCAATGCCTGGACTGACCGCAGGTCTCCCAACCCCAACTTACAACCTCAGACTTAAATGTGGTAGGGAAATCCACCACCAGACCAGGCATTGCATCAGACCTTGAAATACGCTCGTGTAAACCCGGCCTAAGGCTGGACTCCCACATTTGTGTTTCGAGCATGGACCCTTCACAGGTCTCCTGACCCCCAACCAGCAGGCTCATATTCTTATAAGTCATGGCCGTAAGTGTTGACACTCTTGAAATTGTTCCAGAAAACAAAGTATTTCTCCCAGAAAATTATTGCAATTACACATGTTTTGTTATACACATGTTTATTCCCTTTGTATATATTGGAACAACACAAAAAAACTGAGAACAAAAAGGGAAAAATGGACATAATTTCACATAAAACCCCCAAAATAGGCCAGAAAAAATTGTTGCCACTTTTCCAAAATTGTGGGTAAACAGCTTTGTTTCAAGCATGTGATGCTCGTTCAAACTCAGCTGTGGCAAGTAACAGGCGTGGGCAATATGAAAATCACACCTGAAACCAGATAAAAAGATGAGAAATTGACTTAATTTTTGCATTGTGTGTCACACTAAGCATGGAGAACAAAAAGAGGAGAAGAGAACTGTCTGAGGACATGAGAACCTAAATTGTTAAAAAATATCTATAATCTCAAGGTTACAAGTCCATCTCCAGAGAACTTGATGTTCCCTTGTCCATTTAGACTATTATGTGATGTGTTTTTACTGTGTCATCAATGTTTACAGCGAGGTAGAAATGGAAGGCCCTTGTAGTAAAATGACTTACAATCGGTACAAAAGCAAGCTGTTACATAAAGCGGGCTCACTGTGTGATGTTGATTCCCTTATCCCATGGTCTGTGGTGAATGGCAAAAGAAATCTGTCACGGAATCAGTAAAGTCAGTGGGCTAGAGGCAAATGATGTACAATTCCCGACGCACGTACTACCCCAGAAAAGAGGGGTCCAGGGTTAATCAGAGATGGATGAGAGAACTTAAAAGGGCTGGTAGACTGAGACACAGGGAGAACTGCTGTCGGGTGCTGTGTGGTGTTATTTGGATATATTTCATCACATTCAGCCTTTCTACTCATTTCTGACCAATTGTTTATGTGGTTTGTTATTTCCATTTTAGTTTTGGTGACCATTAAGGGTCTAGTGGGTGTTTGCCCACTCCCCCTTCTTAATGCGGTGACCACTCGGTCATTGTTTATTTTATGTGGTTGCCATCACTACCGCAGTAAGCGTCTTACCCGATCTGATAGCGCTGTAGCACGCGCGCACCGGATGTGACGTTTGCGTGTCACCGCCGGTTAATGCGGTCCACACGCCGGAAGTAATGGAGCCGCAACCGAAAGTGACGTATCGGCCGCTTAGGAGCGCGGCTAAATATAAAAAGGTTAGATGCTGTCTATGAGGTGCGCCGCACGCCAGAACCGGCGACAGACATTGACACACCAACACTCATCTCCCCTGATGATCCACTAATGTGAGGAAACGCGTCGGGAGTGTGTCTATTACACGGCTGGAGACTGAGTATTTAAAGAGCCCTGGTCTGTGAGCTGATGAGAGCACTGGAGATTACTGACATCAAAAGTGGTGAGACTGTTCCATTATTTTTACAATAGTGGCTCTCCAATTTAACCACTATATGTCATACCCACGTTGTTGATTCTCTCAGCTGGTCAGCTAATTTGGTGGGTGATTTGTACATAGGTGTTTACCTGTGTCACTTAATATTATTTACACCACCAACACTCATGGAGGTGTAGGTCCCACAATAGATTGACAGATCATTTTTTTGCACTCATGGTCCTCGTGACCTTTTTATTAAGTCTTTGATTCATTTTAGTTATACTAATAAAGGTTATATTTTAACTTTTCTTCACCACTTCTCTGCTGTGCTATATTGATTAATAAGTGGTTTCAACAATACCCTATTGCTTTTCTAATGCTCCAGAAGCATCCAGCAACTAGTGGGGTTAACACAGTCACAGGAGAAGGGGAGTGTTTTAGCAGAGCCCCAGGGGGATTGTGGGCAAGTTGTTTACTGTCTGGCTGGAGCGGAAGAGAAAGGTGGTGTGTGTGTTCTGTATCTCACAGAAGCACCCCTGCAAGTGAAAAGGATTCAAGTCAGGAGTGAAGCAAAGCACAGTTCAGGTAGAGTTCCTGAACTAGCAGTGCAGAGTATTGTCAGGCAGAAAAATAAGGACGAGAAGAAATGGTGTCACAGGGATCATCTCCCTCAGAACCCCCCCCCCCCCCTCCATCTCACTGTGCTTTAAAGAATGCTGTGTTGATTAATGTGCATTTGTATTAGAACTGTGCTGTCCTGTACTACTGGGAAGACTGTGAACTGCTGTGCTGCTAAGGAAACTGAACTGTTTGTCACTGGAGCCTGTTGCTCATAAGATTTAACTTGCACTGGCTGTGCGGCTTCTTATTAAATGCTACTGTTCTACCGTTTATGAGGACTGTTGTCAAGTGTGTCTGGTCAGCAAGTGAAACAACCTACGTGTCTGTGCCTGAGGGTCAATACCCCTGTGTGCCTGAGAGAAGCTGCAGCACGTGGTCTATGGTCGCCCTGAGTAACGGTTCCCCCAGGATTCCAAAGAATTCATGTAACCTGTCTCGCCCCTATCTGAAACTAGCGGTGTGCGTGTAACATATGTTTGGTGTCGGAGTACTCGTACTGACCTGGAGAATCATATTGCCACGTCAGTTTTACCATATAGTAAACATGGTGAATTAAAAAAAAAAAAAAAAAAAAACAATTGTGGAATTGCACTTTTTTTGCAATTTCAACGCACTTGAAATTTTTCCCAATTTCCACTGCATTGCATGATGGTGACATTCAAAATTACAACTCGTCCCGCAAAAAAACAAGCCCTCATATGGTTCTTGGAAGAAGTGGAAGAACAAAAACACAAAAATGGAAAATTGCAAGGTCACAAAGGGGTTAAAGCATGCCTATTATTCTAGGTAAATGATCAGAATAAGCCATCACATGTGTGTAAATAAATAGTAAGACTAATCCTCACCACTCACCGATTTGCTATATTTTTCAGTATTTTATCCATTTGAAAGCCCTTTTTGCTCTCAGTATTTCGAGTTGAATTCCTAAAGTGAATTACATGAACTGAATCGTGGTAAAATTTGCAGCTTAGCTGCTCTGAGCCTTGGTTTTGCCTTGTTTTTGCCTTGTTTTTGTGCGAAAAACGTGTTTTGACTGCGACACGAGATTACTTGCTGTTTGTCTCCTAAATTTTCAACTTCTTTTCCCTGGGCGCACAGAGAGCTTGTCCTGTTCTTGGTGATCAGTCATCTGCTCCTCCATAAGACATGAGAACTGGCAGCCTGTCGAGAGTTACACAGGGAAATGCTGTCCAAAAGTAAAAAATATGTACACTTTTATGGTACTTGATCTGTAACACCAGTAGGGCAGCACAATGGCTCAGTGGTTAGCACTGATTCTCTGCAGCTCTGGGGTCAAATCCCACCAGGGACAGCATCTGCTAGGAGTTTGTATGTTCTCCCCGTGTTTGTGTGGGTTTCCTCTTTTTTCCCTCGGCTTCCTCCCACACTCCAAAGACATACTGATAGGGAATCTAAATTGTGAGCCCCAATGGGGACAGAGATGATAATGTCTGTAAAACGCTGCAGAATATGATGGGGCTATATAAGTAAGCAAAAACAGTGAATAGTGCACATGTCATGATGCACCATAGTAACTTAAGCATCAGTTGGGTCTCCACTGGTGCAGGGCCACTTTGCTGAGAACCTCTCTTTGGCACCTTATGTTAGGTAATTGTCTAGAGAGACAGATACTTCAAAATGTAAATGCTCCCTTCCCTCTCTGCTCTGCCTTATGCCTCATTAATACATCCGTTTTTCATGTACATGTTGTAAAAGATGGACCTGTGGCGTACTGTGGAGCCCAGTGTAGAGCCTGTGAGTGAGCATCGGCGCCGCCCCCCCCCCACCCCGCTCGTCATCGGACGTCCAACCATATCGGAGGAGGGAGCATCGGCTGATAGATCCTCCTCCATCCTTCTTCCTTGACTTCTAATGTCTCAGCATTATACTATATGGAGGACTATGGGGAGTGCAGTATACTATATGGAGGACTATGGGGAGTGCATTATACTATATGGAGGATTATGAGGAGTGCAGTATGCTAAATGGAGGACTATGGGGGGCGCATTATACTGTATGGGCGACTATGGGGGCGCAGTGTGCTATATAAAGGACTATGGGGTGTTCATTATGCTATATGGAGGACTATGGGAGTGCATTATACTATATGGAGAACTATGGGAGTGCATTATACTGTATGGAGGACTATGGGGAGTTCATAATACTGCATGGAGGATTATGGGTAGTGCAGTATACTATATGGAGGACTATGACGAGTGCATTTTACTATATGGAGGGCTATGGGGAGTGCATTATACTATATGGAGGACTATAAAGAGTGCATTATACTATGGGGAGTGCATTATACTATATGGAGGACTATGGGGAGTGCATTATACTATATGGAGGACTATAGAGAGTGCATTATACTATATGGGAACTATGAGGAGTGCATTATACTACATAGAGGACTATGTGGAGGGCAATATACCATATGGAGGACTATGGAGAGTGCATTATACTATATGGAGGACTGTGGGGAGTGCATTATACTATATGGAGGACTATGGGGAGTGCATTATTCTGTATGGAGGACTATAGGGAGTGCATTATACTATATGGAGGACTATAGAGAATGCATTATACTACACTGCTCCAAAAAATAAAGGGAACACTCAAATAACACATCCTAGATCTGAATGAATGAAATATTCTCATTGAATACTTTGTTCTGTACAAAGTTGAATGTGCTGACAACAAAATTACACAAAAATCATCAATGGAAATCAAATTTATTAACCAGTGGAGGCCTGGATTTGGAGTCACCCCCAAAATTAAAGTGCAAAAACACACTACAGGCTGATCCAACTTTTGATGTAATGTCCTTAAAACGAGTCAAAATGAGGCTCAGTATTGTGTGTGGCCTCCACGTGCCTGTATGACCTCCCTACAACGCCTGGGCATGCTCCTGATGAGATTGCGGATGGTCTCCTGTGGGATCTCCTCCCAGACCTGGACTAAAGAATCCTCCAACTCCTGGACAGTCTGTGGTGCAACGGGACTTGGTGGATGGAGCGAGACATGATGTCCCACATGTGCTCAGTCGGATTCAGGTCTGGGGAACGGGCGGGCCAGTCCATAGCTTCAATGCCTTCATCTTGCAGGAACTGCTGACACACTCCAGCCACATGAGGTCTGGCATTGTCCTGCATTAGGAGGAACCCAGGGCCAACCGCACCAGCATATGGTCTCACAAGGGGTCTGAGGATCTCATCTCGGTACCTAATGGCAGTCAGCCTACCTCTGGTGAACACATGGAGGGCTGTGCAGCCCTCCAAAGAAATGCCACCCCACACCATTACTGACCCACTGCCAAACCGGTCATGCTGAAGGATGTTGCAGGCAACAGATCGCTCTCCACGGCGTCTCCAGACTCTGTCACGTCTGTCACATGTGCACAGTGTGAACCTGCTTTCATCCGTGAAGAGCACAGGGCGCCAGTGGCGACTTTGCCAATCCTGGTGTTCTGTGGCAAATGCCAAGCGTCCTGCACGGTGTTGGGCTGTGAGTACAACCCCCATCCGTGGACGTCGGGCCCTCATACCACCCTCATGGAGTCGGTTTCTAACCGTTTGTGCAGACACATGCACATTTGTGGCCTGCTGGAGGTCATTTTGCAGGGCTCTGGCAGTGCTCCTCCTGTTTCTCCTTGCACAAAGGCGGAGGTAGCGGTCCTGCTGCTGGGATGTTGCCCTCCTATAGCCCCCTCCACGTCTCCTGGTGTACTGGCCTGTCTCCTGGTAGCGCCTCCAGCCTCTAGACACTACGCTGACAGACACAGCAAACATTCTTGCCACAGCTCGCATTGATGTGCCATCCTGGATGAGCTGCACTACCTGAGAAACTTCTGTGGGTTGTAAAGTTCGTCTCATGCTACCACGAGTGTGAAAGCACAACCAACATTCAAAAGTGACCAAAACATGAGCCAGAAAGCATTGGGGGTGAGATGTTGTCTATGGTCCCCACCTGCAGAGCCACTCCTTTATTGAGTGTGTCTTGATAATTGCCAATAATTTCCATCTATTGTCTATTCCATTTGCACAACAGCATGTGAAATTGATTGTCAATCAGTGTTGCTTCCTAAGTGGAAAGTTTGATTTCACAGAAGTTTGATTTACTTGGAGTTATATTCTGTTGTTTGTGTTCCCTTTATTTTTTTGAGCAGTGTATATGGGAACTATGTGGAGTGCATTATACTACATGGAGGACTGTGGGGAGTGCATTATACTATATGGAGGACTATTGGGAGTGCATTATACTATATGTAGGGACTATGGGGAGTGCATTATACTATGTAGGGACTATGGGGAGTGCATTATACTATATGAAAGACTATGGGCTGTGCATTATACTATATGGAGGACTGTAGGGGTTGCATTATACTATATGGAGATTTATGGGTAGTGCATTATACTATATGGAGGACTTTGGGTAATGCATTATACTATATGGAGGACTATGGGGAGTGCAGTATACTGCATAGAGGACTATGGGGAGTGCATTATACTATATGGAGGACTATGGGGAGTGCATTATACTATATGGAGGACTATGGGGAGTGCATTATATTATATGGAGGATTATGAGGAGTGCATTATATTATATGGAGGACTATGGGTAATTCATTATACTATATGGAGGACTATAGGGAGTGCAGTATACTGCATAGAGGACTATGGGGAGTGCATTATACTATATGGAGGACTATGGGGAGTGCATTATACTATATGGAGGACTATGGGTAGTGCATTATACTACATGGAGGACTATTGGGAGTGCATTATTCTTTATGGAGGACTATGGGGAGTGCATTATATTATATGGAGGACTATGGGTAGTGCATTATACTATATGGATTACTATGGGTAGTGCATTATACTGCTTGGAGGACTATGGGGAGTGCATTATACTATATGGAGGACTATGGGGAGTGCAGTATACTGCATAGAGGACTATGGGGAGTGGATTATACTATATGGAGGATTATGGGGAGTGCATTATACTATATGGAGGACTATGGGGAGTGCATTATACTATGTGGAGGACTATGGGTAGTGCATTATTCTTTTTGAAGGACTATGAGGAGCGCATTATATTATATGGAGGACTATGGGGAGTGCATTATACTATATGGATTACTATGGGTAGTGCATTATACTGCTTGGAGGACTATGGGGAGTGCAGTATACTGCATAGAGGACTATGGGGAGTGCATTATACTATATGGAGGACTATGGGGAGTGCATTATACTATATGGAGGACTATGGGGAGTGCATTATACTATATGGAGGACTATGGGTAGTGCATTATACTACATGGAGGACTATTGGGAGTGCATTATTCTTTATGGAGGACTATGGGGAGTGCATTATATTATATGGAGGACTATGGGTAGTGCATTATACTATATGGATTACTATGGGTAGTGCATTATACTGCTTGGAGGACTGTGGGGAGTGCATTATACTATATGGAGGACTATGGGGAGTGCAGTATACTGCATAGAGGACTATGGGGAGTGGATTATACTATATGGAGGACTATGGGGAGTGCATTATACTATATGGAGGACTATGGGTAGTGCATTATTCTTTTTGAAGGACTATGAGGAGTGCATTATATTATATGGAGGACTATGGGTAGTGCATTATACTATATGGATTACTATGGGTAGTGCATTATACTGCTTGGAGGACTATGGGGAGTGCAGTATACTGCATAGAGGACTATGGGGAGTGCATTATACTATATGGAGGACTATGGGGAGTGCATTATACTATATGGAGGACTATGGGTAGTGCATTATACTACATGGAGGACTATGGGAAGTGCATTATACTATATGGAGGACCATGGGGAGTGCAGTATACTGCATAGAGGACTATGGGGAGTGCATTATACTATATGGGGACTATGAGGAGTACATTATACTACATGGAGGACTATGTGGAGGGCAGTATACTATATGGAGGACTATGGAGAGTGCATTATACTATATGGAGGACTGTGGGGAGTGAATTATACTATATGGAGGACTATGGGGAGTGCATTATACTATGTAGGGACTATGGGGAGTGCATTATACTATATGAAGGACTATGGGCTGTGCATTATACTATATGGAGGACTATGGGGGTTGCATTATACTATATGGAGATTTATGGGTAGTGCAATATACTACATTGAGGACTATGGGGAGTGCATTATACTATATGGAGGACTATGCGGGTGCATTATATTATATGGAGGACTATGGAGAGTGCATTATATTATATGGAGGACTATGGGGAGTGCATTATACTATATGGAGGACTATAGGGAGTGCATTATATTAAATGGAGGACTATGGGGAATGCATTATATTATATGGAGGACTATGGTGAGTGCATTGTACTATATGGAGGACTATGGGGAGTGCATTATACTATATGGAGGACTATAGGGAGTGTATTATATTAAATGGAGGACTATGGGGAATGCATTATACTATATGGAGTACCATTGGGAGTGCATTATACTATATGGAGGACCATGGGGGTGCATTATATTATATGGAATACTATGGGGAGTGCATTATACTATATGGAGGACTATGGGTAGTGCATAATACTACATGGAGGACTATGGGTAGTGCATTATACCATATGGAGGACTTTGGGGAGTGCATTATACTATATGGAGGACTATGGGGAGTGCATTATCTTATATGGAGGACTATGGGGAGTGCATTATCTTATATGGAGGACTATGGGTAGTGCATTATACTACATGGAGGACTATTGGGAGTGCATTATTCTTTATGGAGGACTATGGGGAGTGCATTATATTATATGGAGGACTATGGGTAGTGCATCATACTATATGGATTACTATGGGTAGTGCATTATACTGCTTGGAGGACTATGGGGAGTGCATTATACTATATGGAGGACTATGGGGAGTGCAGTATACTGCATAGAGGACTATGGGGAGTGGATTATACTATATGGAGGACTATGGGGAGTGCATTATACTATATGGAGGACTATGGGTAGTGCATTATTCTTTTTGAAGGACTATGAGGAGTGCATTATTTTATATGGAGGACTATGGGTAGTGCATTATACTATATGGATTACTATGGGTAGTGCATTATACTGCTTGGAGTACTATGGGGAGTGCAGTATACTGCATAGAGGACTATGGGGAGTGCATTATACTATATGGAGGACTATGAGTAGTGCATTATACTACATGGAGGACTATGGGAAGTGTATTATACTATATGGAGGACCATGGGGAGTGCAGTATACTGCATAGAGGACTATGGGGAGTGCATTATACAATATGGAAGACCATGGGGAGTGCAGTATACTGCATAGAGGACTATGGGGAGTGCATTATACTATATGGGGACTATGAGGAGTACATTATACTACATGGAGGACTATGTGGAGGGCAGTATACTATATGGAGGACTATGGAGAGTGCATTATACTATATGGAGGACTGTGGGGAGTGAATTATACTATATGGAGGACTATGGGGAGTGCATTATACTATGTAGGGACTATGGAGAGTGCATTATACTATGTAGGGACTATGGGGAGTGCATTATACTATATGAAGGACTATGGGCTGTGCATTATACTATATGGAGAACTATGGGGGTTGCATTATACTATATGGAGATTTATGGTTAGTGCAATATACTACATGGAGGACTATGGGGAGTGCATTATACTATATGGATGACTATGGGGGTGCATTATATTATATGGAGGACTATGGAGAGTGCATTATATTATATGGAGGACTATGGGGAGTGCATTATACTATATGGAGGACTATGGGGAGTGCATTATACTATATGGAGGACTATAGGGAGTGCATTATATTAAATGGAGGACTATGGGGAATGCATTATATTATATGGAGGACTATGGTGAGTGCATTATACTATATGGAGGACTATGGGGAGTGCATTATACTATATGGAGGACTATAGGGAGTGTATTATATTAAATGGAGGACTATGGGGAATGCATTATACTATATGGAGTACCATTGGGAGTGCATTATACTATATGGAGGACCATGGGGGTGCATTATATTATATGGAATACTATGGGAAGTGCATTATACTATATGGAGGACTATGGGTAGTGCATAATACTACATGGAGGACTATGGGTAGTGCATTATACCATATGGAGGACTTTGGGGAGTGCATTATACTATATGGAGGACTATGGGGAGTGCATTATCTTATATGGAGGACTATGGGGAGTGCATTATACTATATGGAGGACTTTGGGGAGTGCATTATACTATATGGATTACTGTGGATAGTGCATTATACTACATGGAGGACCATGGGGAGTGCACTATACTATATGGAGGACTATTAGGAGTGCAGTATACTGCATAGAGGACTATGGGGAGTGTATTATACTATATGGAGGAATATGGGGAGTGCATTATACTATATGGAGGACTATGGGGAGTGCAGTATACTGCATAGAGGACTATGGGGAGTGCATTATACTTTATGGAGGACTATGGGGAGTGCATTATATTATATGGAGGACTATGGGGAGTCCATTATATTATATGGAGGACTATGGGGAGTGCATTATACTATATGGAGGACTATGAGGAGTGCATTATATGATATGGAAATCTATGAGGAGTGAATTCTACTATAAGGAGGACTATGGGTAGTGTATTATACTATATGGATGACTATGGTGAGTGCATTATACTTTGTGGAGGACTATGGGAGTGCA
This sequence comes from Phyllobates terribilis, assembly GCF_046119375.1. Classification (NCBI taxonomy): domain Eukaryota; kingdom Metazoa; phylum Chordata; class Amphibia; order Anura; family Dendrobatidae; genus Phyllobates; species Phyllobates terribilis. The sequence goes on from NW_027362767.1 coordinate 231,036,413, forward strand.
TTATACTATATGGAGGACTATGGGGAGTGCATTATATTATATGGAGGACTATGGGGAGTGCATTATATTATATGGTGGACTATGGGGAGTGCATTATATTATATAGAGGACTGTGGGGAGTGCATTATACTATATGGAGGGCTATGGGGGTGCGTTATACTATATGGAGGACTATGGGGAGTCCATTATACTATATGGAGGACTATGGGTAGTGCATTATACTACATGGGGGACTATGGGTTGTGCATTATACTATATGGAGGACTATGGGGAGTGCATTATACTATATGGAGGACTATGCGGAGTGCATTATACTATATGGAGGACTATGGGGAGAGTCTGTTGGGCACTTTTGTTGGCATTATACTTTGAATTCAATGAAAGGGGAATCTAAGACTCCAGTAGGAAGAAAATTACGCCGCAAAGTTGTGAGATATGTCCTTCTGTGACTCCTCCGCCGAGTATAAATGATTATTTTTTTTGGGGAGGCCCAATTAGAACTTCTGCTATGGGGCACCATGAATTCTATGTACACCCCTGGGATGGACCATATACCTGTTAAATCTTTATGTTTACATATCCATGTTTTTTTTCCAAACCGGGTGTCTGCAAAATTAAGAAAAACAACTGACATGTCCATTTTTGATCTGAGACATCTGTTTGTCATTTGAGTACTTGTGAAGAGTCTTTAGTATGTGTCAGTCCTTACTGCAGTTCTGGGATTCTGTTCTCATGAATAGGGAAAAGAGGGTGAATAGTGTCTGGGGAGCTTTTTTAACAGTGCAACACTATGCATACTGAATACTTTTTTTTAATGAAACATGATTATCAACATTACTGGGTCGTTGGCTTTTACATGTGGGCCCCCCACTAATTGCAGTGATATTTCATGCAGTAATGTTAGTTGCAGGGCATGAAGATTTAAAAATAATTTCGGATCATATTAGTTTTACATTACAAATAATAAGATATTATTCCATATTATATTTTATTATACTTCCTTAAAATAAAAGAGTCGATCACTTCTCCTGACACAGGGTATTAAATATGTCAGAAATCAATTTTTTTTTTTTGGGAAAGTACTGACACACAGCGCCTTTCAGGCATCCTTGCCGGTGACAGAGCAGCAGAAGAAAATGTGCTTTTTGATACCATATCTGGAGATACAGAATGAGCTTCAAGGTCGGAAGTAATACCATGGTTCATAAAGAAAAAAATCCCAAAGATGCGTTTTAAAAGCCAAGCCACGGAGAGCGCCTAAAAAGAATTCACTCTCCATTTATATTTTCCATTTTTTGAAAGCAGGCGTTAAATCATATACTGTGGACATCAGATAAGAGAAGGAGGCATCGGAACATTTTAATGCTTGTCTTAATACAAAAATATACCCGCCGCTTCCGCTCCAACATCTACCATAAAAAGTTTTGGAACATGGTATAAAATAGGACTTTGGAGCAGCTGTTTTACAGTCTCAAGGTCATGATAGCAGAAGAGCTGCAAGAAGCTGAAAAATACAACTGAGAGAAGAAAGGGCGAGATATACGGAAGAAGAAAACAATATATACATGTACTGAGCACAATGGTTGACTCATAGGCACCATTGGAAGGGTGTGACCATTTTTAATTTACTATAAGATGAAAACATGAGCAATAAGATTATTTTAAAATCAAATCATCTGACTTTGAAAATACTAATTTCCTGGACTGAAACCAATTGGGGTAGGACATCATTGCGACCCATTGTGATTGAGCATTTAAAAGACCATCGAGTGACAGTTCATGAGTCGGAACAATGTTGAACTTCATTCCTTAGTATAAGCTTAAAGAAGTTGTCAAATAGTCAGACAACCCCTTATGAATCCCTTTGTTTTCCCCTAGTAAAGTTATAACACCTACACACACCTCCGGTGCCGGCGCCGTTCTAGCGGTGTTGGCGCTGGCTCTCCAGGGTCTCATATGACATAACAATCACTGCTGTCAATCAGCCCTAGCTTCACTCTCCCTTTCTTCGGACAAATCAAGACTCACTCACTTCCTCTGGATGTCAATTACATCAGTAGGAGAACAGAGTGAAGCCGTCACTGACTGGCCTCAGGGATCGCGTGACACCATAATGTCACACTATCCCCGGGAGAGCCAGTGCCGACACCGCTGGAACAGCACCAAAGATTAGTATAAGTGTTATTTCCCCCCTGGAATCATAGGGATTCAGAAGGGTTTGTCCAGGTAGTTGAGAACCCCTTTAAAGGATTAATCATCTCTACATAATTTATGACCTATCCACTGTTTAAATGGAAGTAGAAATTTGGATTTTTTTTTGTTTTCTTTGCATAGAAGAAGACTGGATAGCACACTGATGCTAAAATAGAAACATGTACAAAAAAAGAATGTAAATTTAATCCAGAGCACTGAGGAAAACCAGACTGTTTTTTCTCTTTGCTTAAGAAAAAGAGACTTCTAAATGGGACTTTAAACCAAATTTACACTTCAGTGATTTTTCTCGTCTGCCAAATTTTATTTTTTTTCCCTTCCAGTTGTTTAATTGGTGTGGGCCCCATCTCTGGGATGCCCACCAGTTAACAGAATGGGGTTCTCGTGTCCCCTGTTCTCTCCTGGCTGCAAAATTGCACATATGTGAATAGAGAAGTTAGAAGCTTATACTCCCTAACATTTCATACTACGGCACTAAAGATTTGACCATAGCCTAATACAGGGGCAGGTATGCCATTTGTGTAAACTTATCAGCCGCACAGATGCCCAAAAAGTAAGGGGTCCACTTCTACCTCCAAAGCAGGTGGAATTGTGCTTTATGTTGAGCTATTGGACTGCAAAGGTCCCATATAATGGTCTTGCACAGGGGTTCTCATCTGTCTGTGTCCACTCTTGGCCTAATGCAGCAATGAATTCAGCCATTTTTGAAGTGCCATAGACTATAAAAGGATCAATAGGGCATATGCACAACTTGCCGCTCAATTTAGCTCTTTTTGGCCATAGTCTTGTGGCTTAGGCAAGATGGAGAACACAAGTTCAATATTTTGGCAATCCCCTGCTAGTAGGACCCACATCAGTCTAACAATTATGACCTATCCATTGAATAGGTCATAATTTATGTAGTATGGAATAACCCCTTTAGGAACTGACTTTGATAGCCTAGTCTCCATCTATTTTCAGCATATCCATGTGCATTTTCACCTACCGTATATTGCAATCTTTGGTATCATCATTGATGTCATCTGCGTGACAGCGTGGCAAATCAGGGATCAGCGTGGCATTACACAAATTTGAAATGCCAAACAAATTCGCTCAACACTAATCATCATAGCTTGCACAGGCCATTTCACCTATAAGATCCAATAGGTTATTTGTTAATCAAGACCTAAGAAATGACGTAGTGGCACATGGCTGGCTATCAATGGGTTGCCTTTGACTGGGACTCGCCATTGGATTCTCTGGTGGGTTAGTCCCAACTTGGTGAGAGACAGAAAAACTTACCTGTGAAGATCCAGTAGTATGAATCCTTAAAATATTATAGAGGCAAGAAACTTGAAAGCTACATCATGGGCATCAAATCTTGTCCAAAGATCGAAGACTTTTGGACCTATATACAAATGACGAAGACTTCTTATATCAGTGTTGTAAGATGCATGGTCCTCAATGTACACAGCTCTACTGTATAAACAAGGGGGTGAACATAAAAATACATAAGATCTGTCCCTTGATTGTATAAATTATACATAGTTAGCATTTTAGTGTTCAGTACTTGTTTTAAGAATTAGTGTGGTAGTTGTGTTAGTGTAATCAATGGCTGATTCTTATCAGCACCATGGACAGAGCCTCGAAGGATGAAATGCGGCTTGTACATCTCTTCTACTTGTTCTACTAAACTAGCCATCTAGTCCTCTGTAACGTAACTCCCAATATGTCATCGTATCTAAAATGTAGTGTAGGAGTCACCCTGGTAAAAAGTGAACCCCAGTGTCCAATTATGTTCCAGTCTCTTATTTTGGGGACTTCATATGGCTTTTTCCAACAGTCCCGAAGCGATAGTCAAACATGTGCAACCTCGGTTTCATTCATAATGAGGCTGGTTCTTTGGTTCAAGAACTACGTTCTCGTGATCCAACTGTTGGGACCTCCAGTAGTCAGTAAGTTATCCCCTATCCAATGGATATGGTATAGTCTCATATTTTGGGAATGACCCTTTAACACTCGAGGCACAGCATGAGGATACATTGGTGAAGCAGCAGCATATGTTATTAGCACATGAATTTTGTGATAGTCTAGTTCAGAAAAACAATTTCCTTGTAACGTTTTAGGTAATCTTGAGTTCATAGAAAGGATCTTTTTTTTTAGAAACCTCATTTCTTGGTGATAGTGAAGAGCAGTTACAATTTATAGCTGAACTCTGGGGGTCCCAGGAAGACAATTTGCGATTTGCATGTTGTCATGGGACTCTTCTAACAGGTAGGAATTGTTCAAAGTGAAGACCCTTTTACCTGTGACTTCAATGGCTTTTCTTGATAAGAGATTCAAAGTCAAGAAGATCTTTAATCGAAACCAAAGAGCTCAAACCACCTCATTGCAAGAACATCAATAAATGGGTCATTTAGGATTTTTTTTTATAAAATTAGTAAAGGAAGGCAAGATGGTAAAATAAAATAAATAACATATATAAAAAGAAATGTAAATCCATTGTGTTACGGAATTGTCACTAAGTGATGTGGATCCTCTAAGTCCAAGGCAACCAAGGCAAGCCCCGGGTGGGCACATTGGCCACAGGCATCAGTGGAGCAAATGGGTGAGGCATGCGGGACACGGACAACTGAGGGACTGGAAACCACAGGTCGACAGGAGATGTTCAGGGGACCACGGACGGGCAGATGGGATGCTGGAAACCGCAGGCTGGCGGGTGACGTCTCGGAGACTGCAGGCAGACGGGATGCTTTCGTGGTCGATGGAATGGGACATTCAAATAAATTGACATCAGTTATAATTTTGACCCTTTGTGACTTTAAGGGGGTTGCCTAAAGCTTAAAAAGAATGATTAAAACAGTGTCCCACTTATCCACAGATCGTCTCATTCACTCTACATTACCAGATGAAACCTATGGACTGGTATGATGCTGGAAAGAAATCAGCCATGATTTTTCTAATCCTCAACCACCCGATAACAGACTGAGTTATGAAAAGATAAGAAAAGTTACAGAGCCCTCTTAAAATTCAATTAATAAATAAAGAACTTGCACAGTATTTCAGGATAGATTCAGCACGGTACATGGTCCCCACAGCATCTGTAACTCATTTCTAGATACCTTGTGTAGGCTGAAGAGAGAATGTAAAAGGATGCGAGGACGGATCACACCCCCCTATAAAAATGCTAAAGTTTAGCAGTATTTTTGTGTGTACCGTGAGTCTGTCAAAGTCTGAACTCTCCCTCACATTTCGGCTGTGGACAAATGCCCCGCTGTGGGCTTGAAATCCTCTCCCATGGAACAAGACAGTGTAATGAATTGTAAGCAGATGGCTCTATGGAGAGTTACAATTCATGCTTTGCTGATCTGTCTGCCTCAGTCAGAGGAGATATAACATACCAGATTTTACATGTCCGCTCTGTGAAACTTAACTCCTGAAATGCTGCACAGCTCGGCGCTGCTGGAATTATAGACATGCATCGACTATTACAAAAATGCCCAAATTACTCTGATGCTTATGACATAACTACAGTATAGCCTACCGTATGTGAAACTAATACATAGATACATTTAAAATTAATTTTTGTATATATTTATACAGCACAACATGAACATCATCACATATATATATATATTACATATATATTATAATATATATATGTTATTGCACAAATATATTCCATATATTATCATGATACTTATATATAAAAATATACATTATTGCATATATATAATGTTATTTTTTTTATATCAAACATATACTTTTTTGCATACATTATATTGCATAGAAAAACAAAATGAGCAAATACCCTGTTGTAAGTAAATAAATAAATATTAATAGTACATGTAAAAAACATAGAGTACTTAGTTAACACTGTTTTGAGAAAAAAAAAACGTAAAAGCCACCCCACCGCGACAAGGTGTACCCAGTCGGGATGGTAATATACAGGTGCATCTCACTAAATTAGAATATCATCAAAAAGTTAATTTATTTCAGTTCTTCAATACAAAAAGTGAAACTCCTCTATTATATAGAGTCATTACACACAGAGGGATCTATTTCACGTGTTTATTTCTGTTAATGTTGATGATTATGGCTTACAGCCAATGAAAACACAAAAGTCATTATCTCAGTAAATTAGAATACTTTATAACAGCAGCTTGAAAAATGATTTTAAAAACCGAAATGTCCTACTGAAATGTATGTTCAGTAAATGCCCTCAATACTTGGCCGGGGCTCCTTTTGCATCAATTACTGCATCAATGCGGCAATGTGGCATGGAGGGATCAGCCTGTGGCTGCTGAGGGGTTATGGAAGCCCAGGTTGCTTTGATAGCAGCCTTCAGCTCGTCTGCATTGTTGGGTCTGGGGTCTCATCTTCCTCTTGACAATACCCCATAGATTCTCTATAATAGATTCTCTATGGGGTTAAGGTCAGGCGAGTTTGCTGCCAATCAAGCACAGTGATACTGTTGTGTGTAAACCAGGTATTGGTACTTCTGGCAGTGTGGACAGGGGCCAAGTCCTGCTGGAGAATGACATTTCCATCTCCAAAAAGCTTGTCGGCAGACGGAAGCATGAAGGGCTGTAAAATGTCCTGGTAGACGGCTGCGCTGACTTTGGTCTTGATAAAACACAGTGGACCTACACCAGCAGATGACATGGCCCCCAAACCATCACTGATTGTGGAAACTTCACACTAGACCTCCAGCAGCTTGGATTGTGGCCTCTCCACTCTTCCTCCACACTCAGGGACCTTGTGGAGTGTGTCAATGACTGCCTTCTGGACATCTGTCAAGTCAGCAGTCTTCCCCATGATTGTGGAGCCTACTGAAACAGACTAAGGGACCTTTTTAAACGCCTAGGAAGCCTTTGCAGTTGCTTTTTGTTAATTATTTTAATTTACTGAAATAATAACTTTTGTGTTTTCATTGGCTGTAAGCCATAATCATCAGCATTAACAGAAATAAACACGTGAAATAGATCACTCTGTGTGTAATGACTCTATATAATATGAGTTTCACTTTTTATATTGAAGAACTGAAATAAATTAACTTTCTCATGATATTCTAGTTTAGTGAGATCCACCTGTATATTATTTATATAAATTATGGTATTTTGATACAAAACATGCACATTATTTCTTTTATAGAAATACGTGTATGTATATATATATATATACAGTACAGACCAAAAGTTTGGACACACCTTCTCATTTAAAGATTTTTCTGTATTTTCATAACTATGAAAATTGTACATTCACACTGAAGGCATCAAAACTATGAATTAACACATGTGGAATTATATACTTAACAAAAAAGTGTGAAACAACTGAAAATATGTCTTATATTCTAGGTTCTTCAAAGTAGCCACCTTTTGCTTTGATGACTGCTTTGCACACTCTTGGCATTCTCTTGATGAGCTTCAAGAGGTAGTCACCGGAAATGGTTTTCACTTCACAGGTGTCAGGTTTAATAAGTGGGATGTCTTGCCTTATAAATGGGGTTGCGACCATCAGTTGTGTTGTGTAGTAGTCTGGTGGATACACAGCTGATAGTCCTACTGAATAGACTGTTAGCTGATTTTTTCTTGCCATAATACAAATTCTAAGTAAGGAAAAACGAGTGGCCATCATTACTTTAAGAAATGAAGGTCATTCAGTGCGAAAAATTCGGCAAACTTTGAATGTGTCCCCAAGTGCAGTTGCAAAAACCATCAAGCGCTACAAAGAAACTGGCTCACATGCGGACCACCGCAGGAAAGGAAGACCAAGAGTCACCTCTGCTTCTGAGGATAAGTTTATCCGAGTCACCAGCCTCAGAAATCGCAGGTTAACAGCAGCTCAGATTAGAGATCAGGTCAATGCCACACAGAGTTCTAGCAGCAGACACATCTCCTCAACAACTGTTAAGAGGAGACTTTGTGCAGGAGGCCTTCATAGTAAAATAGCTGCTAGGAAACCACTGCTAAGGACAGGCAACAAGCAGAAGAGACTTGTTTGGGCTAAAGAACACAAGGAATGGACATTAGACCAGTGGAAATCTGTGCTTTGGTCTGATGAGTCCAAATTTGAGATCTTTGGTTCCAACCACCGTGTCTTTGTGCGACGCCGAAAAGGTGAACAGATGGACTCTACGTGCCTGGTTCCCACCATGAAGCATGGAGGAGCAGGTGTGATGGTGTGGGGGGCTTTGCTGGTCACACTGTAGGGGATTTATTCAAAATTGAAGGCATACTGAACCAGCATGGCTACCACAGCATCTTGCAGCGGCATGCTATTCCATCCTGTTTGCGTATTGTTGGACCATCATTTATTTTTCAACAGGACAATGACCCCAAACACACCTCCAGGCTGTGAAAGGGCTATTTGATCAAGAAGGAGAGTGACTTGGTGCTACGCCAGATGACCTGGCCTCCACAGTCACCAGACCTGAACCCAATCGAGATGGTTTGGGGTGAGCTGGACCGCAGAGTGAAGGCAAAAGGGCCAACAAGTGCTAAGCATCTCTGGGAACTCCTTCAAAATTGTTGGAAGACCATTTCTGGTGACTACCTCTTGAAGATCATCAAGAGAATGCCAAGAGTGTGCAAAGCAGTCATCAAAGCAAAAGGTGGCTACTTTGAAGAACCTAGAATATAAGACATATTTTCAGTTGTTTCACACTTTTTTGTTAAGTATATAATTCCACATGTGTTAATTCATAGTTTTGATGCCTTCAGTGTGAATGTACAATTTTCATAGTTATGAAAATACAGAAAAATCTTTAAATGAGAAGGTGTGTCCAAACTTTTGGTCTATACTGTTCATATATAAAATCTATGGTCCCATCAAAGACAAGTCAGTTTGCCGTGGTTGATGGGCACACATGAATTGGCCAATTTTTGCACTAAGTACCTTCATTTTATAAGTATATTCTATAAAGCTTTAATGCAATCCACATTTCATATATTCAATATTTGCCTTCATCTTAGCCCTTCCAGAGGCTGTTGTATTCTCTTGTTTGTATATTATTCAGTCATGGCGGCTTTCACCTGTTCACATTTGCTTTACTGTGTTAAGAAGTGCTGGTCAGTTTTTTTGCTTTTGTGTGTGTGTGTATATATATATATATATATATATATATATATATATATATATATATATATATATATGTATATACAGTACAGACCAAAAGTTTGGACACACCTTCTCATTTAAAGATTTTTCTGTATTTTCATGACTATGAAAATTGTACATTCACACTGAAGGCATCAAAACTATGAATTAACACATGTGGAATTATATACTTAACAAAAAAGTGTGAAACAACTGAAATTATGTCTTATATTCTAGGTTCTTCAAAGTAGCCACCTTTTGCTTTGATGACTGCTTTGCACACTCTTGGCATTCTCTTGATGAGCTTCAAGAGGTAGTCACCGGAAATGGTCTTCCAACAATCTTGAAGGAGTTCCCAGAGATGCTTAGCCCTTGTTGGCCCTTTTGCCTTCACTCTGCGGTCCAGCTCACCCCAAACCATCTCGATTGGGTTCAGGTCTGGTGACTGTGGAGGCCAGGTCATCTGGCGTAGCACCCCATCACTCCCCTTCTTGGTCAAATAGCCCTTACACAGCCTGGAGGTGTGTTTGGGGTCATTGTCCTGTTGAAAAATAAATGATGGTCCAACTAAACGCAAACCGGATGGAATAGCATGCCGCTGCAAGATGCTGTGGTAGCCATGCTGGTTCAGTATGCCTTCAATTTTGAATAAATCCCCAACAGTGTCCCCAGCAAAGAACCCCCACACCATCACACCTCCTCCTCCATGCTTCATGGTGGGAACCAGGCGTGTAGAGTCCATCTGTTTACCTTTTCTGCGTCGCACAAAGACACGGTGGTTGGTACCCAAGATCTCAAGTTTGGACTCATCAGACCAAAGCACAGATTTCCACTGGTCTAATGTCCATTCCTTGTGTTCTCTAGCCCAAACAAGTCTCTCCTGCTTGTTGCCTGTACTTAGCAGTGGTTTCCTAGTAGCTATTTTACCATGAAGGCCTGCTGCACAAAGTCTCCTCTTAACAGTTGTTGTAGAGATGTGTCTGCTGCTAGAATTCTGTATGGCATTGACCCGGTCTCTAATCTGAGCTGCTGTTAACCTGCGATTTCTGAGGCTGGTGACTCGGATAAACTTATCCTCAGAAGCAGAGGTGACTCTTGGTGTTCCTTTCCTGGGGAGGTCCTCATGTGAGCCAGTTTCTTTTTAGCACTTGATGGTTTTTGCAACTGCACTTGGGGACACTTTCAAAGTTTTCCCAATTTTTCGGACTGACTGACCTTCATTTCTTAAAGTAATGATGGCCACTCGTTTTTCTTTACTTAGCTTCTTTTTTCTTGCCATAATACAAATTCTAACAGTCTATTCAGTAGGACTATCAGCTGTGTATCCACCAGACTTCTGTACAACACAACTGATGGTCCCAACCCACTTATTAAACCTGACAGAGCACACCTGTGAAGTGAAAACCATTTCCGGTGACTACCTTTTGAAGCTCATCAAGAGAATGCCAAGAGTGTGCAAAGCAGTCATCAAAGCAAAAGGTGGCTACTTTGAAGAACCTAGAATATAAGACATATTTTCAGTTGTTTCACACTTTTTTGTATATAATTCCACATGTGTTAATTCATAGTTTTGATGCCTTCAGTGGGATTTCTTGCCTTATAAATGAGGTTGGGACCATCAGTTGTGTTGTGCAGAAGTCAGGTGGATACACAGTTGATGTGTATCCACCTGTAGTCATGAAAATACAGAAAAATCTTTAAATGAGAAGGTGTGTCCAAACTTTTGGTCTGTACTGTATATAATATTTGTTATTACAGGTAGTCCTCGGGTTACGACGGTCTCGAGTTACGTCGTTTCGTGGTTACGACGCTTTATACGACGCTCATTCCTACTTACGAGGTTTAGCGTCGTAAGTCGAACTGTACAGCTGCCCCAGTATCTCCAGCACCTTCTGCAGCTTCCTCCCAATAAGTAAGCCTGTTCTCTCTTTGGAATTGTTATCTTTGTTTACTATAGTACTGTACACTGTTTATTACTGTTACAGCACTACAGTACAGTATTTCATTATTAAACGTACTGTACTGCACAATATTTTACTGTACCTATGTTTATTGATAATTATGTAGGGTACTGTGTTAGGATAGGTGTTTGGATAGGCTAAGTGTTTGCAGTACTGTACTATTATTATGGTACAGTACTGTATGAACCTATGATCCGACTTACGTCGAAATTCAGTTTACGATGCCGCGTAAGAACGGATCAACGTCGTAAGTCGAGGACTACCTGTGTTTGTTTGCATTTCGGGACTGACCTACATTACGGTGCCCCATATACATATATAACATGGTGGTTAGGGGATCTGACAGGTTCCCTTTAAGCAATGTCAGTGGTATGCCTTAAAGGGGTTGTTCAGAAATGATGTTATTGGCACAGGTTAATACAACCACAGTCCTGGCAGAGAGTTGGTCAAAGACACAATGCAATCTGATCTCATACACACTCTAGGCACCATTCTTTATGTCATTAATCCCCTATAACTTCCAGAAAGTGATCATACAACATCCAAGCTCTTCACTAATTGACATGGTGAATGCCAGGCAGCTGCCAGTGCTCGTTGACCATATAGAGTATACAAAGAGAAGCTATATACCACTACTCATAATACACAACATCTACTTCTGCCTGACTTGCGCCGACTTCCCGAGCTTTGCATGTACAAGGCTGATCTGACGTCTTGTGAAATTTATTTAACAGAACAGGTCATTGATTTGCCTCAGTCCTGACTCACATCTCCTTGTATCCCAGGGCAGATTATATTTACAAGTGATGGTGATGAATTTGCTGCTTGAAATATATTACCATAATTTTACATATTAAAAGGTCCTGTCTCTTACTGTCATATTGTGCGCTGAGGTTCAATACAAATGAAAAGATGGAGTGCTGCAGTGTACACAGGGGAATGCCGGCAAGGTTTTCTCTGCATCGTAGGCAACCATATCTTAATGGCCGTGGCAAGCCGAAGTCTAAGGATAAGTTCACACATAGCAGATGAGGACTTTTTGTTATTTTGCATTGGCAGGTGAAAAAAAAAATCTACAACTTATTACAGTAGCAGCAAAGAGAATAAGATTTTAACAAATCTCATCCGTATACTCTGAATATTGAACTGTGTCACTGATTTTGATTTTGAGGCATTTAAATTGTTTTCTTTATTATGTAAAATCTGTGGCAAATGTAAGACGTTCCATAGACTGTGAATTGTACCTTCAGGAGTTTTGTTGCTGCTATTCTGCTCCAAAAAAAAAAAAAAAAAAGCTTGAAAAAATCTCATGACAAAAGTTTTCTTTTTGTTCCAGCTTCCTTTAAAATTCCATATTTTATTTAAGAAATAGTAAAATTCATCAGGTTATAGTTTCATATTCAAAATAGCCAAAACTTTTTTCATGTGATTGCTAACGCGTGTGGCCACACGAGTTCCACGCTTCTACACGCCGAGTGCTGCTGTGGGTGAGCTGGTTTTCTCTTTATAGTTGAACAATTCTTCCCATTCATTTTAATTGTCATTCCACTTTGCTGTTCATACGTCCAGTTCTTTCAGTGTTTTTTTTTTCTGCTTCTGATTTTGAAAAATCTTCTTTGCATCGACTTCTCCCAAAAATATTGACTTAAGGAGTTTTCACTTGAAAACACATTTTGACCGCATTAAAAAAAAACCTCTGTGTGCACATTGCCTTAACCCACCCATGAATTTGTAGAGGAAAATCTTCTGTTACGGTAATCCCCCATGTGTAATCATGCCCATAAAGTAGATTCCCAATAAACCTACACTGTTGAATATTTTTAAAAATTGCTTAAAGAGGTTGTCCACTACTTTTTCATTGATGACCTATCCTTATGATTGATCATCAATGCCTGATCGGTTGGGGTCAATACCCCCGCTGATCAGGTGTACCCGGTGTCAACGGCAATAGCTGCTAGCCCGGACTGCTAGATTGCCGAGCTGCTCCTTCTTCTATTAGTGGCCGCGGCTTCGTACTACACATCCACCTCCTATTCAAATCCGCCACTGTCGACACCGAGAACAGCTGATCGGCAGCGGTGCTGGGTGCCAGACCCTCACCAATCAGACATTGATAAGGATAGGTCATCAATGAAAAAGTAGTGGACAATCTCTTTAAATATCGATCCCCTAACTTATAATTGATATTTTCTCCATGCACACCTATGAAGAAGTTACCGTATATATATATTGTATGGATCCGTCTGCCTCTGCTATCAGGAGCCGCTTCTATGACCATGTGGGCATCGCTGACCATATTGTCATTGCTGGCCTATACTCATCCTGTCAAGGGAATTATCTCCTCTTAGAGGCGTAGCTAGGGTTTTGGTTCACCGGGGGCGAAACTTCTGAGTGGGCCCCTAACCAGGTAACCCTGATTACAACTATGGTTGCATACTCAGATAGTGGATGTAGGAGAACCTCAGCAGATGATCGTAATGTTACTGAAAATAATCTTTATACAAAGACCAGCACTGATATTACCGCCATATGGTGACAATATATTGATAGATACCAATCCTGCAGAACATATAAGAGATCACAGCACAGATATATATAGTGACTTACAGCTGACATTCTTTCTGATTAAATTGTTCACTTTTCCCGTCTTTTCCATCTGGCCCAGACCGACACGACGACTTCTCCAGAGTCTCAGGTCTGCAGAGATCACAACAAAGACACATTTGTCTCCTTACATTTCAGGCACGTCTACATCTATTCCCAACCTGCACAAACTCCTCATCCTGCTGATACCCCAATACTGAGCCTCTGTTGCTGTATGTGTCCCTATTACTGCACCTGCTGTGTGCCCTCTAGATGGTAAAACAAACCTCTAGAATATAGTAATGCCATGTTCAAGTGCCCTAGAAAACAGAGCCAACATTTTGCCCCCTAGAAAGTAATAATGCCCTCTGTGTGCCCCTTTGACAGTCATAATAACCTGAGGTCCCCTATAACAATAAGTGCCCACTTAACATTTAATAATGTCCTGAGTCTCCCCCCATGTACAGCTCTCCTATACACAGTATGATGCTCTCTTATACACAGTATAATTCCCCCTCACTGTATAGTACCCCCACACGGTATACTGACCCCTTAGTAGCCTTCAAACTGATGGCTCCCACACTGCATGATGGCCCCCACACTGTGCAAAGACCCCACATTATCTCCCACTCTGTATGATGGCCCCCACACTGTGCAAAGACCCCACATTATCTCCCACACTGTATGATGGCCCCCACACTGTGCAAACACCCCACATTATCTCCCACATTGTATGACCCTAACTGTAATCCCCACACTGTATAAATAGCCTACATATAGTATATTGCACCAGATAGTCCTCCATATAGTATAATGCACCAGATAGTCATCCATATAGTATAATGCACCCCCATAGTCCTTCATATAGTATAATGCACCCCCCATAGGCAGAGTCTGTAGTATAATGCCCCCCATAGGCAGAGTCTGTAGTATAATCCCCCCCATAGGCAGAGTCTGTAGTATAATGCCCCCCCATAGGCAGAGTATGTAGTATAATGCTCCCCCATAGACTGTCTGTAGTATAATGCCCCCCCATAGGCAGAGACTGTAGTATAATGCTCCCGCTCATAGGCAGAATCTGTAGTACAATGCCCCCCCATAGGCAGAGTCTGTAGTATAATGCTCCCCCCATAGACAATCTGTAGTACAATGCCCCCCATAGACAGAGTCTGTAGTGTAATGCTCCCCCCCATAGGCAGAGTCTGTAGTATAATGCTCCCCCCCATAGGCAGAGTCTGTAGTATAATGCCCCCCCCCATAGGCAGAGTCTGTAGTATAATGCCCCCCATAGGGAGAGTCTGTAGTATAATGCCCCCCCCCCATAAGTAGAGTCTGTAGTATAATGCTCCACCCATAGGCAGAGTCTGTATTATTATGCCCCTCCATAGGCAGAGTCTGTAGTATAATGCCCCCCCATAGGCAGAGTCTGTAGTATAATGCCCCCCCGATAGGCAGATTCTGTAGTATAATGCTCCCCCCCATAGGCAGAGTCTGTAGTATAATGCCCCCCCATAGGCAGAGTCTGTGGTATAATGCCCCCCCGATAGGCAGAGTCTGTAGTATAATGCCCCCCCATAGGCGGAGTCTGTAGTATAATGCCCCCCATTAGCAGAGTCTGTAGCATAATGCTCCCCCCATTAGCAGAGTCTGTAGTATAATGCCCCCCATAGGCAGAGTCTGTAGTATAATGCCCCCCCATAGGCAGAGTTTGTAGTATAATGCCCCCCCCATAGGCTGAGTCTGTAGTATAATGCCCCCCCATAGGCAGAGTCTGTAGTATAATGCCCCCCCCATAGGCAGAGTTTGTAGTATAATGCTCCCCCACCTATAGGCAGAGTCTGTAGTATAATGCCCCCTCATAGACAGAGTCTGTAGTATAATGCTCCCCCCCCCATAGGCAGAGTCTGTAGTATAATTCCCCCCATAGGCAGAGTCTGTAGTATAATGCCCCCCCCCATAGGCAGAGTCTGTAGTATAATGCCCCCCCATAGGCAGAGTCTGTAGTATAATGCCCCCCCCATAGGCAGAGTTTGTAGTATAATGCTCCCCCCCCTATAGGCAGAGTCTGTAGTATAATGCCCCCCCATAGGCAGAGTCTGTAGTATAATGCCCCCCCCCCATAGGCAGAGTCTGTAGTATAATGCCCCCCATAGGCAGAGTCTGTAATATAATGCTCCCTCCCCTGGCAAAAAATAAATAAGCACAATACTCACCTCTCTCTCCTCCTCGTTTCCCCGCTGCTCCGAGCGCCCGGCCGCACAAATTCAGAACAGCGGGCCAGGCGCCAAGTGATGACGTCAGTCGCAGAGGGGACTAATGGGAGAGGGAGCATCTCGCTCCCTCTCTGATCACTTAACTTGCGGTGACGGGCGGGGGAACCCGATGCTGGCACTGGGGGCCACCACTCCTGCTCAAGGAACCCATAGCGTCCGCCGGGCAGTGCAGGGACATAGTCTCCCTGCTCCCAGGGCAGAGCAGGGAGACTATGTCCCTGGCGTAGCTCGGGGTGGGCCCCCTCAGAGCGTGGGGCCTGGGGCCACTGCCCCCTCTGCCCCCCCGGTAGCTAAGCTACTGTCTCCTCTGCTTGGTGACATCACTGCAGAGATGCCTTATTGGATATGATACTGGTCTGTTTGACACCACTTTTGCTTTACATCACTTTTTATAAAGTTTATAAATCATATTACTTCTGTTATTCAGTCTTAAGTGTATTCAATAAGTATAGATATACCTTGATCAACAGCTCCCTTCCCACAGTATGATGTCCCCACAGCCTCCACACACACAGTAGGATATCCTCACGCCCCCCACACACATTATAATGTCCCCACAGACCCTCGCACAATATGATGTCCCCACACACAAAAATGATGTCCCACAGCCCCTCACAAAGTATTATGGCACTCCACACAAGTATTATGTCTGCACAGGCCTAAACACAAGTATGATGTTGCCACAGCTCCTCAAGCAGTATTATAGCTGACGCCCAAACAAATGTAATGTCCCCAGAGACGCTCACACAGTATGATGGCCCCAACACAAGTACTGACCAATAATTAAAATAAAACTACGCTCCTCACATTATTCACTCCTATGTGCTGCTCAGTTGTGTGAATCTCTGCACAGCCAGCACGATCTGGTGATGTTATCACTCCGGCTGAACAGAGACATGGTCACGCAGGCTGAATGATGGAGCAGGGAGCCGAATACTTCCTGCTCCATCATTGTATTCACCGGCAGGCTTGGATTGGCCCACGGGAGAACAGGGGAATCCTCCGGTGGGCCACCACCCTCTTATACGAGCAGTACTTGGTACAATATACTTGAATCACTATGTACAGACAAAGGCAGCATCTTATTCATGTAACAATCTGCCCAATTCATTGTTATATAAATTTGTGATTGAAGATAATTCACATTTGCATGTAGCTGAAAAGTGGGTCCCTGGAGTTGGTTATTGGTGGGCCCTTGGCACCCCAGTCCGACACTGTTCACCGATATCTCCGTCTTGAGGATGCAGATAGTGGTAAAAGTGAGATGCTGGGCAAGGGGCGGCCGTGTGGTGTGGGACACCACTATATCTAGCCCTTTGGCTGTCCCAGTCCACGGGCCACACTGGAAAAGCCAAAGGTCCACAAGTGGCCTGCAGTCTGCACTTTGCCCAGGTCTGTACTGGAGTGTTCTTTGGGACCTGGTAAATGACAATTCTGGCCGTGCAAGCTCTATTAAGAGTTTATATACTCTAGTAACAGAGTTATGACAGAACTGCTTTGCTTGCCTGCCATGATATGTCGTATCGGGTACCTGAAATCTTCATCCTGTGGAGCTCTCTGCCTGGAGATTTCTACAACTCTCATTGAGTTAAATATGATTTGTATAAATTGAAGTGATGTCTGAAAGCAGCCAAAAATATATAATTTTGTCAGACCTCTTCTGGAATACAGTGTCCAGTTCTGGGCACCACATTTTAAAAAAGACACATCGAAAAACTGGAGCAAGTTCAGAGAAGAGCAACCAGGATGGTGACTGGTCTGCAAACAATGTCCTACTAGGAAAGGTTAGAGGATCTGGGAATGTTTAGCTTGCAAAAAAGAAAGCTAAGAGGAGACTTAATAGCTGTCTACAAATATCTGAAGGGCTGTCACAGTGTAGAGGGATCATCCTTATTCTCATTTGTACATGGAAACACGAGAAGCAATGGGATGAAACTGCAAGGGAGAAGATACAGATTAGATATTAGACAAAACTTTTTGACAGTTAGGGTGATCAATGAGTGGAGCAGGAGCCACGAGAGGTGGTGAGTTCTCCTTCAATGGAGGTCTTCAAACAGAGGCTGGACAGACATCTGTCTGAGATGGTTTAGTGCAGGGGTCTCAAAAAAGCTGGCCGCATGCGGCCCCTCCAGTTTCTTCATGCGGCCCGCAGGCTGCTGGCTTCTGATAGGCAGGCGGCTGGCATTGGTATTGATGCGTGCAGAGAGCGGGTCTCTGCACGGCAATACACTGAACTAAAGCGCAGATGTCCGGGCTCCTGGACCGGGCAGCGATCGTCAAGGGGGTCTATGGTGCCTGCGCCCCACATGTGCAGAAAGGACTCCGAGGGAATGGAGGACAGGTGAGAAGAATTTTTTTTTCTCTCTGTTATGTGTATGTGAAGAATGGCACAGGGGACATATCCCCAATATGGGGACCTGGATGGGGACATAGCTGCAGTATGGAGACCTGAATGGCATAGCTGCAGTATGGGGACCTGGATGGGGACATAGCCGTAATATGAGGACCAGGATGGGGACATATCTACAATAAGGGGATCTGGATGGGGACATATCTACAATAAGGGGACCTGGATAGGGACATATCCCCAATATGGGGACCTGGATGGGGACATATCCGCAATATGGGGACCTGGATGGGGACATATCTGCAATATGGGGACCTGGATGGGGACATATCTGCAATATGGGGACCTGGATGGGGACATAGCTGCAATATGGGGATCTATCTGCAATATGGGGACCTGGATGGAAACATAACTACAATATGGGGACCTGAATGGGGGACGTTACAACAAGATGGGGACCTGGATGGGGGACATTACGACAAGATGGGGACCGGGATGGGCACATTGCTACAAGAATGGGACCAGGATGGGAACATTACTTCAAGATGAGGACCAGGATGGGGCATTACTACAAGATGAGGACCAGGATGGGACTCATTACTACAAGATGGGGACATTACTTCAAGATGAGGACCAGGATGGGGCATTACTACAAGATGAGGACCAGGATGGGGCATTACTTCAAGATGAGGACCAGAATGGGGCATTACTACAAGATGAGGACCAGAATGGGGCATTACTACAAGATGAAGACCAGGATGGGGCATTACTACAATATGAGGACCAGGATGAGGCATTACTACAAGATGAAGATGAGGACGAGGATGGGGCATTACTACAAGATGGGAACCAGGATGGGGCATTACTACAAGAAGGGGACCAGGATGGGGCTTTACTACAAGATGAGGACCAGTTCAAAAGGTGTATATAAAAAAATGGTATCACTAAAAATGTCACTTTGTCATGCAAAGAATACGGCCACCAAATTAAATTTTTTTTCCGTGTGCGGACCATATACCCAGCCGAGTTTGAGACCCCTGGTTTAGTGACTCCTGCATTGAGCAGGGGGTTGGACACGAGGACCCTGGAGGTCCCCTCCAACTCTAACATTCTAGGATTCTATGATATAATTTATTAAAGGGATTGTACATTTAATTATCTGCAAAAAACAGTCAATGATCTAAAATAACAAAACAAGTAACACTAGCCATAGTAGTAATTTTGAGTTTGACTAAGGCGCCCATAATTTTTGTGCCTTGATCCCCTGATCTAGAAGGAGTGCGATACTGGGGTTAAGTGCAGTTTCACCTGAATTTTGATATCAGCAGTAATTTTTTTTCCTTAACTAAATGAATGTTATTGACCTATTTAAAAACAAATGAGCAAAATATGCAGTAAAACAAGACACCTGGGATTTAATGATTTATTAGGGAGATTGCTGAGGGCTGTCTGTCACAATGCTTAGTGACACTGCTGCCACTTCTCTCTGTAAGTGAGTGATCCTACCGGGCGCAGCCATTATAGCAATTCTCATCTGCACTGTCATTTCACCCTCGTTCCTTACTATATTTTATTTAGCTTTCCTATAGTAAAATGATGCCAGGCTGACATTGATTCTCCTTCCTAGAAAATAATTTCTCAAACTTATATAGGGTTAATATTGAACAGAATACCGGTGGCAAAAAAAAAATTGCTTGTAATATAGTATATATGTTTTATTGTTTATTAATTATTTATACCAATTGGAATAATTTTTTCCATTACACCATGTTATTCTCATTAACCCAGTCCATATCTGCCACATTAGACTGCAACTCCGCAAGATCAGTAATGCAACAGTAACAGTCTATTCTAGCCCAATTCACTTCATTCCCAATTTGACTTTTCCAGTTTTTTTTAGACTTTGGGCTATGACTACTTGTTGCTTAAATGATATTCAATACTAGCACATAATGACATTGTGCCATGATGCAGCCATTGCCTTAGCATTTCATAGCTTATAAGGGTATTCACGCATACAACACTCGCAGTCCCAACAAGGACCGCCAAGTCTAGACCGGCCACGGGTCTTCTGATCCCCAAAATATGCTTATAAGACTGTTGAGTTTGGGGCAGGACACCCATGGCCCATCCAGACATCGCGGTTCTTACTCAGCTGTAAAACCAGCCTTAGGAAAAAAAAAATCCGCCAAATAAAATTTAGGCTCAGTTCACACATAGTTTTGTTAACGTGCATTTTAGAGTAGATCCACACATCAAAGAGTATTTAAAGTGGGAATGTTAGTATTTAAACTAACAGGTGGTGTTAAGTTGGGCTGAAGTGCTACTTGCCATAATTTTTTTACCTGCTGTAAATGCCGCTGTTCTTCTGAATCCGGCGATGTTTTTCGTTTCTTCCTGCGCCTCTGCATTCCTGAGATATGGCCCATTTCTTCCCTCTATATAAATCTAATCTTTTTAAGCCTAGTGGGCATGGTTCTGAACTCTTTTCTGTGGGCGTCTTCTTGAAGACCACGCCTACTTGACTAGAAAGACCAGATTTTTATACAGGGAAGAGAGGGCCATATCTCAGAAACAGAGAGGGGCTGGAACAAAAGAAAAACATTGCCGGATTCAGCAGAACAGCGGCATTTGCATCCAGGGCTGCCACCAGGAATTTCAGGGCCCCATACTGTCAAAATTTTCGGGCCCACTTGAGACTTCGCCCAGGCCACATACAAGGGACAAATACCGTCGCACCATGACCAGACCACATATTACCACCACATACAAGGAACGAATACCGCCACACCGTGACTAGATCACATATTACCAACACATAGTGACCGAATAATACCACATACAAGGAACAAATACTGCCACACCGTGACCAGACCAGATGTTACCATCACATAGTGACCACATAATGCCACATACAAGGAACAAATACCAGCACACCATGACCGACCACATATTATTATCACATAGTGACCAAATAATACCACATACAAGAGCAAATACCTCCACACCATGGCTGGACCACATATTACCATCACATAGTGACTGAATACTACAATACTGATCATTAATAAAAAAAAAATACTAATATTACCATAAGTGCCATTATACACAGGAGCTCTGTATATAGTGTCAGTGTAAAGGTATTACAGTGATCACCAGTGACAGTTCAACAGTGTCCAGAGCACATTCCCCAATTTTTCCTCAGCTTCTGCACTACATCAAATGAAGAAAAAAAAGCGATTTAGTGTCGCCCTGCACAGTAACAGGACCCCCCCCCCACTGAAAACAGTATCCTCAAAAATAAAATACATGATAGCAGTAATAATATCCCTTAAATAGCCCATACAGTAATAATGTCCCACATCCTGCTCCCATATGTACTCCATTCTGGACCCCACATGTCTCATTTCTGGCCCATTGTGTTCTCCCATTCCTGGCCCCTTGTGTTCTCCCATTCCTGTGGTCTCCTTCCTGCCCCCATTTGTCTCCATCCTGCCCCCATGTCTCTCCATTTTGCCCCATGTCATCTCCCATTCTGCCCCTTGTCATCTCCCATTCTGCCCCATGTCCTCTCCCATTCTGCCCCCATGTCATCTCTCATTCTGCCCCGTGTCATCTCTCATTCTGCCCCTGTGTCATCTCCCATTCTGCCCCTTGTCATCTCCCATTCTGCCCCATGTCATCTCCCATTCTGCCCCCATGTCATCTCTTATTCTGCCCCCGTGTCATCTCTCATTCTGCCCCTGTGTCATCTCCCATTCTGCCCCCATGTCATCTCCCATCCTGCCCCCATGTCATCTCCCATTCTGCCCCCGTGTCATCTCTCATTCTGCCCCCGTGTCATCTCTCATTCTGCCCCTGTGTCATCTCCCATTCTGCCTCCATGTCATCTCCCATTCTGCCCCGTGTCATCTCCCATTCTGCCCCCGTGTCATCTCCCATTCTGCCCCCGTGTCATCTTCCATTCTGCCCCCTTGTCATCTCCCATTCTGCCCCTTGTCATCTCCCATTCTGCCCCATGTCATCTCCCATTATGCCTCCATGTCATCTCCCATTCTGCCCCCGTGTCATCTCCCATTCTGCCGTGTGTCATCTCCCATTCTGCCCCCGTGTCATCTCCCATTCTGCCCCCGTGTCATCTCCCATTCTGCCCCGTGTCATCTCCCATCCTGCCCCCATGTCATCTCCCATCCTGCCCCATGTCATCTCTCATCCTGCCCCCGTGTCATCTGCCATCCTGCCTCCGTGTTGTCTCCCATTCTGTCCCCGTGTCATCTCCCATTCTGCCACCGTGTCATCTCCCATCCAGCTCCCATGGCATCTCCCATCCTGCCCCGTGTCATTTCCCATCCTGCCCCCTGTCATCTCCCATTTTGCCCCCGTGTCATCTCCCATTCTGCCTCCATGTCATCTCCCATTCTGCCTCCATGTCATCTCCCATCCTGCCCCCATGTCATCTCCCATCCTGCCCCATGTCATCTCTCATCCTGCCCCCGTGTCATCTGCCATCCTGCCTCCGTGTTGTCTCCCATTCTGCCCCCGTGTCATCTCCCATTCTGCCACCGTGTCATCTCCCATCCTGCTCCCATGGCATCTCCCATTCTGCCCCGTGTCATTTCCCATCCTGCCCCCTGTCATCTCCCATTTTGCCCCCGTGTCATCTCCCATTCTGCCCCCGTGTCATCTCCCATCCTGCCCCCGTGTCATCTCCCATCCTGCCCCCGTGTCATCTCCCATCCTGCCCCCGTGTCATCTCCCATCCTGCCCCCGTGTCATCTCCCATCCTGCCCCGTGTCATCTCCCATTCTGCCCCCGTGTCATCTCCCATTCTGCCCTGTGTCATCTCCCATCCTGCCCCCGTGTCATCTCCCATCCTGCCCCCGTGTCATCTCCCATCCTGCCCCCGTGTCATCTCCCATCCTGCCCCCGTGTCATCTCCCATCCTGCCCCGTGTCATCTCCCATCCTGCCCCCGTGTCATCTCCCATTCTGCCCCCGTGTCATCTCCCATTCTGCCCCCGTGTCACCTCCCATCCTGCTCCCATGGCATCTCCCATTCTGCCCTGTGTCATTTCCCATCCTGCCCCCTGTCATCTCCCATTTTGCCCCCGTGTCATCTCCCATTCTGCCCCCGTGTCACCTCCCATCCTGCCCCCGTGTCATCTCCCATCCTGCCCCCGTGTCATCTCCCATCCTGCCCCCGTGTCATCTCCCATCCTGCCCCGTGTCATCTCCCATTCTGCCCCCGTGTCATCTCCCATTCTGCCCCCATGTCATCTCCCATTCTGCCCTGTGTCATCTCCCATCCTGCCCCCGTGTCATCTCCCATCCTGCCCCCGTGTCATCTCCCATCCTGCCCCCGTGTCATCTCCCATCCTGCCCCCGTGTCATCTCCCATCCTGCCCCCGTGTCATCTCCCATCCTGCCCCCGTGTCATCTCCCATCCTGCCCCGTGTCATCTCCCATCCTGCCCCCGTGTCATCTCCCATCCTGCCCCCGTGTCATCTCCCATTCTGCCCCCGTGTCATCTCCCATTCTGCCCCCGTGTCACCTCCCGTCCTGCCCCCGTGTCACCTCCCGTCCTGCCCCCGTGTCATCTCCCATCCTGCCCCCGTGTCATCTCCCATCCTGCCCCCGTGTCATCTCCCATTCTGCCTACATGTCATCTTCCATTCTGCCCCCATGTCATCCCCATTCTGCCCCCATAGTGCGGCTTTACAAAAAAGTTAAAAAAAAAGTTGCTCCTTACCTGGCCGCCGGTCCAGCGGCGACTCTCCTTCGTCGATCTGAGGCACGGACGCCAGCCAGTCACAAGTTGGCAGTGATGTCATACGCCGGCGACGTGCTCGCTGATGTCAGCTGCCGGCCTGTGAATGGCTGGTGGTTGTTGAAGACTCCCGCACAGCAATAGATTTCAAGTGAACGTGCACAAGTTCAGTTCGCTGGGGCCCGGTGAGCAGAGGGGGTCCCCGTCCGGGCCCCTCTGCTCACCGGGCCCCATACGCCAGTAAGAGCAGTAATGTCCTGATGGCGGCCCTGTTTACATCAGGTAAAAATAAATGACATATTCATAGCAAATGACATATCCTGTTTAAGGAATGCCTCGTCTAAGTTTACGCTGTCTAGAAAATACACAGGATTAGTAAAACCGCACTGTAGTGATAAAAAAGCACTACTGAAGCAATATGAATAATTTCACGCCATATATCAATGGATTGCACTCCATATAATGATGTAAGTACAGAAGAAATAGTACCAAACAACAGTGCCAGCTAAAACAGGCCGGACCTGATATAGACTTTTCCTACATGAAAAAGTTTAACATTGTGCCTCGAATCTATGTCCTTTCACATTCTGAGTTAGTATGGAGCCAATAAACAGGATGCATAAAAAGCTTAAGATAGAAACAAAATGAGCATATACCCTGTTGTAAGTACCGTAAGTAAAAAGTAATAGTGCATATAAATAACATAGGGTCCTTAGTAAACACAGTTTTTGATCAAGGAAAGCGTAAAAGCCATCCCACCTCGACAATGTGTACCCAATCAGGACAGTCCTATACTAACTCTAATATTAATACCTTACCATGTGTCAAAAACTAACTTAATGTAAATAAGGGCAGAGCAGGACTGGATCTCGACTGTGGACACCCAGCAATGGGAAGCCATATAAATGTAATGCTTAGCTCAAAGAAAGGGAGGTCACACATTTGTTTGCACTGAATACAAGAATCTAAAGCAAAACAAAAAAAAGTTGAGCCGGAGTATAAATTGGTATGAATGCAATGTATAAGAGCATGTTCACACTGGCCATTAAACAAGCAACACCTAATATAGAAACAAAATGAGCAAAACCCTTACTGTAAGTAAGTAAAATGTAATAGTACATATAAATAACACACGGTACTTAGTAAACACTGTTTTTGATCAAAAGAAGCGTAAAAGCCATTCCACCATGTCAAGGTGCACCCAAATTGGGACGGTCCTATTCTCTAATATTAAAACTTTTAGGACGCATAATTTATGGGGCAATGTTTGCATACCTACAATTCATAGAAGGATTATTTTATCTGGATTCTGTGGTACGGTGCCATATGGACAAGGGTGGACATATCATTGGTAAACGAGGCTCACTTCCACCTTCAAATCAACAAGCAGGTCCTGTCACAGACACAAAGAGGGGCCCATACACTGTTCTTGCACATGGGCCCTCTTCCGTCTGTGTCCACCACTGCGCATGGAGGTACACGGTACTCCTTGATCAGCAATGAGGCCTCCGTGTACATAACTCTACAGGTCTATTACAGGACATACACCAAAAACAAATAGTCTGAATGCATTCAGTTCATTCCGAGCAAAAAGAGTGCCAATATTGATATACAGCACAGATTTTGGCAAACTGGAATCATCATTATGAAAGCAATAAAGCACATTTGCATTATAACCATTTGCAGAAAAAATAAAACATCTGCAAGTGAAGGAGATTTCCGTAATTGAAGCTTTACATGCTCAGTGCATCTAAACCAGTGAAACGGGTTAATGACAGCAGAGTGTGGCGAGAGAGCTTTCCAGTATGACTGTGTTTTGTAAGTCCCTGATCTCTTTCAGCTTCCCAGGTGTCTCTGGGACCATCTGTTTCAAGAGCATCTTTTTTTTTTCTTTTTTTTCCCCAACATTCAGCATTTTACACGTCCCCACAGACAACACTCACCATGTCTTCCTATTGTCTTTGGCGATTCTGAATTTGCTGAGCTTGGCCTAGAGGGAGTAGGTGCCACCGGTGGATGGGGGGTGAGTGTGTTGGAGGGGTGATCTTCTGCACTTAGCAAAATCACAAATCTGTAGACAAAATCTATCTGTTAAAGAACTGCTCAATATATTCCATCTCCTAAAATAACTAGGGTTGTGCTCCATGTATAAACCTGCAGAGTTTGCCGAATCCCTATTCCTTTAAATTCCCATTGTCTCCAACAAATTGTTACATTGACTAATGATCATCCTGATTACTAAGGCTTAGATTATTACATTTGCTATGTTGCATACTTTTAATACAGGTAAATGTGAGTTTAGAATACAAATATAATGAGTTCACTAGATTTTTTTTTATGTAAACTGAGTACCTCCTCTAATTTCCGCTGCTTCACTGATTCAGGAACATTTTTCCTTTTATTCTGTGCCCCTCTGTTTCAAAGCTTTGTCCCCGAGTAATAAAAACGAAAATTTTCCCTTCAACCACCTGTGTGTGTATAATAGAACTTCTCTGTGGGCGTTTGCTTTTAAACCTCTGACACTGGCCAATCAAAACACAGCCATGTTATAGAGGGGAAAAAACACTCCACAGTCGCTGCACTGCTTCACGCTATTGGAGCATAGAAGAGCTGGAGAACAGGAGTGTCAGACCCGACTATGTTAAAGGCAGTGCACTGTGCTGCTTTTCTCCTGTGTTCTGGTTCTCTAACGCTACTGCTGTCCTGTGTTCTGGTTCTCCTGCACTGCAGCTCTCCAGTGCTCCGGTACTCCAGCACTGCTGCTCTCCTGTGCTCCAGTACTCTAGCACTGCTGCTCTCCTGTGCTCCGGTACTCCAGCACTAATGCTCTCCTGTGCTCCGGTACTCCAGCACTGCTGCTCTCCTGTGCTCCAGTTCTTCAGCACTGCTGATCTCCTGTGCCTCCTTTCTCCAGCACTGCTGCTCCCCTGTGCTCCAGTTTTCCAGTACTGCTGCACTCCTGTGCTCCGGTACTCCAGCACTGCTGCTCTCCTGTGCTCCGGTACTCCAGTACTGCTACTCTCCTGTGCTCCTTTACTCCAGCACTGCTGCTCTCCTGTGCTCTGGTACTCCAGCACTGCTGCTCTCCTGTGCTCCGGTACTCTAGCACTGCTGCTCTCCTGTGCTCCGGTACTCCAGCACTGCTGCTCTCCTGTGCTCCGGTACTCCAGCACTGCTGCTCTCCTGTGCTTCCGGTACTCCAGCACTGCTGTTCTCCTGTGCTTCCGGTACTCCAGCACTGCTGCTCTCCTGTGCTTCCGGTACTCCAGCACTGCTGCTCTTCTGTGCTCCGGTACTCCAACACTGCTGCTCTCCTGTGCTCCAGTTCTCCAGCACTGCTGCTCTCCTGTGCCTACTTTCTCCAGCACTGCTGCTCTCCTATACTCCTGTTTTCCAGTACTGCTGCTCTCCTGTGCTCCTGTTTTCCAGTACTGCTGCTCTCCTGTGCTCCTGCTCTCCAGTACTGCTGCACTCTTGTGCTTCGGCACTCCAGCTCTGCTGCTCTCCTATACTCCTGTTTTCCAGTACTGCTGCTCTCCTGTGCTCCTGCTCTCCAGTACTGCTGCACTCTTGTGCTTCGGCACTCCAGCACTGCTGCTCTCCTGTGCTCCTGTTTTCCAGTACTGCTGCTCTCCTGTGCCTCCTTTCTCCAGCACTGCTGCTCTCCTGTGCTCCTGTTTTCCAGTACTGCTGCTCTCCTGTGCTCCTGTTTTCCAGTACTGCTGCTCTCCTGTGCTTCGGCACTCCAATAGCAGGAACTGTTGAGTGAGAAGACATTGAGCCAGGCTGCAGCTGTGATCTTCTTTGTGGGCATTTGCTTTTACCCCTTTATGACATGGCAGTGCTTTGTTTTGTGGAGAAATAAAGGAGAAAAAGCAAACGTCCACTGTGGTATACGCCCAGGTGGTTGAAGGGAAAATCTGCATCTTTATTACCAAGGGACATAACTTTGAAACTGAGGGGCACAGAAGAAAAAGAAAAACTTTTCAAGAATTAACGGAGCAGCGGCAAATAAACAAAAAACAACAGTGAAAGGTTCTCTTCAAGGCTATGAAGTTTTTTTGGTGCAAGTGGTGCAAGGACGAAGGTTCCCGGTAGGAATGGGATAAATCAACAAAGCTGATGAACAAACCCGCACTCGGAGTGATATTTTATAGATCTGTTTAATTAAAAGTAAACTCTACTTTGAAGCAGTTTGGGGACTTTGGGATGTTTATTGGGAACAGAAAGATTTCTCTGGATGACCACCTCGATTTTGGAAATACGGCACAAAGCTATACCAGTTTTCTTACTTTTCTTTTAGAAGTAAGCTCCACTTTTCCCCTTTGTGTCTTCGTCTTGTCTTATCTTTTGGGTATTAAGCTTTTGGATATGCATTTCCATGTTTTTATTTCTTAATTTTGAGTTTACTCTATATTATTGAATTGGATTAAGTGTAATTTGACAATTTTTTGGATTTATATTGTAGAATCCAGTGAATGTAAAGTTAAAAAAAAAAGTAAACTCCACCCATTTAAAAACAGGACATCCTGGAAAAAATAGCAAAAGCCTACGCATTTCGAGCCAACATTTGTGAGCAATTCTTATTCATCATTGTAAAGGGGCCTCATTTGCTGAGACCAGCTCAGAACATGACCTCAGTGTCACACACCAGTGTCGGGTATCCCGGTCTCCACTTCCTTTCTCCTGGGTCCGCTGCCCTCAGTTGGGCTCAGCATCAGAGTGGATCTATGACATCATCTCCCTAGACCATTTAAGGACCATTGATGAACATTTGTGTCTTGAGATGAAGACTCCTAGCCATGTGTGTGGTGTGCTCCACCACCTGTGCATTTTGTGTTTGTGCTTGCATTCATCTCTGCTGGGTTCCATTACATCTGTACTGCTGACCCTGAGATTCCTGGTGAGCCTTTACAGTCCTTGCTGCCCACGTACCTTCCTGCTTGCTGCATCAACGCCAACGATCCATGTGCCCACACAGACCTAAGGCTTAGAGGATCCACCTCACCTGGTGAGCCCTAACACTTAGAACCATTCCTGCAGAAGAGGATTTGTGAGGTCAGTCACTGATGTTTAGGCGACGCCGAGCTCACAATCTCTGTTCTAGTTCATCCCAAAGGTGTTGGATGAGGTTGAGGTCAAGGATCTGTGCAGACGGTCATGTTCTTCCATCAAACTTCCCCCAACCAAGTCTTTATGGACTATGCTTTTTGCACTGGGAGATGCAAGATGGAAGTTACAATTGTCAACAATATCTTTTAGGATTTCCCTTCACTGGAATTAAGAGGTCTCGACCGACTCCTGAAAAACAAGACTATATTATCCTCCTCCACCAAACTGTACAGAGGCACAATGCAGTCAGGCGGGTAACGTTCTCTGGGCATTAACCAAACCCAGAGTAATCCATCAAACGTTAGGTACAGAAGTTTGATTCAACACTGCACAGAACACGCTTCATCCAGAGTCCAGTGGTGGCGGCTTTACACCACTCCATCTGACGCTCGGCATTGTGCTTGGTGATGTAAGGTTGCTCGGCCATGAAGCTCCCCGGGGACCGCAGCTTTTGAACACCAGAAGATGTCTGGACTCTGCAGTTATGGAGTCAGCAGAGCGTTGGTGACGTTTCTGCCCTCTGCTCCTCAGCACTCAGCCCCCCGCTCTATAATGTTACGGGGTCTCCACTTCGTGGATGAATTGCTGCGGTTCCTTCCACTCTCAATAATATCACTCACAGATGATGGGGGAAGATTTGGAAGGGAAGAAATGTAATGAGTGGACTTGTTACCCCGGTGGCTCCTATTACAGGACTGCGCTGGTATTAATGAGCTCCGCACCAAAGGCCGTTGTGTCACATGTTAGTAAAGACAGACAGTACAGTGGAGGGGCCGGATGTTATACACCAGAGGCGCGGGAGGCGGATATTATACACTGGAGTACAAGGGGACGGATGCTATACACAGGGGGAACAAGGGACTGAAGGTTATACACCGGGGGGGGGGCTAGGGACCGGAGGTTATACACCAGGGGCGGCGAGGAACTGGAGGTTATACACTGGGGGTGCGAGGGCCTGATGTTATACACCAGGTGGCGAGGGACTGGAGGTTATACACTGGGGGCAAGGGGCCGGAGGTTATACACTGGGGGGTAAGGGACTGGGTGTTTTACACCAGGTGGCAAGGATTCCGGATGTTATACATTGGGGGTGAGGGGTCGGAGGTTATACACCGGGGGCGAGGGGCTGAAGGTTATACACCGGGGACGGGGGAGGCGGATGTTATACACTGGGGTACAAGGGGGCGGGTGCTATACACCGGGGGGGGCGGGGGCGAGGGACCAGAGGTTGTACACCAGAGGTGCGAGGGGCCGGATGTTATACACCAGGTGGAGAGGGACTGGTGGTTATACACTGGGGGGCGAGGGGCCGAAGGTTATACACTGGGGGGTAAAGGGCCGGATTTTATACACCAGGGGGCAGGGGAGGCGGATGTTATACACTGGAGCACAAGGGGGCGGATGCTATACACCGTGGGTGGCGAAGGACCGGAGATTGTACACCAGGGGTGTGAGGGGCCTGATGTTATACACTGGGGCACAAGGGGGCGGATGCTATACACCGTGGGTGGCGAAGGACCGGAGATTGTACACGAGGGGTGTGAGGGGCCTGATGTTATACACCTTGGGCGAGGGGCTGGAGGTTATACACCGTGGGTGGCGAAGGACCGGAGATTGTACACCAGGGGTGTGAGGGGCCTGATGTTATACACCTTGGGCGAGGGGCTGGAGGTTATACACTGGGTGGCGAGGGGCCGGAGGTTATACACTGGGGGGTAAGGGGCTTGATTTTATACATCAGGGACGAGGGACCGGAAGTTATACATGTGGGGGCGAGAGGCCAGATTTTATACACCTGTGGGGCGATGGGCTGGAGATTATACACAACGTGAAAGTACACAGGTCTTATGATAAAAGTTTAGGTGTATGGTGGTGTTGAGAAGTACCTAAAAGGGATCTAATTGTAATAGTTCCCTGGGAATCCTATTCCCTTGATAACACTACAGAGAAGGCGGCCTGTGTGATGCAGTTTATATATTGTCATAAAACAGCACGTGGTCTTCTGATGATGATGTCTCTGTCGTAATGCACAGGACAGATCCTAAAAAAGACAAATTCCAATAATAAGACTGTGAGGAGTTTTCTATTCATGTGATTCCCTAATGAATTCTCAAAGGTTCATAGAGATAAACCTACATTTTAAGGCTTAATATGGAGAAACTCTTCAAAAACATTGATTCTTTTCTGACAATGTCCAACCATAGTTTCAAGAGTGCTATCAAATACTTCCCTTAAAAAAAATCACTCGGGTTCATGGTTTAATGAATTTGGTCCTTAGAGGATCACAGTAGAGTTAACACCATTCTGAAGTCCACCGAACATTGTTCTGAGCCCCTTCAAATGGCTATTGAAGAAATTTCTATTGTATAGTGGCGGGTGGAGATTATGAATTGGTAGCTAACTACTGCCATCCAGAGGCCAGAGTCAGTTTCACACTCACCGTCTTCAGTAAAATAGTACCAGATCAGATAAGAAGGAGCAGATTTTTAAAAAAATGCTACTATATAAAAATACATAAAATCTGTCTTGATGTGTCGTATTCATGACAATAGTACATTTTACGAGAAAAATCAATAATTATGTTTTACCTTAGCAATTAAAGGTGTATTCTCAAATTGGTAACATTTCTTCCCATCCCTGAGATATGAGATAACTTTCTGATTGCTGGAGGTTTGACCACTGGGACCTACACTGATCCTGAGAACCAGGACTCTAAAGAGCCCAATGTGAAAGGAGCATTGATCGATTATACGCATGCCGCAACATTCATGCTTAATAGGACAGCCGGAGATAGCCGATCGACCCTGCTCCATTCACACGGGGCTCAGCCATCGGACCCACAGCACTCAACTATATCTGGTGGTTCCTTTAAGAATGAATGGACCAACAGTACTCAGAATCGACCACCGCTCCATTCATACACAGCTCAGGATTGGTGGGGGTCCTAGCGGTCGGACCCACAGCACTCAACTATATCTGGTGGTTCCTTTAAGAATGAATGGACCAACAGTACTCAGAATCGACCACCGCTCCATTCATACACAGCTCAGGATTGGTGGGGGTCCTAGCGGTCGGACCCACAGCACTCAACTATATCTGGTGGTTCCTTTAAGAATAAATGGACCAACAGTACTGAGAATCGACCACCGCTCCATTCATACACAGCTCAGGATTGGTGGGGGTCCTAGCGGTCGGACCCACAGCACTCAACTATATCTGGCGGTTCCTTTAAGAATGAATGGACCAACAGTACTGAGAATCGACCACCGCTCCATTCATACACAGCTCAGGATTGGTGGGGGTCCTAGCGGTCGGACCCACAGCACTCAACTATATCTGGCGGTTCCTTTAAGAATGAATGGACCAACAGTACTGAGAATCGACCACCGCTCCATTCACACACGGCTCAGGATTGGTGGGGTTCCCAGTGGTTGAACCTACAGCACTCAACTATATCTGGCGGTCCCTTTAAGTATGAGTCGACCAACAGTGCGCAGAATCGATCACCGCTCCATTTCCACACGGCTCGGGATTGGTGGGGGTCCTAGCGGTCGGACCCGCAGAGCTCAACTATATCTGTTGGTCCCTTTAAGAATGAATGGACCAACAGTACTGAGAATCGAAGACTGCTCCATTCACACACGGCTCAGGATTGGTGGGGGTCCCAGTGGTTGAACCTACAGCACTCAACTATATCTGGGGGTCCCTTTAAGTATGAATGGACCAACAGTGCGCATTATCGATCACTGCTCCATTCACACAGGGTTCAGGATTGGTGGGGGTCCCAGCGGTCGGACCCACAGCGCTCAACTATACCTGGCGGTCTCTTTAAGAATGAATGAAACGACATTGCGCATAATCGACCCCCGCTCCATTCACATGGGGCTCGGAATTGGTGGGGGTCCTAGCGGTCAGACCTGAAGCGATCAGGAAGTTAATAACTTCTAAACTTGAAAATACCCCTATAAGACGCCATTTGTGCACCAAATACTAGATGCTTACTTAGACCATTGAATATCCTTTTCCTTTTGCATTGCCGGGATAATAAAAAAGCTGGATGTAACTTAATTCCAATAATTTAATGAGAGACACGTACTTACATATACATACACAAGCACAACGTTACCTGATGCGTAGAGTAACTGTCACCTTTCCTGACATTCTCCCTGAAATAACAATTCTGGATCTTATCTTCATTCTGCTCTTGTTCCTCCTAGAAATTTATGAATAAATTGACATCAGGGTGTTGCATTTCTTCTTGTCCAGCAGGTATGCCCATACATTGGCGGCACTGATTGGACAATGTCTATCGGTGTACGGACACGCTCCCATCTGATAGCAGCTATTTATAAATTTGCTACTATCAATAACTGAGGAAGAGTACAAAATACTCCAAAATTAACATATTATGGGAAAAAGTATAATTTTCTACAACACCCGTCAGCCATCAGTCTGGAATATTTTAATACTCACCTTTATTCACTTTGAAGAAACCCGAGCTGTTGAAGAAGTGTAATACTACATAGGGGACATTCAGATACATGGCCAGGGGTATAACAATCACATTTGCAAAGGGTGCGACCACGACTGGGTCTGGAGGAGAGAGGAACCTCAATGCTATTTTAAACTGCATGGGCATCCCCAGGACACAGATCCAGTGGGGTACTATGGTGGAGTTGAGGCCAATGACCTCCGCTCTTCTCCAGAGGCCCAGAGCAGAGGACGTCAGCTTCCCATCGAAGGAGGCGCAGCGATGTCACTGCATTGTGCCGCCAACGCCGGGCAGGAAGACGATCAGGTGAGAATCGCTTTATTAGTAATACAGAGGTTTTCACTGGCATGGCGGCTAAAGTCAGTAGTTGTGTGGAGGCATTATTAATGGAGGGGAGAGTAAACATGAAAACTGTGTGGGAACAAAAAGGGATGGTACTGTTGTATGGGGGGCAAAGAGGGGAACTTTGCTAATGTATTGGAGCACAGAGGGAGCCATTACCACTGTATGGAGGACATAAAGAGGGTCATTACTATTGTATAGGGGCCACAAAGGGGGTATTACTACCACGTGGTGGCACAAGGGGGGATTTTATTTTTGCTTAAACTGTGTGAATGGTGGAACGTTTGCTGTGCAGGGCACTAGTGGGACACTGTAGTGTTTGTGGAGAAGTGGGCAGGAAGATTGAAAAACATTTAGCCAAAGATGTCTGTACATTACACTCTAAAAGATGAGTCTTGGCAAGGAGAAGTCATTATGGAGGTGTGTGCCGGATAGAGAAGAAAAAGAAAAGTAAATATTTTAATTTGAGAAGATGCTACCTGTGAGTCACTGAATTGCATTCACTGGAAAAGTGTGCAGGACACCTGTTCAGAATGGTTATCTGTCTCTGTATAGTGTCTGGTGGTAATATTGATTTTTGTATAGTGGGTTTTATTCAGTGACAGTATGGTGGTATTACTCAGTCACTACTGTGTATGATGTGAAGACGTAGCATGGCAGTATTATTTGGGACTTGTATTCTGAGAATATTGTTTTTTCATTAAAGGGAATCTGTCAGAAGGATCAACCCTCCTGCGCTGTTTATATGGGCATGCAGGTTATAGAAATCTGAATAAAATGACACCTTGATATCTGCAATCCGATGTCTTATTCCGTGGTTTTCTTAATATGTAAATGAGCTGTTAAGATCTATGAGGCGGACATAGATCACCCTGAGAATGTTCCTCCAGATATTATTTTATATGGAAGGAGGTGTTACCAGTGTGAGACATGTAATAACTGACAGTCCACTCTCTTGATCTACATGTCTCACACTTGAAACTCTTCCTATCATTTACAATAACCTCTGGAGGCAGATTCTCGGGGAGATCTATGTCCGGCCCATAGATCTTAACGGCTCATTTACATATTAAGAATATCTGGATTTCTCTGGAATAAGACATCAGATTGCAGATATCAAGGTATCATTTTATTCAACTTTTTATGACCTACATGCCCATATATTTTATTTATTTATTTTAATCACTTATATAGAACTATTAATTCCATAGCGCTTTACAGACATCACCACTGTCCCCATATACAAATAAAAAAACAAAGTAGCACTTTGCAACGCTAAGTATGCGAACATGAAATATATGAGATTAGAATAGCATTACAGCTCTAGAAAATAGACATAACTGAGAAATCTTAGCGCATAAATTGGCCAATTAATGTGTACCAGGTAGTCATGATAAGGCGTTTCTCGTTATACCAGGACCCTGCCAATGTGAACTCCTCTCTAAGAGACAAAAGTCTGCTTGTGTGTGGGAAAGCAAGTTCCTTCTGCAATGAAAACCGCATGTGGTCTAGAGGCCGATAGCTCAGTCAAAGCCTATACATATAAACAGAAAAAACTGACCGGCACTTCCAAAACAAGAAATAGGTGTGAACAGGTGGTTACTAGGAGCAGCTACCGCCATATTCAACTAAAAAACAAAGTTGAACTCTGCAACACTAATTATGCAAACATGAAATATGTGAAATTTGAATAGCATTACACACCTATTTCTTGTTTTGGATGTGCCGGTCAGTTTTTTCTGTTTATCATCACTGTCCCCATTGAGTCTCAAAATCTACATTCCATATCAGTAGGTCTTTGGAGTGTCGGAGGAAACCCACGCAAACACGGGGAGAACATACAAACTCCTTGCAGATGTTGTACTTGGTGGGATTTGAACCCAGGACCCCAGCGCTACAAGTCTGCAGTGCTAACCACTGAGCCACCATACAGTGCTAACCACCGAGCCACCTCCTTAGGAGGGTTGATCCAACTGACAGATTTCCCTTAAAGGCACCTGTCACCAGGTTTGTCCCATATCAGATAAGACCAGCACCTTTCAGTCCTGATATACAGCATTCTAATATGCTTTATATATGCCCCCAATCCGGCCAGCAACAAAAGAAAAATATATTTTACAATACTCACCTACGGGGCCCTCTGGTCCGATAGGCGTCGCTGGTCTTGGTCCGATGCCTCCCTTAATAATAATAATTAATAATATTTTTTTATTTATATAGCGTCAACATATTCCGCAGCACTTTACAATTAAGCAGGGACATATACAGACAATATAAACAATACAATGTATCATATTTCAACAGTTGCAGGAGGAGTGCGGGCCCTGCTCGCAAGCTTACAATCTATATGGAAATGGGGGGAAACAATAGGTAGAACATGGTCATCAGCCAGTATTTGTCTAAGTACAGTTACCATGTGGTATTTGGTGCATGGAGGATGTGGAGACAGATGAATACGCAGGGGCAGATTAAGATTAACATTTAGGAGGGAACAGGGGAGAGTTAGGTTGGTGAGTTGAGGTGGTAGGCTTGTCTAAACAGATGTGTTTTGAAAGCACGTTTGAAGACATGGGGGCTAGATATCAGTCTGATCGTTTGGGGCAGTGCATTCCAGAAAACTGGCGCGGCACGAGAGAAGTCGATACAGAGATGGAGGTGCGAGGTTCGGATTAAGGAGGATGTTAGTGTTAGATCAGTTGCAGAACGGAGGGCACAGGAGGGGCGATAGACAGAAATGAGGGATGAGATATAGGGTGGTGCAGAACTGTGGAGAGCTTTGTGGGTGAGAGAGATGAGATTGTATTGTATTCTGTGGTGAATGGGTAACCAGTGCAATGACTGGCACAGGGTAGGGGTGTTGGTGAAGCGGCCTGATAGCAATGCGACCCTGGCTGCCGCATTCAGGATGGATTGGAGAGGAGAGAGTTTGTTTAGAGAGAGACCGATTAGAAGAGAGTTGCAGTAGTCCAGACGAGAGTGAATAAGAGTGACAGTAAGAGTTTTTGCAGTATCAAAGGTGAGAAAAGGTCGGATTCTGAAGATGTTTTTAAGGTGCAGGTGACATGAGCGAGCGAGTGATCGGATATAGGGAGTAAAGGAAAGCTGTGTGTCAAATATGACTCCAAGACTGCAAGCGTGCTGCTGGGGAGCTATGGTGGCACCACCCAAGGAAATTGAAAAGTCAGGTATAGGTAGGTTAGTAGAGGGAGGAAAAATAAGGAGATCAGTTTTGGAGAGATTCAGTTTCAGATAGAGGGAGGACATGATGTTAGAGACAGCGGACAGACAATCTCTGGTATTTTATATTAGAGGGGGGTGATATCGGGTGAAGAGGTGTATAGTTGGGTGTCATCCGCATAGAGATGATATTGGAAACCAAATCTGCTAATGGTCTGTCCAATAGGGGCAGTATACAAGGAGAAGAGGAGGGGACCTAGGACTGATCCGTATGGAACCCCGATAGTAAGGGGAAGATTAGAGGAAGAAGAGCTGGCAAAAGATACCGTGAAGGAGCGGTCGGAGAGATAGGAGGAGAACTTGGAGAGGGCAGTGTCCTTGAGGCCTATAGAGCTTAGCATAGTGAGGAGGAGCTGGTGATCCACAGTGTCAAAAGCGGCAGAAAGATCCAGGAGAATCAGCAGGGAGTAGTGACCATTAGATTTAGCTGTTAGCAGATCATTAGAGACTTTAGTGAGGGCAGTTTCAGTAGAGTGTGAGGAGCGGAAACCGGATTGTAAAGGGTCGAGAAGAGAATTATCTGAGAGATAGCGGATTAGACTGGAGTGGAGGTTAAATATTTTAGTTAGGTGGGTAGTGACAGCTGGGGAAAGGGACTGAAGGATATGTGAGGGAACAGGGTCACTATTGCAGGTTGAAGGGCGAGAAGAAGCGAGGAGTCTGATCACTTCTTCTTCTGTAACCGGCTCGAAGATGGAAAGTGAACTTGAGGTGCGGGTGGGAAGTGGATCCAGACTCCGAGGGGATTTTTAAAGAATGTCTTGATGGATATGATTGTTTTTTTTTTGTAGGAGATAAGTGGCCAGTTCGTCAGCCTTAGGTTGGTGGCGGGGGTCTGTACTTCAGGGCTCAGGATGGAAGCGTTCAAAGAGTCATTTAGGATTGTTGGCTAGAGATGTGATGAGAGTGGTTAAGTAGACTTGTTTAGCCAGATGGAGAGCAGCGTTATAAGTTTTGAGCATGAACTTATAGTGGATAAAGTCTTCTGCTGAAAGTGATTTTCTCCACAGAGGCTCAGCACACCTTGAGCAGTGCTGGAGAAAATGTGTTTGCATCGTGTGCTAGGGCTGCCGTCTATGCCGGGTCATTCTGCGTGTAGCAGGTGCTGCTTCATCCAGGGCACTCTGCAATGTGTTGTTATAGTGTGACAATGCTGAGTCTGGACAGGAAAGGGAGAGGATGGGAGCTAAGGATGACTGTAGATTGTTCATAAGTTTCTGGGTATTAATGGCACGTAGATTTCTGTGTGTATGGTAAGCGGGGGTGTCCCGGGTGAGAAGACAGTCCTTGACAGAGAAGGAAAGAAAGTTGTGGTCAGAGAGTGGTAGAGGGGAGTTAGTAAAGTCATGCAGCAAGCAGAGTCGTGAGAATACCAGGTCCAGAGTATTCCCGTCTTCATGTGTAGGAGAGTTAGTAAACTGTGAGAGGCCGAATGAGGCAGTTAGAGAAAGAAGATGAGAAGCAGATGGGGAAAGCGGCTTATCAATGGGTATGTTAAAATACCCCATGATGAGAGTGGGAATATCACCGGATAGGAAGTGTGGAAGCCAGGTGGCAGGTTCTTTCGATGCATCGAAAGAAGAAAGGAGGCTCCGAATGAAGAGCAGCAACGCCCATCGGACTGGACCGCCCTGTAGGTGAGTATAATAAAAGGTCTTTTTCTTGTCTTGCCTGCCGGATCGGGGGCATATACACAGCATACAAGAATGCTGAATAGAAGGGATGAAAGATGGATTATCTCATTTGGGACAAAGCTGGTAACAGGTTCCCTTTAACTCTATAATTATGTTATTTAGAGATATATTCTCATATATTTTGAAAGGAACAAACATAACTTCATAGACCTTAACAAAACCGCTTAGTTCTGTGCATCTGAGCTGATCTGTTCTGGTTTGCAGAGTGTTGCAGACCCCTTCTATCCGCCTATGATGTCCATGTGCCCTAATAAGACATGGACGGGGGGTTATATTCATGATATGCCTCAATGTTTCTTGTTTTTTAAGTTGCAGTTAATTGGACATCAATGTCATGTATACATTTTTGCCACTTTGTTCATAAGCTTCAGATTTTTCACCTCCTTCTATAACCCATTGCTATTATCCTGAAACAAGACACACGATATATAAAAGTAACTGTTCTGTGGTGTGACCTGAGATGTGTACAGCCTCTACCTCTACTTTCTTTAAAAGTATTTTTTCCTTTCTGGTCTATGGATTTGTACTTTTTTTTTTGTCTTCTTTTTTTTTTTTTTTTTTTTTTTTTTTTATTAAAATGCTAATTAATGATACAGGTCTTCAGACATATTTAAAGAAGTGACAGATTTTTCCAGAGGGATTAATTAGATTTTGAATCTTTATATTCTTTAATATTTGCAGAAGGTTGAACATACGCTACATGACACTATTACATTGAAAGATGCTATGTAGTAGATAAGCAGTATGGCACTAGAGATGTCAGTTCTGTTTTCCCTTTGCTAATTGAGTTTTTGTTTAATTTGACTGTTCTTCTTTAATTTACCTGTAGTCGTTGAGGTGACTGAAAGGGGGGCTGATAATTTATCGTGTCTGGTGTGAGCAGAATATATAAAAATCGCAATAAAGGCTCGCGTATAAAAAATCCGTCCAATCCCGTTCCTGAAAAGTTGGATGAGTGGAATCCGTATGGTTGAATTTAGGTCATGCGAGTGTGCAATTATTTTCTCGTCTATCATCCATATGACATCCGTATGCAATGCGTTTTTAACATCATCTTTTACATACTATAATGCTCTATGTAACTTACAGCTAGTTTACAAAAGTAATAAAGCAATCTTATAGAAAGATATAGAAAGATATTAGATATATAAGATAGATGGCCATTAAGGGGTTAAAATTATAGACTGTTCATGTCTTTGTCAGTGGGAAAACTTACAAAAACAACAAGGGATCACATACTTATTTAGCCCACTGTGTATATATATCTATATATCTATATATATATATGTATATATATATATATATACACACAATGGGGAAAATAAGTATTTGATACACTGTCTATTTTGCAAGTTTTCCCACCTACAATGAATGGAGAGGTCTGTAATTTTTATCGTACGTACACTTCACCTGTGAGAGACACAATCTGAAAATAAAAAACAGTCAATCACGTTGTTTGATCTTTAAATAATCAAGTTGCATTTTATTGCATGAGATAAGTATTTGATCACCTACCAACCAGCAAGAATTCTGTCTCTCACAGACCTGTTAGTTTTTCTTTAAGAAGCCCTCCTTCTCTGTACACATTACCTGTATTAATTGCACCTGTTTGAACTCGTTATCTGTATAAAAGTCACCTGTCCGCACACTCAATCATACTCCAACCTCTCCATCATGGCCAAGACGAAAGAGCTGTCTAAGGACACCAGGGACAAAATTGTAGACCTGAACCAGACTGGGATAGGCTACAGGATAATAGGCAACATGAAAAACTTAAAAAGAAAGGATAAATACACATGAGGGTAGAAATTGTATTCATTATCATAAGTTAGTGCTGGGGAAATTCCCTACTACCAGCTCATGTGTACCCTGGACTAGTTGGAGACTCATCTGAGAAAATGCAGAAATTCGGAAGAAAGGCCGACAAAAGGAGTCCATAGTGGGTGTAAGTACTGAAAATATGACTTTATTGATGAAATATTAAAAATAGAAGGGTGGGAAAAACAACCAAATAGAAAAGCGTACGCAATTCCAAGTGACAGTATTTAAAGATAAATATCAATAAATAGAAATATCTGGCTAGATTGAGTACAATGATAATATAGGGTAAAAATAACAAATTCAAATATAGAAATAAGTATGATTGTTCATAAATATATTAGAACTCAAAGATAAAGTCCAACAGTGCATAGATCTATAGGAAGCCCTAAATGCCAGAGTCAAGTAGAATAGTCAAGGGATGACAATGTAACAGACAAAACATTAGGTATGTAGCTGTAAGCAACCTTGTAAGGGTAATATAGTGCAATTATTTAGGTGCCTAAAGTCCACAAGGTTACTGTTTGATATAACGTATGTAGCATCGGCGTCTCTGCCCCGTATTAGGCAGAGACGCCGTCCCTCTCACCTCCCCGCTCCTGGCGCGGCGTCCTCCTGCGCTTCTCTCCCCGCTGCTTCCGGCACGCGCTCCTTCCCCGGCAGTGTGTTTAGGGCGCGCGCGCGCGCGCTCCCCCTCTCTTATAGGGACCGCGCGCGCCGTCCTAAGGAGTCCCCGGCCAATTGCCGGAGGACCTCCCATATTTAAGACACCTCCTCCAAAATGGAGGTGCCCGAGCATTGTTGTTGCAAAGCCTTCACTCTGCTTCAGCCCTCAGGTCCCGTTACCAGTTACCAGCCAGTCACCTGCCAGATTCCTGCTTGTTGCCTGCCAGTCACCTGTCGGATTCCTGCCTGTTACCTGCCAGTTACCTGCCAGATTCCTGCTTGATACCTGCCTGATATCCGTTTACCTGCTTGCAAGCCTGCGGTCCGACGGTCTGCTTTCCGACACCT
The DNA here is from genome assembly GCF_046119375.1 of Phyllobates terribilis. Taxonomy (NCBI): domain Eukaryota; kingdom Metazoa; phylum Chordata; class Amphibia; order Anura; family Dendrobatidae; genus Phyllobates; species Phyllobates terribilis. The sequence continues at coordinate 231,078,340 of NW_027362767.1, forward strand.
GTCTATGGACCAGCCTGCCCGCTCACCTGGGAGCGCTCACCTACCTGCCTGCTAGCCTACCTGGAGGCTCCGCCGTCACTTGCCGTGACCACCTGCCTGTCCAGAGACTCTTGCCTGCTCACCTGGGAGCGCTCACCTGCTACCTGCCTGCTAGCCTACCTGGAGGCTCTGCCGTCACTTGCCGTGACCACCTGCCCGTCCAGAGACACTCGCCCGCTCACCTGGGAGCGCTCACCAGCCACCTGCCTGCTGTCCTTCTACCCAGAGACTGTCCCTGTCACTTGCCGTGAGTACCCGTCCTTTTACCCAGAGACTGTCCCTATCACTTGCCGTGACTACCTGCCCCTCTACCCAGAGACTGTCCCTGTCACTTGCCGTGACTACCTGCCCGTCTTCCCTGGGAGCCACCCGCTTCCTTACAAGGACTGCCCCCTTGTATAGTTGCACAGAGGTTCCACCTCCCAGACCCGTTACAGTTTGCTCGGGCCATGGAACCCGGTGGCCCCCAGATCTCCGATCTGCACCAGGAAGTCTTACGTCAGAAAACTCAGCAGGAGGTGGTACTGTCCTATCTACGGTCCGTTAACTCTCGTCTAGGCGCATTGTGTGACTTGTCTATGTCTACCTCTGGTCCAGCCGTGCCCATTCCTGCGGTACCGCAATCCAGTCCCTTCATGGTACCCGACTATGGACCTCGGCTTCTGGCACCTCCACGCTTTGCCGGCGAACCTACTTTAGCTCGGGGTTTCATAAACCAGTGCACCCTGCACTTTGAGCTATTGGCATACCAGTTCATCTCCGACCGGGCCAAGGTGGCCTTCATCATGTCCCATCTTACTGGGGAGGCACTGGCATGGCTAAATCCCCTGTGGGAGAGAGGGGATCCCCTGGTGTCCGACCTGCCGTCTTTCCTCGCTGCTTTCCGGAAAGTCTTCGATGAACCTGGACGGAAAACCTCTTCTGCCTCCTCACTGCTACGTCTCCGCCAAGGGAGTCTCACCGTGGGCCAATATGCCATACGGTTCCGCACCCTCGCTTCTGAGCTTGCCTGGGAAAATGAGGCTCTGGTGTCCGTCTTCTGGGAGGGTCTTTCCGGTCGGATTAAGGACGAGTTAGCTGGTCGGGACATTCCTACCACTCTGGATGACCTGGTGTCACTAGCTACCCGGATTGGCATCCGGTTCCAAGAATGTGCCAAAGAGACTACCTGGGAGAAAGACTTTTCTTGCACTGCTCCTACTTCCCTGAGACCTGACTCTCAATCAGTCACTCCGCGGGCGCCCTCGCCTGAACCTATGCAGATCGACCTGACCAAGATGGTCAAATCTCGCCAAGAATCTCGCTGAGCCGAGGGAAGCTGTTTCTATTGTGGCAGTATGGAGCACTTCATCCGTTCCTGCCCGGAGAAGCCGGGAAACGCCAGTGTCTAGGACCGCTCGGAGAGGTCGTCCTAGACAAAAGTAAGCCCTCTCCGTCTCTGACTTTACCGGTCTCTATTGCTTGGGGAGAAAACCGTCACTTTGAACTTGCCCACCTGGATTCTGGAGCTGCTGGAAACCTCATCTCCCAGTCTCTGGTAGAGAGATACCGTATTCCCACCAAGTCCCTGGCTGAACCATTATCAGTCGCCTCCGTGGATGGAAGACTTCTCTCGGAGACCATCCTGCTCGTCACTGAACCCATAACCCTGCAGGTGGGAATGCTGCACTCTGAGGAAATCTCATTCCATGTGTTGTCCGGACTTTCTCACTCCCTGTTGCTAGGTCTACCTTGGCTCCAGACACACGAACCCGTATTGAACTGGCGATCCGGTGAAGTACTCCGATGGTGTCCAGACTGCCATAGGACCTGCCTGGTTCCGGTCCGCCCAGTTCGCCCTCCGCCTACTCCAGCTAATTTACCAGGTCTCCCGGCTCCTTACTGGCCCTATGCGGACGTCTTCGGTAAGAAGGAAGCAGAGACGTTGCCACCCCATAGGCCATATGACTGCCCGATCGACCTGGTACCTGGCACCACTCCTCCCCGTGGGCGTATCTACCCGTTGTCTGCAGCCGAGACCCGGGCCATGTCTGAGTACATTGAAGAGAATCTGGCTAGGGGATTTATCCGGAAATCTACCTCCCCGGCTGGAGCCGGATTCTTCTTTGTCAAAAAGAAAGACGGCTCGCTACGCCCCTGTATTGACTATAGAGGACTCAATCAGATCACGGTTAAAAATAAATACCCCCTTCCGCTCATCTCAGAGTTATTTGATCGTCTTAAAGGCGCCAGGATCTTCTCCAAGCTGGATCTACGTGGAGTGTATAACCTGGTCCGTATCCGTCAGGGAGACGAGTGGAAAACAGCATTTAATACCCGGGACGGACACTATGAGTACCGTGTGATGCCCTTCGGTCTCTGCAATGCTCCCGCCGTCTTCCAAGAACTAGTCAACGACATCTTCCGTGACCTTCTTTACTCCTGCGTGGTGGTATACCTGGACGACATCTTGGTCTTCTCTCCGGATCTTCCCACACACCGGAGGGATGTTCGTCAGGTCCTGCTTAGGCTCAGGCAGAACCACCTCTATGCTAAATACGAGAAGTGCCTTTTTGAGCAGACCTCTCTTCCTTTCCTGGGCTATGTTATCTCCCAGACAGACTTGTGAATGGATCCCGAGAAGCTCTCTGCTGTCCTAAAGTGGCCCCGTCCGGAGGGCTTGAAGGCGATACAGCGATTCCTGGGCTTCGCTAATTACTATCGTCTCTTCATTCCTCACTTCTCGTCACGGACTGCGCCCATATCTGCGCTCACCCGTAAGGGAGCAAATCCCAAGGTATGGTCATCCGAAGCTGAGGAGGCCTTCTTTTCCCTGAAACAAGCCTTCTCCTCTGCCCCTGTGCTGCACCGTCCGGACTGCAACAAACAGTTCTACCTGGAGGTTGATGCCTCCTCCTCTGGAGCCGGAGCGGTGCTCACCCAGAAGTCTTCCTCCGGGAGAATGGTAACCTGCGGCTTTTTCTCTAAAATCTTCTCCTCCTCTGAGCGCAATTATTCCATAGGAGACCGAGAACTGCTTGCCGTTAAATTGGCGCTGGAGGAGTGGCGTTACCTGCTTGAGGGGGCCCTATACCCGGTGATCATCTATACGGATCACAAGAACCTGGCATATCTCCAAAATGCCCAGAGACTTAATCCACGTCAAGCCCGGTGGTCTTTGTTCTTTGCCCGCTTCGATTTCATCCTTCATTTCCGCCCGGCGGACAAAAATGTCAAAGCTGATGCCTTGTCCCGATCCTTCCTGTCCTCCGACTAAGAGGAGGAGCCTATGCACATTATCGACCCCTCCAAGGTGATGAATGTGGCCCCCTTGGATTTGACTCGTCTTCCACCCGGCAAGACGTTCGTGGCGCCTCCAGACCGTGAGAGGGTTCTTCGCTGGGGTCATTCTTCTAAACTAGCTGGCCATGCCGGCCAAAAGAAGACCTTCCTACTCATTTCCCGGCATTACTGGTGGTCTACCCTGCGTAAGGATGTGGTAGACTTCGTCTCTGCCTGTTCATCTTGTGGCCGCAACAAAATTCCCAGACACTTACCAGCTGGTCATCTCCTGCCGCTTCCCATACCTGTTGCCCCGTGGCAACACATCGCTATGGACTTCATTACCGATCTTCCTGTCTCTGCCGGGTGTACTGTCATTTGGGTGGTCGCGGACCGCTTCTCTAAAATGGCCCACTTCATTCCCCTGCCTGGTCTTCCGTCTGAACCTGAGCTGGCTAAGGACTTTATTCGCCATATCATAGAATCATAGAATCATAGAATGGTAGAGTTGGAAGGGACCTCCTGGGTCATCTGGTCCAACCCCCTGCTCAAAGCAGGATTCACTAGATCATCTCAGACAGATGTCTGTCCAGCCTCTGTTTGAAGACGTCCATTGAAGGGGAACTCACCACCTCTCGTGGCAGCCTGTTCCACTCATTAACCACCCTAACTGTCAAAAAGTTTTTTCTAATATCTAATCTGTGTCTCCTCCCATTTAGTTTCATCCCATTGCTTCTAGTCTTTCCTTGTGCAAATGAGAATAAAGATGATCCTTCTACAATGTGACAGCCCTTGACATATTTGTAGACAGCTATTAAGTCTCCTCTCAGTCTTCTTTTTTGCAAGCTAAACATTCCCAAATCCTGCAACCGTTCCTCATAGGTCATGGTTTGCAGACCAGTCACCATTCTGGTCGCTCTTCTCTGAACTTGCTCCAGTTTGTCTATGTCTTTTTTAAAATGTGGTGCCCAAAACTGTACACAGTATTCCAGATGAGGTCTGACCAAAGAGGAGTAAAGACCGATAATGACTTCACGTGATCTAGACTGTATGCTTCTGTTAATACATCCCAGAATTGTATTTGCCTTTTTTGCTGCTGCATCACACTGTTGACTCATGTTCAGTCTATGATCTATTAGTATACCTAAGTCTTTTTCACATGTACTGTTGCTTAGCTCTATTCCTCCCATTCTGTATATACTTTTTTCATTTTTATTGCCCAGATGTAGTACTTTGCATTTTTCCCTGTTAAAAACCATTCTGTTGGTTGCTGCCCACTGCTCCAGTTTATTTAGGTCTTTTTGAATCCTCTCTCTCTCTTCTCTAGTATTAGCTATCCCTCCTAGCTTTGTATCATCAGCAAATTTAATCAGTTTACCCTCAATTCCTTCATCTAAATCATTGATAAAGATGTTGAACAATACAGGTCCCAGGACGGAGCCCTGTGGTACCCCACTTGAGACATTCATCCAGCTGGATGTAAAGCCATTTACAACCACCCTTTGAGTCCGATCACTAAGCCAGTTATGAATCCACCTAACAGTTGCCTGGTCCATTGCATACTTGGTCATTTTTTCAATAAGGATGATGTGAGATACTTTGTCAAATGCTTTGCTGAAGTCAAGATATACTATATCTACAGCATTTCCCTGATCCACCCAGTCAGTGATTCTGTCATAGAAGGAAATTAAGTTAGTCTGACATGACTTGTTAGTTACAAACCCATGCTGACTCTGGTTAATCACTTCATTCTTATCCATGTACTTACATACATGTTGTTTAATAATTTGTTCAAAGATCTTTCCTGGTATAGAAGTCAGACTCACCGGCCTATAGTTCCCTGGGTCCATATCTTCCGTCTCCATGGCCTACCCCTCCACATCGTGTTGGATCGAGGGGTTCAGTTTACCTCACGCTTCTGGAGAGCCACATGTAAACTGCTGGACGTCACCCTGGACTTCTCCTCCGCTTACCACCCTCAGTCCAATGGTCAAGTGGAGCGGATCAATCAGATCCTTACCAGCTATCTCCGGCACTTTGTTAATGCCCACCATTCTGATTGGGTGGACCTCCTTCCTTGGGCCGAGTTCTCTTATAATAACCACGAGAGCGAATCCTCTTCCAAGTCCCCATTCTTTATTGTCTATGGCCAGCACCTCCGGATTCCGCTCCCTGTCTCCGTTTCTGTGGACAACCCTGCTGCGGAGTCTCATGTCAGCGAATTTTCTACTATTTGGGAGAGTACCAGGTCCGCTCTTCTTCTGTCCTCTGAGCGGATGAAGAGATATGCTGATAAGAGACGTCTGGATCCGCCTCAATTCCGTCCGGGAGACAAGGTTTGGCTCTCGTCCAAACATGTGCGGCTCAAAGTACCCTCCTTCAAGTTGGGCCCCCGATTCATCGGTCCCTTCGAAGTCCTCAGGCAAATTAACCCTGTGGCCTACAAATTAAAACTCCCGGCCACCCTACGGATTCCCAACTCCTTCCACGTATCTCTCCTCAAACCCGTTGTCTTTAACTCTTTTTCCAATAATCCAGGTGCCCCTCCTGCTCCGGTTTCCGCTGATGACGTCTTTGAGGTAGAGAGTATTCTGGCCTCCAAGAGGGTAAGAGGAAAGACCTTTTTTCTGGTAGATTGGAAGGGGTTTGGTCCTGAGGAGAGAACTTGGGAACCCAGGGAGAACATCAACGCCCCGCTTCTCCTTGAAAAATTTCTTTCTGGCCAAAAAAAGAGGGGGCCTAAAGGGGGGGTACTGTAGCATCGGCGTCTCTGCCCCGTACTAGGCAGAGACGCTGTCCCTCTCACCTCCCCGCTCCTGGCGCGGCGTCCTCCTGCGCTTCTCTCCCCGCTGCTTCCGGCACGCGCTCCTTCCCCGGCAATGTGTTTAGGGCACGCGCGCTCCCCCTCTCTTATAGGGACCGCGCGCGCCGTCCTAAGGAGTCCCCGGCCAATTGCCCGAGGACCTCCCATATTTAAGGCACCTCCTCCAAAATGGAGGTGCCCGAGCATTGTTGTTGCAAAGCCTTCACTCTGCTTCAGCCCTCAGGTCCCGTTACCAGTTACCAGCCAGTCACCTGCCAGATTCCTGCTTGTTACCTGCCAGTCACCTGCCAGATTCCTGCCTGTTACCTGCCAGATTCCTGCTTGATACCTGCCTGATATCCGTTTACCTGCTTGCAAGCCTGTGGTCCGACGGTCTGCTTTCCGACACCTGTCAGTCTGTCTATGGACCAGCCTGCCCGCTCACCTGGGAGCGCTCACCTGCTACCTGCCTGCTAGCCTACCTGGAGGCTCCGCCGTCACTTGCTGTGACCACCTGCCTGTCCAGAGACTCTTGCCTGCTCACCTGGGAGCGCTCACCTGCTACCTGCCTGCTAGCCTACCTGGAGGCTCTGCCGTCACTTGCCGTGACCACCTGCCCGTCCAGAGACTCTCGCCCGCTCACCTGGGAGCGCTCACCAGCCACCTGCCTGCTGTCCTTCTACCCAGAGACTGTCCCTGTCACTTGCCGTGAGTACCCGTCCTTTTACCCAGAGACTGTCCCTGTCATTTGCCGTGACTACCTGCCCCTCTACCCAGAGACTGTCCCTGTCACTTGCCGTGACTACCTGCCCGTCTTCCCTGGGAGCCACCTGCTTCCTTACAAGGACTGCCCCCTTGTATAGTTGCACAGAGTTTCCACCTCCCAGACCCGTTACAACGTATAAGGAATGGTTATTGATGTACAAGTATCAAAGGACTGTGCCAATAATCAGTACTGTATTCAAAATAACATTATGGGACTATACCTGTAAAAGGGGGGTCAGTGGTGGTCTGTCACTCAGATGCATCCACCCCGACACGCGTTTCGGCGTCTGCCTTCATCAGGACAATAGGCAAGCAGCTTGGTGAGAAGGCAACAACTGTTGGCACAATTATTAGAAAATGGTAGAAACACCAATCTTCCTTGGTCTGGGGCTCCATGCAAGATCTCGCCTCGTGGGGTAAGGATGGTTCTTAGAAAGGTCAGGAATCAGCCCAGAACTACGCAGGAGAACCTGGTCAATGACATGAAGAGAGCTTGGACCACAGTCTCAAACATTACTGTTAGTGACACACTGCGCCGTCATGGATCCTGCAGAGCATGTAAGGTCCCCCTGCTGACACCAGCACATGTCCAAGCCTGTTTGAAGTTTGCCAATGACCATCTGGATGATCCAGAGGAGGCATGGATTGATGGCCATGTGGTCAGATGAGACCAAAATATAACTTTTTGCTATCAACTCCACTCGCCATGTTTGGAGGAAGAAGAAAGATGAGTACAACCCCAAGAACACCGTCCCAATCGTGAAGCATGGTGGGGGAAACATCATACTTTGGGACTGCTTTTCTGCAAAGGGGATAGGGTGACTACACCGTATTGAACGGAGGTTGAATGGGGTCATGTATCGCAAGATTTTGGCCAACAACCTCCTTCCCTCAGTAAGAGCATTGAAGATGGCTGGGTCTTCCAGCATGATAATAACCCAAAACACACAGCCAGGGCAACTAAGGAGTGGCATTTCAAGGTCCTGGAGTGGCCTAGCCAGTCTCCAGGCCTGAACCCAATAGAAAATCTTGGGAGGAAGCGGAAACTCAATGTTGGCCAGCAATAGCCCCGAAACTGGAAAGATCTGGAGAAGATCTGTATGGAGGAGTGGGCCAAAATCCCTGCTGCAGTGTGTGCAAACTTGGTCAACAACTACAGGAAACGTCTGACCTTTGTAATTGGAAACAAAGGTTTCTGTACCAAATATTAAGTTCTGTTTTTCTATTGTATCAAATACTTATTTCATTCAATAAAATGAAAATTAATTATGTAAAAATTATACAATGTGAGAACAGGTGTATGTGAACTTTTGATCAGGGTCATGTGGATGGTTTTTGGTTGTCATTAAGATTTAAAAAGAGAAAACACAGTAGTTTGAAAATATATGGCTTCACCCAACCAATAACCATGAGTGGAGAAAAAGTTTTCTTGTTATCATTCATATTCTCTGAAGCAAGGTCAAGAAAGGAAAAATTCTGCCAGGGTATGTAAACTTTTGAGCCCAACTGTCTATATATATATATATATATATATGCACACAGTATATATACAGAAATAATGATTTTTATTTGAAAGAATAATTTTCTCCTCCAAACTTTGCTTTCGCAAAGAATGTTCCCTTTGCAGCAATTCCAGCATTGCAGACCTTTGGCTTCTAGCTGTTAATTTGCTGAGATAATCTTGAGAAATTTCACCCCATGCTTCCTGAAGCCCCTTCCACAAGTTGGATAGGCTTGATGGGCACTTTTTGCATACCATATGGTCAAGCTGCTCCCACAACAGCTCAATGGGGTTGAGATCTGGTGACTGCGCTGGCCACTCCATTACAGATAGAATACCAGCTGCCTGCTTCTTCCTTAAATAGTTCATGAATAATTTGGAGGTGTGCTTTGGGTCATTGTCCTGTTGTAGGATGAAATTGGCTCCAATCAAGTACTGTCCACAGGGTATGGCATGGCGTTGCAAAATGGAGTGATAGCCTTCCTTATTCAAAATCCCATTTACCTTGTACAAATCTCCCACTTTACCAGCACCAAAGCAACCCCAGACCATCACATTACCTCCACCATTCCAGCATCTTTTCAGTTGTTCTGCGTCTCACAAATGTTCTTCTGTGTGATCCAAACACCTCAAACTTTGATTCGTCTGTCCATAAAACTTTTTTCCAATCTTCCTCTGCCCAATGTCTGTGTTCTTTTGCTCATATTAATCGTTTCCTTTTATTAGCCAGTCTCAGATATGGCTTTTTCTTTGCCACTTTGCCCTGAAGGCCAGCATCCCGGAGTCGCCTCTTCACTGTAGACATTGACACTGGCATTTTGTGTGTACTATTTAATGAAGCTGCCAGTTGAGGAACTGTGAGGCATCGATTTCTCAAACTAGAGACTGTAATGTCCTTGTCTTGTTGCTCAGTTGTGCAGCGGGGCCTCCCACTTCTCTTTCTACTCTGGTTAGGGCCTGTTTGTGCTCTCCTCTGAGGGAGTAGTACACACCATTGTAGGAAATCTTCAGTTTCTTGGCAATTTCTCGAATGGAATAGTTTTCATTTCTAAGAACAAGGATAGACTATTGAGTTTCACATGAAAGTTCTCTTTTTCTGGCCATTTTGAGAGTTTCATAGAACAAACAAATGTAATGCTCCAGATTGTCAACTAGCTCAAAGGAAGGTCAATTTTATAGCTTCTCAAATCAGCCAAACCATTTTCAGCTGGGCTAACATACTTGTGCAAGGGTTTTCTAGGGTTTTCTAAACATCCATTAGCCTTCTTACACAGTTATCAAACACAATGTACCATTAAAACACTGGAGTGGTGGTTGTTGGAAATGGGCCTCTATACACCTATGTAGATATTGCAATAAAAGCAAGACTTTTTCAGCTAGAATAGTCATTTACCACATTAACAATGTATAGAGTGTATTTCTGATTCATTTAATGTTAGCTTCATTGAAAAAAATTGTGCTTTTCTTTCAAAAATAATTAAATTTCTAAATGACCCCAAACTTTTGAACGGGAGTGTATGTATATACAGGGTGGTCCAAAAGTAGGTGGACAGAAAGTGTAATAAGGTTATGAAGGGGGAGATTTATCAAACACTAAATTGCTGCCGCCTGTTTGGATCATCCTCCAGTAAACCATGAATTAGACGTGGACGATAAGCTTTCCACCCAATAGATTTCAGGATTCGCATGATAGAAGCTCGTGAAATTCCCAATTCCAAAGAGGCTTTTCTGGTGGACTTTTTTGGACTCTGAACAAATGTTTCAGCAACAAGTTGTTTATTATCTTCTGTACAGACTGTTTTGGGTCGACCAGTTTTTGGAGCATTAAGGATTGAGCCAGTGGCATTGAATTTGTCACGAATGCGGTAAATGGTTTGTCTTTTTGGGGCTTGAGCACCAAATGTTTCAACCCAATTTGCTCTAACGGTTTCAGCATTTTGAGATTTCCAATACTTTGTTAAAATCCATTTTCTTTGATCTGTATTTAAATTATTTGCCATCATGTGTTATCTGAATTATCTGAAAAGAAAACAGATTTGGGGGAGATCTATCTGTGAAAACTAGATCTGTGAAACTTGCTCAGTTGCCCTTAGCAACCAATCAGATTCCACCTTCATTTTCCAAAGAGTCTGTGAGGAATTAAAAGTGGAATCTGATTGGTTGCTAAGGGCTACTGAGCCAGTTTCACTTTACACCATGTTTGATAAGTCTCCCCCTTCATAACCTTATTACACTTTCTGTCCACCTACTGATGAGCTTCAAGAGGCAGTCACCGGAAATGGTGTTCAATTCACAGGTGTGCCCTGTCAGGTTTAATAAGTGGGATTTCTTGCCTTATAAATGGGGTTGGGACCATCAGTTGTGTTGTGCAGAAGTCTGGTGGATACACAGCTGATAGTCCTACTGAATAGACTGTTAGAATTTGTATTATGGCAAGAAAAAAGCAGCTAAGTAAAGAAAAACGAGTGGCCATCATTACTTTAAGAAATTAAGGTCAGTCAGTCCGAAAAATTCAGCAAACTTTGAAAGTGTCCCCAAGTTAAGTTGCAAAAACCATCAAGCGCTACAAAGAAACTGGCTCACATTAGGACCGCCCCAGGAAAGGAAGACCAAGAGTTACCTCTGCTTCTGAGGATAAGTTTATCCGAGTCACCAGCCTCAGAAATGGCAGGTTAACAGCAGCTTAGATTAGAGACCAAGTCAATGCCACACAGCGTTCTAGCAGCAGACACATCTCTACAACAACTGTTAAGAGGAGACTTTGTGCAGCAGGCCTTCATGGTAAAATAGCTGCTAGGAAACCACTGCTAAGGACAGGCAACAAGCAGAAGAGACTTGTTTGGGCTAAAGAACACAAGGAATGGACATTAGACCAGTGGAAATCTGTGCTTTGGTCTGATGAGTCCAAATTTGAGATCTTTGGTTCCAACCACCGTGTCTTTGTGCGACGCAGAATAGGTGAACGGATGGACTCTACATGCCTGGTTCCCACCGTGAAGCATGGAGGAGGAGGTGTGATGGTGTGGGGGTGCTTTGTTGGTGACACTGTTGGGGATTTATTCAAAACTGAAGGCATACTGAACCAGCATGGCTACCACAGCATCTTTCAGCGGCATGCAATTCCATCTGGTTTAGTTGGACCATCTTTTATTTTTTAACAGGACAATGACCCCCAAAACACCTCCAGGCTGTGTAAGGGCTATTTGACCAAGAAGGAGAGTGATGGGGTGCTACGCCAGATGACCTGGCCTCCACAGTCGCCAGACCTGAACCCAATCAAGATGGTTTGGCATCTCTGGGAACTCCTTCAAGATTGTTGGAAGACCATTTCCGGTGACTACCTCTTGTAGCTCATCAAGAGAATGCCAAGAGTGTGCAAAGCAGTCATCAAAGCCAAAGGCGGCTACTTTGAAGAACCTAGAATATGACATATTTTCAGTTGTTTCACACTTTGTTGTTAAGTATATAATTCCACATGTGTTAATTCATAGTTTTGATGCCTTCCGTGTGCATGTACAATTTTCAAAGTCATGAAAATACAGAAAAATCTTTAAATGAGAAGGTGTGTCCAAACGTTTGGTCTGTACTGTATATATAGTAAGATGTCAGCTGGCTGGACAAGTCCCAGATGGAGTATATATGACACTGAGGTGCCTAGCCTTGATGATGTAAAGCCCGGAGAGAAGGTTCGAGCACTGATAGTTTCATTAATGGGCCCGGATTTTGGGTACAGGTATTAGGTGCAGCTGGGAGTGCTGGATGGAACTTGCTGCTCACATATCTCCAATCTAGGCCTAACAGCTGATATAAAAAGGCAGCTGAGGTGCTGCATAGTTACCTGAGAGTAGAGGTGGAAACACCTCTGGTATGCTAGTCACACTGCCAGAAACTGACCAAATGTAGACTTATGTTGATGGTGAATCTCAGCCAGGTGCTGTTAACATGAAATTCTCACTAGATGTCGGTAACAACCCATCCAATCCACACAAGCAAAGAAATCAAACCATATATGTCCATAAATTAAGTTATCTGTAATAATGAGAAATGACACAAGGAAAAAGTATTGAACACATAATGAAGGAGAAGTGCAAAAACCATGGAAAGTCATGGCACCAGCTGAAATCTATCAGGAATTAGAAAGCAATCCTGCCACTTAATGACAAATAATATCAGCTGGTTCAACTGATGGCCTATAAAAAGGTGTCTCATTACCAAGGTGCCACAGAAGAAGCATCTCATGATGGGTAAAACCAATGACCTGTCTCAGGAGCTTTGCAACCTTATTGTTTCAAAACATACTGATGGCATTGGTTACAGAATAATTTGTAAACTACTGAAGGTTCCAGTGAGCACTGTTGGATCCCTAATCCGGAAGTGGAAAGTACATCATTTCACCATAAACCGTCCACAACCAGGTGCTCCCCGCAAAATTTCAGATTGAGGAGTTAAAAGAATTAGAAGAGGTGTCCAAGAGCCAAGTACCACCTGTGGAGAGCTACAGAAAGACCTGGAATTAGTAGGTACAATTGTTTCAAAGAAAACTATAAGTAAAGCACTCAACCTCCATGGCCTGTATGCACGCTCACCACGCAAGACTCCATTGCTGAACAAAAAGCATGGTCAAGCCCGTTTAGAATGTGCTCAACAATATTTAGACAAGCCTGTGAAATACTGGGATAATAAAGTTTGGTCAGATGAGACCACAATTGAACTCTTTGGATGCCATAATATACACCATGTTTGGAGGCCAAAAGGCACTGCATATCACCCCAAAAACACCATACCAACAGTGCAGTTTGGAGGTGGGAACATTATGGTGTGGGCTGTTTTTCAGCATATGGCACTAGCAAATTTCATAGAATTGAAGGAAGGTTGAATGTACAAATGTACCAAGACATTCTTGATAAAAATATCCTGCAATATACCATTGTAAATACTTTTATGCCCAGAAATGTCAAGGTATGCTTGCACTGATACCTTTATTGGCTAACCAGAAAAAAAATCTATGCAAGCTTTCAGAGCACAGGGGCTCCTTTTTCAGGCAGGATTACAAATGAATTGATAAAACAAAGGCACAAGATTTAAGAGATATTACAGCAGGACATGGGTTCATGAGGTGTAAGGGGTGATGCCTCCTAATGATAAACCAAGGAAATCAAATTAGGATTTTTTTTTTACAAATGGAGATGGCGTGGGAATGTTTAGTTATCTTTAGTCTGTCTGGTGGAGGTGTGAATTTTGTCCATGTAGTGTGTCATAAATCCAGGTGTTAAATTGAGTCCTATTGTCAAGGAATTGAACATTTTTATCAGTTTGAATTCCCAAATTTTTCTTTCTCTGTCTTCCTTAAAATGACCTTTTACTATTAAGACTTTTAGATCTGTCATACAGTGTCCCGATCCAGAGATGTGTCTTCTATCAGGCGTGTCTAGTTCATTCCTGATTGTGTGTCTGTGTAAATTCATTCTTGTTTGTAGCTTTTGCATGGATTCTCCAATATAGACACCTTCCGGGCAACTTGTTCATTGTATCATGTACACCACATTGGAGGATGTACATGAAAAGAAAGCCATGATCTTATAGTCCTTATTTGTGTTTGGTATGCAGGCTGTATTTGATGGTAATATGTGGTGTGGTAAAGTGACAATTTTGGCTCCCTAATGGAGAACAGCAGGTATGGCAACAGGCAATCCCAGTCTCGCCCATCCTTCTCCACGACTTTCTTCAACATCGACTTCAACGTCTTGTTGAATCGCTCTACCAGTCCATCCGTCTGCGGGTGGAATACGGACGTTGTGTAATTTGAAGGGCCTTACACAACTCCCTCATCACCTTCAATATAAACATAGTTCCCTGGTCCGTCAGGCTCTCCTTTGGCAGACCCATCCGGGAGAAAATATGCACCAGTTCTCTGGCGATACTTCTGGTGGAGGAATTCCTCAATGGTACCGCTTCCGGATAACGAGTTGCATAGTCCAATACAACCAGAATATATTGGTGCCCCCAGGCGGATTTCACCAGGGGCCTGACAAGGTCCATGGCAATCCAGTCAAATGGGACCTCTATGATAGGTAACGGCACTAGGGTGCTGCGGAAATGGGACATGGGAGCCGTTAGCTGAAAGGTGGGACAGGACTGGCAGTAGTTCACAATCTCCCGGTGACATCCAATCCAGTAGAACCTCTGTAGGACCCGATCCCAAGTCTTGTCTACCCCTAGATGCCCACCCAAGATGTGAGAATGGTCCAGGCCTAACAATCTACACCTATAGGGTCCCGGCACTACCAACTGCTCTATTACTTCCCCTTTTGGGTTAGTGACCCGATAAAGAAGCTCCCCATTAAGTGAAAAATATGGGAACCTGGTGTCAACCCCCGACTCTTGAGCAACCCCATTGATCACAGATACATTGTCAAAGGCATATTTTAAAATAAGATCCTGTATCTGCTCAGTACCAAAGTTCCCCCCCACACCCCCAAATCCGGAACATTGTCCTCCGGGGTCACCACCTCGTGTTTGTCCCCCACAAGAACACACAGAGGGAAGTTATCTTCATCTGACTGTGACAGTGATTCATCATGGTGTAACCGGCTCCCGGTTGAGACACTTGGCACCCCCGCTTTCCGCCACAAGTCCCAGAACAGACTGAAGTCCCACACTGTTATTACTGGGTGGAGCAGATCCCTAATCACCCCAACCTCATGAGACTTAGCTCCACAGTCAGTGTGTATTGTCACTCTGGCAATAGGTTAAGTCTTTGCGTCCTCGTGAATGCACCGCACACCCATGTTTTTCCCGGGGATCAACTGGTGTGGGATCGTGGCCCTTATGAGAATCACCAAACTCTCTGAGTCCAGGAGTCCTGCCACTAGTACCCCATTAGCAGTCATCGGTCACGACTGTGGCCCCTGACCGGGCTGATAGTCCACACTGCAGGCGGGGTAGGCATAGTAGAAACAGCGACGTCCCAGGCTACAGTCCATTTGCTCAGAGGGCAGCGGGCAGTTACATGGCCAGGGCCGTGATACCTCCAACAAATAATCTCTCCCGCAAAGACTTTGGGCCTCACCTCCCCCGCCCCTTTGGACTTTGGACGCCTACCCCCTTTGGGCCTCCTCTCCCGATTGGGACCCCCAATATAGAGTGGGCTGTTTTCCCATGGAACTCTTGACCCCCTGATACCTCTTGACCAGTCCGACCAGTTCATCAGCGTTCTGGGGATCACACTGGACAACGCAAGTCTGTACCAGCCTCGGCAGTGAATGCCCGAAATGATCCATCACTACACATTCCACCATCTGCGCCTGGGTAGAGGACTCCGGTTGCAGCCATTTTTGAACTAGATGTAATAGGTCAAACAATTGGGACCGTGGGGGTTTCTCACGGTGATACGCCCAGTGGTGGACGCTCTGTGCCCTGACAGTCATTGTTACCCCCAAGCTTGCCAAAATTTCAGTCTTTAATTTTGCATATTCTTTGGCATCCTTCAAGGCCAAGTCATAATACGCCATCAGGGTTTTCCCCTGTAAGGTATGGCGCCAACATCACTGCCCATTGCAATGGCGGAAACTTCTCCCTCTCAGTGACCATCTTGAATACCGTCAGAAAAGCTTCTACATTGTCACCCAGGGTCATTTTCTGCAGTGCTCCCCTTACCGGCTTTCAGACAGCAAAGTCGTCCACTGACCTTATCGTTGAAGCTGTTGGCAAGCCACGGATCCCCTCTGCGAGCAAATCGATCTGCTGCTGCTGTTGTTGGCACTGGTCCTGTTTGGCCTTCTGCTGGAGATGCTGCATAAGCAACTTAGTGGTTTCCTGTTGCTCCATCTGCTATTGCTGTAGCATCTGCTGGTGCTGCGCCTGTAACAGATGCTTAAGGAGGTCCTCCATTTTGTCCAGCGTCACTTGCTGACTTATGGCGGACTTCACCCAGGACATGCAGTACCTCCTGTAACAGTCACACGTGTTCGCTTGGAGTTTTGCCCGCAAAAAGTGGTAAAGTGACAAGCTCTGGCTGTATGCGGAGGTAGACACAGGACACTGTCTCTTTAAATTTCGGGTTAATTTATTCAGCGTCATAAACTACTCTGGAGTCCTTAAAGAAAAACACAGCCCGTTCGGCTAAAGTGGCAAAACAAAATCCAAAAGTCACCTCTGCTTCTGGGGATAAGTTTATCCGAGTCACCAGCCTCAGAAATCGCAGGTTAACAGCAGCTCAGATTAGAGACCAGGTCAATGCCACACAGAGTTCTAGCAGCAGACACATCTCTACAACAACTGTTAAGAGGAGACTTTGTGCAGCAGGCCTTCATGGTAAAATAGCTGCTAGGAAACCACTGCTAAGGACAGGCAACAAGCAGAAGAGACTTGTTTGGGCTAAAGAACACAAGGAATGGACATTAGACCAGTGGAAATCTGTGCTTTGGTCTGATGAGTCCAAATTTGAGATCTTTGGTTCCAACCACCGTGTCTTTGTGCGACGCAGAAAAGGTGAACGGATGGACTCTACATGCCTGGTTCCCACCGGGAAGCATGGAGGAGGAGGTGTGATGGTGTGGGGGTGTTTTGCTGGTGACACTGTTGGGGATTTATTCAAAATTGAAGGCATACTGAACCAGCATGGCTAGCACAGCATCTTGCAGCGGCATGCTATTCCATCCAGTCTTGAAGCTCATCAAGAGAATGCCAAGAGTGTGCAAAGCAGTCATCAAAGCAAAAGGCGGCTACTTTGAAGAACCTAGAATATAAGACATATTTTCCGTTGTTTCACACTTTTTTGTTTAGTATATAATTCCACGTGTTAATTCATAGTTTTGATGCCTTCAGTGTGAATGTACAATTTTCATAGTCATGAAAATACAGAAAAATCTTTAAATGAGAAGGTGTGTCCAAACTTTTGGTCTGTACTGTATATATGTATCTTGTTCTAGCCCTGACTACATAATGTTTTGCCTGTTTACATGTTTAGAAGACTAGTCACATGAATCTGAAATGTATCCATATACTCTATGTAGAGTAGAAAATTACATAAATTGAATACAGTAAAACGAAAAAGATATATAAACAGATGCGGCATCATTAAAATTATACTTAAAAATAATAAAATTATACATCAAACACATTAAATTAAACTAGATTGCAGTGAATAGAAATGACTGGTAACATATGTACAGTGTAAAATGATGATAAGGAACATACATATAACACGGTAATTGCCATAGACTAGAGCATATTGGATTGTCAAGAGATACTTGATAGCCTATATATATAGTAAATTGCTGGTAGTCTATTAAAGCACAAGGTTGCTTGTACATATCCAGGAGCAGGGCATATTCTATGAGCAAGCAGAAAACCTGCACAAAGAGTGGGTGCTTTGTATCATTTACTATTGGTTAAAGTCGGGATCCCCCTTTAGACGTCTCTAGGACTCCTCGGTGGCACAATAAATGTATGATCGCTGGGAGTCACACTGCTTGGATCCCCACCTATTACAAGAAAAGGGAACCCAAAGTTCCCTGTGTGAATGATGCAATATTGAGCATGTGTGACCACTGCTCTATTAACTGTTTACAGTTGTCCAATTTTATTTTTACTTAAATGCATATATTTGGGGCTAAGAATCATTTTTGCAATTGGGTTCCATTAAAGAAAATATTGCACAATTTGGTTTTTACAGGCTCTTTCATTCAACTTTAATGTGGTCTATGGTCATGAATCAGCTTAGAGCAGGTCAGAAAAAGACAGATAAAAAAAGGTTACAAACTCTCCCATCAGACTGTCAGAATGGGCTCACTGACCGACTCTCAGTGAACTCATTCTCCTGCCAGAAATACAGAGTGTAACACAAAGGCCGTAGTAGACAAATGGTGCAAAGTTTTTGAAAGAACTGAATGGCAAAAATTATTTTTAGTGATTCTGTCACCAGGTTTGTACTATATAATCTGAGAGCAGCAAGATGTAGAGGTAGAGACCCTGATTCCAGCAATATGTCAATCGCTTTTCTGCATGCTGTCGTTTTGATACAATCCCTGTTTTCTCTGCTGCAGATCTAGCAGAGCTCTGAATGCTGAACTGTGTTT
Organism: Phyllobates terribilis; assembly: GCF_046119375.1. Lineage (NCBI taxonomy): Eukaryota > Metazoa > Chordata > Amphibia > Anura > Dendrobatidae > Phyllobates > Phyllobates terribilis. Next base: position 231,096,788 of record NW_027362767.1, read on the forward strand.
AACCCCGCCCACGCCACTGATTGGCAGCTTTCTGTGTACACTGTGCATTGACAGAAAGCTGCCAATCTTTGGTGGCGACTGGGTTGTACTATGAGGCACCAGACACCTAATCCTGTAGTGATAATCTCCTGCTGATAAAACACTGATTTTATTGAAACAGCAACACACAGCACAGTAAGTGACGCATCCCTGGAATCAGGCTCTCTGTCCCTACATGCTGTTTTCAGATTACATAGCAAAAAGCTGGTGACAGATTCCCTTTAAGTAAAAAAAAAATTGTTCTGAAAGGTGGACAATACTTTTAAAGGAAAGAATAAGAAGCAAGGGCGCTCAGTGTGTGAAATCAGTGGGATAAAACTGAGCGACCCAAGGGAGCCACTCACCTGGTAACGTTTTGCAAATTGCAAGCACAACACTGCTAAGGGCTTGAGGAACGGTATAGGACGTGGTTGCTGCTCCATCAGCTGAACCTGACCAAGTCAGGCACGGAACTTGAGTGGGGGAAAAAAATTGAAAACGCATGGTGTTCTCGGGCGCTGCTGGGTCCAGAGGAAACAGGTTGACCAGGAGATCGATTAGAAAGAGGGGATTTTTATTGATAATGCGTTTCGGAGAGTTGTTCTTAGACTTGATGTTGGAGTCAGAACGACTCCAAAACGCGTTGTCAATAAAATTCCCCTCTTTCTAATCTGTCTCCTCTGGACCCGGCAGCACCTGCAAACACTTTTAAACGAGCCTTGCTTGTGTATGCTTCATTCACAAAAGGAGACTTTAAGCCCCTGTTCTCATGATAGATAAGGGGTTTTAGCAGTGATCATACATTTATCTCTAATACTGTATAACGTAATATATGGTGTTTATATACTGTGATTCTGGACCCTTAAGTGCAGTTCAAAAGTGAGCAAGGGGTAGGGGTCCCATTCGATATATATATTTTTTGTTGTTGTAAAGTTTTAATATGAGCATTATCCATATTTGATCTGAAAGTCAGAACGGAGGGCGAATAGAAAACGCAAAACCATCATCCTGAGATTTTGCGATCACAGTTGACCATAAGCTTTGTACCGGCAGCACCTTGGAACTGTCTCTTGTAGTCATTTTCGGCATTAGCCTGATGCATATGCAAATGTTACTTACAGGTTCCATCCCCGGTAACGAGATCAGATCATACACCATTTACATGTTTATGGTACAAGGTGCGCCAGTTCCCTCCTACTAGAAATGCCGCTATAAGTCTACCTGCCCGCGTTCCAACAGTATATAAATCCCCGTCCTTCGGCATATACACACATATATCCAGGGAGGGAATGATGCTATTTACCAGAGCCTAATGCTTTTTATAATTGTTTTGAAAACAGATTTTGCTTGGTCCCAGGATGGCACCATCATTGTAAATTAAAGCATAATTAGCCTCTTCCCTTTTTATATTCATTAACTCTCCGGCGTTAATGATGCGGAGGGATGGAACGAGATAGAGGGGGAAAAAAAGGAGGAAAAAAAAACAATTTGGATTGGGGAGTCCAGGAATTAAAGCGGTGATTTAGATAACGTGCTGGATGTATTGCCGCTTACGCATAATTAAACAATTGCTCAATTTAAACTTGGAAACGGGAGTGAATGTTGATTATACGGATTTGAGCTTGTGGGCTATTAACCCCTTATCTACCAGAGAGGCCTGTGCAAATGCTTTTCTCGTATTCTATAGGGGTCATTAATGTTGGGCTACTATCATGCTTCACTGCGTGTTTAACAGATTATCTCTCTTATTACATGTAATTATATATAGCCATAAGACCTCGTTACATAGTGATAGGCAAGCTAGCCATTGACTAATGTAGCCCTACTGTATCGCTTTGTTTGCATGCACTACCAGCCTTGACCACCAGGCAGTGTCCTACTTTCAGAATCACTATGTGACTTGTTTATTATAAGCCGTGGCCACCAGTCTGTGTCCTACCACCATGCAACATATGTTTGCATTCTTGCATTACTAGCTTTAAATATTAAAGGGATTGTCTCAAGATGAATCTTCAGGAGCACATCGCTCCTCTGCTTCTAGGCTTCCTGCTTTGCCGGGAGCGGTGCGATCCTGAAGATTGACAGTTCAGACCAGCAGCATGGTCACGTCACTGATCCAAACTGTGTTCTCTCCCAGGCTATTAGCAGAGGTAACTATGCCTCTGCAGCATATGGACGGAAGCTGGTCAGATCCAGCAATCCATCCAGTTTAAAGGGGTTGTCCAGCCTTGAGGTACAAGTCTGCAGTCGCTCTATGTGACTACCGATTTGTAAATCCTCACAGCGCAGTCACTGTTCTCTGCTGCCACGAGCTGGCAGCGAGTTGTATACTTCTGGCCACATTCTGACTAGACGTGTCTGGCCTCACTCAATTCGCTTGTATTGAGTGAGGCTGTGCACGTCTAGTCGGCATGTGACCGCATATATGTAAATTACATACTTGTGGTCATGCTCTTGGCGCCGACATCAGAGAATCCCCACGGCATGCGGTTCATGTTATGTGAGGATTCATAGATCTGCAGTCACATAGAGGGAGTGCAGACTTGTACCCCAAGCCCGGACAACTTCTATAAGAACAGTACAAGTAGTCTGTAAAGCATAGCACTTGTCCAGGATTGTGACACCAGGGTGGCCGATAAACTAGACAAGGAGCTGTAGACTATAAAATTAAAAATCTCTCTGTTCTTGAGAAAGTAGATGGATTTTAAGAAGGAATAAATTGCAAAATTACTTGGTTTCAAGTATTTTGCAATTATACCCATTTTTGAAATTGAGACAACCCCTTTAAATCATACCTACTAAAATTGCTGGTGGCAGAATAGGGATATTTAGGTCCAGCCCCCAGTCCTATCTAGAAACTCCCCCAAACCAAAAGGGACCTTCCACTTGTGGGCAAGGTTTACTTAAGCCACCTCCCTTTTCAGCCCGGGACATTCCCTGATTTTGCCATCATTAATTCTGAAAACTTCAGACAATGCTGGTGAAATTTGGGACTTAAGACAACTATGCAGATTAATCTGATAAATTTCAGGTCCCAAGACCCTCCTATTATCGGTTTTAAAGGGACATCACCAGGGATGTCAAGATGCAAGGCTTTCTGGTATCAACTCATCAGTCAATACAGAGGATTAGGGATTGTAAAGTTTCTACATGATGGGAGTTCACCATAGTGGATGCTGGTGGCTTCTTGAAGATTATTCTATTTATTTGTTCATTTATCTTGTTCTTTAACTTTATTAAAGTTTTCTTAAGGCCATTTTGCATCTGTGTAGTGTTGCTATATTGTGTGTATGGGATGATAATATCTCAACTAGAGATGAGCAATCAATTCAAAGGACCGTGATCTAGTGGCTGTAGTCCGCGGCAAGGCAAAGCACCTCCTACTTGTCCGCATCCCTTGGCACCCCTCAACAATGACGGTTCATTGAGCCTACAATTCAGAAAAACGCCTGGGTTTCCTACAGGTGGGAGGCAGTTTGCGCTATTCCCGTCTGCTGTACCAGGGTACTGCAAATTGAGTCCCTCATCCCTATATAGTGCCATCGTATTCTACATCACTTTATTGACATAGTCTGGTTAGAAAAATACAGCCAAGTGTGCTTTAGGGTCATATCATGCTGTGTTTTACATTATATGCAGGTTAATATATGTGCCGACACTGCATAAATTAAACATTTCTGTAGACCCCTTTGTATCCAGCCAAATTCAATTTTGCCATTCTGATCTTCTCCATATTTTTGTAGTTGTATAAAATAGTGCATCGGTCTGTGATCTAAGAGATAACACTTTATGCAGCATGTAAGCACAGGGGAGATCTGTGCTGCTATCGTCACGCTCGATGTTGTGAAGAAACAGCTACAGGGGTAAAACCTGTCACAGCTTCCTCTCTGTATTTTGTGACTATGAGCTGTGTGTGTACGTAATGAGAGACTCAGATAAACATATAGAAGAAGGTATGCCCCTCATAGTAATTTAAACCTTTAGAAGCCATGTCATCCTCTTGCAGGTTAATCCATTAGAAGCAGCTGTGACCTCCTCCTTTCGCTAAGCTGTATAATGCATAAGGACATCTTGTAACAATATTCCAATTAAAGTAAAGTTCAGGCAACTTGCAAGAGGCAAGGAAAATTTTCAACTGATTAGTGTTTTTTTGCAACACATTGGGATGCATTGGTGCATCTTATTTATATCTTGCTTTTGGTGAATTTGTGAGCAAAACGGGTGAATCGATTCTACCATTGTATTGCATGGACCAGCAACTCTGCCATACTACTGAAAGAAATAACCAATTTGCTAAATGATATGTACAGTATATGAGAAAAGTTTTATCATTTTAGTTTTTGACACTTTTTGTATTTTTCTCAGTAGTGATGGATTCCCTTGATAGAGGGCCTGTCGGGATGATTTTATTACTGAAACTAGTAGTATCGCTGTATAAGTCTTAGTACAACAGTAAAATTGCCCCCTGCTTTGTAGTTATTCGATAATGCAGCACGGAGAAGGTGCAATGACATGACTCCCAGTGCACTTCCAAGCTAATTTGCACTTGGCTTCAAATTCAGTGCTGGCATATTGGATTACTAGCACTGTCCTGCAGATCAGAAGTGGCAGGGACCTGTAGAAGTCATTAGATAACTCAGGCTTTTGCTATCTCATCTGAGAGCAGCATAATATTGGGGGCCGAGAACCTGATTCCAGGGATGTGTTACTAAAGGCACCCCATATACATTAGATAGCTGTCGGTCAAATGATTCTCATCTGGCAGATACTTATCTCCCATAAATAAACAGTATTTTATCAGCAGCCGATTAGTACTGAAAGGACTAGCAAACCTGCAGCTGTGTTGCCCTCGATGTTCATGAGCTCTGTCTACCCCAGCTCCTAACCACTGATCTGCAACTTTCTGCCTCTGCACAGTGTACACAGAAAGCTGTCAATCAGTGGTGTGGGCAGGGTTATACAGATCTCATCACTGAGAAGACTAACAGAGTTTCAGCTGATAAAAGCAGTGATTTTATGAAAACCATGACAAGCAGCCCAGTAAGTGACTCATCACTAGAATCCGCGTATCTGCTCCTACATCATGCAGCTCTCAAATCGGGCAGAAAAAAACTGTTGACAGATTTCAGTTAAAGAGAAATGCAGTCCAATCTGCAGGCACTATATTTTACAGCAGGGGAGCTGAGTAGATACATATATAGTTTTGTGGGAAAAGATTCAATATAACTGGTGTATTAATCATTTAATCCTCTGATCTTTCTATGATTTTTGGTCCAGTGGGCGGTTGTATTAGTGACTGACAGCTCCCTCTGTTTGCACACTTATACAAAGACAGCTGTCAATCACTGATAGGACCAAAAATCCCAGAAAGAGCAGATGATTAAAGGGAATCTGACAGCAGCATGATGAGGCGACAGAGATCCTGATTCCAGCGATGTGTCACTTAGCATATTGGATGCCTCAGTTGTGATAGAATCACCGTTTTTTCTGCTGCAGATCTAGCAGAGCTCGGAATGCTGAGCTGTTATAACCCCGCCCACACCCCTGATTGGCTGCTTTCTGTGTACATTGTATAATGACAGCTGCTAATCAGTGGTGGGGGTGTGGTTGGACTAGGAGGCACAAGACATCTAGTCCTTTAGTGATAATCTCCTGCTGATAAAACACTGATTATATTGAAACAGCAAAACACAGCCTAGCAAGTGACACATCCCTGGAATCAGGGTCCTTGCCCCTACATCATGCTTTATATGTCTAAACACAAGTTATTTTGTATCTTTACTCACAAAACTTTATATCAATCTTCTCAGCTCCCCCTGCTCTATAACATGGTGCCTGCGGATTAGACTGCATATTTATGGTGACAGTTTCCCTTTAAACATGCATAGCTAAATCTAGAGAACATTATTTATTATTTATTAAAGTTCATGTTTTGCCATAGGATATTCCTATCATACACAGAGAAATATTAATGGTAATTGCCTACACAGGACTGATTGACATGAATAAGATGTAAGGTAAAGTGGATAAAAGTGTGTTCAAGTGGATAAATAAGTGACCAAAATACTTGGTTTTGTAACTGCGGAAAGGCTACAGTTGTTGCAATTTTGTATCATCTCATAATCTCTGAATGATGAAAAGAACTAGGGGCTATTCCTGAGCAAATGTAAAATGTTATTGCCAAGTTAGAGACTGTTTACGAATGCAAATTCCGACAATAGAGGGGAATTTTATATATACTAGTGAATATAACTATATACTCTGCAAGGCAGCGTTTTATGTAATGTTTAGTAGTCAGATACGAAATCCTTGTGTCTGCATTTAAAGTTTTACAGAATCCTTATTTCTGACTGTTTCACCACTGGCAGTAACTTCCCTTGTTACACCATCAGATTGGTAACTACTCCATATAACTCATTCAGTTAATTCAATGTTGGCCATTGCTCATTGTAGAAGGCAGCAGGTTGCCAGGTATTAGGTCTGTAGTAGATGTAATAATACCTATTTGCCTGCAAGCAAATCTGCCTGTTTATTGCACATTTCCGAGCACTTCATGCTTTCCTCCAGCCATAAAACATCTTCAGATTTCTCGGTTAGGCTTTTAGAATTTGCCAATTGCAGAACATTTAAACAGAACTACAGACTTTTTTCCAAGCTGCCAAAACAAGATGAGAACATGTTCGGTTCTCAGAGCAATCAGCGAGAATTTTATAATCCCCATCTGTTTATGCCAACAAACAATTTTCTAGCCAGAAACTTGTAAAAAAAAAAAAAAAAGAAAATTTGGCTACAGTGACCTGAATCAGTTTATTCCATAAAACTGCAACAGCCAAAGCAATTTAGCTGCTGAACACTTACACCAAATTGTAACACATTCATTTCCTAAAACAATTACCTATGCTAAGGCTGAACTGGATCCTTGTAAGTAAGGGGCATTGTTGAGAACAACAGAAAATCCAGACGATTTTCCTGCTCCAAACAAGAAAAAAATATATTTTGCCCATCATGTAAGGATTATCCAACAAAATAATGATAAAGTAATATGTCCAATAAACACTTTTATTAAAGCAAATGGGTCAGCAGGTTTTTGCTATGTAATCTGAGAGAATCATGATGTAGAGACGGAGACCCTGATTCCAGCGATGTGTCACTTACTTGATGTAGTTTTGATAAAATAACTGTTTTATCTGCTTCTGATCTAGCAGTTCTCTGAATGCTGAGCTGTGTATAGCCCCACCCACAACACTGATTGGCAGCTTTCTGCCTATACACAGTAATCTGACAATCAGTGGTGAGGGCGGAGTTACACACAACAAGAGAACTACACGGCACGAGTCAACTAGTCCTCTAGTGATAATCTCCTGCTGATAAAACACTGATTTTATTGAAACTACAGCAAGCAGCCCAGTAATTGAAACATCACTGGAATCGAATCAGAGTCTCTGTTACTACATTATGCTGCTCTCAGTTTAAATAGCAGTGTACACTGTGCATAGGCAAAAAGCTGTGGTGCAGGTAGAGTTACACAGAGCAGGAGGACTACATGGCACGAGACAACTAGTCCTCTAGTGATAATCTCCTGCTGATAAAACACTGTTGTTTTTTTAAATTACACCAGTAAGTGACACATCACAGGAATCAGGATCTCTGCCTCTACATTATTCTGCTCTCAGGTTAAATAGCAAAAACCTGCTGACAGATTACCTTTGAAAGGTCTGAATACTGTACAGACCGGTATAAGAGCCCTTTGGAGATGATTTCTATAATTGGTTGCCCACTTATGTTATATGATTAATGCTGGGCATCTATTGAGTTGTGCTCTTAAAATGGGTATAATTCAGAGGGCAAACAAATGCCAAACCATAAAAAGATTAAAAAAAAACACAGGAAAAACCTCTCACAGGCAGTATGTAACATCATGTGTGCAGAGGCAGGGATGGAGACTTGGTTGACTCTCGTGAGCCCAGTTTGGTTGTACTTTTGACACAACATCCAACCGTGCAGGTAGTGCAATCACTCGGGGTGCCGTCACCTTTCTTGGGTTGTCAATAGAACTCAGCGACCCCCAATTGTGGAAGATATGTAAAGAACAATGTTGGACTGGCGTTACCCTTTTATCCATAGGGTTCAGATCGCTAAACTTCGTCTGCTACCACTACGAGGAAAAGGTAGCACCACTTCAGGGAACATGAGAAGAGAGTAGGCTCATTTTTGACCACACCGCACATCTCGTATGTTTGTTATAGCCCAGAGCTGCATTCACAATTCTACTGCAGGATATTTTAATGAAGTCATACAGTTTTAATAAATTATTCAACCCCTTTTGCAATTTAAGTTTTGTAGGAAAATTTGCAAACTTTCTGCTGTTTACAAAAAAAACAATCAAATAACAATCTAAATAGCTCAACACAACTAATATGACAAGTGGTTTCTCCAAATTCAACACAAAATGCCACTATCAATGACTACTGCAATCCGAGAATCATTCCCCCACTCCATGACAAACATCCTCAATACCTAGTAGAGCACTTTTGGCTTTTATGACTTGCTTCAAACATGATGCATAGCTAGACACCAGGTGCTGACTGCTTTCCCTGGGGAATCTTAGTCTATTCCTCATGGGCAATGACCTTCAGGTCACTAATATTCTTGAATTGTCAAGAATCAAAACATTTATGAGAAGATGCCCCTGCTTTGCACAAGCAAGACGCAAAGGCAGTGAATGTTCCTAGAGATACAGCTGACAGCATAGTTCTCGAGTTCAAAGATAAAGCAACCCCAGCTATACTACTTGGATCTCGCAGAAAGATGAAGCCATCACCGGCTGCCACCAGATTCCTGAGAACGAAGGTGATCAAAAACCCGTGAGTGACTGCAAAAGACCTACGGCAAGTTTTGTTGGCAGCAGCACTGAAGAATCGGTTTGCACAGTAAGTAGTATACTAAATACTGAAATCTCAAACTCCAAGACCTATACCTCTCCTGACCCTAAAACACAATAAAAGTCAGCTCCAATATGCTCAAAACCATATAAATAAGCTTCAGAAGTTTTGGGATTCTGTAAAGTAGAATAATGAGACAAAACTGGAACTTTTAGTCCTCATGGATTAGCAGTATGTATGGAGGAGGAAGAACGAAGCATTGTCAGTCAGCTGGGAAGGGGTGGAGTGTCACTTTCGGGGGGCAGTCTCAGGGCATCGTGTGGTTGGGAGGCAAGATGTCGTCGCTCCCAGTGCTGATGCTATTTAGGCATCCCAAGACACTGGGTTCCTGCCAGGAGACACAGGACGCTATGTCTCCTGGTTCAGGTATTTGGTTGGAGGTTCCTTTCTCGCCCCTTCCTCTGTTTCTCTGGGCAGAGGGTGGAGATTGGGTGTTCCCTCAGTGGTGTCAGGTGATCCATGAGAGGGATATTTAAACCCGCCATATCCTCTTGCTCACCGCTGATTATTCAGTTGCACCTCAGTGGTATGGTGAGTGTTTCTTTGTTTTGTTTCTGGCTCTGGTGTATTGTGTACTCCGGTACCTACATCCGTGTTTATGCTCTCTGACCTTCCAAGTTTGGTTTGCTAGGTTCGTCTCTGCCTTACCGATATAGTTTATTGGTGTTTTAGACTCAACTGTGGCCAGTGTGCCCAGCCACCATCCAGTCTGCTATTGGGACCTGGGAAGGGCTCTGCAAAAGTCCCCCTCCCTTTAGTGGGAGCGGGTGAAGAGTATTCCTCAAGGGTGTGCATAAGTGTGATGGCTTGTGCCAGGTTTGTCTGGCATACTGCTACTGCTGGCCTTCAGTCCAGTCATCTCACTACTATTTGAGTGTTACAAGTATATACTTAAAAGGAAAACATGCCAACAGTGAAGCATGGCAGAGGCTTGATGATGCCTACAGTGAAGCATGGTAATGGCTAAATGACGACTACAGTGAAGCATGGGGGTGGCTAAATGATGACAACAGTGAAGCATGGTGGTGGCTAAATGATGCCTACAGTGAAGTATGGTGTTGGCTCTGATGACTACAGTGAAGCTGTCACAGATGTGTCAGAGGTGACAGACAGTCGCCCTGCACTTGGCTGCAGGAGATCTCTACGTTTGTCATTATAGACATCTTCTTAAAGGCTGGCTGTCTCTAAGACCCAACGGCTACCTCCCTCTTAGCTCCTTGGCCTGGGTGTATAAATACCTGGTGTGTCTGAGAGGGAGGTGCCGGCGATATTCATTACTACTTGTGAGGCTTTAGCAAGGGCAGTACTTTGTTCATCTCTGGAGCTTGAGGCCGTGTGCGCATTTGTTTGGAGTCGTCTAAAGCTAAGCAATACCCCCCTGTTTGTCTACCCTTGTTGTCTATAGCATTTAGTGGAGATTGACTAGTGCTCATCTCCTTCCTTCCCACGCCTTAGCCATATGCCAGGGAAAGTCAGGGTGAGGCATGCGTGCGGCATTTGGTATAGAGCCAATATATGGACAGTAGTTGAGACAGGGTGACACTAGTCTAGACTAGGAGGTCTCCACTCCCCCCTTTCCCTAGTGTTTGGGCTCCCTTTCCCTCTGTGTTGTACTAAGTCTTTCCCACACCTTGCGTGACAAAAGCATGGTCGTGGCTAGATGATACCTAGAGTGAAGCATGGTAATGGCTAGATGATGCCTATAATACAGCATGTCGGTGGCTCAGTGATGCCAACTGTGAAGCATGGTGGTGTCTTAATGGTAGTGGATCGATGATGCTTCCAGTGAAGCATGGTGTTTTTTTGATAATGCCCATAGTACTACTGTTTGCTTGTGGAAAGCTATATTTCCCATAAGCTCTTTACTTCTTCTCACTCTGTGCACTCTCTATTGCACAGCTGCTGCTAGCCACTCCTTCAAAAGACACTGTGATCTGTAAAAACTCTTTTTGGGCTATAATCTTGAGCAACGTACACTTTAGAAAATTGGTTGTATTTCAGAACTTTATTTCTTGAGTGTGGATCATCGCGCAAGAGTTAGGATTTTAGGTTTACCCCTATGATTTCCCATCACAGCTATAACAGAGCTATGTCAGCTTTGTCAGACCTATTTTACAATTATTTTCTGATTGATCTATAATTGGTTTTCCAATTGGGTGTTGATGGCAAGAATAGTGCTGTCTATCCCTCACCAATCTGATATTGATAACCTATCCCAAGGAAAGATCATCAATTTCTTAAGACCAGAAACCTCTTGCTATCCAGTGGGGTAACACGTTCCCTTTAAATGTGCTATTGAATCAGATTTGCGCCTTACATATAATATATACAGTATATTATATATATAATTTCGTTACATTGGTAATGTGGACACTATTGCTGAGAGAAGATGGATGAATATCCTCTAGAGATTAGAGCACCATAAATGATTACTCTCAAAGAGCTAGAAGTTTAATTTGCGGCAGGGACGTTAAGTGCTTTTCAATTAATTTTGCGCAATTTAAAACAATGCAATGTGCTTAAATTGTACCTGTTGCATTTTCACCAGGGAGACAGCTATGGTTGCTAATTATAGGAATGTGATTGGAGCCCACAAATGACCTAAACATGTAATTAAGAATATATCCAGATACTGTACATTAAAGGGGTTGTCCGGCTTAGAGAACTCAGTTCCATATATCGTGTTAGGTATTTAGATGTTAATAGAGGGGATCCACTAGCTGACCCTCTTGTTCGGGTATCTAAATAATAAAAAAAACTTTCTTGGATACATGATGTGTAATTTGAAAATAATGTGAAGAGACACAAAAGGGAGTCTGTCAGCCCAGTCTGTAAATATAAACGAAGCACATAGCCCTGTAGGGTGTATAGCCCCTCTACAAATTACACCTTTAATGTTTTAGTCACCAAGTCGGCGTAGCTGACTTATACAGTGAGTACGGAAAGTATTCAGACCCCTTTAAATTTTTCACTCTTTGTTTCATTGCAGCCATTTGGTAAATTCTAAAAAGTTCATTATTTTCTCATTAAAGTACACTCTGCACCCCATCTTCACTGAAAAAAACAGAAATGTAGAAATTTTTGCAAATTTATTAAAAAAAGAAAAACTGAAATATCACATGGTCATAAGTATTCAGACCCTTTGCTCAGTATTGAGTAGAAGCACTCTTTTGAGCTAGTACAGCCAGAGGCGTACATAGGAATCATGGGGCCCCATAGCAGAAGTTCTAATTGGGCCCCCCCCCCCCCAAAAAAAAAATGTAAATAATTGTCGGGGTCACAGAAGAGCAGATCTTACAACTTTCCAGCCTTTACATAGTAATTTTCCTCCGGCTGAAGTCCTAGATTCCTTTTTCATTGCCCCCATAAAGTATGATGCCAGCAAAAGTGCCCCTCCCCCCAAAGACAGTATGATAGCCCCATGGTGAATTCCTCCACATGCACAGTATAATGACCGTACTTTACCCCACCTCAACTCCCAGGGCAAAGTATCGTGACCCCAACACAGTATGATCCCCCAACTGTGACCCCCACACAGCCCTCCATACAGTATAATGGCCCTACATACAGTATAATGGCCCCACAACTCTCCACACTCCACAGAGTATAATGCACTTGCCATGGTCCCCCACAAAGTTTAAGACACTCGCCACAGTCTTCCACACAGTATAAGACACTCACCATGGTCCTCCACACAGTATAAGACACTCCCTATGGTCCTCCACACAGTATAATGCACACGCCATGGTCCTTCACACAGTATAATGCACACGCCATGATCCTTCACACAGTATAATGCACTTGCCATGGTCCGCCACACAGTATAAGACACTTGCCACGGCCACGGTCTTCCACACAGTATAAGACACTCACTATGGTCCTCCACACAGTATAAGACACTTGCCATGGTCTTCCAGAAAGTATAATGCACACGCCATGGCCCTTCACACAGTATAATGCACTTGCCATGGTCCGCCACACAGTTTAAGACATTCTCCATGGTCCTCCGCACAGTATAAGACACTCGCCATGGTCCTCCACACAGTATAGACACTCCCCATGGTCCTCCACACAGTATAATGCACTCCCCATGGTCCTCCACACAGTATAATGCACTCCCTATGGTCCTCCATGCAGTATAATGAACTTCCTATGGTCCTCCACGCAGTATAATGCACTCCCTATGGTTCTCCACACAGTATAATGCACTCGCCATGGTCCTCCACACAGTATAATGCACTCCCCATGGTCCTCTCCACAGTTTAATTCACTCCCCATAGTCCTCAACACAGTATAATGCACCCCATAGTTCTGTACGCAGTATAATTCAGCCCCCCATAAGGTAAAATGCAGCCCCTACCATAGGGTAAAATGCAGCCCCAGTCCTCCAGTATTATCAGTACTCACTGATTTATAAATAAATACATACTTACCGCTCCTCATTCCCCGCTGCTTCAGTCTCTGCAGCGCGTCTCTGTCATCACCTCAGCAGCTGCCAGCTCCACTGTCTGACACAGCGTGGAGCGTCATCACCCCACTGCGTCAGACGCAGAGGAGTAATGATGGGAGAGAGAGTGTCACATGATGCTCCCTCCTCCATCATTGATTTCAACCAGGTCCGGCTCCAGGTTTTTCTGGGCCCCGGGTGAAAGAGTCTCAGTGGGCCCTTTAGCACATACCAACATTCATGATGCACAGATACGGCGAAGAAATGCAGGTATAGTACACAGGGCCCAGCCTGCCACCTCGTCCTTCACATATGCAAACATGCACACACAGTACGCAGATATGCACACACACACAGTAGTCAGACATACACACACAGTACGCAGACATGCACGCACACACAGTACGCAGACATGCACGCACACACAGTACGCAGAGATGCACACACACACAGTACGCAGACATGCGCGCTCACACACAGTACGCAGACACGCACACATGCACACACACACAGTGCGCAGACATGCACACACACACAGTACGCAGACTTGCACACACACAGTACGCAGACTTGCACACACACAGTACGCAGACATGCACGCAAACACAGTACGCAGACATGCACACACACAGACATGCACACACACAGTACGCAGACATGCACACACACAGTACGCAGATATGCACACACACACAGTACGCAGACATGCACACACACAGTACGCAGACATGCACACATACAGAACGCAGACATGCACGAGCACACACACAGTATGCAGACACGCACACACACAGTACACAGACATGCACACACACAGTATGCAGACATGCACACATACAGAACGCAGGCATGCACGAGCACACACACAGTATGAAGATATGCACGCACACACAGTATGCAGACACGCACACACAGTATGCACACATGCTCACACACACAGTATGCAGACACGCACGCACACACACAGTATGCTGATATGCGCGCACACACACAGTATGCTGACATGCGCGCACACACAGTATGCTGAAATGCGTGCACACACACAGTATGCTGATATGCGCGCACACACACAGTATGCTGACATGCGCGCACACACACAGTATGCAGACATGCGCGCACACACACAGTATGCTGACATGCGCGCACACACACAGTATGCTGATATGCGCGCACACACACAGTATGCTGATATGCACGCACACACACAGTATGCAGACATGCGCGCACACACACAGTATGCAGACATGACACACACAGTATGCAGACATGCGCGCACACGGTATGCAGATGTGTCACCCTGGCCTGGATGCCACAAGTGTATAATAAAGCTGTGTCTGAGAGCAAGGGGGAGGTTCTCTGGTCAAGGACCATTAGCATGCAATACCTCCTGTCCCAGGCCAGTAGAGGGAGCAGGCTGCCCCTATAAAAGCTGGAACTGGGGGCAGGGTTAGAGAGAACTGGACAACGTGTCTCTGAAGAAAGGGGTTTCCCAGAGCAGGGACAGACAGTTGTGTTGCAGCCTAAGAGGCCGTGTGGCATCATCTCAGCAGCTGCCTCCTCCACTGTCTGACAGAGCGTGGAGCGTCATCACCCCACTGCGTCAGACGCAGAGGAGTAATGATGGGAGAGAGAGTGTCACATGATGCTCCCTCCTCCATCATTGATTTCAACCAGGGCCGGCTGCAGGTTTTTCTGGGCCCCGGGTGAAAGAGTCTCAGTGGGCCCTTTAGCACATACCAACATTCATGATGCACAGATACGGCACACACACAGTACGCAGACATGCACACACAGTATGCTGACATGCACACACACAGTACGCAGACATGCACACATACAGTACGCAGACATGCACGCACACACAGTACGCAGACATGCGCACACACACAGTACGCAGACATGCACACACACAGTACGCAGACATGCACACACACAGTACGCAGACATGCACGCACACACAGTACGCAGACATGCACACACACAGTATGCAGACATGCACACATACAGAACGCAGACATGCACGAGCACACACACAGTATGAAGATATGCACGCACACACAGTATGCAGACACGCACACACAGTATGCAGACATGCTCACACACAGTATGCAGACACGCACGCACACATACAGTATGCTGACATGCGCACACACACACAGTATGCAGACATGCGCGCGCACACACACAGTATGCAGACACGCACACACACAGTATGCAGACATGCGCGCACACGGTATGCAAATGTGTCACCCTGGCCTGGATGCCACAAATGTATAATAAAGCTGTGTCTGAGAGCAAGGGGGAGGTTCTCTGGTCAAGGACCATTAGCATGCAATACCTTCTGCCCCAGGCCAGTAGGGGGAGCAGGCTGCCCCTATAAAAGCTGGAACTGGGGGCAGGGTTAGAGAGAACTGGACAACCTGTCTCTGAAGAAAGATATGTCCCAGAGCAGGGACAGACAGTTGTGTTGCAGCCTAAGAGGTCGTGTGGCAGTAGGAGAGCCACGAGCCAGGGACAAGAGGCGAAGCGAGCCTGTCCTGGCAGATAGAGAAACTAATCTACCAGACTTTGGTGTCTGAGGCTGTGAGGATTCCAAGTCCTACAGCAAATAGCCAGTCCGCAGGGGATTGTATGTTCCCTGGCCTAGGAAGCCCGGAGGTTCCGCCACAGCAGAAGGGACTCGCAAAGCCATACCAGGCCGGGAGTAGAAAGGGACCCAAGTTGCAAGCCATACGGGCGAGAAGACACGGCAAGCTCAGGAACGTGGGCTATTACACCACGAGGAGGGAAATAGCCAGAAACAGCGCAGAGAGCACGGTAGGCCTACACCCTCACCCTGATCAGGGCCAGCTTCCCACTTGTTCTCAGACATCCAGGCCCCCTCCTAGCCGGGCCTGTTTTTGGGTCGTCTCACCTGTTCTAATAAAGACCCTGAACTGTTTAAGAGGCCTCCGTTTCCTGGCTATTGCGGTCGGAATCATCCCCTCCATCATCCATTATATACTGCCCTGGGGCCATACTCCTCCCGTGGGGAGTTGTACTATTCAGTGCTGCACATTTACATCTGCCCTCGCGGTCTGCATTGCAGCGGCGGTTAGCCCTGACCGCAATCCACGGGTGGCGCAGTCGAACATTGCAAAACATATAGAAGACTGCCACTGGTCTGAGAACCCTGAGCCACGGACCGGGTCGCCACTACTACCCCCATTATTGCCCTGTTGCCTGGATCCGAGTGCCCCACGGCCCAGGGGGCGAGTCACAGACATGCGCGCACACAGTATGCAGACATGCGCGCGCACACACACAGTATGCAGACATGCGCGCACATACACAGTATGCGGACATGCGCGCACCACACAGTATGCAGATGTGCGATCACACACGGTACGCAGACGTGCGATCACACACGGTACGCAGACTTGCGATCACACACAGTACGCAGACATGCAATCACACACAGTACGCAGACATGCGATCACACACACAGTACGCAGACAGGCACACATACACGGTACGCAGACATGTGATCACACATGGTACGCAAACATTCGATCACACACACATGGTATGCAGACATGCCATCACACACGGTACGCAGACATGTGATCACACACGGTAGGCAGATATGTGATCACACACAAATGGTACGCAGACATGCTATGACACACGCGGTATGCAGACATGCGATCAGACACACACGGTACACAGACATGCGATCACACACACACGGTACACAGACATGCAATCGCATACACAGTACACAGACATGCACGCACACACAGTACGCAGACATGCACACACACAAACACATATATGTACACATACACATATACACGCATATTTGAACACATTCTTAAAAACACATAAAACAGACAAATATATATACACAGTCATGCACACACACAAGACACATTAGAAATATATTTAAAATGGGGATTGGGGAATCTGGCGACACGCCTCACTCACCTGCCCCCGGCCTGTCTCCCGTTCACCTGTGCAGGGCCGCCGGCATGTCTGATGGCCATCACAGACATGGCCCTGGACCATCAGGGGTCCTCCTCACCATCGAGGCCCTGAACCATCAGGGGGACCCCCTCGCTGTAGGGGCCCTGGACCATCAGGGTGGTCCCCTCACCGTCAAGGCCCTGGTCCATCAGGGGGGTCCCCTCACCGTCTGGGTCCAGGCCGCTCCACCAGCATCTGTACAGCCAGGACCTCACTGCAGCTTGCCTGCCGGCACTTCCCCAGACATAGCCGCGCTGTGTGTGGCTGTGTCTGCTAGTAATGACGCGGCAGGGGCGACATACAAGCACAATTAAAGGTGCAGTGTCGCCCCTGCGTGTCATTGCTACCAGACACAGCTGCATAGCGCGCAGCTATGTCTGAGGAAGTGCCGGCAATCTAGTTGCAGCCTGCAGCTCCGGCGGATCAGGAGGGCAGGAGCAGGAGGGAGCCCGATGCAAGGGTGGCGGGTACCCCGATGCAGGTACACGGTGCAGGTGACTGCAATGGGGCCCCCCGGCTCACGGGCCCCATAGCAGTCGCGTGGCCTGCCGCCATTGGCGGTACACCACTGAGTACTGCCATGAGTCTTCTTGGGAATGATGCAGCAACTTTTTCACACCTGGATTTGGGGATCCTCTGCCATTCTTCCTTGCAGTAGAAAGAGATGCGAATATGCCAGTGATCTTAAGCGCTAGGGTGATGGATGGGGATAAAAAAACGCTGAATAAGACAGGGGTAAATGGTCAATTGAGACCTTTTATTATAAATCCTTGTATAATCCATAACGCGTTTCGACAGCACGCAGGCCGTCTTCATCAGGTGATATAAGGGGGTGGGCTTGGAAAGTTTAAAAAGGGTCCAAGAGAAACTGATTGGACCATCAATTAATGACATAAAACAAGACAATTAACCCCTTATATTAAGATTAAAAACAGATAAGAGACGTCAACATTTGAACAACATAATCAAATAACCCTAAATAATAACCACAAATTTATAATTAAACAAAACAAATATCCCCAAAAAATATATAAACAAAATACTAAATAATACAAAAATTATTATCGTAACCGGGGATTCCCAGCCTGTCTCCCATGCCGGTACTTGCCCAGCCACAAGCAGTATAGCGGCTGCAATCTGACGAGGGCATGCACATTGAGCTTAGAATGGCCGTTGACAATAAATACCCTAAAAAACTATAACATTATAAAATTTGGCAAAATTTATTTTGCCACATTCTCAATAGTGAGATTGTAATCTTCGGGTGCTAATGTCCCCAATTTGAAAATCCCAAAACTTTCTTTTTTGATAAGATTCGATAAGCAATGTGATTCCTTTTTGTCTATTTGGTCAATAATTTTAAGGGTCATCTTATTGGGATCCCTATGATGTGCAGCATTAAAATGTTTCGAAAGACTATGCATTAGATACCCTTTCCGAATATTTTACCTATGCTTATTCATTTGGGCATGCATAGTTTGCACAGTGTGGCCCACATACTATAGGCCACATGTGCATTCTAAAAGATAAACCACATAAGTGGATTGACATGTTAATCTATGTTTAATCAAAAAACTTTCCCCAGTCGTACTAGATGTAAAATTTAGTGCTCCATCAACGATACTGTGACAACATAAACATCTGGGGCTGCGACATTGATAACAGCCCATATTACCAATATTAGATTCATGTGCCGTAACTGTCTTAATAGTCGTGTTACTAGGTGCCACAAGATTTTGTAGACTCCTATTCTTCCTATAAATGACCATTGGCTTCTCAGGGAGAGTGTTGGACAGTATTGGATCAGCTCTTAACCCCTTTACAACCCAAGGTGGTTTGCACGTTAATGACCAGGCCAATTTTTACAATTCTGACCACTGTCACTTTATGAGGTAATTACTCTGGAACGCTTCAACGGATCCCCCTGATTCTGAGATTGTTTTTTCGTGATATATTGTACTTCATGATTGTGGTAAAATTTCTTTGATATCACTTGCGTTTATTTGTGAAAAAAACAAAAATTTTGAAAATTTAGCAATTTTCAAAATTTGAATTTTTATGCCCTTAAATCAGAGAGATATGTCACACAAAATAGTTAATAAATAACATTTCCCACATGTCTACTTTACATCAGCACAATTTTGGAACCAAAATTTTTTTTTTGTTAGGGAGCTATAAGGGTTAAAAGTTGACCAGCGATTTCTCATTTTTCCAACAAAATTTACAAAACCATTTTTTTAGGGACCACATCACATTTGAAGTCACTTTGAGAGGTCTTTATGACAGAAAATACCCAAAAGTGACACCATTCTAAATACTGCACCCCTCAAGGTGCTCAAAACCACATTCAAGAACTTTATTAATCCTTCAGGTGCTTCACAGGAATTTTTGGAATGTGGAAGAAAAAAATGAACATTTAACTTTTTTCACAAAAATGTTACTTTAGACCCAATATTTTTTATTTTCACAGGGGTAACAGGAAAAAATGGACACCAAAATTTGTTGTGCAATTTCCCCTGGGCACGCAGATGCCCCATATGTGAGGAAAAACCACTGTTTGGGCGCACGGCAGGGCTCGGAAGGGAAGGAGCGCCATTTGACTTTATGATTGTAAAATTTGCTTGAATAATTAGCGGATGCCATGTTGCGTTTGGAGAGCCCCTGATGTGCCTAAACAGTGGAGCTCCCCCACAAGTGACCCCATTTTGGAAACTAGACCCCCCAAGGCACCTATCTAGATGCATAGTGAGCACTTGGAACCCTCAGGTGCTTCACAAATTGATTCGTAAAATTGAAAAAGTGGAAAAAAAAAATAAGTTTTCATTTTTACGAATCAATTTGTGAAGCACCTAGGGGTTCCAAGTTCTCACTATGCATCTAGATAGGTGCCTTGGGGGGTCTAGTTTCCAAAATGGGGTCACTTGTGGGGGAGCTCCACTGTTTAGGCACATCAGGGGCTCTCCAAACGCAACATGGTGTCCGCTAACAATTTGAGCCGATTTTCCATTCAATTTGTTAGCGGACACCATGTCGCGTTTGGAGAGCCCCTGATGTGCCTAAACAGTGGAGCTCCCCCACAAGTGACCCCATTTTGGAAACTATACCCCTCAAGGATTTTATTAAGGGGTATAGCGAACATTTTGAACCCAGAGGTACAACACAGAATTTGATAACATTAGGTCATCATATTGAATAAGTTGTCATTACTCTTGAGCGCAAGTGCTCTCTACTTGAGTTTGCATCGGGTACTCAGGTATGCACCATGTATCACGGGTGCTCAAGTGAAATGCTCGAGTCCCCGCCCGCATGTTTCACGGTTATTAGACACCCCCAAAAAAACATGCGGGGATCGCTCGTGCATGGCAGGCAATCCCCGCGAGGTTTTTTTGGCCGCGAAGCATATGGGGCGGAGACTCGAGCACCCGCGATACTCAGTGCATACCCGAGCACCCGATGCAAACTCAAGTAGCGAGCACTTGCGCTCAACACTAGTCGCCATATCGTCATCTTTTTTTTTTTCTTTTTTTTTTTTTTTTACATCGGAAAAAAAAACAACCCCAACCCTAACATTAGCACAACCCCAACCCCAGCCCTAGCGTTTATTTTTTACGCCGTTCCTCATGCGGTATAAAGTGATGAGATTACTTTATTCTTCGGGTCGGTGCGATTACAGTGATACCAGAATCATATCGGGTTTTTATGATTGACAGCTGTCACACACTAAAAGACACATATTTTGTAAAATCTAGTTTTTGCATCGCCATATTTTGGCCGACAGAGTCATGTGACGGTTTGTTTTTTGCGGGATGAGTTGACGTTTTTATTGGTGCCATTTTCAGGCACGTGACATTTTTTGATCGCTTTCTATTCCTATTTTTGGGAGGCTTAATAAACAAAAACCAACAATTCAGGAATTGTGTTTTTACATTTTTTTATTCTGCTCCGGGTGTGGTAAAATTGATAAGGTAGCTTTATTCTTCGGGTCAGTACGTTTACAGCGGTACCACATTTATATAGTTTTTCTATGTTTTGGCGCTTTTACACAATAAAAGCTATTTTATAGAAAAATATATTTTTTTGCGTCGCTTTATTCTGAGAGCCCTAACTTTTTGATTTTTCAGATGATGGAGCTGTATGGCAGCTTGTTTTTTTGCGGGATGAGATGACGTTTTCAGCGGTACAATTTTTATTTATATTCGTCTTTTTGATCGCGTGTTATTCCATTTTTTGTTTGGCGGTATGATGATAAAGCATTATTTTTTGCTTTGTTTTTTTGTTTTTTTTTTACCGTGTTCACTGAAGGGGTTAACTAGTGGAACAGTTTTCTAGGTCAGGTCGTTACGGACGCGGCGATACCAAATATGTGTACTTTTATTGTTTGTTTTTTTTCATAATAATATTTATTGATGGGTGCATTATATTTTTATTTTTAGTGGATTATTTATTTATTTATTTTTTAAATATTTTTACAATTTTTTTTTTTTTTTCCACTTTCAGACAGTTTTTTTACTTTTTTACTTTGTCCCACTATGGGACTTTCACTTTTTTTATTCTGATCGCTTGCATGGCACAGGAATGCAGCACCATCCCTGTGCCATGCAGGCTGTCAGCGCTGGACAGGGAGAAGATTGTTTGGAGATGCACTGTGCATGTCCAAACAATCTTCCTGCTGTCTGGTGACCCGGATGTTGTCATGACGACATCGGGTCGTCATGGCAACACCAGGGCAGCCGCGGCAGACATCGCTGGAAGCCGGAAGAGGAGGTGAGTATCGGCGATCACCTCCCCTTGCCTCCGCAATGCTGCGATCGACTTCGATCGCAGCATTGCGGGGGTTAATGTGCTGGGAGTGGTGCAGGACCGCTCCCTGCACATAGTACCGGGTGTCAGCTGTGACAATCAGCTGACACCTGGCGGCGATCGCGCCCGCACAGCCTGTGTGCGTGCGCGCGATCGCCATGACGTACTAATACGGGTCAGGCTCTTAAAGCCCAGGGCACAGACGCGTATTAGTACGTCATGGGCTTTAAAGGGGTTAAAATATACCAATATTTCTAAAATAGTTTATATATTGTATTGCGGAGTTGGCAAAAAGTTGTTACCAAACTCCACCGCGAAATATCATTAGATGTACCTACAGATGATCTAGAATTCAGCACCTTATCAACACACAATTCTTGTGTGAGGCTTTTTGTTTTATTAAATGCATCTTGTAGAAGCCGCTTAGGGTAACCTTTTTCAAGAAAACGTTTTCATTGAAAAAATCTGAATCTTGTGTGCAATTTTTGCATATTCTCCAATATTGGCCATATGGTACGTTTCGAATCCAGCCGGGGAGGTGTCCACTGTCAAACCTCAAATAGCTGTTGACATCAACAGACTTAAAAAAGGTTGACGTGAACAGTCCCCTCGTGTCATCGAACCGCACCAACAGGTCAAAAAATTGGATAGCTGAAAAAGACAGGGTAGCCGTAAATGATAAACCCCAAGGATTCTTATTAAGCTCTTCCACAAAAAGGAGTGCTTCATCCTCAGTGCCATCCCATAAATAGATTAAGTAGTCTATATAATGCCTATATAAAATGATACGGGATCCTTCCAAGAGGGACTGTGCAATGAAGACAGATTCAAAAGCACCCATAAAGAGATTAGCAGATCCTCTCCAGTTCCGTCAGGTTTTTATGGTGAACGTTGGTGAACAGCCATTTTCAGGTCTCTCCAGAGATGCTCAATTGGATTTAGATCAGGGCTCTGGCTGGGCCAGTCAAGAATGGTCACAGAGCTGTTCTGAAGCCACTCCTTTGTTATTTTAGCTGTGTGCTTAGGTTCATTGTCTTGTTGGAAGGTGAACCTTCGGCCAAGTCTGAGGTCCAGAGCACTCTGGAAGATGTTTTCATCCAGGATATCTTTGTACTTGGCCGCATTCATGTTTCCTTCAATTGCAACCAGTCGTCCTGTCCCCGCAGCTTAAAAACACCCCCATGGCATGATGCTGCCACCACCATGTTTCACTGTTGGGATTGTGTTGGGCAGTTGATGAGCAATGCCTGGTTTTCTCCACACGTACCGCTTAGAATTATCACCAAAAAGTTCTATCTTCGTCTTATCAGACCAGAGAATCTTATGTCTCATAGTCTGGGAGCAAACTCTATGCAGGCTTTCATATGTCTTGCACTGAGTAGAGGCTTCCGTCGGGCCACTCTGCCATAAAGGCCCGACTGGTGGAGGGCTGCAGTGATAGTTGACTTTGTGGAACTTTCTCCCATCTCCCTACTGCATCTCTAGAGCTCAGCCACAGTGATCTTGGGGTTCTTCTTTACCTCTCTCACCAAGGCTCTTCTCCCACGATTGCTCAGTTTGGCTGGATGGCCAGGTCTAGGAAGACTTCTGGTGGTCCCAAATTTCTTCCATTTAAGGATTATGGAGGCCACTGTGCTCCTAGGAACCTTGAGTAATGCAGACATTTTTTTGTAACCTTGGCCAGATCTGTGCCTTGCCACAATTCTGTCTCTGAGCTCCTTGGGCAGTTCCTTTGCGCTCATGATTCTCATTTGGTCTGACATGCACTGTGAGCTGTGAGGTCTTATATAGACAGGTGTGTGCCTTTCCAAATCAAGTCCTATCAGTTTAATTAAACACAGCTGGACTCCAATGAAGAAGTAGAACCATCTCAAGGAGGATCACAAGGAAATGGACAGCATGTGACTTAAATATGAGTGTCTGAGCAAAGGGTCTGAATACTTATGACCATGTGATATTTCAGTTTTTCTTTTTTAATAAATTTGCAAAAATTTCTACATTTCGGTTTGTTTTCAGTCAAGATGGGGAGCAGAGTGTACTTTAATGAGAAAAAAATGAACTTTTTAGAATTTACCAAATGGCTGCAATGAAGCAAAGAGTGAAAAATTCAAAGGGGTCTGAATACTTTCCGTACCCACAGTAGGCCATGCATTGCTCCTCTGGAAAATTAAATATGCAAATTGTCTGTTTAGAGGGAAGAGGACTTGAACTGTTTAGCGGGAAGAGGACCTTTAACTAGAGTTCAAGTCCTCCTCCTCTTTGAAGAGACAAGTTGCATATTTAATTTCCCAGAAGAGGATTGCATGGCCTTTAAATCTCCTTACACCAGCTTAGCACTCCCCTTAGAACTCCGTCAGAGGCCTCTCATCCAGCCAAATCAGACTTCTTCTTTTGCACTGATGAGCAGCAAACACCTTGAAACATGTGTCTGCAAATTGAGTATCTGGTTGGCCTTTATCTTAAATCATATGACAAGGCTCGATAAAGGGTCAATATTGACTTTTAGGATTGCCACTTCCAATAGGTGACACTGGAGTTAAAGTCCCCTTCCTCTCTGAAGAGGCAAGTTGTATATTGCCTCAAATATGTAATGTTTTTTACTTGGGGTAATTGACGTTCTCCTGAATCGGGCGTTGTTTTTATTTTCTTTCTACGCCTCTCCATTCCTGAGATGGCCTCCTCTTCCTGTATATAAATCTAGGGGTTTTTTTATTGGCAAGTAGGTGTGTTCTTCTTGAGGACCACACCTAGTTGGCTAATAAGACTGTATTTACATACAGGGAAGATGGAGTCATATCTCAGGATTAGAGAGGATCAGGAACAGACTAAAGACATTGCCGGATTCAGAAGAATATCGGCATTAACACCAGGTAAGAAAAACGACATATTTATGGCACGTGATCGGTCCCCTTTAAGTGTGGTATTTCAGTGAATTTTTATTTTCTACACTTCATCTCACTTGCGCCTTATGGCAATATTCTTGGAACTGGAAAAGAAACAGTTAAGAAATCCTACTCTTTCAGTCTTCAGTTATTAATGTACAAGACTTGGACAGGTCTCACCTTTGCAAGAACTTGTAAGGTGGCAGCATGTCTGGGAGCATTTCTTACAAGGGTCCTATAAACCAGAGTCTGCTATTCCATATAACCTGATATTGTAAGACACAGGTGACATTTATTTATTTTTTTTTGCTTTAGCTTTGCCAGGTATATGAACTGTACAATAAGATCCAGGGACAATTAGAATTTCTGCCTCATTATCGTGGTAATCGTATCAGCGGGATAATGAGGTATTAATGGAGATTTAATGTGCATCTCAAAGCAGAATCCCTTGGAGAAAACACATGAGGAAATTGCTGTAAATTCAGTTAATGATGGAAAGGTCCCGAAACGAGATATTTCCACTGGATGAAAAATGCGCCATGTAAATGAGATAGAATCAAGGTCATGGGCTCAGCAGGGACTGTGCAGAGAGAAGGGAATATATCTGATGAAAAAGAGAGAAGACATAACCAAATTTGGAGGTGATCTGTAACCTTAGGGAAAGCAACCATAAGGCAACACCATCAAAGTGTGTTTCACTGAAAGCCAAGTGGACCATTCTTCTGCTAAGGATGGGTTTAGATTATGTGTATGGATCAAGGGTGCATTCACACCTCTCAAATAACTAGAGATGAGTGAAGAAATTTGCATGATCTTGGTATAGCGGACATGGTCACTGGATGTAAGCCTTGCGAACCATCTCCTACCTGCCAGAATCCTATAGTGTTTTGTGATTTGTAGGCCGCAGCTATGAATAAGGGTTGCTAACCCGAAACGCGTAGGATTATGGATCCTAATCTTTTTTTTATATTTTTTCACAACATGTTTTTTTTAAATCCACAGTAAAAGTTACATTTTATTTTTTTTCTGTTGGTGCTGGAGTCTATGACTTAAACTTTTTCATCCATTATTACATGGAAGCCAGTCCGGTGTGTTTACCATACTCCCTGCACTACAACCTGACCATAGAATCCTAGAATGTTAGAGTTGGAGGGGACCTCCAGGGTCATCGTGTCCAACCCCCTGCTCAATGCAGGAGTCACTAAACCATCTCAGAGCATCTGTTTGAAGACTTCCATTGAAGGAGAACTCACCACCTCTTGACTTCTTGCAGCACCTACATATCAGAAGAAATTCTGGGGATGCTGGTAATTCACACAATTCCCATCCGACATTCACAGAATACTGATGTGGCTACTGGACCAGTGTCCTGCAATCGATTTGCTCATCTCTAGAAATAACTGATAATAGATCTAAGCAGGCTTTGACTGTCTCAGGTCACCTCCAGGATCCTCCATTAAAGCCCAAGCTCTGAAACATTAATGGAACACAAGGATCCAGTAGAAGAGGACCACATTTGAACTTGACATTGGAGCCAATCATTTGCCATTAGGGTCTATTTCTAATGGGTTTGTTCACAGTTAACCTAACCATACACATTAGATATCTATCTGCTGAGCGAGCTGAAAGCCTCATACACATGCATGCTCAGTTAGGCCGGGCATGCATGTGTTCTCAATAAGAAGTCATTGCTATCCTCCTCTAGTTGCAGGTTATCTCACCAAGAAAAGAGGATCAAAGAGTTTAAAATCCAAATGCCCGATCCTTATCCCCCCAGACCTATGCCATAGGGGGAGACATTAGGCATCCATAGACATTAGCTAATCAGAAAATGTAGAAGAAATTAATAGATTTTTCTAAATGCCATCGAGCATGTAGGCAGGTCAGCTTTAGACCTTATTGATCATATGACCCTGCACTGATAACAACTAAGATGTCCATATAATTTTTGGACATGCATAGGTTTGGTAATTCGTATAGATGGGGGGATCATTTATACCTGTAGTATACCTTCACCTATGAACATGGCAAGAGTCTAGAATGATGAACGACATAATTAAAGGGGTTGTATCACAATTACAACTTGTCACCTATCCACAGGAAAAGTAATACATGTCTGAAGCTGGGGGTCCCACAGGTCCAAGTGTTCCCCTTTGAAGGGAGCATGATTGTGCATGTATGCTGCCACTCAATTATCTGTGAGACTTACAGAAATATCAAAATTTTGTACTTGGCAATCGCCATTAGTTCCATAAACCATGAATTGAGTGTCATTACATATCTGCACGACCTGCTCCATTCTAATAAGAGACCCCCAACCCGGCAATGTGGGCCCCAGAAATCAGAGACTCATACATCCAGTACAGAGCAAAGAGAATTGGGAAGGGGACATTGATCCTATTGAGTAAGGTCACTGGCAAAAACAATCTTGGAACAGATTCTGCAACCATCCCTCAATGAGGCAGAATTGGATGTTTCGCCCCAGTAGTTCGCCCCCAGCAATTCGCCCCCGCACATTTTGTCCCCAGCATTTGGCCCCCAGGATGTTTTGCCCCCGCACATCTCACCCCTGCACATATCGCCCCCAGTTCGCCCCTGTCTGGGGGCGAAACGTGCGGGGGCAAAATGTGCGGGGGCGAATCTTCCTGGGGGCGAAATGTGCGGGGGCGAAATGTACCTGAGGGCGAACAGATGGGGCGAACTGCTGGGGGCAAATTGCTGGGGGCGAACTGCTGGGGGCGAAACTTCCTATAACCAATGAGGCACACAGATTATCCCATCTATATATAATCCACCAGGTTTATAGACCACCCGAGTATCTATCTGAGGGTGTTTGTAGATCTGCTGTGTCCAAGGTATAAAACACAAACTGCAAAGTTATTGCATATGTAAAGACATATTGCATATGTCCTCACTTCTGAAGCCCTTTCTAAGTAAATATATTTTTAAAGGTGCTATTGATATGAAATGCTCACCAGATGTTGGTAACAGCCCATCCAATCCACACAGGCAAAAGAATCAAACCATGGATGTTCATAAATTAAGTTATATGTAATAATGAGAAATGACACAGGGAAAAAGTATTGAACACATGAAGAAAGAGAGGTGCAAAAAGCCATGGAAAGTCATGATCCCAGCTGAAATCTTTAGCAATTAGAAAGAAATCCTGCCACTTAGTGAAAAATAATATCAGCTGGTTCAACTGATGGCCTATAAAGAGGTGTCTCGTTACCCAGGTGCCACACAAGAAAAATCTCATGATGGGTTAAACCAGTGAGCTGCCTCAAGACTTTTGCAACCTTATTGTTGCAAAACATACTGATGCCATTGACAGATGAATTTCTATACTACTGAAGATTCCAGTGAGCACTTTCGGAGCCATAATCTGGAAGTGGAAAGAACATAATTTCACCATAAACTGGCCATGACCAGTTGCTCCCCACAAGATTTCAGACAGAGGAGTGGAAAGAATTATCAGAAGAGTTGTCCAAGAGCCAAGGACCACCTGTCCACAATTGTTTAAAAGAAAAGAATAAGTAATGCTCTCAACCCCTATTGCCTGTATGCATGTTCACCACACAACCTCCATGGCTTATATGCATGCTCACCACATAACCTCTATGGCCTGTATGCACGCTCACCACACAAGACTCCATCGCTGAACAAAAAGCATGTTCAAACGCTTAACGTTTGCTCAACAACATTTAGACAAGCCTGTGAATACTGGAGAATATAGTATGGTCAGATGAGACCAAAATTGGATGCCATAATAATACACACCATGTTTGGAGGCCAAAAGGCACTGCACATCACCCCCAAAACACCATACTAACAGTGAAGTTTGGAGGTGGGAACATCATGGTATGGAGCTGTTTTTCAGCATACGGCACTGTCAAACTTCATATATCCGAAGGAAGGATGAATGGACAAATGTGCTGAGACATACTTGATAAGTCTGCTGTCATCTACCAGGATGTTGAAGATGAAACGAGGGTGGAAGTTTCAGCAACACAAAGATCCCAAACACACAGCTAAGGAAAAGAACTTTCAGAAAAAGAAAAGAAAGCTGCTAAAATGTCCGAGCCGATCACCAGACCTCCAGATCCAACAGAAAATTTATGGTAGGAACAAAAGCTCAGAGTTCATAGAAGATGCCCACGGAAGCTTCAGGATTTGAAGAGTGTTTGTGTGGAGAGTTGACCAAAATCACACCTGAGCAATGCATGCGACTAGTTTCTCCATATAAAGTCTTTTGTACAAAGTATTAAATAAATCTCAGTGTGTTCAATACTTTTTTTCCTGTGTCATTTCTCATTATTACACATAGTAATATTTCAGAATCACAAAAAAACCCTAGCAAAATCCAAAGATGAAACATATATGATGTCCTTGTCAAACAAAGAATAGCCCTGTGCAATTAAACCACAAAACATCCATATACTTCATAGCTACATTTCTATGGACATGGATTATCCTATATATATATATGTGTGTGTGTGTGTGTACATATGTACAGGACAATGACCCCAAACACACCTCCAGGCTGTGTAAGGGCTATTTGACCAAGAAGGAGAGTGATGGGGTGCTACGCCAGATGACCTGGCCTCCACAGTCACCTGACCTGAACCCAATAGAGATGGTTTGGGGTGAGCTGGACCGCAGAGTGAAGGCAAAAGGGCCAACAAGTGCTAAGCATCTCTGGGAACTCCTTCAAGATTGTTGGAAGACCATTTCCGGTGACTACCTCTTGAAGCTCATCAAGAGAATGCCAAGAGTGTGCAAAGCAGTCATCAAAGCAAAAGGTGGCTACTTTGAAGAACCTAGAATATAAGACATATTTTCAGTTGTTTCACACTTTTTTGTTAAGTATATAATTCCACATGTGTTCATTCATAGTTTTGATGCCTTCAGTGTGAATGTACAATTTTCATAGTCATGAAAATACAGAAAAATCTTTAAATGAGAAGGTGTGTCCAAACTTTTGATATGTACTGTATATATATGTATGTAGTGTGTGTGTGTGTGTGTGTGTGTGTGTGTGTGTGTATATATATATATATATATATATATGTATATATACTGTAAGGCAGTGCTAGTCATCATACTGGGGGACACTCGCTGCACCGGGTCAATTAAAGCACGCCAGCCACGTTTTTCAGTTTTCACACTTCAGCAGTTTATTGCACTTCATAACTGCTTATCACACAGTCCATCTTAGTGGCTCACCGGCATATTACACACATAACATTCGGGAGCCTTTCCAGCGACAGTCACGTCCACTTGGCTCCAGTTACAGCCCTCAGCTAGGCAACAACATAAATGTCCATATAACGCAGTGTTTTTACCTTTGCCGGGTTTTAGCTGCTTCAGGTTTATTCTGCCACCGCTGTGGCCTTTACGGCTTCCCAGATGGGGGTCTCCAGCCCTCGTATCATCCAAGGCTACTGGAATGTGGTCTCACCTCACATCCAGCCTTTGCCTTCCAGGACTCTTGCCTTCCAAGCCTCTGGCCCTCCAAGGCTACTGGGATCACTTACACCTAAGGATCCAGCCTCCGCCTTTCAGGCTTCACCAAGCTTCAATAGGCCTCACTAGGCCTCACACTCTAGCGGTGTCCCACACGGGAACAGGCCTCACACCTTACAGTCCCATAAATGGTAGAAGTGGAGGTTTCAGGCAGCCTAACCTGGGAACGCTGCCTGTACCCTCCACTTCTACCATTTATGGGACTCCCCATCTAGAGACACCCCTGATACAGGATCTGCAGCTCTCCACAGGCTGATGAACCCCTGTCTTTTGTTAAGCTTCTGACTGGAACTTCTCTCTACATTCTATGTTGCCTTTCTACTAAAACAAACTTGATACAATAGCAACTTAATGAATAAGGCCAGTGTGGTCGAAACGTCTACCTATTGTCGCCTTCACCACTGTTATTTTTTCTACATTTCATTTGTATAAATAAATTGGCACTAAAAAGCAAAACTTCCTATGAGTGTGCGATGAATTAATTTTTACAGTCATGTGACCAGTCACCTGAGGGGGAGGTACATGGTCAGCCAAAACACATCCTGGACCACTACCGTAATGCCACAAGCCGCTGTATTACAATACATATATATATATATATATATATATATATATATATATACACACATGTATACTACCGTTCAAAAGTTTGGGGTCATTTAGAAATTTCATTATTTTTGAAAGAAAAGCACATTTTTTTTCAATGAAGCTAACATTAAATGAATCAGAAATACACTCTATACATTGTTAATGTGGTAAATGACTATTCTAGCTGCAAACGTCTTGTTTTTATTGCAATATCTACATAGGCGTATAGAGGCCCATTTCCAACAACCACCACTCCAGTGTCTTAATGGTACATTGTGTTTGCTAACTGTGTAAGAAGGCTAATGGATGTTTAGAAAACCCTTGCACAAGTATGTTAGCCCAGCTAAAAACTGTTTGGCTGATTTGAGAAGCTATAAAATTGACCTTCCTTTGAGCTAGTTGAGAATCTGGAGCATTACATTTGTTCGTTCAATGAAACTCTCAAAATGGCCAGAAAAAAAGAACTTTCATGTGAAACTCGACAGTCTATTCTTGTTCTTAGAAATGAAGGCTATTCCATGCGAGAAATTGTGAAGAAACTGAAGATTTCCTTCAATGGTGTGTACTACTCCCTTCAGAGGAGAGCACAAACAGGCTCTAACCAGAGTAGAAAAGAGAAGTGGGAGGCCCTGCTGCACAACTGAGCAACAAGACAAGTACATTAGAGTCTCTAGTTTGAGAAATCGACGCCTCACAGTTCCTCAACTAGCAGCTTCATTAAATAGTACACGCAATACGCCAGTGTCAATGTCTACAGTGAAGAGGCGACTCCGGGATGCTGGCCTTCAGGGCAAAGTGGCAAAGAAAAAGCCATATCTGAGACTGGCTAATAAAAGGAAAAGATTAATATGGGCAAAAGAACACAGACATTGGACAGAGGAAGATTGGAAAAAAGTTTTATGGACAGACGAATCAAAGTTTGAGGTGTTTGGATCACACAGAAGAACATTTATGATACGCAGAACAACTGAAAAGATGCTGGAAGAGTGCCTGACGCCATCTGTCAAGCATGGTGGAGGTAATGTGATGGTCTGGGGTTGCTTTGGGGCTGGTAAAGTGGGAGATTTTTACAAGGTAAATGGGATTTTGAATAAGGAAAGCTATCACTCCATTTTGCAACACCATGCCATACCCTGTGGACAGCGCTTGATTGGAGCCAATTTCATCCTACAACAGAACAATGACCCAAAGCACACCTCCAAATTATGCATGAACTATTTATGGAAGAAGCAGGCAGCTGGTATTCTATCTGTAATGGAGTGGCCAGCGCAGTCACCAGATCTCAACCCCATTGAGCTATTGTGGGAGCAGCTTGACCGTATGGTATGCAAATCCAACTTGTGTGAGGGGCTTTAGGAAGCATGGGGGAAAATTCCTCAAGATTACCTCAGCAAATTAACAGCTAGAAAGCTTCCTTGTCATAAGAGTCAGAGCCATTCCTGTGACATCAGGTTTAGTACATTCCTTTTGTTTTCCCTTTTTATCTTATGTGATTTTTTATACCGTATTGCTTCATTCCCATTTTGTAACATCTTTTGTATATTTCTAGAAACACTGCCTACTTTTTGTATTAAATATATAAAATGTAATAGCTTAGGTCCTCTTGCTCTATAAACCTCATCCCTGAAGCCATACATTACCAGAAATGGGTGCCCAATCGGCCTGTATAAACAATTGGTGGTGGCAGCTAGTTTTTGTGGTTTACTTATTTGTTTTACTCACTTATATAGCACCATTAATTCCACACCGCTTTACAGACATCATCATCACTGTGCACATTGGGGCTCACAATCTACATTCCCTATCAGTATGTCTTTGGAGGGTGGGAGGAAACCGGAGAACCCGGAGGAAACCCAAGGAAATATGGGGAGAACATACAAACTCCTTGCAGATGATGTCCTTGGTGGGATTTGAACCCAGGAGCCCAGCGCTGCAAGGCTGCAGTGCTAACCACTGACCCACCGTACATTGCTAACCACTGATCAATGGTTATTGTGGAGCTCTGCGGTTACCATATACCATATATACAGTACAGACCAAAAGTTTGGACACACCTTCTCATTTAAAGATTTTTTCTGTATTTTCATGACTTTGAAAATTGTACATTCACACTGAAGGCATCAAAACTATGAATTAACACATGTGGAATTATATACTTAACAAAAAAGTGTGAAACAACTGAAAATATGTCTTATATTCTAGGTTCTTCAAAGCAGCCACCTTTTGCTTTGATGACTGCTTTGCACACTCTTGGCATTCTCTTGATGAGCTTCAAGAGGTAGTCACCGGAAATGGTTTTCACCTCACAGGTGTGCCCTGTCAGGTTTAATAAGTGGGATTTCTTGCCTTATAAATGGGGTTGGGACCATCAGTTGTGTTGTGCAGAAGTCAGGTGGATACACAGCTGATAGTCCTACTGAATAGACTGTTAGCTGCTTTTTTCTTGCCATAATACAAATTCTAAGTAAAGAAAAATGAGTGGCCACCATTACTTTAAGAAATGAAGATCAGTCAGTCCGAAAAATTGGGCAAACTTTGAAAGTGTCCCCAAGTGCAGTTGCAAAAACCATCAAGCGCTACAAAGAAACTGGCTCACATGAGGACCGCCCCAGGAAAGGAAGACCAAGAGTCACCTCTGCTTCTGAGGATAAGTTTATCTGAGTCACCAGCCTCAGAAATCGCAGGTTAACAGCAGCTCAGATTAGAGACCAGGACAATGCCACACAGAGTTCTAGCAGCAGACACATCTCTACAACAACTGTTAAGAGGAGACTTTGTGCAGCATGCCTTCATGGTAAAATAGCTGCTAGGAAACCACTGCTAAGGACAGGCAACAAGCAGAAGAGACTTGTTTGGCTAAAGAACACAAGGAATGGACATTAGACCAGTGGAAATCTGTGCTTTGGTCTGATGAGTCCAAATTTGAGATCTTTGGTTCCAACCACCGCGTCTTTGTGCGACGCAGAAAAGGTGAACGGATGGACTCTACATGCCTGGTTCCCACCGTGAAGCATGGAGGAGGAGCTGTGATGGTGTGGGGGTGCTTTGCTGGTGACACTGTGGGGGATTTATTCAAAATTGAAGGCATACTGAACCAGCATGGCTACCACAGCATCTTGCAGCGGCATGCTATTACATTCGGTTTGCGTTTAGTTGGACCATCATTTATTTTTCAACAGGACAATGACCCCAAACACACCTCCAGGCTGTGTAAGGGCTATTTGTCCAAGAATGAGAGTGATGGGGTGCTACGCCAGATGACCTGGTCTCCACAGTCACCAGACCTGAACCCAATCGAGATGGTTTGGAGTGAGCTGGACCGCAGAGTGAAGGCAAAAGGGCCAACAAGTGCTAAGTATCTCTGGGAACTCCTTCAAGATTGTTGGAAGACAATTTCTGGTGACTACCTCTGAAGCTCATCAAGAGAATGCCAAGAGTGTGCAAAGCAGTTATCAAAGCAAAAGGTGGCTACTTTGAAGAACCTAGAATAAAAGACATATTTTCAGTTGTTTCACACTTTTTTGTTAAGTATATAATTCCACATGTGTTAATTCATAGTTTTGATGCCTTCAGTGTGAATGTACAATTTTCATAGTCATGAAAATACAGAAAAATCTTTAAATGAGAAGGTGTGTCCAAACTTTTGGTCTGTACTGTATATATTCCATGCATTGAAATTGGATGTGTACAGTTGTGCTTTACATACCCTGGCAGAATGTTTCCTTTCTTGGCCTTGTTTCAGAGAATATGAATATTAAAAAAACTTTTTCTCCACTCATGGTTATTGGTTGGGTGAAGCCATTTATTGTCAAACTACTGTGTTTTCTCTTTTTAAATCTTAATGACAACCAAAAACATCCAAATGACCCTGATCAAAAGTTCATATGCCCCAGTTCCTTATACCGTGTATTGCCCCTTCTAACATCAATGACAGCTTGAAGTCTTTTGTGGTAGTTGTGAATGAGATTCTTTATTTTCTCAGATGGTAAAGCTGCCCATTCTTCTTGGCAAAAAGTCTCCAGTTCCTGTAGATTCCTGGGCTGTCTAGCATGAACTGCGCGCTTGAGATCTCCCCAGAGTGGCTCAATGATATTGAGGTCAGGAGACTGAGATGGCCACTCCAGAGCCTTCACTTTGTTCTGCTGTAGCCAATGACAGGTCGACTTGGCCTTGTGGTTTGGGTCGTTGTCATGTTGGAACGTCCAAGTACGTCCCATGAGCAGCTTCCGGGCTGATGAGTGCAAATTTGCCTCCAGTATTTGCTGATAACGTGCTGCATTCTTCTTTCCTTCAACTTTTACCAATTTTCCTGTGCCTTTGTAGCTCACACATCTCCAAAACATCAGTGATCCACCTTCATACTTTACTGTAGGAATGGTGTTCCTTTCATCATAGGCCTTTTTGACCTCTCTCAAAATGTAACTGTTATGCACACGCCCGGGCTAAGCGGCGTGTGCGTGTGATTGGTAGTGATTCCACTGGACCGTGCCGGAGAGTGAATGCCTGGAGGGGCGTGACTAGGTATTCACCCGATCCGACCAGGGTCGCACGACGGCATACGACGCCAGTGCACCAAGGAGGAACCGAGCAGAGGGACCAGGTGCTACTCCAGGACAGACCCCGGACACGGCTGTTGACCCACACAGGGGAATACAGGAACAGGCTGGTAGGCTGGCACACAGACTGGTGGGTATAGGCAGGCACGACTGGTATGCAGGCAGGCGGGTATGCAGGCAGGGGGGTAAAGGCAAGCACAGCTAGAGTGCAGACAGGGAGGCACTAGCAGGTAGGAACACAGGCGGGATAGGACCCAGTACACACCGGGACTAAGGAACAATACAGGCAGAACAGGTAAAGGACAGGAGAGAGTTCAGACTGGAACTGAGTGTACGGAGGAGACCGACACTGCAGAGGGATACAGGAGCGGGTCTGGGAATACGGCCCCCAGAGAGGCGGAACGAACAGGCAAGGAGCGTGTACAGACAGGACAGACCAGACGCAGGAGCGGGTCTAGGAAATCGGCCACTAGAAGGCGGAACGAACAGGCAAGGAGCGTGTTCAGACAGGACAGACCAGACACAGGAGCGGGTCTAGGAAATCGGCCACTAGAAGGCGAGAGGAACAGGCTAGGAGCGTGTTCAGACAGGACAGACAAGAGAACACAGAAAGGAGTCAGTTCAGACACGGGAGCTGAAACCGCAAAGCAGGAGACATACAGGACTCAGTTCAGACACGGGAGCTGATACCGCAAAGCAGGAGACATACAGGACTCAGTTCAGACACGGGAGCTGATACCGCAAAGCAGGAGACATACAGGACTCAGTTCAGACACGGGAGCTGATACCGCAAAGCAGGAGACATACAGGACTCAGTTCAGACACGGGAACTGATACAAAAAGCAGGAGACAAGAGACGGGACCTGGCACCTTCAGAGTGCAAGCACACACTGAAGGAAACACTATGCACAGGCAGGGATAGAAGGGAGCTGCTGAGCTATATACCAAGTGACAGACAGCAATAGGCTGAGGACGCACAAGGGGTGTGACCCACAGCAGGTACAAAAGGCAGGAAGTGATCGGGCGCCGCCCTTAAGCAGCAGAAACAGACACAAACAGACAGCATGGAGGGAAGCCAGAGAGACATTCTGGACAGGAGATCAAGTGCGCCCTCTTGCACAGTGGGAGATGGACCACCATGCAAGGACGCCGCCAGGTATGTTACAGTACCTCCCCCCTTACGCCCCCTCTTCTTCAGGCCTGCCAGAATCTTCCGCAGGGAATTCGAGGACCAGTCGTTCACTGGGTTGGAGGGGGACAGAGACTTGAGGGTAATCTCTGCTTCGAGGTACATCTTGTCAAGCTCACAGGAAAAAATAGACGGGTTATCAGGTACATAATGAGGAAAAGTCACTGTCTCTTTGTTATCTGGTGGTATCCCGGAGGATTCAGGAAACAACTGGAGGTCCTCCGCCGGGTCAGAAGAGTGCAGAGGCTCAGAGAAAACAACTGCTTCAGAGTACACTAGGTCAGACTCACTGGAGGAAGCAGGCGAGGTATCGGGTACCGAGTATAGGAAAGTCTCTGTCCATTCACCACCAGGTGGCACCCCGAAGGGTTCTGAACACAACTGGAGGTCCTCCGCCTGGTCGGAGGGGTGTAGAGACTCGGGAGTAACCTCTGCTTCGGAGTACACTAGGTCGGACTCACTGGACGAAGCGAGCGAGGTATCAGGTACAGGATATAGGAAAGTCTCTGTCCATTCACCACCAGGTGGCACCCCGAAGGATTCTGAACACAACTGGAGGTCCTCCGCCTGGTCGGAGGGGTGTAGAGACTCAGGAGTAACCTCTGCTTCGGAGTACACTAGGTTGGACTCACTGGACGAAGCGAGCGAGGTATCAGGTACAGAGTATAGGAAAGTCTCTGTCCATTCACCACCAGGTGGCACCCCGAAGGATTCTGAACACAACTGGAGGTCCTCCGCCTGGTCGGAGGGGTGTAGAGACTCAGGAGTAACCTCTGCTTCGGAGTACACTAGGTTGGACTCACTGGACGAAGCGAGCGAGGTATCAGGTACAGAGTATAGGAGAGTCTCTGTCCTTTCGCTACCAGGTAGCACCCCGAAGGGTTCAGGAGACAACTGGAGATCCTCCGCCTGGTCGGAGGGGTGTAGAGACTCGGAGGTAACTACCACTTTGGGGTACCCATTGTCAGGCTCACAGGACGAAGCGGACAAAGTATTGTGTACCGGGTGTAGAGAAGTCTCTCTCCATTTGTCATCGAGTGGTATCCCGGAGGGTTCAGGAGGCAACAGGGGATCCTCCGCCAGGTAGTAGAGGTGCACAGACTCTGAGGTAACCACAGCTTTGGAGCATCCTTGGACATGCACACCGGTTAAAGAGAGAGAAGCATCTGATGCCGGGTGCAGGAAGTTCTCCTGTGTGGAGTCTGGATGGGCAGAAGTCTCTTCAGCCAGGAGAACTGGTGCACTACCCACGCACATTACCCATTGGGGTTTCTCCGGGATACAGGGAGATGAAGCTTCAGTAGGGACTTCAAGGTTGGGGTCAGGAGGTCTCAGGGAGGACAGACCCTGGCGTGACGGCTTGCCTCTAAGTCTAGCACGTCTGGACTGCCTCTTGAGGTTGAGAGAAGTATTCCGGAAAGCGTAGTCACCCTGTGAGGATTCTGGGTGGGCAGTAGTCTCATTGGGCTGGAGGACTATTGCGCTACCCACACACATTACCCGTCGGGGCTGCTCCGGGATATTGGGAAGTGAAGCTTCAGCAGGGGCTTCAGAGTTAGGGTCCTCGAAGACCATACGAAAGGCCACCAGGAAGGCCTGCAGGTCAAGGATGAC
The DNA here is from genome assembly GCF_046119375.1 of Phyllobates terribilis. Taxonomy (NCBI): domain Eukaryota; kingdom Metazoa; phylum Chordata; class Amphibia; order Anura; family Dendrobatidae; genus Phyllobates; species Phyllobates terribilis. The sequence goes on from NW_027362767.1 coordinate 231,135,355, forward strand.
AGGATCCCATGCTTCCCATAGGGGGGTGACCCATTTCAAGGCATCACCCGCTAGGTAGTCAATCATAAAGGCCACTTTAGCCCAATCGGAAGGAAAATAGAGAGGGTAGGCCTTAAAGTGTAGCATGCATTGCTCCACAAATGCACGACACTGTCTTGGATCCCCATAGTAACGTGGCGGATCCGCAGGAACGAGAGCTGATAGATCCATCTGGACGGGTGCGTAATTCGCCTGGAACTCAGCTAAAGGGGGAAAAAAATGTATTTATTTATTTTAATGCATGTATTCGCTGGAAAAACTTCTCAAAGAGCGAAGGCCGTGGGGCTCAACGGGAACCATGGCCTGAGCATGCTGTTATGCACACGCCCGGGCTAAGCGGCGTGTGCGTGTGATTGGTAGTGATTCCACTGGACCGTGCCGGAGAGTGAATGCCTGGAGGGGCGTGACTAGGTATTCACCCGATCCGACCAGGGTCGCACGACGGCATACGACGCCAGTGCACCAAGGAGGAACCGAGCAGAGGGACCAGGTGCTACTCCAGGACAGACCCCGGACACGGCTGTTGACCCACACAGGGGAATACAGGAACAGGCTGGTAGGCTGGCACACAGACTGGTGGGTATAGGCAGGCACGACTGGTATGCAGGCAGGCGGGTATGCAGGCAGGGGGGTAAAGGCAAGCACAGCTAGAGTGCAGACAGGGAGGCACTAGCAGGTAGGAACACAGGCGGGATAGGACCCAGTACACACCGGGACTAAGGAACAATACAGGCAGAACAGGTAAAGGACAGGAGAGAGTTCAGACTGGAACTGAGTGTACGGAGGAGACCGACACTGCAGAGGGATACAGGAGCGGGTCTGGGAATACGGCCCCCAGAGAGGCGGAACGAACAGGCAAGGAGCGTGTACAGACAGGACAGACCAGACGCAGGAGCGGGTCTAGGAAATCGGCCACTAGAAGGCGGAACGAACAGGCAAGGAGCGTGTTCAGACAGGACAGACCAGACACAGGAGCGGGTCTAGGAAATCGGCCACTAGAAGGCGAGAGGAACAGGCTAGGAGCGTGTTCAGACAGGACAGACAAGAGAACACAGAAAGGAGTCAGTTCAGACACGGGAGCTGAAACCGCAAAGCAGGAGACATACAGGACTCAGTTCAGACACGGGAGCTGATACCGCAAAGCAGGAGACATACAGGACTCAGTTCAGACACGGGAGCTGATACCGCAAAGCAGGAGACATACAGGACTCAGTTCAGACACGGGAGCTGATACCGCAAAGCAGGAGACATACAGGACTCAGTTCAGACACGGGAACTGATACAAAAAGCAGGAGACAAGAGACGGGACCTGGCACCTTCAGAGTGCAAGCACACACTGAAGGAAACACTATGCACAGGCAGGGATAGAAGGGAGCTGCTGAGCTATATACCAAGTGACAGACAGCAATAGGCTGAGGACGCACAAGGGGTGTGACCCACAGCAGGTACAAAAGGCAGGAAGTGATCGGGCGCCGCCCTTAAGCAGCAGAAACAGACACAAACAGACAGCATGGAGGGAAGCCAGAGAGACATTCTGGACAGGAGATCAAGTGCGCCCTCTTGCACAGTGGGAGATGGACCACCATGCAAGGACGCCGCCAGGTATGTTACAGTAACGTTTATGGTTGTGGCCAAAAAGTTCAATTTTGGTCTCATCACTCCAAATTACCTTGTTCCAGAAGTTTTGAGGCTTGTCTCTGTTATGTTTGGCGTATTGTAGGAGAGATACTTTGTGGCATTTGTGCAGTAATGGCTTTCTTCTGGCGACCCGACCATGCAGCCCATTTTTCTTCAATTGCCTCCTTATTGTGCATCTTGAAACAGCCACATCACTAGTTTTCCGAAAGTCCTGAATTTCAGCTGATGTTATTTGTGGGTTTTCCTTTGCATCCCGAACAATTTTCCTGGCAGTTGTGGCTGGAATTTTTGTTGGTCTACCTGACCGTGGTTTGGTTTTTACAGAGCCCCTGATTTTCCATTTGTTAATCACAGTTTGAATGCTGCTGACTAGCATTATCAATTCCTTGGATATGTTTTTGTATCCCTTTCCTGTGTTATACAGTTCAACTACCTTTTCCTGTAGATCCGTCGACAGTTATTTTGCTTTTCACATGACTCACAATCCAGAAATGTCAGTGGCTGGATGAAAGATGCAAGAGTCTGTTTGGATCCCAGAAACTCACTCATCTTTTATGCACACACACTGATTACAAGCAAACAGGTCACAGGTGAGGATGTTACCTCTAGTAGCCATTCAAACCCATTTGTGTCAAATTCTGTGCACGTTATCAAGCCAAAATCACCAGGGTATGTGAACTTTTGATCAGGGTCATTTGGATTTTTTTGGTTGTCATTAAAATTTAAAAAGAGAAAACACAGTAGTTTGACGATAAATGGCTTCATCCAACCAATAACCATGAGTGGAGAAAACGTTTTTTTGTTATCATTCATATTCTCTGAAACAAGGCCAAGAAAGCAAAAATTCTGCTGGGGTATGTAAACTTTTGAGCACCACTGTATATACCATACTTTCACTGTGAATTCCCCAATAACCGGCCCAGTAGCAAAAGCAGCTGTGGCCTCATCCATCAATCGTCAGTCAATTACATAATTGTCCTGACGATCGGTGGCAGTGGAAAGCTGGTTCGTGAATGCCTGGAAATGGTGGGGAATATCTGGAGGATTCCCTGGCCATTATCTTTGATACTGCCCATGTGGTCTTATACAGCCGACTGGTATATTTGGATTGTGTACTTGTTATTTGCTACATATTTACTAGAAATAACCCAAAAAGATCATTTTTGTTACATCCCCTCTTTATTAGACATATCAATACTTACAAATATAAATATAAATGCACAAAGTGAAGCTCACAGCCCAGTTTTTTTTATGCTAATTAATGACCCAAGACTTTTGCTTGTGACTTTTCCACATCAATCATCTGTTCATGTAATGGACTGAAGCTGTTCAATGGCTCATTGCCTTCATCAAGGTCTGAATACTTTTCGTTTTCTATGCAATTCCTTTAAGAACTACACGCTGTAGACCTGAGGACCTATGACCCATCTGTAATTCCAAATGACCTCTCATTCCCAGAGGCCTTTGTCCATGAGCCGTAAACTGCTGTATTCCTACAGTACAAGGTATTTAAAGGTACAAGAATTTATGTGCAGCATTCTGTATAATGTTCTATACTATAATGTACAGAATATAATTCTTCTACTACACAATCCACTGGAGAATGGCTTAGCCTAACATTGTTGAAAAAGTTTTCCAGCATTTTAAAGCAGATCCGTCACCAGATTTCACAATACAGACTGCATAAATTAGTAAGTAGAACGATTGGGTCTCATGGAGTTGTTGTATTTACTTTGAAAATTTATGTCAAGATAGCTGTATAATCCTTTTTCAAAGTCTGTCCTCAGTCTCCACCACCTAGCTTGTTTTACGTCTCCTCAGTGTCCCTCCTCTCTGCTGCTGAAATCTCACTCTACTCAGCATGATCTGTAACTGGCCACTGAAGCAGGGAGGGCGGTGATAACATATGCTTGGACTCATGAACTCTTTTTATGGACTAATAAAATGTTCATTTGAACGTCAGGATCATACAGTTATTCAGACATGGCTTTCAAAGTAAACACACAGCTACTCACCTGTCCTGGTTCCATCGCTGGTCCTCCCCACGCAGTTGTTTCTTTTTGATCTCGTGCACTACCGGTTATAATGATAACCCGGTACACATAGCTGATGTCCTGATACTGTCTCTTTTAAGGTTGGCTCAGGCAGCTGAACGCCACCTGAGTACTCAGGTAGTAAGTGCACACTGCTACCAAGTTCCTGCACCTAACCACCGCAAGACAAACCCGGCTCTGCTAACTCTGGGCTCAGCTTTACCAGGGCGTCTTGTCTGTCAACTTTACTTTGCTTTTCCAAGGTGCTGTCCATTCACTGGCCTCTGCTACATCAAGGTTTCTGTCTGCCAACTGGGTGCAGCTTTTCCAATGTGCTATCCACACTCTTAGCTCTGCTATGCCAAGGCCTTCAATATCAAATGAGCATGGTTCTGACTCCCAGCACCTCCAACCTGGGGTATTGGTGTAGTGAATACAAGGGTTCAAGTTTCACCCAAGGCCTAGGAGACCAAACAGAGTCTTTTGACCCTGTTGGAGATTTTCTTTTGGGACCCTCAAACATCAAATTACTTCACTGCCTGCATCAATCACTTGATTAAAAGGATTGTATCATCCGAATATTACCTATTGTTGGAATCTACAAATTTTTGACAATTTTTTTTTTTTATATCCCAATCTGTATCAATCCTAGGATTTAGAAATCATCAATTTTCAGTGACCATTGGGGCTATTGTAGATTAATACTTCCTTTTCTGTACAGAACACTTTGCAGAACTCTCATTATCATCACAGGCAGAATAACAATGAAAGGTAACACGTTTGTACACAGCTAATAACACTGGCTCCACCAATCATAGTCGGTGATGTCACAGCTCACCTGCTCCTTCTCCCTTCACAGTGATCTTTGCACACGCTCATTAGATGCTTCAATACAATAGATTGGATTCAGTCTATTGTTGCAAATTTGCCTATGTATTTTCTGAAAGAACATGAAATAAGAGTCTAGAATAGCCCAGTGTGTAAATTGCAAGATTTCTATAAACAATAGGTCATTTTTCTGATGACACCATCCATTTAAAGGGGGTGCAATACTTCAGTGGCACCGCTCTATACATTGTGTAGCATATGTAGTTGGCATCACACACGCTGTATTATGAATTTTATGAGTCCTGCAAGCATATCACATGCCATACAGAAGGGGATGTCCTGGGTCTTGGCGGCTTAATTTTAAAAAACTTGTACCTTTGGTCCAATGCTTCATGTGGCTGTAGCTACATTCATTCTCTAATCCTATTTTATTGATTGGACAGTGATATTTGAGATCAATATGACGGTATTATTAGGCACTACACGGAATATCATAAAGTAGGGTTGCATTAATTAACCTATGGCCTGCACTACTTGCAAGAGCAATAACAATTCTATTTTATTCCACTCTGACAAAAAGACAATGATCCTGAATACCCACCAACTTTATTAAAAGGGGGTCGCAGTTAGTTTTTTTTTTTTTAACAAACTATTCTTTACTTACCCTTCCCTGGTCCAGTGCTAGTCTCTGCCACTGCTCACAGTGTCTATTATTGTCTGCAGCCAATTAGTGAGCTCCGTGAATCTGAGCGGCTTGTGCCACTATCTTAGGGCTGTTTTACACTTCCTGATATTTCCAATACTGGAAAAACCAGTACCGGAGATATCCGTGTGTTTCATACATGTGGCATACTTGTGGCATCCGTGTGCCGCATCAGTTTGACACGCACCGCGCCTGGGAAAAGTCATACAGTTCGCACTGTTCCCAGGCGCCGGGTGCTGAACGTCCCGCACACTGATGACACACGGATGACATCCATGTGTCATCAGTGTGACACTTAACGGCGCCTGGGAAAAAGTGATAGAGTTCGTGCTGTTCCCAGGCACCGGCTGCTGAAGGGAGCTCTCAACATTGCCACCTGGTCTCCCTGAGATCAGCTTGACCAGGCGACAATGATGGGAGTTGTAGTCAGCACCCGCAGTGTACATTCTGTGTAAAATAAAGAATTCAATTTAAAAAATAGTGATTGAGCTCTTGATGATTTTTCAAAACCAGCAGAGGATATCCACCGACTGGGGTCTGATATTGCTAGCAAGGGAAAGGGGCCATTAGCCCCCCTATAAATTCTAACCAGTAAAGGCTAAACAGACAGCTGTGGGGTGATAATAATAGCCAGGGCAAGGGCCATGGATATTGACCTCCTCCCAGGCTAATAGCATCAGCCCTCAGCAGCCCCAGAAATGGCACATCAATAAGATGCTCCAATTTTGGCACTTAGCCTCGCTCTTTCCCCTTGCCCTGGTGTGGTGGCAAGTGAGGTAATAGGGTTGGGGTTGATGTAAGCTGACATCAAGCCCAGGGGTTAGTAATGGAGAGACACTATAAGATGCCCTAATTACTAACCCCATAGTCAGATTGTAACTAAAGAACACCCAGAATAAAGTCCTTTATTTGAAATAATGATAAACACTCCCCATCCCTCTTTTTATCACTTATTGGGGTAAAATTAAAAATAAAACACAACCATATTCCTCACCTGTCCGACGAGAAGATAATCCATATGATAAACCTTAGGTCCCATGTCTTAATCCTTCTCTGCAACATCTGGATATCATGGCTGAGCGGTGGCAAGATGCAATCGTTCAGTCATAAATCATTGAGGTTACCGCAGGTCATTAAAGCTGTGGTTCCCACGGGCCGCTCAGTATGATGAACTGCGGTGACCTCAATGAGATCACCGCTAGCACTGTGAGAAAATTCTCACAATGAACTGCATTGACCTCAATGAGATCACCGCTAACACAGTGAGAAAATTTCTCACAGTGCTAACGGTGATCTCATTGAGGTCACCGCAGTTCATCGGGCCGCTCACACTGAGCTGCCCATGGGAACCGCAGCTTCAATGACCTGCGTTAACCTCAATGATGTCATTGCAGCTCATTGAAGCTGCATCCCAAGTGCAGCTCAATGTCTGCTGGATACTTGCGTGAGCGGTCGGTTCATGCCACCGCCCAGCCATGAATTCCAGATGTCACAGAGATGGATTACGACTTGGGACCTAAGGTTTTTCATATTGATTATCTTCTCGTCGGACAGGTGAGGAATATGGTTGTTTTTTATTTTATTTTTAATTTTACCTTAATAAATGGGAAAAAGAGGGTTGGGGACTGTTTATTTCAATAGAGGAGTCTGTGTCATTATTTCAAATAAGGAACTTTATTCTGGGTGTTTTATATTTACAATTTGACTATGGGATTAGTAATGGGGGTGTCTTAAAGACGCCTCTCCATTACTTATCCCTGGGCTTGATGTCAGCGGCCATAAAACAGCTGACATCAACCCCAATCCTATTTCATCACTTGCCACCGCACCTTGGGCCCGCTGAGGGCTGATGTTATTAGCCTGAGAGAGGGGCCAATATCCATGGCCCCTTCCCTGGCTATTATTATTAGCCAACAGCTGTCTGTTTAGCTTTTGCTGGTCAGAATTTATAGGGAGGCCCTACGTCATTTTTTTTCTGGGGTCCACCTGTAAACTAACCAATAAATGCTAAGCAAATATCTGTCACCTTTTATTAATGGCCTGGAAACATTTAGGGATAATGGCCCTTTCCCTGGCTAGAAATATCAGCCCCCAGCAGGCGGCTTTTCCTCTACTGGTTATGAAAAATCAGCGGGAGCCCACGCAGTTTTTTTTTTATTTAATTCTTTATTTTATACACAATGTACTCTGTGGGTGCTAACTACAACTCCTATCATTGTTGCCTGGTCGCTCTAATCTCAGGGAGATGCCTGCCTTCAGCACCCGGTGCCTGGGATCAGTGCAAACTGTATCGCTTTTTCACAGGCGCCGGTACATGTCACACTGATGACACACAGATGACATCCATGTGTCATCAGTGTGCAACTGTGTGGCACGTTTTGTGACCCGTGCTGCGGGAAAAAAACGGACTGTCCGTGGAAACACACTGATATGCGCGCAGACCCATTCATTTGAATGGGTCTACTTGTATCACAGTCTCCGTGTGAAAACTGTCACCACATGTACCAGAGACACTGACCTGTGAAGGAGGCCTTAGGCAGAGCTGCTGAGCTCACTGATCAGCTGAAACGTTGTTGAAGTGATGTCAGCACTGCAGACGATAACTCTGAGCTGGAGCAGGGGAGGGTGAGTGAAGCGCACATTTTTTTTTAAAGCAAACTGCTGCTAGGACAGGAGTTTTCCGAAACCCTGAATACCCCTTTAATGCATGTGTCTGATCTAGACTGTATTTAAGAATCACTTATCAGCAATGGCCTTGTTAGTAGCACACGAGGCAGAGATGTTTAAATTATCGGCAGTCGGGTTTAATGGACCTGCTTGAAGGAACTCACTTGTCTTAGGCCAGCTGCTGGCAGGGATGATGATGATGATGATGATAATGTTGATATTTCCACAGATGGAGCTGTGATGAGACCACGGGAATTTCCGAAAACTCTATCTTTCAGTTTCTGCTTTCATTTATCTTTTATTCTCTTCCAGGGCTCACCCCTCCACCGAGAGCGGACCCTGCGGTGCCATCGTAATCCTCACCTGTCAGCCATTCATCTGTTCACTTTACAAAGGTAAATACGTTACCAGGATAAGAGAAGCCGCGAAAATTGGAGACAATTTATCCTGTGATTTGAGTTATTATAATGCTAGGAATAAAAGCACATTCTGTTCTTTAATTAAACTTTTGGGGTTTTCTTAGGTTTGCAGCTGATCTGTTGTTAGCTGAGGTCGTATGGTACGGCGGGTTCCTACAGTATATGATTTGTGCTATCTGCACTATTGCACATTACTAACCACAAAGTCAAAGCTTTCAGTAGTTTTATTTTTTGGGGAGGTGATTTGTTAGACGTCATCAGTAATTGGTAGAACAAGTTGCTCAGCTTACAGATCCGCAATCGAGCTTCCCTAGAGGTGCATATAGTAGGTGTCAAATACAGACACTAAAGCCCCTCCATACACTTCAGATAGTTGTCATTCAAACGATCATTCAGCAGCTATTTCACTTTACTCCCCCAAGGAAAGGAGCGCTCACTCTGCCAAGGACTCCTATGTTCTCTATGAGACAGCCACTGTCAGACATCTCTGGTGGCTGCTTATCTCTTGGAGAACAAAAGGACCATGTCAGATCCTTATCTCCCTCAATGTCATCTGTCTCCAGGACCCCCATAAACATTAGCCTGTCAGCTGAACCTGTCGACATTGACTGGTTTGGTTAACATTAGTCTAAGTCACTGCAGGAACTCTCTGGAGTCTTTGCCAGCCCCATACAGTATGCAAATTATCTCTTCAGAGAGGAAGAGGACCTGAACTCTAGTGCCACCTATTGGAAGCAGCAACCCTACAAGTCAATATCTACCCTTTAACGAGCCTTGCAATATGACTTAGGATAAAAGCCAAACCAGAATCCCAATTCACTTAGCCAAATCAGATCTCATACTTTGCACTGATGAGGGGCAAAAGCCCGAAACACATTGTCTGCAAGTTGGAATTCTAGTTTGGCTTTTATCCTAAGTCATGTGGCAAGGCTCATTAAAGGGTCGATATTGACTAGTCAGGTTGCTTCTTCCAGTAGGTTGCACTAGAGATCAGGTTCTCTTCCTCTCTGAAGAGACAATTTGCAGATGTAATTTCCCAGATGAGCGTGCAAGGCGTTTAAGTCTCCTCATACTGGCATGCCAGGCTTGGCTTGTCACTCTCCACAAGGAGGAACCTTACCCCTTAGATCCCAGTCCCATGCAGAAAATCTTCTCCACATGTGGTTAGAGAGGAGCTTTTATTTACGGAAACTTTATCTGCTTGCAACTTTGCCAAAACTTCAGTTTAGGGTTGTCGTGAGTACAGGTGCCAGGTACCTCAGTGGTGGCCAAAAGTATTGGCACCCCTGCAATTCTGTCAGATAACACTCAGTTTCTTCCTGAAAATGATTGCAATCACAAATTCTTTGGTATTATTATCTTCATTTAATTTGCTTGCAAGGAAAAAACACAAAAGAGAATGAAGCAAAAATCAAATCATTGATCATTTCACACAAAACTCCAAAAATGGGCCAGACAAAAGTATTGGCACCCTCAGCCTAATACTTGGTTGCACAACCTTTAGCCAAAATAACTGCGAACAACCGCTTCCGGTAACAATCAATGAGTTTCTTACAATGCTCTGCTGGAATTGTAGACCATTCTTCTTTGGCAAACTGCTCCAGGTCCCTGATATTTGAAGGGTGCCTTCTCCAAACTGCCATTTTGAGATCTCTCCACAGGTGTTCTATGGGATTCAGGTCTGGACTCATTGCTGGCCACCTTAGAAGTCTCCAGTGCTTTCTCTCAAACCATTTTATAGTGCTTTTGGAAGTGTGTTTTGGGTCATTGTCCTGCTGGAAGACCCATGACCTCTGAGGGAGACCCAGCTTTCTCACACTGGGCCCTACATTATGCTGCAAAATTTGTTGGTAGTCTTCAGACTTCATAATGCCATGCACACGGTCAAGCAGTCCAGTGCCAGAGGCTGCAAAGCAACCCCAAAACATCAGGGAACCTCCGCCATGTTTGAATGTAGGGACCGTGTTCTTTTCTTTGAATGCCTCTTTTTTTTTCCTGTACACTCTATGTTGATGCTTTTTCCCCAAAAGCTCTACTTTTGTCTCATCTGACCAGAGAACATTCTTCCAAAACATTTTAGGCTTTCTCAGGTAAGTTTTGGCAAACTCCAGCCTGGCTTTTTTATGTCTCGGGGTAAGAAGTGGAGTCTTCCTGGGTATCCTACCATACAGTCCCTTTTCATTCAGACGCCGACGGATAGTACGGGTTGACACTGTTGTACCCTCGGACTGCAGGGCAGCTTGAACTTGTTTGGATGTTAGTCGAGGTTCTTTATCCAGCATCCACACAATCTTGCGTTGAAATCTCTCGTCAATGTTTCTTTTCCGTCCACATCTAGGGAGGTTAGCCACAGTGCCATGGGCTTTACACTTCTTGATGACACTGCGCACGGAAGACACAGGAATATTCAGGTCTTTGGAGATGGACTTGTAGCCTTGAGATTGCTCATGCTTCCTCACAATTTGGTTTCTCAAGTCCTCAGACAGTTCTTTGGTCTTCTTTCTTTTCTCCATGCTCAATGTGGTACACACAAGGACACAGGACAGAGGTTGAGTCAACTTTAATCCATGTTAACTGGCTGCAAGTGTGATTTAGTTATTGCCAACACCTGTTAGATGCCACAGGTAAGTTACAGGTGCTGTTAATTACACGAATTAGAGAAGCATCACATGATTTTTCAAACAGTGCCAATACTTTTGTCCACCCCCTTTTTAGGTTTGGTGTGGAATTGTATCCAATTTGGCTTTAGGACAATTCTTTTTGTGTTTTTTCATTGCAGACTAATTAAATTAAGATAATAATACCAAAGAATTTGTGATTGCAATCATTTTCAGGAAGAAACTGAGTATTATCTGACAGAATTGCAGGGGTGCCAATACTTTTGGCCACCACTGTATGTGCCTCATCTTGATAACGATATTAAAAGGTGTTTTTTTTTACACTTCGCTCTATGTGATTGCTGATTCTGACATTGTGCACTGTGCACAATGCCAGGATTCTGCTGTGTTGCCTGCTCGAGCTATTTGCATAGTTGCGGTAACATGCCGGCTAGCAACTTTTCCTGCTTCAATGTTCTATTGAAAGAAGAAAATGAGAAGCTAGTCGGAATGTGACTGAATCTAAACAAATCACACAGTCTCGTGGCTGCCCACCCGAGCAGCAAATATAGCGGAATCCTGACAGTGTGCAAATTGTAGCTGTCAGGATTCAACAACCTACAGTCATATAGAGTGACTGCAGAAGTTTAGCTGGATCCTAAAAAAAAAACCTCTAAAGTGGTATTCATTGTCTTGCACCACTGTCTCTGGAAAGTTGGGCTCAGATTCATGGCTCTTTCTATTGACTTCTATGAGAGTTCTGAAAATAAAATCAGCACATTTTTCGGAAGTCCTATAGAAGTGAATAGAAAGTTGCATTTGCTTAAGATTGGTGTAGGGCTTAACATTTATCAGGCATTTATGACCTATCCTTTGGAGGCGCCATAAAGATGGGTGTATACCTCTTTAAAGGGAACCTGTCAGCAGGATTGTGCTAAGTAAACTCCGTACACTGTCAGGTGGGTGACATTACACTGATTAATATGATACCTGGGTTGATGAAATCCATCCTGTGGTTGTTGTTTAATCTTTATTTGCAGTTTGGAGATAATGATATGCTCATGTTCTGGGGGGGGGCACTCTATCTAGTGCTATATTCTCATATTCATCATTGTGGCTTAGATGACAGGTCAGTGATCTTTCAGTGACCTGACTCCTAGTTTAAAGGAGTTGTCCACTACTTTTACATTGATGCCCTATCCATAGGAAAAATGTAAAAATGTAACTCCAGCAAAATGGATCAGTGACCTGTCAGCTAAGCCACAATGATGAATATGAGAATAGAGCACCAAGAAAAGCCACAAGCCGCCCCAGAGCATGAGCATCTCATTATCTCATTATCTCCCAACTGCAAATAAAGATTAAACAACAACCATGTAACATCCCTGGCGGCGTGCTTGCATAGTGCACCAACTCCCACTATGCAAGACCGCAATCTTACCTGTCTGTCCAGTCTGCTATTCCTGCTCCAGTGCATGCTGTGTGCATGTCCCTTGACTGTCTGCTTAGGGCGGCGGCCCGGTTACTTCCTGATTCTTATAGCTGCTGTGGGCGCACCCCTAATGCGTCTCCAGCCTATTGCTGTGAGTCACTGGATATTTAAACCCCCTCCACCCAGTAGGAGGTGCCTGAGCAACTCTTACCTTCAGAGGGCTCCTTGCCTCTGTTGTGCCAGGTCCCGTCACGTCACGTTTCTTGTTTGTCCGCCTCTCTGGGGGCCGTATACCCAGACTCGCTCCTGTATCTTGTTGCAGTGTCAGTTCCTGTCTGAACATTCTCCTAGCCTGTTTGTCTCTGTGTCCGTACCTTCCCTTTTCCTGCAGTCTCTGAACCTGCACCTAACTCCTACTCTATGTCTCTGTACTTCTGTTGTGAGTTTAGAGTCCACTCGCTACTTCATTGCAAGTAGCTTGTGTGTATCTGGTTCTGCTTGTCCCTTCCAGTCTATTCAGTGTGAACCGAGCTCTGCCTTGTTCACCGCTCTGGCGGTTTCACTCTACTCTGCCTTGCTCACCGCTCCGGCGGTTCCTTCCTGCTCTGACTTGCTCACCGCTCCGGCGGTTCCTTCCTGCTCTGCCTTGCTCACCGCTCCGGCGGTTCCTTCCTGTTCTGCCTTGTTCACCGCTCCGGCGGTTCCTCTCTGCTCAGCCTTGCTCACCGCTCCGGTGGTTCCTTCCTGCTCTGCCTTGCTCACCTCTCCGGCGGTTCCTGTCTGCTCAGCCTTGCTCACTGCTCCGGCGGTTCCTTCCTGCTCTGCCTTGCTCACCGCTCCGGCGGTTCCTTCCTGCTCTGCCTTGCTTACCTCTCCGGCGGTTCCCTCCTGCTCTGCCTTGCTCACCACTCTGGCGGTTCCTTCCTGCTCTGCCTTGCTCACCGCTCCGGCGGTTCCTTCCTGCTCTGCCTTGCTCACCGCTCCGGCGGTTCCTCTCTGCTCTGCCTTGCTCACCACTCTGGCGGTTTCACCCTGCTCACCGCTCCGGCGGTATCTCTCTGCTCTGCTTTACCCACCGCTCCGGCGGTTCCTCTCTGCTCTGCTTGTCTACCGCATCTGCGGTTCTGTTCCTGAATCCCAGTCTGTACTGGACCCTATCCAGCCTGCGCTCCTACCTGCTAGTGCCTCCCTGTCGGCACTCCAGCCGTGCTTGCCAGTACCCCCCTGTCTACATACCAGCCGTGCTTGCCAGTATCCTCCTGTCTGCACTCCAGCCGTGCCTGCCAATACCCACCTGTCTGTGTACCAGCCTAACCTGCCTGTTCCCGTATTCCCCGGTGTGGGTCAACAGCCGTATCCAGGATCTGACCTGGTGTAGCACCTGGTCCCTCTGCCCGGTTCCTCCTTGGTGCACGGAGTCGTTAGCCACTGTGCGACCTTGGTCGGATCAGGTTGATACTTAGTTACGCCCCTCCAGGCACTCCTCGGTTCATGGTACAGTGGAATCACTAATCATGCTCACGCCAGTCAGTCCGGGCGCGAGCGTAACAGTTTGCTCAGGCCATGGTTCCCGTTGAGCCCCACGGTCCTTCACCCTCAGAGACTTTTGAATCCGTGTCCAGCAATTATGTGCATCAAGAATTTTTTTTTCGCAAGCTGAGGTCCAGGCGATTTACGCACCAGCCCCAATGGAGCTATCAGCACCCATTCCTGCGGATCCGCCACGGTACTATGGGGATCCAAAACAAAGCCGTGCTTTTGTATGGCAATGCCTGCTGCAGTTCCTGTTCTATGCTCACTATTTTCCTACCGATCGGGTTAAAGTGGGATTTATGATGTCCTACTTGGAGGGTGATGCCTTGGAATGGATCACCCCCCTATGGGAAGCAAGGGATCCTATCGTCTCTGACCTGCAGGCCTTCCTGGTGGCCTTTCTAATGGTCTTCGATGACCCTAATCCTGAAGCCTCTGCTAAAGCTTCCCTTCCCAATATCCAGGAGCAGCCCCGATGGGTGATGTGTGTAGGTAGCTCACCAGTTCTCCTGCCCGAAGAGACTGCTGCCCACCCAGAATCCACACAAGGTGACTACGCTCCGCATAATACTTCTCTTCCCAACCTCAAGAGGCAGTCCAGACATGCAAGGCGTAGAGGCAAACCATCACGCCAGGTTCTGTCCTCCCAAAGACCTCCTCCTCCCCAGCCTGTAAAGGCAGCTATCTGCAATGAATCCATGAAGGTTGACCTTGTTCGTCAGGCGAAGCAGATGCCGGAACTCAGTCACAAAATCGGATTGCGGTCCCTCTGCGGTTGTTTGGGACCCCCTGACGGTCTTTGTCCAGAGAAGGTTGGAGAATCCCAAGACATTAGGCCTGTAGGAGAGGCTGCCCTTGGCCTTAGTGTTTCCTCTCCACAGATGACCATGACTGTCTCCATGGCAAGTAAAAGCCTCGGATTAACCGGAAGTTTCGGGCTTAAAACCTTGAAGAGTCAGTGTTTGATTCCCGTCCGAAAACTTCAGAAGCCGGTTTGGGCATTGTCAGCGGAAGGACGAGCCCTACTCAGAAACAGTCAAAATATGTCTGTACAAATTAAGCTCCAGATTGCAGCATTGCACATGAAGAAGCTTACATTCCAGGTGCTGACTGGTTTACACACAAGTCGTCCAGAGCCGAGAGATCTAGTGCCCGCTCAGGTCTGGAGACCCTGTATGGTGTATCCTGGGGGACTTCTAAGGTACAAGGGGTGTCCAGTCCCCATATCTTCAGGACAGTCAGCAGTTTCTTCTTCTTCTTCACCAGATCTGCCAGTCGCTGACTCACTGTGCGCTGAAGTCTCCGAAGGAAGAGAAGCGGAGGCAATGTCCCCACACAGTCTCGACGATTGTACCAATGATCTGGCTTCAGGTACTGTCCCGCCTCACAGACATGTCATCTCTGAAACCAGACTTAAGATGGTCCCAAAGCAAGGACCATCCATCTCTAATAAATCTGGCCTTACGTCCATCAAGGCGGTGGATACCTCCAAGTCTCTGCACCCCTCCAACCAGGCAGAGGATCTTCAGTTGCCTCCTGAATCCTCCGGGGTGCTACCTGATAACAAATGGAGAGAGACTTCCCTACACCCTGTACCTGATACCTCGCCCACTTCATCCAGTGAGCTTGACAAAGTGGACTCCGAAGCAGTGATTACCCCCGAGTCTCTGCATCCCTCCAACCAGGCGGAGGACCTCCAGTTGTCTCCTGAATTTCCCGGGGTGCTACCTGATAAACGAAGAGAGACTTTCCTACACCCGGTACCTGGTACGCCGCCCACTGCATCCAGTAAGCTTGGCAAAGTGAACGTCAAGGCGGTGGTTACCCCTGAATCTCTGCACCCCTCCAACCAGGCGGAGGACCTCCAGTTGTCTCCTGAATCCACCAGGGTGCTACCTGATAACAAATGGAGAGAGACTTTTCTGTGTGCTGTCCCTGGTACTTCACCCACTTCATCTGTTGCTGAGGATGGCTCGATGGGAGGAAGCATCCTAGTTACCAAGATGATGAGACCAGTTTTGTTTCCTCTAATGGACAGAAGAGGTAATCCTCTTGAAGAGAAGGATTGGCCTCCAAATTCTCTACAGATGACTCTTGCAGGCTTGAAGAAGAGGGGGGGGGGGTACTGTAACATCCCTGGCGGCGTGCTTGCATAGTGCACCACCTCCCACTATGCAAGACCGCAATCTTACCTGTCTATCCAGTCTGCTATTCCTGCTCCAGTGCATGCTGTGTGCATGTTCCTTGACTGTCTGCTTAGGGCGGCGGCCCGGTTACTTCCTGATTCTTATAGCTGCTGTGGGCGCACCCCTAATGAGTCTCCAGCCTATTGCTGTGAGTCACTGGATATTTAAACCCCTTCCACCCAGTAGGAGGTGCCTGAGATACTCTTACCTTCAGAGGGCTCCTTGCCTCTGTTGTGCCAGGTCCCGTCCCGTTCTGTTTCTTGTTTGTCCGCCTCTCTGGGGGCCGTATACCCAGACTCACTCCTGTATCTTTTTGCAGTGTCAGTTCCTGTCTGAACACTCTCCTAGCCTGTTTGTCTCTGTGTTCATACCGTCCCTTTTCCTGCAGTCTCTGAACCTGCACCTAACTCCTACTCTATGTCTCTGTACTTCTGTTGTGAGTTTAGAGTCCACTCGCTACTTCATTGCAAGTACCTTGTGTGTATCTGGTTCTGCTTGTCCCTTCCTGTCTGTTCAGTGAGAACAGAGCCCTGTCCTCTCTGCTCTGCCTTGTTCACCGCTCTGGCGGTTTCGCTCTACTCTGCCTTGCTCACCGCTCCGGCGGTTCCTTCCTGCTCTGCCTTGCTCACCGCTCCGGCGGTTCCTTCCCGCTCTGCCTTGCTCACCGCTCCGGCGGTTCCTTCCTGCTCTGCCTTGCTCTTTGCTTCGGCGGTTCCTCTCTGCTCAGCCTTGCTCACCGCCCTGGCGGTTCCTTTCTGCTCTGCCTTGCTCACCGCTCCGGCGGTTCCTTCCTGCTCTGCCTTGCTCACCGCTCTGGCGGTTCCTTCCTGCTCTGCCTTGCTCATCGCTCCGGCGGTTCCTTCCTGCTCTGCCTTGCTCACCGCTCCGGCGGTTCCGTCCTGCTCTGCCTTGCTCACCGCTCCGGCGGTTCCTTCCTGCTCTGCCTTGCTCACTGCTCCGGCGGTTCCTTCCTGCTCTGCCTTGCTCACCGCTCCGGTGGTTCCTCTCTGCTCTGCCTTGCTCACCGCTCCGGCAGTTTCGCCCTGCTCTGCCTTGCTCACTGCTCCGGCGCTATCTCTCTGCTCTGCTTTACCTACCGCTCCGGCGGTTCCTCTCATCTCTGCTTGTCTACTGCATCTGCGGTTCTGTTCCTGAATCCCAATCTGTACTGGACCCTATCCAGCCTGCGCTCCTACCTGCTAGTGCCTCCCTGTCGGCACTCCTGCCGTGCTTGCCAGTACCCCCCTGTCTACATACCAGCCGTGCTTAATAATAATAATATTAATAATAATCTTTATTTTTATATAGCGCTAACATATTCCGCAGCGCTTTACATACATTATCGTCGCTGTCCACATCAGGGCTCACAATCTAGATTTCCTATCAGTATGTCTTTAGAGTGTGGGAGGAAACCGGAGAACCCGGAGGAAACCCATGCAAACACGGGGATAACATACAAACTCCTTGCAGATGTTGTCCTTGGTGGGATATGAACCCAGGACCCCAGCGCTGCAAGGCTGCAGTGCTAACCACTGCTCCACCGTGCCGCCCGTGCTTGCCAGTATCCTCCTGTCTGCACTCCAGCCGTGCCTGCCAATACCCACCTGTCTGTGTGCCAGCCTAACCTGCCTGTTCCCGTATTCCCCGGTGTGGGTCAACAGCCGTGTCCGGGGTCTGACCTGGAGTAGCACCTGGTCCCTCTGCCCAGTTCCTCCTTGGTGCACGGATTCGTTAGCCGCCGTGCGACCTTGGTCGGATCAGGTTGATACTTAGTTACGCCCCTCCAGGCACTCCTCGGTTCATGGTACAGTGGAATCACTAATCACGCACACGCCAGTCAGTCCGGGCGTGTGCATAACAAACCACAGGACAGATTTCATCAACCAAGGTATCATTTTAATCAGTGTAACAGCGCCAACCTGACACTACCTGTAGTTCACTGAGCACAATCCTGATGACAGGTTCACTTTAATATGAAACTTTAAAGGGAACCTGTCACCTTAGAAAACACTCTTGAACTTTAGATATAGGGTTTCTCTGCAGGAAAATAGTGTTAATCCTGCCCGGCTACCTTTCTGAAAGTGTAAGTCAGGGCCGGCGTCAGCACCCGGCGCACCCGGGCAAATGCCGGGGCCCTGAGCAGGCAGAGGGGCCCACTGGCGGTCGCGCACCCCGCTGGGCTATGGGCGGAGGAGAGCGGTGTCTGCGCCCGCCCTTCTCCGCCGCTTGCTCAGGGCCCCGGCAGCTGGATACTTACCTCTCCCCGTGCCTCCGCAGATCAGCTGTCTTCCTGCTCTGCGCTCCCTGTGACGTCTCAGGTCAGAGGGCGCAGTGACGCCTTTACACCGCGCCCTCCCCTGAGCCATCACAGGGAGCGCTAAGTGGGAAGACGCCGACAACGCTGGAGTTCGGACCCGAGCAGCGGGCAGCGGACAGCGGGCAGCAGGTAGCAGGTGAGGAGAAGGGAGGTGAGTATTTGATTTTTTTTTTTTTTAATGTATGGAGGCATGGGGCAGTATAAAGAGAAGGGGGGGGCATCCTGCTTGGGGCATTATAAAGAGAGGGGGGGACATCCTGCATGGGGCATTATAAAGAGGGGTGACAGCCTGCATGGGGCATTATAAGGTGGGGAACAGCCTGCATGGGGCATTATAAAGAGGGGGGGGGACATCCTGCATGGGTCATTATAAAGAGGAGGGGTGACAGCCTGCATGGGGCATTATAAGGTGGGGAACAGCCTGCATGGGGCATTATAAAGGGGGGGCTGCCTGTATGGGGCATTATGTGGGGGGTAACAGCCTGCATGGAGCATTAAAAGGGGGGGGGCTGTATGGGGCATTATGTGGGGGGGACAGCCTGCATGGGGCATTATAAGGGGGGGGCAGCCTGTATGGGGCATTATGTGGGGGGTAACAGCCTGCATGGAGCATTAAAAGGGGGGGGCCTGTATGGGGCATTATGTGGGGGGTAACAGCCTGCATGGAGCATTATAAAGGGGGGACAGCCTGTATGGGGCATTATGTGGGGGGTAACAGCCTGCATGCAGCATTATATGGGGGCCAGTATCCTGTATGGAGCGTTATAAGGGGACCGGTATCCTGTATGGAGCGTTATATGGGGGCCAGTATCCTGTATGGAGCGTTATATGGGGGCCAGTATCCTGTATGGAGCTTTATAAGGGGACCAGTATCCTGTATGGAGCGTTATATGGGGGCCAGTATCCTGTATGGAGCATTATATGGGGGCCAGTATCCTGTATGGAGCTTTATAAGGGGACCAGTATCCTGTATGGAGCGTTATATGGGGGCCAGTATTCCGTATGGAGCCTTATATGGGGGCCAGTATTCCGTATGGAGCCTTATATGGGGGCCAGTATTCCGTATGGAGCCTTATATGGAGGCCAGTATTCCGTATGGAGCCTTATATGGGGGCCAGTATTCCGTATGGAGCCTTATATGGGGGCCAGTATACTGTATGGAGCGATTCGTCGGTTTCTGAGCTATTGTGGAATTTACAATAGATATCACTCATGTAATGTAAGAAGTGAAATCTTTGCATTGTACTATATATATATATTTCTCTGTGGTATCTCTGCATCATGAATCGTGGTATGTGTTAAAGGGGCCCACTGAGACTCTTTCGCCCGGGGCCCAGAAAAACCTGGAGCCGGCCCTGGTGTAAGTCATGGGGGCTTCTAACTCTAGATCTGCAGGTAAATAGCATTTTCTAAGGTGACAGGTTCCCTTTAATTTGTAAAATAAATTTAAAGTTGGACCTTGTGCCATACAATAGAAAAAGTAGAAATTACCATATATTTAAAGGGATTGTCAGATCTGGACTTTTTTTTTGCATTAGAGCCATGGTAAAACATGCTGATTAGTGTATCCTTCACCAAGATTCATGCAGTTATCCCATGACATAAAATATTAACATTTTCTGCAGAAAGTTTGTATGGTGCTAAAAGACTATGGTATAATGCTCTGTATCAGCTTTGAATCATAATGGTAGCCCAGCTTAGAGGGGAAATACCAGGCCCCGTGAAATAAATGAACTCCGGTGATTTATATCCGGCATGCCACATTTTGCAATGAAGATTTCTTTTATAGTGTACATTTGTCCATTAGATGCCCACTAGATGTCAGTATAATAAAACGATTATCCCATTTTATTGCCAAAGAGAAGAATTCCTCCTGATAATGCTCGCTCTAAAAGCAACATTTTGCATTGTGATGGCGCAGAAATTCTCTACATGTTTTAAGCAGAAACGAGCATCTGGAGGAAATTTTGAAGATGGACAAAGTTTGCATTTTGGCTTTCTGGGACGCAGGATAAACATTTGTAATGAAAAAAAAAATATATATTTACATATTTGCGCTGTTAAATGCCCGGTGTAGAAGAAGTGATTACAAAGTATCAAGTGTACAGTGAAAAGAAAAAAATGCAATAGTTCAAAAGTGCATCGCTGGATAGCCACCCATCCGAGAGCAATGAAGGTATAACATCAGGCACCGCCACATAAGTATGCAATGCTAAAGTGATCATAGTGAGATATTCATGAATATCATTATTACCCTCGTAAAGTAGTATCCCCCAAAAAAGTTCCTAATGGGAACATGACAGCTGCTCTAGCCCCTAAACCGCCAGTGGCGCTCACAGTCAGAAAAGGGCCCCTATGCAAGAACAGTATATGGACCCTCCTTGCTGCTTTGGAGGTGTTAGTGGGCCCCCTTATCTTTGAGACACTGTGCAGCAGCACCATGTGTCTGCCCATGGGCACAACAACCTTTCCCTGTATTCTAACAAGCCCCTTTTTGTGGCTTAGCGATTGCTGAATTTATGTAAAATTATCAGCTGTGTTCGCACTATGCAACTTAGTGGCTGACTAGTCAGGAGGGATTACCCCGGATTCCTCCTTCTAATGATGTAAGCACGCCCCGGTGGGCGTGAGCGACACGATTTGCAAGAGAGATGTCAACGACAGCTATTTGCAAATATCACGTATGCCCATGATGTTCTTCCTCACTGGGAATGCGCGATGAAGCCGGGTGTACAGCAGGGGTGATGCTGGACTCGGACAGCCTCGGAGGAGATTCACATTTAGCAGCCAAAAATGTCAATGTAAATATAGTAATCATAGGTGGTTTGTGCGTTTCATTGGTGGCATACAGTATGGGGGCTTTAAGACCAGCCTTACATTTTCTGTAGGTAAATGTAGAGATCTTCTGTGGCTGGCCGAGACTATCATCACTGCTGCCTCCCTGAACATGCTCACATAAAAAGGCTTGCTGCTATACATACACAGCGCTTTAGGGTGGCTAGGGTGTTATGTGAAGGCCTCAGAGGTTTGTGTGAGAACATTAGGGATCAAATAGCATCATGAAAACCAAGCAGGGTTAGGTTATAAAAAAAAAAACCAGCCCAAGCTCTGAACATGTCACGAAGCAATGTTCAATCCATCATCCAAAAATGTAAGGAGTATGGCACAACTGCAAACCTACCAATACATGGCCACCAGCTAAACTGACATTTCAAGCAAGGAGAGCACTAATTAGAGAAGAAGCCAAGAGGCCCATGGTCTCGGGGAGGTGCTACAGAGATTAACAGCTCAGATGGGAGAATCTGTCCACAGGACAACTATAAGGCTGGGGTGACATGACCATCGATTTCTCTCATGCGAGGGAATCCGGCCAATTATGCCAGTGTCACTCTGATCAAACACTGTCAGTGTTTAAGCCGAGCGTCACCTTAGTCTGAGAGAATCGGAGCACAGTTGTGGAGAAGACACAGAACTTAATTTCTCCATCTTCTCATTTCTGTGTCCATGGGTGCGTTTCACATGCACCCATGGACTTGTATGGCTGTGCATGATCTGATCATTGGATGCACCTGCAGCATGCTATGATTGTTTACTCATGCCATATCTGCACTGCTCCATAGTATAACATCGGGCCAAGTGCTATCAGCAGATAGCACTCAGCCATGTTATACGCTCGTGTGAGCAAGCCATTAGTTTTATACTCCACAAATCTGGCTTTATGGAAGAGTCGCAAGAAGAAAGCCATTTTTGAAAGCATGCCAAAAGAAGTCCCGTTTTCAGTTTACAAAAAGTAGGGGACACAACTAGCACGTGGAAGAAGGGGCTCTGGTTAGATGAAGCCAAAGAAGAACTTTTTGGGCTAAATGCAAAATTCTATGTGTGGGGGGAAACTAACACTACACATCACCCTGAAAACACCATCCCCACCGTCAAACATGGTGGTGGCAGCATCATGCTGTGGGGAGGCTTTTCTTCAGCAGAGACAAGGAAGCTGGTCAGAAGTGATGAGAAGATGGATGGAGCTAAATACAGGACAATCCTGGAGGAAAACCTGTTAGAGGCTGCAAAAGACTTGAGACTGGAGAGTAAGTTCACCTTCCAGCAGGACAACAACCCTGAACATACTGACAGAGCTGCGGATGGTTTAGATCAAAGCATATTCATGTGTGTGAATGGCCCAGTCACAGTCCAGGCCGAAATCCCATTGAGAATCTGTGGCAAGAATTGCTGTTCACAGACGCCTCCATCTAATCTCACCGGGCGAGAGCGAGTGTGCAAAGAAGAATGGACAATGTCACCACTAGGTGTATAAAGCTGGAGAGACAGACCCCAAAAGACTGCAGCAGTAATTACAGCGAAAGGTGGTCCTGCAAAGTACTGACTTAGGAGGGTTGAATGCAAATGCAAGTCACAATTTTCATACTTATATTTTTACAACAATTAGAAAACCATGTTTGATTTCCTTCACACTTCACAAATACTTGCTACTTTGTTGGTATATCGCATAAAATCCAAATAAAATACATTTAAGTTTGTGGGTGTAACGTGAAAAAATGTGGAAGAGTTCACGGGGTATGAAAACTTTTTCAAGGCACTGTAGTCTTGTGTTGTCTTGTGCATGGGCTTCACTGAAGCATCAAGATGGCTGCAACGAGGAGGCTTCAGCAGGACCCTGGCTGTCTTGGTAATCCATCAGCACCTTGAGTGGTGTAAGTGGACGCCCCGCCATTAACGGTATATGGTGCTGTCAAAGATTGACATGGCGTGTAAGTGATTAAACAGCACAAGGCGTTTGCTAGCATGGCTGCTGTTAGAGGCAGGTGCCGGCTCCATGCATCCGTCCCAGCACCATGACGTATACTGTATATATGTCATGCTGCGGGAAGGGGTTAAAAGTGATGGCTCTCCTAAGGATAGGTCATTAGTATTAGGCCGACAGGGACTGTTGGGACCGTCTGATCAGCTGATTGAAAGGGCTGTGATACTCATTCTGCAAAACAATTTGTACAAATCCCAAAAAAGTCTACAGAATTATTATTTTTTATTCCAGCCGGTTTATATATGGTACAAAAACGTGTATCATTATCACCAGAATTTGTACACTGTCCTTCCGTTACGTGGCTGGACGGGCCTGAAGTTGTTACTCATCTGGCTTTGCTCTTCGGAGTCCCTCGATGTAAAGTACAGCGAAGACGCAATAGTTTCATACTATGGGAAGAAAGTAGAATATTGGATGATTATGCTACTTGTTTTACAGGATTATGCTAAATCATACACCTGCTTCTATATATAATCCGATGATAGTGCCATTTCTTCTAAGAGGAGTTTTCAAGACTTTTATTTTTTTTTAGATCTTGCGATAAATAAATTAGTGACTGAACTGACCCAGCACCGAGAGCAGAAGCTAGGACCCATTCATTCAGGCATGGTATTTTATGACATGCCAGAATAAAATGCCATTAGGAAAAATGTTAGCCCCCATCCTCTGCCAGTTTTTTACATTCTCTATAATTTCCTTTAATGATGGCATTTAAAGGGAACTTGTCATTAGAGTCATGCTGCCCGAAACATAGGCATCATGAATCAGAGCCTGGCTGCAGAAACGCCATGACGTTTACGAGAAAACATAGTGTAAAAAGCCGGCCAGGGACCAAAAGGACCGACGAGTCCAGTGCGGTCCCCAGGCCTGCTTCTCCCCTCTTCAGTTGATTAACGCCTGTACGTAGGAAAAGATCTGTCATTCATGGTGAGAGTGAAGCTAGCCAGGGCCGCGCTGGACCAGTAAGCTCTTTCCTCATAGTCCTTGGCCGTTTTTCTAAACTATCTTTATTCTGAAAAGCCACAATTTTTCAGAGTAAAACATAACTGGCTGCAATTGCACATCCAGGCGGCTCGGGCAGTATGAATCTACTGACAGGTTATCTTTATTATTATGATGAGCTTTACTTTAAATAATCAAGCAGCTAAAGCTAAAGCAAATAAATGAAATCTGTCAGCACCATGTGACTGTTCAAACCAAGCACAGCATCTTAAAGGGGACATAGCATTAATAAATATTGAACCTGTCAGCAGATTTTGTGTCTCTGAACAAATGCCAGCACCTTTACCTGCTCCTGTGCTGCATCCCACAAACGTGTCTATCATCTCCTGACTCCCCCCTGAATATCCCCAAAAATAACATTTTAATTGCTCCTGCGGATGAGGATGGTCCGGTCCGATGGGCGTCCTCTCTGCTCCTAATCGCCGTCCTCTGGCTTTGATTAACGTATTGACGTATCCTGCATCATCCACATAGCGAATCGAGATTTCGCACCTGTGCAGGCCTACGCAGGCGCACTCTGCTCTGCCTTATTGCAGGCAGAGGATAATACATTACTGTGCAAGCGCCCAGCGATGTCGTTCCGGTCATTTCTGCTGGCAGGGTACAATGGAGCCAGAATGCCATCGCTCGGCGCTTGCGCAGTTGAAAGCATTCTAAACCATGACATCTGGAGAGAGGAGGAATCTAGCAGTACATGCAACATTACCTGAGCCTGGCTGAGCTGCGCTGGTGAGCTTATCACATGCCAGGCTACATTCTCCGAACATGGAGGGGTGGTGAGGGACCCCTGGTACTTATAATAATTCACCACACTGCGAGGTATCATTTGCTGTAAATCGATGGCTACTGTTGCCGACTCTCCTAGGAAAGAAGAAAATTCAAAGCAATAATATAATATTTCATTAGAATAATTCAATTGAATACTTAAAGGGAATCTGTCTGCAGGTTTTTGCTATGTAATCCGAGGACAGCATGATGTAGAGGTTAAAACACAGATTTCAACGATGTGTCACTTATCAGGCTGTGTGCTGTTGTTTCAAAACAATGGAGGTTTTATCACTGGGACATTAGCATTGCTGTGACTAGCTGCAACATGAGCACTGGTCCGACTCCGCCCCCCTCCTGTGATAAGCAGCTCACTGTCAATAGAAAATGTACACAGAGCCTGGTGTGGGCGGAGTTAGCGTTCTCAGCTCTGCTTCATCCAATATCTAAGAACTCTGATTGTGTCATAACTACTTCACCCAGTAAACTAAGTGATACATCTGCAGATTTAGGGTCTCTTTGCTGACATCATGCTCTCAGATGAGGTAGCAAAAACCTACTGGCAGATTCCCTTTAAAGGGGAACCAGTCACGCCATAGATGCATTCCTGTATACAGGCCACATGGAATAGAGCAGGAGGAGCTGAGCAGATTGATATTGTCACGATTCCACCCCTCAATGTGTTTGTGATTCGGTTACTGACAGCTCAGCCATCCAATCTGGTGCAGGGGCTTGCTGAAGCTGTCAGTACTTTGATTGACAGCTCAGCCATCCAGTCTGGTGCAGGGGCGTGCTGAGCTGTCGGTGTTTTGATTGACAGCTCGGCCGTCCAATCTGAGACTGGGAGGTGCTGGGCTACCTTCAGGTGTTCCCTGTCCCAGGTGATTACCCAGTTACTTAGCTGGGCGGTCAGTCCTAGATTTCTGCCAAATGTACATTCAGCTCTGTGTGGTTTGTTTCTCTGCCTCTGTTTGTTGCCTTGTGTTCTGCTTGTGGATATTTTTGCTGCCTGACCTTGGACCTCTTTCTGACCATCCATTTTGCCTGGCCCCTTTGCTCTGATCTGTTATCCTCCTGGTATTCTGACCTCGGACCATTACCTGACTACGCCTTTGTCTCTTCCCTCTGTTTATATCGTACACTCCTGGGTTTTGACCTCAGACTCCTTGAGTACCCTAACTCACGATTTGTCCACAAGAAGTGACTGTGTCACAGATATATAGATTATTGGAAAAAAAAAGAATTATAACATGTATTTAATTTAGATCCCTGTTTTTCTATGTTCAGAAGTCCAGTCGGTGGTATTACTTAGTGATGGATCGGACTCCTACTGGAGAACCGCCCACTGGACTCCTAAGCCTAGAAAGATCAGGGATCAAAGTGAATAAAATTCAAATATACTGAATCTTTTTCTATTAAACTATATATTAATCTTCCCAGTTCCTCCTGCCCTACAACATACTGCCGGCAGATAGGACTTCACGTGCAGCATGACAGGTTTCCTTTAAAGGGAGCTTATGGGAATTGCCCATGGCAAATTATTGTGATAAATCCCCTCAAACCCAGTAATATGTAATGTGTATTCACTTCTCTCTATCAAAATATGTTTATTATTATATCTTTCACCCTTCTCACATTTCCATCACTCACAGACCCCAGTCCTATGAGGGTGTTGGGAAAATGGCATATATATATACAGGGGTGTAACTTCAATAGGTGCAGGGGTTACAATCGCACACGGACCCTGAAGACTAGGGCGGTCTCTTTGTCCCATATGAAAAGACTATTCCTATTAAAGACCTGTGCTAGTTGGGGGCCCCATTGGAAATTTTGCATTGGGGCCCAGAATCTTCAACTTACGCCACTGTATGTATATCAGAGCAGCTATATCAGAGCTATTAGCTATTCATTATATAGACTGTCGTATCCAACAGGATGGGAGAAATGTAAAGTAGATTTGCCCTCCATTCAAGATTATAGAGAAGATTATAGAGTCTAACCTCCTTGGGAGATGCTCTTCTCCCCTGTGTTGCCTAAATGATGTAATATGGGCAGGGATTTTCTTCATGAGTCCTGGGCTCCTATTACTTAACAATTAAAGGGGTTGGCCAGCTAAAAGAAGTTATCATCGATCTGCAGAATAGGTGATAACATGATGATCAGTGGGGTCCGACCGCTAGGACAGAGCGGGGGACTTTAATTCCCATAAGAATGGAGCAGCGGGGGACATGTGCGACCTGTGCTCCATCCATTTCCTATGGGGCCACTCAGCTTTTCCAAAAGCTCCATAGGGAATGAATGGAGTGAAGTTTTGGGCATCCAACCTGCTGTGTCATCTTGTAACAGGGATAAAAGATCCCCAATCTGCTGATTGATGCGGGTGACAAGGGTGAGACCCCCAGAGATCAGCAAGTTGGCTAGGTGATAACTTGTTTTAGCTGGACAGCTGTATGCCCCTGTTGTTTAGCAATAAGGGGCATACATTTCTTCTATATATGATCACTGCAGACCATTATTTCTGCACGGTGGGATGTAGACCCGGCACAATTCTTCTTTAATTTTTTTTATTTTTTTTATTGCATATTCCTTTTAAATCATAATTGATTGTGAATTTAATCTAACTTACCTTTGTGGGCAACTTGAGGAAGGGCGTTGATTAAATTGTTAAGAGCGTAATTTTCGTGACCAATCTAAAGTTAATCAATAAGATATGAAAAAGAAATGTAACGGTGTTATAAACATGTTTGTCATGCTAAATCGTTAAGGAGAATACTGAAACCTATCAATGAAAAACATTTTTTTTTGCTTAAAGGGGTATTCCCCACAATTGAAGTCTGATGGCTGGTGTCTGACTATTTCCAGCAGTCTCATAGACAATGAATGGAGCGATGGTGGAGGTCTGCTCCATTCAAAAAGGGGCTATGAAGAGCCCTGAGATCACTGAGGATCCTAGCGATCAGACTCCCAGCAATCAGAAAGTTACATGAATAATGTTCACTAAACCTTACTTCAAAAAGTACTCCGACCACAGCCAGGCCATCTGGATTTGCCTTTGCTTCTGTTAGATCTTCATATTTTGTATTGTAAAAGACAAAATGAATCTAGAAAAAAAAAAAAACGCATATCCATATATACAGGGACAGTAATGCAGCATGGCACAAAATAGGTACTAGATAATGTTCAGGAAGAAAACTTAAAGCAAAAGAAAAATGCCGAGAGCCAAGTTCTACATTTTACAACTTTTTTTTATGTTGGTTGCACAACTCTAAAAGTTAGAGGGAATCTGACCGCAGTTTTTTGCTATGTAATCTGAGAACAGAATTATATAGGGGATGAGACCTTGATTCCTGCGATGTGTCACTTACCAGGCTGTGTGTTGCTGTTTCAATACAATCAGTGTTTTATGAGCAGGAGATTATCTCTAGAGGAGTAGGGTCACAATTCATCAAGACCTGCGCGGTGGAGTCAGATGCTCTTGATTCATGAAGAGGTGAACGTCTGATGAGCGGCATGCGCCTCTGTGCACCACGCCAGGAAACTTACAGGAGCCTCTGAATTGTCATTAATTAGATGAACATCACGCTCTCACTGTGCACCCGTCACGCCCCACCTCCACACATTTTGTCATAACTGGGAAAGACTGTCGTGAAAACACCAAAGGTCGCACCATTATTTATTACTATTTCTAATTTGCAACTTTTCAAACCAATTCTGGTGAAATTGCTCTGATGAATCAGGACCTAGGTGTCTCATGCCTCCTAGTCCGACCCCATCGCCACCACTGATTGGCAGCTTTCTGTCAATATACAGTGAGCACTAAGCAGCCAATCAATTGTGTGGACGGGGTTATACACAGCTCAGCATTCAGAGCTCTGCTAGATCAGTAGCAGAGAAAACTGTGATTGTATCACAACTGCTGCACCCAGGAAGCTAAGTGATACATCACTGGAATCAGGGTTTCTGTCCCTAAATTATGCTACTCTCAGATTACACAGAAAAATCTGATGATGGGTTCTCTTTAAGATTTGAATAGATGCAAGGATGCATCCATGGGGGTCTACTATAAATGGGTTGTGTTGGAAATATAGAACTTTTGTTTAAATATAAAAGATTAACTGAAGAACAGAATTTTCTGTTACTTTTGAGAGTACTGGAAATATAATAAGGCATATATTATCTTCTGAAGAATCACTCACCTCCAGCGGGAAGGCTTTGCCGTTGATCGTATGCTCTGACCCTTCACCAGCAAATGGTGAGCTGCCAAAATGAAGGTGAAATGCGGCCAGGCGATAGTTGTTTTTAAGTCCAGCACCACTCAGAATATGCTGTGAACTCAGGACCACCTCAACTACAGGAAAACAAAAACCGTGGAATTTAAAGGGGTTCCCCAATACTATACAAATTAGTCTTAATGGGCGCAGGGTAGTATAGCAAAAAAAAAGCTATAATCAACCTTCCAGTCTGGCTCAATCCCTCCGCACGCCATACTGTGTCCCCTGTCATTAACAATTGGTGGAAGCATCATGTGACTGCTGCAATCAGCGGTCGCTGATCGGCTGCAGCCTTCACATTCCATCCATGCAGAAAAAAACAGCTTGGATGGATTGTAAGTGATGCCCATCCAACAGATATTGATGTTAGGAGACCGGCGGAGCTCACAGTGCAGGGGAATGGTGCCTGTATGGAAGATAAATTATAAGTTGTTTTGTTTTATTACACTACCCTGGGCCCATTAAGATGAACATGTATAGTAGTAGAAAACCCCTTTAAAGAAAATTTGTCAGCATGTTTTTGCTGTATATAGTCTGAGAGCAGCATGATGTAGGGGCAGAGATCCTGATTCCAGGGATGTGTCACTTGCTCAGCAGATTGCTGTAGTTTCAATACAATCAGTGGCTTATCAGCAGGAGATTATCACTGCAGGACTAGGTGTCATGTGCCAGACAGTCCAGCTAATCTGTGTAACCCCGCCTCCACCACTGATTGGCAGATTTCTACCTATGCACAGTGTACACAGCAAGCTGCCAATCAGTGGTGTGGGCGGGGTTTATACAGAGCTCGGCATTTGAGCACTGCTACATCTACAGCAGAGAAAGCAGGGATCCTATCAAAACTGCACCAAGTGGCCCAGGAAGTGACACATCGCTGGAATCAGGGTCTCAGCCCCTACATCATGCTGCTATCAGATTACATAGTAGAAACCTGCTGATGAATTCCCTTTAACTCATTTTGCAAATATGTATATTTAGAAAGTTGTAATAGCAGCAGTTATATTAAAATCAGGCTAGATGTCTACTTTATGTATAGAAAATATTTGAAATAATTTTATTTCCAGTCTTCTTGGTTAGTAGGATCCCCATCCCACCATGAGCTGATCACAATATATCCCTCTGTTTGGATCCATATTGATCAACTGTAAATGTAAGTGATCTAAGGCTGCATTCACACGTTGCGGTTAAACCGATGTGACACAATTTTTTTAAAATTGTAGTAAAAATGCTGCAGGGTTACCATGATTGTGGCAAAAAATGCACCCCAGCTGCAACATGTGAACACAGCCTTTTTTATGAAGACAATTCCTATGCATATATCTCATTAAGGCATAAAGATATTAATGAAGGGGGTCCTCTGTTTCACTGACTTAGGCTGGTCCGTACTATGTGGTCCAAATATGGACCATGAGAAATGGATTTATGAATATATATATATATATTTTTTAAGAAAACATGTAATGATGACTTTACCTGTGTGTCCGTTGTTCGTTATAACAAATGAAGAAGGCAATGAAGAACTAGAAATGTGAATAGGCCCCAACTTAAGATTTCTTTGGACTTGCCAGGTTACAATATTAATGGGTGACTGGGAATTTAGCCCACATGATGGGAAATGCTCTGCCCATGTAGAGGGTCCTAATAAACATAAGATGTAGACAGTCAGTTACATTGCTCCTTAAATGTAAAATATATAATTTTGGCAATTAAAAGGGGTCCATGCACTTGATTTCTTTAATATAATCCGAGTACCTCTTCCTATTGTTGCTGCTTTACTGATTCTGAAACAGTTTTTCTTTTTCTTTTGTGCCCCTTCGTTCTATAGTTATAACCCCCTGAAATATAGATGCAAATTTTCCTTCAACTAACTGAGAATGTTCCACAGAACTTTTCTGTGGGCGTTTGCGTTGTCTCCTCTGATGCTGGCCAATCAGAACATGGCCACACCCACAGAGAAGTTCTGTGATATGCGCCCCATTGGTTGAAGGGAAAATTATCATCTTTATTTCCAGGGGGTATAACTTTGGAATGGAGGGGCATAGAAGAAAAGGAGAAACTGTTCCTGAATCAGTGGATCAGTGCCAGTTGGAGAAGGTACTCGGTTTAAAATAAAAAATCCAGTGAAAGGTCCCCTTTAATAAGGAGCAACAATAGTAATTATAATAATTATAAAACACATCTTTTAAAATGAAGGCATAAGACATTCGAGAAAAATCCAACCCCTGGTATCCCTATTGATTAGCTGTCATCAGAACTTGCGGTGGACGGATGTAAACATCAAAAGATGCTGAACAGCACAACTTTTCACAAAGTGTAGCAGCTGCTGCCAAGAACTGCAGTTCAGCTCTAGTTTTATTAAATAGGAGCTGATCTATAGTGACTGATGAAGGATGCTACACATTTCGCAGTTTCATAGTCTTTAAGGTTAAAGGTGGACATAAGTTTATTGAGGTCAGCCTATACCCTAACATGTTGATCCAGAAGAAGGCAACACGGGGCAGATGCTAATTGCCCCTTATTAGGGTTAAAAAAAAATCTTTCCTGACTCCACATACAGCAACCATATTAGTTCCCTGGATAAACGTCCCATCACAGAATCTAGTGCCCAGGACCTGTAATATTATATTTTTAAGGAAAGGCATCCTGGCTTCCTTGTACTCTTTTTAATGGACCAATGCTGTTCAACTCTGTTTAACATTTACATCCAGCTGCCATGGAGCTAATGACAGCTCCCAGATGTTGGTCCACCACTGATTTGATATTGATGTCCTATTGTTAGGATAATTTATCAATATTACATTCCCCGAAAACCCCTTTAAATTCATATCGGCACTATTTTAATAAACACTACTCTCTCTATTTGTATGTGATTGTGTCAGGGTAAGTGCACACGATGTTTGTGTACTATTTTCATTAGGTCCCTAGTCACCATTTGAAGGCTAGAAGAATCTCCGACTGTCTAGTATGCATCTAGCATCCCTTCACCTTTATAGGAAAGCGCAGTAGACTGTTTTTTCCTAAATAAAAGGCCACTGCAAAAAAATGTATACTGTGCAAAATCCTTTTTTTAACAATAGGACTCAATTGTTGCCATGCCTCTATTGGCATCCAAAACCAACCTGCGTTGGACGTAAACTTGATCTAAAGGGGAACATGGGAGAGGGAGACCTCCAGCTGTGGTCAGTAAGGATCTGACCAAGTACAACTTTTATGGTGGAACTGAGATTGGCCTGAGGGGTTATGTAGTAGTTATCTTGTTAGGAAGCTTCCTGTAACTGAAGTAGTTACAGACGGTGCTGCGTCCCTGTAAATGATGTAGGCACAGGCAGCACCCCTTCACTTTATATGATGTAGGCCCAGATAGTGTCGCCTCCTTGTAAATGATAAAAACCTAAAGAGATGAACTGAGATATAAATCGGTGTACAGTATATGCAGCATGTAAGTGCATGTTCACACTGGCCACTAAACAGAAAAAAAAAACAAAGACAGAAACATAATAAGCAAATACCCTCCAGTAAGTAAATAAACAGCAATAGTGCATGAAAATAATATAGGATACTTAGTTAACATAATTTTGATTAAAAAAAATGCAAAAGCCATCCCACCACTTCACAGTGACCCTAATCGGGACGTTCCTAACTCTAATATTTAAAACCTTACCATTTGTCAAGTGACGTGTGTGTGGATAAGGGTTGTAAATGATTTATGCAGAGATAGTGTCCCCTCCCTCTATTTAATGTAGGCACAGATAGTGCTGCCTCCCTGTAAATGATGTAGACACATACAGTGCCCTTTCACTTTATATGATGTAGGCCCAGATAGTGCCGCCTCCCTGTAAATGATGTGCTCACTGTGGTAGATTGGCACACTCGGCTGCACACGGAGGTAGACACAGGAACACTTCTTTTAACTCTTCCACTGTTTTTTTATATACAGTACAGACTAATAGTTTGGACACACCTTCTCATTTAAAGATTTTTCTGTATTTTCATGACTATAAAAATTGTACATTCACACTGAAGGCATCAAAACTATGAATTAACACATGTGGAATTATATACTTAACAAAAAAGTGTGAAACAACTGAAAATATGTCTTATATTCTAGGTTCTTCAAAGTAGCCACCTTTTTCTTGGATGACTGCTTTGCACACTCTTGGCATTCTCTTGATGAGCTTCAAGAGGTAGTCACTGGAAATGGTCTTCCAACAATCTTGAAGGAGTTCCCAGAGATGCTTAGCACTTGTTGGCCCTTTTGCCTTCACTCTGCGGTCCAGCTCACCCCAAACCATCTCGATTGGGTTCAGGTCTGGTGACTGTGGAGGTCAGGTCATCTGGCGTAGCACCCCATCACTCCCCATCTTGGTCACATAGCCCTTACACAGCCTGGAGGTGTGTTTGGGGTCATTGTCCTGTTGAAAAATAAATGATGGTCCAACTAAACGCAAACCGGATGGAATAGCATGCCGCTGCAAGAAGCTGTGGTAGCCATGCTGGTTCAGTATGCCTTCAATTTTGAATAAATCCCCAACAGTGTCACCAGCAAAGCACTCCCACACCATCACGCCTCCTCCTCCATGCTTCACGGTGGGAACCAGGCATGTAGAGTCCATCCGTTCACCTTTTCTGCGTCGCACAAAGACACGGTGGTTGGAACTGAAGATCTCAAATTTGGACTCATCAGACCAAAGCACAGATTTTCACTGGTCTAATGTCCATTTCTTGTGTTCTTTAGCCCAAACTTGTCTCTTCTGCTTGTTGCCTGTCCTTAGCAGTGGTTTCCTAGCAGCTATTTTACCATGAAGGCCTGCTGCACAAAGTCTCCTCTTAACAGTTGTTGTAGAGATGTGTCTGCTGCTAGAACTCTGTGTTGCATTGACCTGGTCTCTAATCTGAGCTGCTGTTAACCTGCGATTTCTGAGGCTGGTGACTCGGATAAACTTATCCTCAGAAGCAAAGGTGACTCTTGGTCTTCCTTTCCTGGGGCGGTCCTCATGTGATCCAGTTTCTTTGTAGCGCTTGATGGTTTTTGCAACTGCACTTGGGGACACTTTCAAAGTTTTCCCAATTTTTTGGACTGACTGACCTTCATTTCTTAAAGTAATGATGGCCACTCGTTTTTCTTTACTTAGCTGCTTTTTTCTTGCCATAATACAAATTCTAACAGTCTATTCAGTAGGACTATCAGCTGTGTATCCACCAGACTTCTTCGCAACACAACCGATGGTCCCAACCCCATTTATAAGGCCAGAAATCCCACTTATTGTGAAGTGAAAACTATTTCCGGTGACTACCTCTTGAAGCTCATCAATAGAATGCCAAGTGTGCAAAGCAGTCATCAAAGCAAAAAGGTGGCTACTTTGAAGAACCTAGAATATAAGACATATTTTCAGTTGTTTCACACTTTTTTGTTAAGTATATAATTCCACATGTGTTAATTCATAGTTTTGATGCCTTCAGTGTGAATGCACAATTTTCATAGTCATGAAAATACAGAAAAATATTTAAATGAGAAGGTGTGTCCAAACTTTTGGTCTGTACTGTACATGCGGCATAAACCAGTGCGAAGTAAAAATAAACATGGCCCTTCGGGCAAAACATGGAAATAAAACATGACATATAGCCCAGTCCGTGTTGTTGCTGGATCCGCCTGTTCAGGAATAAACAAACATTCGCCGCTTCAGCTTTCCTTATCAGGACGCACAGCACTGGAATTCCTCCCTCCAGGCCTACCGAACACTGAATGCTTCAGAGTGCCAACTATTTATATTCTAGGCCACACCCTGGGGTGGATATATGGTGGAGAGCCTCCCACCCACACGTTGGCTGTCCACAAAAAAAAACAACAGCCCTTAAACATGGCTGATTAACCCCTCTCAGAACATAGTGTGCTGGAGCAAACTTCTAGATTTCAGATCACTGAAGCTACTTTACCAGTGACTTTGTCACAGCACAAACAGCGATGCCTTCCTGTAGACTATATAGGCACAGATAGTGTTGCCTTCCTAGAAATGTTGCAGGCACAGACAGTGCTGCCTCCCTGTAAATTATGTAGTCACTAAAGCATGAGACATTGTGATGTACCAACATATGACTGTCATCTGACAGAATTTACAACATAATCCACGTACCACATTCTTCATGTTCATAGCACCAGTTTCCTGTAAAAAAAAAAAAAAGGTAATACCAATAACTTATTTCTATTATCAATGTAGAATTCTAATCTAATATTTCTAAAACGAATGTCCTAATAATAGTAATGCAATAAGATTTTTTTTTTACCAACTCTAAAAACCGTAGGGGTTAGACTGCTTTCTCAAAACTGAGTTTCTCGGTCCAAATAATGACCGGGCTAGCGATGGGTTTTCTGGACCGAACTCAACACCCTCGTTTACGCCTATAAAGCAGTAGAATTAGGGTTAGAAGACCCTCAGGGTGCTTTCACATTGGGCTTTTCTGCATGCTCATGGGTCCCGTTGGGGCTTGCGTCCGAACATCCCCCCCGCAAAATGGGATTTGGACATATGCGCTGACTATAATGGTGGTGGAAGAGCCAACGTGCCCTGACGTGCATCATTTTCAGGCGCTTACACCTACTGGAGGAAGATACTCAGACGTAGTAGAACCATTCTGTAATAATAATTTAATTTTTTGGTCTAAAAAGGAAAAATTTTATAAACCATTTCTCCCTTGTGGCCATTGACTTAAAAGGGGTATGCTCAAGTTTGGAACCATCTCTTTTCTATGGGATAGGGGATAACTTCCCAACTGCTGTGGGAGTTCAACAACTGGGACCCCTACTGATCCCAGGAGCTGGGTGTGAATGAACTGGTGGTCAATCATACGCACTGCCATTCCATTAATTCTCAATAGGACCTCCAGAGATAGTTGAGGGCTGCACTCGCGAGGTCTTTGGCACTGTCATAGGAATGAGTGGAGCGGCATTGTGCACATGACCAATCTCTGCTCCATTCAGATGGGCCGCTTTAGAGCCCCGGTTCTTGAGATTGGTTGACGTCCCAGCTGTCAGACCTCCAGCGATCAGAAAGTTTTCTCTTAACCTGTGGATGGGGAATAACTTCCAAACTTGAGAATACCCATTTAACAGGAGGATCGGAAGAGAATGATGAAGATCTCTTCTTGTTTGTCAGATAATTTTTCAGAAAGGCATCATTTATCATGATATTATATTATCATTATATTTTTAATATTTTCAAGTAGATAATGAGTAATAGATGAATGTAAATATATTTCATAGTGGTCTACCTGATGCATTGCACCCCAGGACAAGGTACAGCACCCCAACACACACAAATCTGAGCATTTTCAAAATCTTATCTTCGATACATCTGCAATAAAAAGTCAAGGTTTAATTTGTGAAGCTGATCCACAGTACAACCCCACTTTCCCCCCATTATATCTAGTTAGAAAATATGACTAATTGTGCTTACTAGATACTCCAATATATCAAATTTAATTTTCATTAGTTGTTCCTGTCTTTGTAAGGAATCAAACACAGAAGGCGGAAACTCTAAGAGTGAACCACAGGCTGCACAGCTGTGCATTAGAGAGTTTTCTCTGCTTAAAGGGGCTGTCCACTACCAGAACAATCCCTTCTCATACCCACTGCTTGTGCCCAATAAAATAAAAAAAGCTTATACTCGCCTCCCATGCTGGCGCTTTTCCCGCGGTGTCGGCATTCACTTTCCCCAGGGCTGCCTTGCTGTTGTTGTGATACGTGACACCGGCACCCAATCAGCGCCGGCGTCACTGAATCCGCCTCCCGTCGAATTGAACATGAAGAGGAAGTCAGAGATCAGCTGCAGCCCGGACGTCCTCTTCATGTTCGATTTGTCCGAAAGCGGCGACAGTGATGGCAGCGCTGATTGGGTGCCGGCGTCACATGTCACAACACTGCACAGAGAGCCCCGGGACTGCGAGTGCCGACACCTGGGGAAGGGCGCGCCAGCACGGGAGGTGAGTATAGGCTATTATTTTATCGGGGCCAAGCGTGTGGTATGACAAGGAGTTGTCCAAGTAGAGGACAACCCCTTTAAACCTCAAGAGTATCCTCTACAGATACTGTATATCTCTATATGCTAGTACATTATGGGTAAAAAAAAATAGTAAAAGTCACAGGATTTTTTGCATAAATTGAGTAAAAAAAATAATAGTGACAGACACTTACAATTAACTCATATTTGCAAAGCAATTTTATAATTAATGTTACATGTAATTAAGAATATACAGTCATGGCCAAACGTTTTTCGCACGCTTTAAATTGTTCCAGAAAATGAGGTATTTCTCCCAGAAAATTACACGTTTTGTTATACACATGTTTATTGCTTTGTGTGTATTAGAGCCACACATAAAACAGAGAAAAAAGGCAAATTGGACATAGTTTCTCACAAAACCCCAAAAATGGTTCAGACAAAATAGTTTCAAGCGTGTGATGCTTGTTCAAACTCACCTGTGGCAAGTAACAGGTGTGGGCAATATGAAAATCACACCTGAAACCAGATATAAAGGGGAGAAATTGCCTCAATCTTTGCATTGTGTGTCTGTGTGCCACACTAAGCATGGAGAACAGAAAGAGGAGAAGAGAACTGTCTGAGGACTTCAGAATAAAAATTGTTGAACAATATCAACAATCAAGGTTAAATCCATCTCCAGAGATCTGAATGTTCTTTTGTCCACGGTGCACAACATAATCAAGAAGTTTGCAACCCATGGCACTGTAGCTAATCTCCCTAAACGTGGATGGCAGAGAAAAATTGATGAAAGGTTGCAATGCAGGATAGTCTGGATGGTGGATCAGCAGCCCCAATCACTTTCCAAAGAAATTCAAGCTGTCCTGCAGGCTCAGAGTGCATCAGTGTCAGCACAAACTATCTGTCGACATTTGAAAGAAATGAAAAGCTATGGCAGGAGACCCAGGAGGACCCCACTGCTGACACAGAGACATAAAAAAATCTAGACTGCAGTTTTCTAGAAATGTACGTGAGTAAGCCAAAATCCTTCTGGGAAAGCATCTTGTGGACAGATGAGACCAAGAGCTTTTTAGTAAAGCACATCATTCTACTGTTTACTGAAAATGGAATGAGGCATACAAAGAAAAAAGCAAAGTACCTACAATCAAATATGGTGGAGGTTCAAAGATTTTTTTAGGTTGTTTTGCTGCCTCTGGCACTGTATGCCTTGACTGTGTTCAAAGCACCATGAAATCTGAAGATTAGCAAAGGATTTTGGGTTACAATGTAGCGCCCAGTGTCAGAAAGCTGGGTTTGCGTCCTAGGTTATGGGTCTTCCAGCAGGACAATGACCCCAAATATACTTCAAGAAGCCCCTAGAAATGGATGGAAACAAAGCTCTGGAGAGTTCTGAAGTGGCAGCAATGAGTCTGGATCTAAGTCCCATTGATCACCTGTGGAGAGATCTTACAATTCCTGTTGGGAGAAGACGCCTTCACATATGAGAGACCTGGAGCAGTTTGTAAGAAGAGTGGTCAAACATTCCAGTTGAGAGGTGTAAGAAGCTTGTTGATTATTATAGGAAACGATTAATTGCAGTTATTTATTCCAAACGGTGTACAACCAAATATTAGGTTGAGAGTGCCAACAATTTTGTCCGGCCCATTTTGGGGGTTTATGTGTGAAATTATGTCCAATTTGCCTTTTTCTCTTTTTCTTAGTGTTATTCGAATGCGCTCAAAGGAAATAAACATGTGTATAACAAAACGTGTGTAATTGTAATAACTTTCTGGGAGAAATACTTCATTTTCTTGAACAAATTCAAGGGTGCCAACATCTTCAGCCATGACTGTACCCATTAGTTGCCCCATGAAGATATCCCTGTATGCCACACTCAGCCACCACTCACCCCTTAGGGTGGGCTTTGCACTTCTGTGTATTGTCCATTATGCAGCATAACAAATAAACTATATACTAATAGTTATATACTTATACGTCCGCACCAGCGCCATTCCTCTAAGCTCAATGGCCAACCATCTGCTGCAGCTTTTACTATCCAATCAAAGCGAAAAAACTTTGTTTTCTCTGCTTGGACAAAAATGTGAATGCTGCAGCAGATCTGTGGCATCTGATTGGCTGCAGCGGTCTTATAACATTGTTTATATCAGTATTGACTCCAGTCCAGGAGGTAAGAATTTTTTTTTTTTTTCACTTTATCCAGCAAGTAAGAACTAATAATGGGTTATCCAGTAGTGGACACCCCCTTTAAACAGTAAGAAAAACAGACAGCACTTGGATGGTGGCATCTGGCATCTGTGTGATGTCCATTTATTTTTTTTTCCGAGACCCATTATTTTGGATGGACGAATTTAATCTTTGGCTCGGATTGAAAAACGGACACGTCTCTGTTTTTGTTTTATGGACACTAGGCCTGAAAAATAACACGGACATGTGAACAGCTCCATAGACTATAATGATTCCGTGTCCGTGAAAAACGCACGTCTGAATGAGGCCTAAGATAAACATGGCAGATTTTCTATGGGCCCCAGGCAAATCTGCAATGCATTTTTCACATATAAACTGGTAAAAATCCACAGCGGAGATTCATATCTTTTGCGCAGCTTGGCCAGTGGATCATCACGCAGATTAGTCTAAGCCAATGCGGATTTGTGAACAGTCTGCACCAATAATGAACCTTCTATGGATTTTAAAATCATATATTTTATTATTCATCATCTAATAACTCATTTACATGCATTTCTGGAAGAATGCCAGAGGGTGCTTTCCAAATCCTAAAAATGGACTCATAGATCTCTAATCACTATTAAAACTATAGTTGCCACAAGGGGGCGCTCATTGCCAAAAACTGAATGCTTGCTGTACAACTGTGTGCAAGGAGCTCCCCCTAGTGGTGGCTACAAGCAAGGAAAACCATGTCACTGTGAGTGGCTCCTCTGTACTTCTGTGACAGTTTACACTGATGCTGCTCCTCCAAGTACATGCAAGTTAGGGAGATATTTGCCTGTGTGTCCTGCAAGAGGCTACTGTGTCTCTCATAGAGATGGCTCAGAGTTATTAGAAGTTGCAGGGTTAAAATGCTGCCAAAATGTTGCAATATAGGAGTTGACATAGAGGTCAGGTCCCTCCTGTGCAGTCAGCAGGAGGAAACATGGAGGAGAGAATTGCACAAACTTGTCAGGAGTTTGGGTGAGTTTGGTGCAGTAGGAAAGTTGTACTGTTGAGTAATATAGGAATCTGCATGTAATGTATAGTGACATAGCTGTAATATAGATAATACCGTGTAATTATATACCATGTCATATAGATAATACACGTAATATGCATGTAATATAGATCATAGCATAGCGCCTGTTAAACTATTAACCCATTCACCACCTTGGGATTTTCCGTTTTTTTTTCTGCTCCCCTTCTTCCCAGAGCCATTACTCTTTTATTTTTCGGTCAATATGGCTATGTTAGGGCTTGTTTTTTTGCGGGACGAGTTGTACTTTTGAATGACATCACTGGCTTTACCATATCATATACTGGAAAACAGGAAACAAATTCCAAGTGCGGTGAAATTGCAAAAGAAGTGCAATTTCACAATTGTTTTTTTTTTTTTTCACTATATTCACTAAATACTAAAACTGACCTGCCATTATTATTCTCCAGGTCATTACGACTTTGCAGATATCAAACATATATAGGTTCTTTTTTTATTTAAGTGGTGAAAAAAAATCCAAAGTTTGTAAAAAAATAATTAAAGAAATGGCGCCATTTTCTGAGACCCGTAGTGTCTCCATTTTTCGGGATGTGTGGCTGGGTAAGGTCTTATCTTTTGCGGGCCGAGCTAATGTTTTTATTCATTTGGCCTAGATAAAGTGTTTTGATCGCCCGTTATTACATTTTATTGCAATGTTACGGTGACCAAAAAAGCGTAATTAATTCTGGCGTTTTTATCCCTTGTCTCATTATGCTGTTTACCAATTGGATTATTTTTACATTTTTAGATTTTGATAGGTTGGGTTATTCTGAATGCAGCAATACCGAATGTGTATTTTTATTTTTATTGAATGGGGAAAAAGGGGGTGATTTAAACTATATATATATATATAATTTATTTATTTTTTTTAAATATTTTTTTTTTAGTTTTCATTTGCTCCATGAGGGACTAGAAGCTGCGATCATCTGATCGCTTGTGCTACACATAGCAGGGCT
Organism: Phyllobates terribilis; assembly: GCF_046119375.1. Taxonomy (NCBI): domain Eukaryota; kingdom Metazoa; phylum Chordata; class Amphibia; order Anura; family Dendrobatidae; genus Phyllobates; species Phyllobates terribilis. The sequence goes on from NW_027362767.1 coordinate 231,176,792, forward strand.
TCAACCCTGCTATATGTAGCAGAAATGATCATCTGCTATGAACGCCGGCCACTGGGCATTGCTCATAGCAGATCGGCAATGACAACCACGGGATGTTCTTCTGCAGACCCCCAGTTGTCATGCCAACCCATCGGCACCCCTCGATCATGTGACTCGTTTCCGTCTCACATGTTAAATTCTACTATCAGAGACTGACAATGGCATTTAACATGTTAACAGCTGCGGGTGGATCGCGATTCCACCCACGGCTGTTAGGGGCACATGACAGCTGATCAGATCAGCTGTCATGTGCCTGAAAAGATGCGGGCTCAGCACCGGAGCCTGTATCAGAGAGGGGAAGGCGACCTATTAAGTACCTATACAGTACAGACCAAAAGTTTGGCACTCTGAAGCATTCAGTGTTCGGTAGGCCTGGAGGGAGGAATTCCAGTGCTGTGCGTCCTGATAAGGAAAGCTGAAGCGGCGAATGTTTGTTTATTCCTGAACAGGCGGATCGAGCAACAACACGGACTGTGCTATATGTCATGTTTTATTTCCATGTTTTGCCCGAAGGGCCATGTTTATTTTTACTTCGCACTGGTTTATGCCGCATGTACAGTACAGACCAAAAGTTTGGACACACCTCATTTAAAGATTTTTCTGTATTTTCATGACTATGAAAATTGTACATTCACACTGAAGGCATCAAAACTATGAATTAACACATGTGGAATTATATACTTAACAAAAAAGTGTGAAACAACTGAAAATATGTCTTATATTCTAGGTTCTTCAAAGTAGCCACCTTTTGCTTTGATGACTGCTTTGCACACTCTTGGCATTCTCTTGATGAGCTTCAAGAGGTAGTCACCGGAAATGGTCTTCCAACAATCTTGAAGGAGTTCCCAGAGATGCTTAGCACTTGTTGGCCCTTTTGCCTTCACTCTGCGGTCCAGCTCACCCCAAACCATCTCGATTGGGTTCAGGTCAGGTGACTGTGGAGGCCAGGTCATCTGGCGTAGCACCCCATCACTCTCCTTCTTGGTCAAATAGCCCTTACACAGCCTGGAGGTGTGTTTGGGGTTATTGTCCTGTTGAAAAATAAATGATGGTCCAACTAAACGCAAACCGGATGGAATAGCATGCCGCTGCAAGATGCTGTGGTAGCCATGCTGGTTCAGTATGCCTGCAATTTTGAATAAATCCCCAACAGTGTCACCAGCAAAGCCACCCCACACCATCACACCTCCTCCTCCATGCTTCACGGTGGGAACCAGGCATGTAGAGTCCATCCGTTCACCTTTTCTGCGTCGCACAAAGACACGGTGGTTGGAGCTAAAGATCTCAAATTTGGACTCATCAGGCAAAGCACAGATTTCCACTGGTCTAATGTCCATTCCTTGTGTTCTTTAGCCCAAACAAGTCTCTTCTGCTTGTTGCCTGTCCTTAGCAGTGGTTTCCTAGCTGCTATTTTACCATGAAGACCTGTTGCACAAAGTCTCCTCTTAACAGTTGTTGTAGAGATGTGTCTGCTGCTAGAACTCTGTGTGGCATTGACCTGGTCTCTAATCTGAGCTGCTGTTAACCTGCGATTTCTGAGGCTGGTGACGCGGATAAACTTATCCTCAGAAGCAGAGGTGACTCTTGGTCTTCCTTTCCTGGGGCGGTCCTAATGTGAGCCAGTTTCTTTGTAGTGCTTGATGTTTTTTGCAACTGCACTTGGGGACACATTCAAAGTTTGCCCAATTTTTCGGACTGACTGACCTTAATTTCTTAAAGTAATGATGGCCACTCGTTTTTCTTTACTTAGCTGCTTTTTTCTTGCCATAATACAAATTCTAACAGTCTATTCAGTAGGACTATCAGCTGTGTATCCACCTGACTTCTGCACAACACAACTGATGGTCCCAACCCCATTTATAAGGCAAGAAATCCCACTTATTAAACCTGACAGGGCACACCTGCGAAGTGAAAACCATTTCCGGTGACTACCTCTTGAAGCTCATCAAGAGAATGCCAAGAGTGTGCAAAGCAGTCGTCAAAGCAAAAGGTGGCTACTTTGAAGAACCTAGAATATAAGACATATTTTCAGTTGTTTCACACTTTTTTGTTAAGTATATAATTCCACATGTTTTAATTCATAGTTTTGATGCCTTCAGTGTGAATATACAATTTTCAAAGTCATGAAAATACAGAAAAATCTTTAAATGAGGTGTGTCCAAACTTTTGGTCTGTACAGTATGTCATAGGTCGTAAAGGGGTTAAATGCCACTGTCCATAACAGACATTGGACCATACAGTCATGGGATGGACAAAGTTGTTGGCACCTTTCCAAGATTGTGGGTAAACAAATGTGTTGCAAGCTTGTGTTGCTCATTCAAACTCACTTGTGGCAAGTAACAGGTGTGGGCAATATGAAAATCACACCTGAAACCCAGATTAAAAGGGGAGAAGTTGATTCAATCTTTGCATTGTGTGTCTGTGTGTTCCACGCTAAGCATAGAGAACAGAAAGAGGAGAAGAGAACTGTCTGAGGACTTGAGAACCAAACTTGTTGAACAATATTAACAATCTCAAGGTTACAAGTCCATCTCCTGAGATGTTGATGTTCCGTTGTCTACGATGCACATCATAATCAAGAAGTTTATAACCCATGGCACTGTATCTAATCTCCCTGGATGTAGACAGCAGAGAAAAATTGATGAAAGGTTGCAACGCATGTTAGTCCGGATGGTGGATAAGCCGCCCCAATCAAGTTCCAGAGAAATTCAAGCTGTCCTGCAGTCTCAGGGTGCATCGGTATCAGCGCAAATTATCCATTGACATTTGAATTAAATTAAACGCTATGACAGGAGACCCTGGGGGACCCCATTGCTGACATAGAGACAAAAAAAGTTAGACTGCAGTTTGCTAAAATGTACATGAGTAAGCCAAAATCCTTCTGGGAAAGCATCTTGTGGACAGATGAAACCAAGATACAGCTTTTTGGTGAAGCACATCATTCTACTGTTTACTGAAAACAGAATAAGGCCTACAAAGAAAAGAACACAGTACCTGCAGTCAAATATGGTGGAGGCTCAAAGATGTTTTGGTGTTGCTTTGCTGCCTCTGGCACTGGGTGCCTTGACTGTGTGCAAGGCATCATGAAATCTGAAGATTAGCTAAGGATTTTGGGTCGCAATGTAGTGCCCAGGGTCAGAAAGCTTAGTTTGCGTCCTGGGTTTGCGTCATGGGTCTTCCAGCAGGACAATGACCCCAAGCATACTTCAAGAAACCCCCAGAAATGGATGGAAACAAAGCGCTGGAGAGTTCTGAAGTGGCAGCAGTGAGTCCGGATCTAAATCCCATTGGACATCTGTGGAGAGATCTTAAAATTGTTGTTGGGAGAAGACGCCTTCACATATGAGAGACCGGGAGCAGTTTGTAAAAGAAGAGTCCAAGATTCCAGTTGAGAGGTGTAAGAAGCTTGTTGATGGTTATAGGAAAGAATTGATTGCAGTTATTTATTCTGAAGGGTGTGCAAACAAATATTAAGTTGAGGGTGCCAACAATTTTGTCCGGCCCATTTTTGGGGTTTTGTGTGAAATTATGTCCAATTTGCCTTCCAATGCATTTCAAGGCTGATTATTCTTCTTGTTCATCATTAGGGTACCCCAGTGGGTAAAATCCATTCTGAATGTGTCAGCTAAGATGAAGGATGACAAACTACGTAGGAGGAAGGCATACAGAATGCTGCGGAGACAATTGGTATGTTACATGAGAATGACGTCAGACTCAATTTTATGACTACCCTCCTGTTAGGTTCTTTTAACCACTTCGCGCCAGAGCCTGTTTTTGCCTTCGTGACCGGGACAATTTTTTCAATTCTGACCACTGCCAGTTTATGAAGTAATTACCCTGGAACGCTTCAACGTATTCCCCTGATTCTGAGATTGTTTTTTTCGTGACATATTGTACTTCATGATAGTGGTAAAATTTCTTCGATATCACTTGCGTTTATTTGTGAAAAAATCGGAAATTTGGCAAAAATTTTGAAAATTTTGCAATTTTCAAACTTTGAATTTTCATGCCCTTAAATCAGAGAGACATGTCACACAAAATAGTTAATAAATAACATTTCCCACATGTCTACTTTACATCAGCACAATTTTGGAACCCAAATTTTTTTTTGTTAGGGAGCTATAAGGGTTAAAAGTTGACCAGCGATTTCTCATTTTTCCAACAAAATTTACAAAAACATTTTTTTAGGGACCACATCATATTTGAAGTCACTTTGAGGGGTCTTTATGACAGAAAATACCCAAAAGTGACACCATTCTAAAAACTGCACCCCTCAAGGTGCTCAAAACCACATTCAAGAACTTTATTAACCCTTCAGGTGCTTCACAGGAATTTTTGGAATGTGGAAGAAAAAAATTAACATTTAACTTTTTTCACAAAAATGTTACTTTAGACCCAATTTTTTTATTTTCACAGGGGTAACATGAAAAAATGGACCCCAAATTTTTTTGTGCAATTTCTCTTGAGCGTGCTGATACCCCATATGTGAGGGAAAACCACTGTTTGGGCGCACGGCAGGGTTCGGAAGGGAAGGAACGCCATTTGACTTTTTGAATGTAAAATTTGTCTGAATAATTAGCGGACGCCATGTTGCGTTTGGAGAGCCCCTGATGTGCCTAAACAGTGGAAACCCCCCACAAGTGCCACCATTTTGGAAACTAGACCCCTTAGGGAACTTATCTAGATGTGTGGTGAGCACCTTGAACCCCAAGGTGCTTCACAGAAGTTTATAATATTGAGCTGTAAAAATAAAATTTTCACATTTTTCCCACAAAACCGTTTTTCATCCCTTAATTTTGCATTATCATAAGGGTAATAGGATAAATTGCACCATGAAATTTGTTATGCAATTTCTCCTGAACTCGCTGATACCCCATATGTGAAGGCAAATTACTGTTTGGGCACATGGCAGGGTTTGAAAGGGAAGGAGCGCCATTTGACTTTTTGAATGTAAAATTTGTTTGAATAATTAGCGGACGCCATGTCACATTTGGGGAGCCCCTAATGTGCCTAAACAGCGGAAACCCCCCACAAGTGCCACCATTTTGGAAACTAGACCCCTTAGGGAACTTATCTAGATGTGTGGTGAGCACTTTGCACCCCCAGCTGCTTCACAGAAGCTTATAATATTGAGCCGTAAAAATAAAATTTTCACATTTTTCCCATAAAAAATGTTTTTCATTCCCTAATTTTGCATTATCATAAGGGTAACAGGATAAATTGCACGATGAAATTTGTTGTACAATTTCTCCTGAGTACGCCGATACCCCATATGTGGGGGAAAACCACTGCTTTGGTGTACGGCAGGGTTCGGAAGAGAAAGAAGCGCTATGTTGGCTGGGATAGGCAGCAGACACCATGTCACATTTGAGAGCCCCTGACATGCCAAAACAGCAGAAACCCCCACAAGTGACCCCATTTTGTAAACTACACCTCTCAAGGAATTCATCTAGGGAAGTAGTGAGCATTTTTTAATTTTTAAATTTATACCATTGGGCAGTGAAAAAAGCATAATTATATTTTTACCACAAAAAAATGTTTTACCCTCAGATTTTACATTTTCACACAGGGCAATGGGTAAAAATGGTGCCGAAATGTGTCACACAATTTCTTCTAAAAGTGTTAATACCCCATATGTGGCTGTATCGTACCACTTAGCCATACGGTGAGATTTGAGGGGGAAGGAGCGCTATTTGACAATTGGAGAACAAATTATTGTAGAATAGGCATTTGGATTTGGGAGCACAAAATTTTCTGAATTTCTTTTGGGGGGCAAGGACCATTTTGCTTTTCCAGAGCCTTTCTGCTACCAGTAACTTGGAAGTCCCTTATATTTTTAACAGATGATGGACCTGAGTGGGGACTAGCTTTTTTTGAGGACTGAGTTGAAGCTTTTATTGGGAACATTTTACGTAACATTTATCCGGCGCTCTAGGCTGAGCACTTACATGGGGGTTTCCATCTAATTTTCCAAGTGATGTAATTCAGATGAAACCCCTGCAGGATCCATTCACTATAATGAGGCAGCAGAGTTACTCTGGACTCCGTCTGGCCTCTGTTTAGCGGTGTCCTTTTTTTCAGAAGTGCACAAAACTGTGGCCAACCGCACTTTTATGCACGCCTAAAACAAATGACACCGTGGGATCCCAGGCTAGACGGCATCCACAGTGGCCTATATCTGCCTCATTACAGGGAATCTTCCATCATGGGTTCTGGCTGAATCACGTATTTCAGAGATTTACACGGAAACTCTGGTGTAAGTGCTCAGCGCAGAGCACAGGATAAATGTGAGCAGAGCCTTACTGGGATCTTTGGGAGACATAATAAACAAATCAGTAGCAGGTGAATAATATTTGTTTTATTTATTTTTTATGCCGTTCCTCGTGTGATATAACTGATTAGATTACTTTATTCTTCGGGTCGGTGCGATTACAGAGATACCAGATTTATATCGGGTTTTTATGACTGACAGCTGTCACACACTAAAATACGCTTTTTTTGCAAAATCTAGTTTTTGCATCACCATATTTTGAGAGCTATAATTTTTCCATATTTCGGCCGATAGAGTCATGTGACGGCTTGTTTTTTGCGGGACGAGTTGACAATTTTATTGGAACCATTTTTGGGCACGTGACATTTTTTGATCGCTTTCTATTCCGTTTTTTGGGAAGTTAACAAAAACAAACACTTCAGGAATTGTTTTTTGAGTTTTTTTTTATGCCGTTCTGCGTGTGGTAAAAGTGATCAGGCAGCGTTATTCTTCGGGTCAGTACGTTTACAGCGATACTACACTTACTGTATTTTTTTATGTTTTGGCGCTTTTACACAATAAAACAATTTTATAGAAAAAAAAATATTTTTTTTGCATTGCTTTATTCTGAGCGCTATAACTTTTTTATTTTTCGGCTGATGGAGCTGTATGGCGGCTTTTTTTTTGCGGAACAAGATGACGTTTTCAGCGGTACCATTTTTATTTCTATTCTGCTTTTTGATCGCATTTTTTTCCACTTTTTGTTTGGCGATATGATGAAAAAGCATATTTTTTTGCTCCGTTTTTTATTTATTTTTATTACGGTGTGCACAGAAGGAGTTAATTAGTGTGACAGTTTTATAGCTCGGGTTGTTTCGGACGCGGCGATACCAAATATGTGTACTTTTTTTGGTGTTGTAATAATTTACGGATTTATTGGTTTAATATTTTATTTATTTATTTTTATTTATTTTGTGATTTTTTTTTTTAATAGTTTAAAAACTTTTTTTTTACTTTTTTTTACATTTTTACTTAGTCCCTGTATGGGACATTAATTTTTATTTTTCTGATCACTGATCTCATGTAATGTAATAGACATATATTACATTACATGAGATCTTCCCTGACTGTTTCAGTCAGTCTCCTGTCTGGTATCAGCTACATACAGGCTGAAGCCAGACAGGAAGGACACCATATATGGCAGAGCTGGAGGCGGTCATGTGACCTCCAGCTGCCATAGCAACCCCAGGTCCTCAAACGAAACGGAGGTCTTCGGAGGTAAGTAAGACGACCCCCTCTCTTCCTGCTGTCTCCTATATGCCGCGATCACTATAGATCACAGCATATAGAAGACAGCAAAGGGTTAACATCACTGGGACCTGATCTAATCAGGTCCCGATGATGTACCCTGTCAGAGCTAACGCTCTGCACCGGAATCGCAGTGCTTGCAGGACCCTGGGGGTCCTGAGCACTGCGAGACCACCCACCGTTTTTAAACGTCGGCGCTGCACAGAGCCCGGCAAGCGCCGACGTTTATCTACAGTGGGCGGTCCTGAACCGGTTAAAATTATCAGGTGATTTATGCAATCCGGACTATGGGAAGCATACATCAGAGCCCAGCTCCATCATTACTAATCAAAACATGGGTGTTTGTAATGATGAAGCTCGTCCCTGCCACGTGGTTCAGGTGAATCACCTAACATGTTCACGTTAAGTCTAGGTTCACATGTTGCTGATTTTACATATAGAAAACTCAGAAAGCTTTACAAGTTTTCACTCAAAGAGGACCTGTCACTAGGTTAAAAGTGAACAGTTTTTCCTCTTGTTTTAGTCCTGCTCTTCCCCTGAGCGTTCCGCTTTTTTTAAAATCTAAAATACGGTTCCAGAGATATGGGCCTTTTTATTTTGTGCTAGGTTTTTATGGTCATGGTCTCTACAAGGGGGTGTGGCTCACAGGGTAATTATATAGCACAGCCTAAAGACACGCCCCAGAGCATGTCACTTCTTTCAGCGTTTTTTCAGCGCTTTTCACCCATTGGAAGTAATGGGTGGTGAAAAAACGCCTAGTGTAAACATAGCTATCAGGTTTTGCTGCTTTTTTAAGTGAAAATAAACAAGTACAACAGTTTCTAAAACTCATTATTTTTGTGATTTTAGCATCTTGTCTTGGTCACTGAGATGGTAGTTTGTTTAGGAGAGTTTAATTAAATTAGTGATGTGCACAATGTAAACATTGGCTGAGCTAGGTGTGAGATTGAACAATACATGTGGCCTAGGGAGGTGTGAAATTGAACAATTCCTGTGCAACTAAATGGCGGACCATAGTGTGAAAGTAAATAGTGTCAATGCTTTGCCAGTCTCTTAGGTAAACTATTCCTGAACAATTCACCTACCCCACTGTTATGCCAAAAAACAGAATGAGTTGTTTTTTTTCACTGAACTTCATGTACATGGATAAAAGAGACAAAAGGACAGTGAAAAAAACGCTGAAAAAACACACCAAAAATCAAGCAAAAAAGCAAGAAAAACCCTGAACAACCTCCTGGCAAGAGATCAGGTTTTGCTGCAGAAAAAAAACGCTGAAAAAAATATGATGTGTGAACATAACCTAAGAGCAAAAATTGGTTACTTTTGACTCGATTACGTCCTCTTTAATCTCCTCTACATGCTGCTTTTTGTGTTGCAGAATATTTGCTGAAATTATTTTTGTTACTCCCACACATCCCCTTTTGTTTTTTTTTCTTTGACGTTCCCAGATAAAAATTAAGAAATGCTAAAAAAAATGACATCTTTAGCATCTCTGCATCTGTACTAGTGCGATCTATCAAAATATAAAATTAATTAACCCGATCTGTAAAACGCTGTAACGAGGAAAAGCAAAATTGCTCTTAGTTTATTCCCGCTGCTTGCCTGTATATTCACTTTTTTTTTTTAATCTGTCTCACAGTCCCAGAGATATGATTTTTATTTAGTGTCATGGTCTTTACAAAGGGGCGTGTTTCCAAGATCCTCTGGGGCGTGTCTTCAGGCTGTGCTATATAATTACCCTGTCAGCCACACCCCGACCATTAAAAACTAGCACAAAATAAAAAGGCCCATATCTCTGGAGAAGTATGGCGGATTTAAAAAAAAAAAAAAAGTGGAGCGCTCAGGGGATCAGCAGGATTAAAATAATAGCAAAAACTGATCACTTTTGACTTGATTAGGCCCTCTTTAACCCCTTCACGACTTTTGATGCAACCATACGTCCTGGTCGGGTAGGGGTTCCACAGGAGATGTACCTGCGCAATCGACACTGGGAACTCTGCTTACGTGATGAATTGGTAGGTTTGTGATTGACTGTTTGCATCAGTATTTTGCACTTGTGCTGACCCCGCCTTTATCATGGGGGTCTGCTCCATCCTGCTAGTGCATTTGTAATCTGACTTGTTGGTGAGGCTTTTTCTTTTTCTGTGCTGTTTTCTGAATTTTTGTCCTTTTTCTGTCAGACGATTTTCGTACCAATAAATAGGTATACACTGTGTGCAGAATTATTAGGCAAGTTGTATTTTAGAGGATTATTTTTATTATTGATCAACAACTATGTTCTCAATCAACCCAAAAGACTCATAATTATCCAAACTTAATATTTTTGGAAGTTGGAGTGTTTTTTTTTTAGATTTGGCTATCTTAGGAGGATATCTGTTTGTGCAGAATTATTAGGCAACTTAATAAAAACCAAATATAATCCCATCTCACTTGTTTATTTTCACCAGGTAAACCAATATCAGTGCACAAAATTTAGAAATAAACATTTCTGACATGCAAAAACAAAAGCCAAAAAAAATTAGTGATCAATATAGCCACCTTTCTTTATGGTGACACTCAACAGCCTTCCATCCATTGATTCTGTCAGTTGCTTGATCTGTTTTCGATCAACATTGCGTGCAGCAGCCACCACAGCCTCCCAGACACTGTTCCGAGAGGTGTACTGTTTTCCCTCCCTGTAGATCTCACATTTTATGATGGACCACAGGTTCTCTATGGGGTTCAGATCAGGTGAACAAGGGGGCCATATCATTATTTTTTCTTCTTTTAGACCTTTACTGGCCAGCCACGCTGTGGAGTAGTTGGATGCATGTGATGGAGCATTGTCCTGCATGAAAATCATGTTTTTCTTGATCGATACCGACTTCTTCCTGTACCACTGCTTGAAGAAGTTGTCTTCTAGAAACTGGCAGTAGGTCTGGGAGTTGAGCTTCACTCCATCCTCAACCCGAAAAGGTCCCACAAGTTTATCTTTGATGATACCAGCCCATACCAGTACCCCACCTCCACCTTGCTGGCGTCTGAGTCGGAGTGGAGCTCTCTGCCCTTTACTGATCCAGCCTCTGGTCCATCCATCTGGCCCATCAAGAGTCACTCTCATTTCATCAGTCCATAAAACCTTTGAAAAATCAGTCTGAAGATATTTCTTGGCCCATTCTTGACGTTTTATCTTATGTTTCTTGTTCAAAGGTGGTCGTTTTTCAGCCGTCCTTACCTTGGCCATGTCCCTGAGTATCGCTCACCTTGTGCTTTTTGATACTCCAGTAACGTTGCAGCTCTGAAATATGGCAAAACTGGTGGTGAATGGCATCTTGGCAGCTTCACGCTTGATTTTCCTCAATTAATGGGCAGTTATTTTGCACCTTTTTTGGCCAGCACGCTTCTTGCGACCCTGTTGTCTATTTGCCATGAAACGCTTGATTGTTCGGTGATCACGCTTCAAAAGTTTGGAAATTTCAAGACTGCTGCATCCCTCTGCAAGACATCTCACAATTTTGGACTTTTCAGAGCCCGTCAAATCTCTCTTCTGACCAATTTTGCCAAAGGAAAGGAAGTTGCCTAATAATTAAGCACACCTTATATAGGGTGTTGATGTAATTAGTCAACACCCCTCCTCATTACAGAGATGCACATCACCAGATTTACTTAATTGGTAGTTGGCTCTCAAGCCTATGCAGCTTGGAGGAGGACAACATGTAGAAAAAGTATCATGTGAGCAAAATACTGATTTGCCTAATAATTCTGCACACAGTGTATTTGTGTAAAAACAAAAATAACCCCAAAAAATATACACATGTTTGGTATTGTCATGTCTGGAACGACCCGACCTATAAAACTGTCACACTAGTTAACCACTTCAGTAAACACAGTACAAAAAAAAAAAGTGGCAAAAATTATGTTTTTCATCATACTGCCGAACAAAAAGTGGAATAAAACGCTATCAAAATGTCGAATGGAAATAAAAATGGTATAGCTGAAAACACCATCTTGTCCCGCAAAAAATAAGCCACCATACAGCTCCATCAGCTGAAAAATAAAAAAAGTAATAGAAAGCGATCAAAAACTGTCATGTGCCCAAAAATGGTAACAATAAAAACATCAATTCGTCCCGCAAAAAACAAGCCCTTACATGACTCTGTCAGCCAAAATGTGGAAAATTTATAGCTCTCAAAATATGGCGATGCAAAAACTCATTTTTGCAAAAAAAGAAAAGCGTCTTTTAGTGTGTGGCTGCAGCCAAACATAAAAACCGAATATAAATCTGGTATCGCTGTAATCACACCGACACGAAGAATAAAGTCACCTAATCACTTATACCACACGAGGAACGGCATAAAAAATAATAATTCTTCACCTGCTGCTGATTTGTTCATTCTGCCTCCCAAAGATCGCAGTAAGGCTCTGCGCACATTTATCCAGCGCTCTGTGCTGATCGGTGTTTCCGTGTAAATTTCTGAAATACGTGATTCGGATGGATAATACTCGGTGGACGATTCCCTATAATGAGGCATATAGAGACACCGTGGACGCCATCTGGCCTGTGATCAGGCGGTGTCCGTCTTTTTAAGCGTGCATAAAAGAGCGGTCTGCCACAGTTTCATGTACTTCTGAAAAGATGGACACTGCTGAACAGAGGCCAGACGGAGTCCAGCCTCATTATAGTGAATGGATCCCTTGGGGGTTTCATCTGTCACGTCATTTGGAGATATAGATGGAAACCCCGATATAAGTGCTCAGCGTAGAGCGTAGGATAAATTGATCTGAAATATTATGTAAAATGTTCCCAATAAAAGTTTCAACTCAATCCACAAAAAAGCTCCCACTCAGGTCCGTCATCTGTCAGTGTAAATATAGGGGCTTCCATGTTACTGGTAGTCCAAAGGCTCTGGAAAAGCGCTATGGCTCCTCACCCCCCCCAAAGAAATCCAGAGAATTCTGCGCTCCCAAATCCAAATGCCCCTCTCCCTTCTGAGCTCCAGTGTGCCTAAACCGCAGTTAGAATCCACATGTTTGGCATTTCTGTAGCAATGAGAACCCAGCCGAATTTACGGGTGCGTTTCTTCAGAAGCATGAGCTGGACACAATATATGGTCACTACAACATACTGGGCACTACAACAGCAGATTTGCAATTTTCACTCTGCAACATCCACTGCTGCTTGCTTCTGGAAAACACCCATGGAGTCAAATCGTCACTACACCTGTAGATAAATTCCAAGAGGGGTGAAATTCCTAAAATGGGGTCGCTCGAAGGGAGATTCTGCTTTTCTGGCACTTAAGGGCTTTGGATATGGAGTCTGCAATCTATTCTACGAAAATTTGTTCTCAAGGAGGCAAAAAGCCTCCCAAGTCTCACCATATGGCTAAGCAGTGCTGTACAGTCACCTATGGGGTATTACCACATTCAGCAGGAATTGTGTGACCAATTGTGGTACCATTTTTTACCCATTTCCCAGTGTGAAACTGTAAAATCTGGGGCTAAAACAACATTTTTGTGGTAAAAATGTAATTATTTTTTTGTCACTGCCCAATGGTATAAGGTTCTGTGACACATCTGTGGTGTAAATACGATCTCTGCACCCCTAGATGAATTCATTGAGAGGTGTAGTTAATAAAATGAGGTCACTAATGGGGGGTCTGCTGTTCTGGCACCTCAGGGGCTCTGCCAATGTGACATGGCACCCTCAAATCATCCTGTACATATTATTACATATAAATCTGACACTATAATATGAAATGTATATTCATTTACTAATAAAAGGACAACTTGTACATACTTTGAAACATATTTATATTTGTGTATAAATGACATATAAATGTCTAAATACCACAATATGTCACGACAATGTTAGAAAAATAATATAATTCATAAGTAAACGCTACTATATACTCACAAATCCTCATCTGAGCGACGTTTGGACGTTCTTTGATCCTAAGTTACTAAATATATATACACATCACTATCGCCTAGAAGAACGCCTCCTTTTGCACGCTTTCACTAGATATACTTGGAAACGCCGCCACCTGTTTATATTCTTGAAAGCTTATCTCCAAGGTATAGTTCAGTTCATCAGTTTACAAAAATACTTTTTCCAGTAAAGGTTGCACCCTACAAGGTTATTTACATGTTGAACTATGAGGAACATAAGATTCAGGGAATTAGACAGAACATGTCGAGCTGGAAGATAACCAAATCCACTATATAATACCGTACGTGAGGCTCCATCCTCTCTGCCCGCCATCTGCTGCGCACATCTCGTCGCAGGGAGCCTTCCTGGAGCTCCACAGCCGTGCAGCTCCAAGGAAGTCACTCCTCCTCTACTGTGACGCGCTGGTGACGGCGCGTACATGATGACATCATTGCATATACGCTGGCATGTACACGTGCCACACGCCAGGACACCATTCCAGAAGTGGAGCTCCAGGGGATCGTATAAGAGGTAAGTATGAAAACTTTTTTTTTTTAATAAAATTAATTAAATGGGCTTGGAGGGGAGCAAATGATGATGAATTGAGGGACGGGGGACAAGGAATGATGATGTATTAAGGTAGGGAAGCGCAAATAATGATGAATTGGGGGTGAGTGACTGGGGGGCAGCAAATGATGAATAGAGGGTAGGAGACAGCAAATGATGAATTGAGGGTTGGGTAGAGCAGCAAATGAAGAATTGAGGTTGGTGCGGAGGGGGGACAGCAAATGATGAATTGAGCATGGGGGGCAGGGGACAGCAAATGATGAAATGAGGGTGGGGGGTCAGCGAATGATGAATTGAGGGTGGAGGGTTGGACCAGCAAATGTTGAATTGAGGGTGGGGGGCAGCAAATGATGAATTGAAAGTGCGAGGTGGGTAGAGCAAATGATGACTTGAAGGTGGCGGGGGGGAGAGCAAATAATGATGAACGCTGAGCAGAAGTGATGGCCGTCAACGATGTTGTAGACGTCAAGGAGAGCGCTATGCATCAGCCACTGTTGTCACCAGATGAGCCTTTGGTGGTGGTGGTGTTACAGTGTGGGCAGGTGTGTCTAGTCACTACAGAACTGCCCTACACTTTGTGAATGGTACACATCACATTTCTTATGGATGGTAAAATTCACGCAGATGTACAGTCATGGCCGAAAGTGTTGGCACCCTTGAAATTGTTCCAGAAAATAAAGTATTTCTCACAGAAATGTATTGCAATTACGCAAGATTTGTTATACACATTACCTTTTTGTTACAAAAAAACAGAAAAAAAGGCAAATTTGACATCATTTCACACAAAACCCCAAAAATGAGCCGTACAAAATTCTTGGCACCTGTCCAAAATTGTGGGTAAACAACTTTGTTTCAAGCATGTGATGCTCATTCAAACTCACCTGTGGCAAGTAACAATATGAAGATCACACCTGAAACCAGATAAAAAGAGAAGTTGACTAAGTCTTTGCAATGTGTGTCTGTGTGTGCCACACTAAGCATTGAGAACAGAAAGAGAAGAGAACTGTCTGACTTGAGATCTAAAATGTTATGATCTGCAACATGTACTAAGGAAAGATAAGGGAAAACTGTCCCTACAGTAAAACTAAGCTGAATCCCTACGATGTAGCGGGCTGCCTGTTCCTAGCAAACAGACCCGCCTTAGTCCTCGGCTAGTCGGAACGAAGACCTATAGCATAAGGGGAGGGGTCCCTAAAAGAACTAAGGACTGGGACAAAAATGGGACACCTCCTAAACAGAGAAGTTGTTGCAGAACACAAAAAGACAAAAAAGTACTAGAGGTCCCAGAAGGACCAAACGAACTGACAGAGAAAGGCATAGAAGCACCTGGCTAGAGAAACAGTCAAACACTGAAGTCCAACACAGCCAAAAGGGCGGAGCTGGAATATAAAGGCAGATGGTCACGTGACCGCAAAACACAAGATGGAAAAAACAAACAGGATGGTTCTAACAGTACCCCCTCTTTTATGAGGATCCTCTGGATCCCCCAGGCCCAGGCCTATCCAGAAACCTCTTGTGGAAAGCTTTAACAAGCCTAGGAGCAGAGACATCATCCGTCCTTACCCAGAAGTTGTCTTCGGGACCGAAACCCTTCCAGGAGACAAGATACTGTAATCTCCCTCTATGCC
The DNA here is from genome assembly GCF_046119375.1 of Phyllobates terribilis. NCBI lineage: Eukaryota > Metazoa > Chordata > Amphibia > Anura > Dendrobatidae > Phyllobates > Phyllobates terribilis. The sequence continues at coordinate 231,192,492 of NW_027362767.1, forward strand.
ATCTAGAATTAAAGATACGAGAAATTTCATATTCGCCGTCTTCCACCACAGGAGGAACTGTGACAGTGGCGTCCCTATCAGATACATCAGCCTTTTTCAACAAGGAAACATGAAACACAGGATTAATCTTCCAGGAAGTAGGGACATCCAACCAAACAGCAGACGGGTTAACAACCTGAAGCACTTTAAATGGACCCACAAACTTAGGACCCAGTTTTTTAGAGGGAATCCTCAACCGCAGGTTCTTTGAGGACAACCAAACCATGTCACCCACAGTAAGCAAAACCTCTTTACCTGTCACAAAAAGCACGCCAAAAGTGAGCCACAAACTGAGGTCCTCTATCAGAAACAATATCCGTGGGAACGCCATGGAGCTTGACAATCTCCTTAACAAACGCCTTAGCAGTGTCTTGGTGCAGGTCAACTTAATGAATGGAACCAAATGACACATCTTACTAAAACGGTCCACCACCACCCAGATGACAGTAAAACCCTCGGACACAGGAAGATCAGTAATAAAATCCATTGTGAGATGCGTCCAAGGTGCACTAGGAACCTCCAGAGGGCAAAGCAACCCCGCAGCAGGAGTATGTGAAGCCTTTGACCTACTGTAGCACACACAGTACATTGACGCACCCACTTGATGACTTCCTTCTGCCATCCAGGCCCCAAAAAACTGCGACTGATAAGTCTCTTAGTCTCCGAAATTCCTGTATGACCTGCCAACCGAGACTCATATGACACTCCACAAACAAATCTCTCCTAAAGGCTCTAGGCATGAACAACCTCCCATGGGGAGTGTTAGATGGAGCATCTTCTTGAGCTTTCAGAATCCCATTCTCCAAAACGGAGTGCAATGCCGCCACCACAACTCCTTTCTGTAAAATGCTCTCCTCCTCGGCACCGACCGTAGGAGAGAAGCTGCGAGATAAAGCATCGGCTTTAACATTCTTAGTACCAGGGATATAGGTAACAAAAAAATGAAACCGACAAAAAAAAAGTGCCCACCTAGCTTGACGGGCATTCAAGCGCTTGGCAGCATCCAGATAGATCAAATTCTTATGATCTGTGAAAACCTGAATAGGAAATCTAGCGCCTTCCAAAAAATGACGCCAATGTTCAAACGCGAGTTTAATAGCCAGCAACTCACGATTTCCAACATCATAATTCAGTTCGGTTTCTGAATTTTTTTTCGAAAAGAAGGCACAAGGATGTACTCCACCCTTGTTCTCCTGAGACAAAACTGCTCCGACTCCCACCGATGAAGCATCGACCTCGATCAAAAAAGGCTTGGTCTCATCAGGCTGCATAAGGATAGGGGCAGAACTGAACCTCTCTTTGAGATACTCCAACGCTTCAATGGCCTCAGTAGTCCACTGGACCGTATTTGCACCTTTCCTGGTGAGATCGGTCAGAGGCTTAACAATTACAGAAAAATTCTTAATGAATTTCCTGTAATAATTGGCAAAACCCAAAAATCTCTGTATAGATTTCAAACCAATAGGCCTAGGCCATTGCTGCACAGCCTGAACCTTCACAGGGTCCATCTCAAAGCCCTCGCTGGAGACAATGTAGCCCAAAAAGCTAATTTTCTGCACAGTGAACTCACATTTCTCCAACTTAGCAAAGAGTGAATTATCACTCAATAACTGCAAAACTTCACGTACACTCTGCCAATGGGACTCCAGATCTGGTGAATAAATCAAAATGTCATCCAAATACACAACCACATTCTTACCAATCAAAGGTCTCAGGATGTCATTAATAAGGTTCTGAAAAAATGCAGGTGCATTGGTAAGACCAAAAGGCATCACCAGATTCTCAAAATGACCTATCGGAGTGTTAAAAGCAGTTTTCCATTCATCACCCTCCTTCACTCGTAACAAATTGTATGCCCCCCGGAGATCAATTTTAGAGAACCACTTGGTCCCCACCAACTGGTTAAACAAGTCAGGAATTAACGGCAATGGGTAGGAATTGCGTACGGTAATCTTATTAATTTCACGAAAATCCAGACATGGACGTAAACCGCCGTCCTTTTTTTTAACAAAGAAAAATCCAACTGCCACAGGCGACTTAGAAGGTCTAATGTGACCAGCAGCCAGGCAAGTCTGTATGTATTCCTCCAAGGCCTTTCTTTCAGGGATAGTCAGACTAAACAAGCGACTCTTGGGAAGAGTAGCTCCCGGAACAAACTCAATGGCGCAATCATAATCCCTATGAGGAGGTAAAACTTGCGACTCCTCTTCTGAAAAAACCCTCCAAAAATCTTGAATAGGTACAGGTAATTCCCCTTTTTCCACAGCCACAATGCGACCATTACAACATTTATAATAGCACTTCGGACTTCAAGACTTAATCACATTAGTAGACCAGTCCAATAAAGGATTGTGCAGTTTTAACCAAGGCAATCCTAGAACAACCGGAGAGGGTGAATTATCTAATACAACCAAGTCCGAAATTTCTTGGTGAACTCCATTGATAGTGAGGGGAAATGCAGCAGTCTTGTGATTAATACATTTCAAGCGAGTGTTATCAATAGCAATCACAGAAATAGGTGATGACAAAGGTTTGGATTTCAATTTAAGGTTTTCCAAAAACCCTTTATCAATCACATTAAGTGTTGAACCACAATCCACAAATACCTGAAATTAAATCAAATTTTCCTGCAAAGTAGTACTCCCAGAAAGAAATACTCCTGCAGAGCGTAAACAAGCTATACGGGCGTAACTGACCTTTTTTTTTCCGTTACTTAAACGAAGCTCACAATACTTAATCAAATGGTCAGCTTTACAACAATAAAGACACAATCCCTCGGCGAACCTCCGATCTCTTTCCTGAGAGAGGAGCGACTTCCCCCAAACCTCCATCGGTTCTCCGCCGTCAGAGCAGATTATCTGGGAACTAGGACCTGGCATTACAAGAGTCTTTACCTCATTCTGTCTAAATCTCAGTCTCCTATCCACACGAACAGCTAATTGCATGGCATCCTGCAGAGTCTCAGGTGCGGGGAATGCAATTAGAAAATCCTTAACCCTTTCACTCAGACCAGCAAGAAATAGACATTTCAGAGCAGGATCATTCCATTTAACCTCTGAGGCCCGTCTTCTGAAGTGTGTGCAATAATTGTCAACATCACCTGACCCCTGATTCAAACGCCTGAGTTCTGCCTGAGCCGATGAGATTCGATCAGGATCATCATATAATAGCACCATAGCAGAAAAAAATTCTTCTACAGACCTTAAACATGGATCATTAGGTTGGAGAGAAAAGGCCCACCCCTGTGGTTCTTTGCGCAAAAGTGACATAATAAATCCAATGCGCTGTGATTCATTCCCAGAGGACCTTGGTCTCAACGAGCATTTTTAAAGAAAAAAAAAAATCTTGCTGTTTACCATGAAAAACAGCAGGCAGTCCTACCTTGGGTTCCACAGAATGCGCTTCAGAACAGCTACTCATCTGTTGCTGGAGCTCGGCCACCACCAGAGACAATCCCTGCAGGCTTTGAGCCAAATCCTGGACGGAAACCATACTGATCCCCGAATTTCTTTCCTTTTAGTTTTTTTTTTTATTTGGGCTGGATTTACTGTTATGATCTGCAACATGTACTATGGAAAGATAAGGGAAAATTGTCCCTACAGTAAAACTAAGCTGAATCCCTACGATGTAGCGGGCTGCCTGTTCCTAGCGAACAGACGTGCCTTAGTCCTCGGCTAGTCTGAACAAAGACCTATAGCATAAGGGGAGGGGTACCTAAAAGAACTAAGGACTGGGACAAAAATGGGACACCTCCTAAACAGAAAAGTTGTTGCAGAACACAAAAAGACAAACAGACAAAAAAGTACTAGAGGTCCAAGAAGGACCAAACGAACTGACAGAGAAAGGCACAGAAGCACATGGCTAGAGGAACAGTCAAACACTGAAGTCCAGCACAGCCAAAAGGGCGGAGCTGGAATATAAAGGCAGATGGTCACGTGACCGCAAAACACAAGATGGAAAAAACAAACAGGAGGGTTCTAACATAAAATTGTTGAAAAATATCAACAATCAAGGTTACAAGTCCATCTCCAGAGATCTTGATGTTTCTTTGTCCACGGTGCACAACATAATCAAGAACCCATGGCATTCTAGGTAATCTCCTTGGACATGGGCGGCAGAGAAAAATTGCTGAAAGTTTGCAACGCATGATAGTTCGGATGGTGGATAAGCAGCCACAATCAAGTTCCAAATAAATTCAAGCTGTCCTGCAGGCTCAGGGTGCATCAGTCTCAGCGTGAACTATCCGTCGACATTTGAATGAAATGAATCGCTACGGCAAGAGACCCAGGAGGACCCCACTGCTGACACAGATCCATAAAAAAAGCAAGACTGCAGTTTGCCAAAATGTACATGAGTAAGCCAAATCCTTCTGGGAAAGTGTCTTGTGGATAGATGAAATCAAGATAGAGCTTTTTGGTAAAGCACATCATTCTTGTCATAGGTTTACTGCAACAGAGTGGAGCCAGTAGATCGCACTGTCTGATTTCTCGTACTCCTGCACTGTTTAGAAGCACTTCACCTTCATATTAAAAAGTGCATGTATCTGCTAGAAGTGCAAGGGTTAATCTGTTCAGTTGAGAGCTCCTGTAAGCTTTCCTGCTTTAATGCTCTCAGCTGTTTAGTGTTAACCACTCCCCTCTTTTATATATATTTATATAGATATATATATCTATAGATATCTATATTTATAGCTATCTATAGATATATATACTGGACTCTGGCAACCAGGCATTGCCAGAGTTAGCTTCATGCTGCATGGTTCAGGAGTTAGTAGAGTTTTGTTGTTTGAGAAGGTATTTGGTGTATTTATCTAGAGACTGTTGCTTGGTTTTGGTTATGTGCAAATCCTCCTCCTGTTTTTGTTTTTCCATTCCTTCACTCCCTGGTGTTCCACTCTGTTGTTTGTGAGTGTACTGTATATTTGCGTGATTGTTTTTTTCCTTTATCCCTGTATGTATTCCCTTGTTAGTCTGGTTGGTGTATTTTCATACACTACTACTCCCCTCTTCCCTGTTTGGGGGGAGAGAACAGACTATGGGCGGATTCAGGAGCTCAGCAAGGTATGTGGCTCCGGCATCTTTATCATTAGAAGTAATCCAGGGAGCAGGGATAACTAGAGCGCCCCCTAGCGCTAGAGACAAGAAAGGAGCCCTTGGCCCCGGGATATCCAACAAAAGAGTCGTGACTATTCTACTGTTTACCGAAACGGAATGAGGTCTACAAAGAAAAGAACTCAGTACCTACAGTTAAATAAGGTGGAGGGTCAAAAATGATTGGGGTTGTTTTGCTACCTCTGGCACGGTATACCTTGACTGTGTGCAAGGCATGGTGAAATCTGAAAATAACCAAAGAATTTTGGGTGGCAATGTAGTGCCCAGTGTCAGAAAGCTGGGTTTGCATTCTAGGTCATGGGTCTTCCAGCAGGACAATGACCCCAAACATACTTCAAGAAAGACCGAGAAATGGATGGAAACAAAGCACTGGAGAGTTCTAAAGTGGCAGCAATGAGTCCAGATCTAAATCCCATTGATCGCCTGTGGAGAGATCTTAAAATTGCTGTTGGGAGAAGACGCCTTCACATATGAGAGACCTCAGCTGAGAGGTGTAAGAAGCTTGTTGACGGTTATAGGAAGCGATTAATTGCAGTTATTTATTCTAAAGGGTGTGCAACCAAATATTAAGTTGAGGATGCCAACAATTTTGTCTGGCCAATTTTGGGGGTTTTATGTGAAATTATGTCCAATTTGCTTTAATTTTGGCAATGATAATGACAAAAGTCATTATCTCAGTAAATTAAAATAGTTAACAAAAAATGCCTGCAATAGGCTTCCTAAGCATTTAAAAAGGTCTCTTAGTCTGTTTCAGTAGGCTCCACTATCTTGGGGATGACTGCTGACTTGACAGATGTCCAGAAGGCAGTCATTGTCACACCCCACAAGGTCCCAGAGTCCCAATTTTTATTTGGAAATCAAGGTCCCAGAGTCTGGAGGAAGAGTGGAGAGGCACACAATCCAAGCTGCTTGAGGTCTAGTGTGAAGTTGCCACAATCAGTGATGGTTTGGGGAGCCATGTCATCTGCTGGTGTAGGTCCACTGTGTTTTAGCAAGACCAAAGTCAGCGCAGCTGTCTACCAGGAAATTTTAGAGCACTTCATGCTTCCCTCTGCCGACAAGCTTTTTGGAGATGGAAATGTCATTCTCCAGCAGGACTTGGCTCCTGTCCACACGGCCAAAAGTACCAATACCTGGTTTACACACAACAGTATCACTGTGCTTGATTGGCCAGCAAACTCGCCTGACCATAACCCCATAGAGAATCTGTGGGGTATTGTCAAGAGGAAGATGAGACCCCAGACCCAACAATGCAGACGAGCTGAAAGCTGCTATCAAAGCAACCTCCCATAACACCTCAGCAGTGCCACAGGCTGATCGCCTCCATGTCACGCCGCATTTATGCAGTAATTGATGCAAAAGGAGCCCCGACCAAGTATTGAGTGCATTTACTGAATATACATTTCAGTAGGCCAACATTTGGGATTTTAAAAACCTTTTTCAAGCTGTTGTTATGAAGTATTCTAATTTACTGAGATAATGACTTTTGTGTTTTCATTGGCTGTAAGCCATAATCATCAACATTAACAGAAATAAACACTTGAAATAGATCACTCTGTTTGTAATGACTCTATATAATATATGAGTTTCTCTTTTTGTATTGAAGAACTGAAATAAATTAACTTTTTGATGATATTCTAATTTAGTGAGATGCACCTGTATGTCTTGCATTGGTGATCTGTGTTCATGTGTCATGGGTGTGTCAGATGTAACAGACAGTCGCTCTGGATCTGACTGCAGAAGGTCATTATGTTTGGCATTGCAGACAGGTTCTTAATCCTTCTTACTTTTGGATCCAGTGGCAACCTTACTCCTGCTCTGATTGACACACCCTGGTCTGGGGTGTTTATAAACTCACAGTCTGCTTCAGGGAGTTGCCAGTGATATTCTCATTTTCCCTTTCTACAGTCTCTAGAGACCTTACCCGCATTTTTGTCTGGTTTTGAAGACGTTTTTTCTGAGAGGGGTTGTCAGGATTTGCCTCCTCATCGTACATATGACTGTCCTATTAACCTGACCCCCAGAGCTAAACTACCAAAGTCCAGACTGTATAATCTTTCTGGCCCTGAAGGACAAGCAATGAAGGATTTCATTGTGGAAAGTCTGGAGAAGGGACATATCTGACCCTCATCTTTGCCCGTGGTGGCAAGGTTCTTCTTTGTGAAGAAAAAAGATGGCGATCTACGTCCCTGTTTAGATTTCCGGGAATGAAATCAAATTATCATTCGTGATCCATACCCTCTTCCTCTGATTCCAGATTTGTTCAGCTCCCCTTTGTTTGTCTCCCTTGTTGTCTTTAGTTTATAGTGGGGACTGACATAATGGGGATTAGTTTATAGTGGAGATTAGGTTTCCTGTTCGGCGATAGGTGCGAAACCCATATAGGGACGGTAGGATAGGGTGATTAGATCTGCCTAGGGGTCTCCACTCCCCCTTACTCCTTCGGGAAGTGAACAGGCTTTACCCATGTTCCCTGTCACAACGGTGTCCAGTGGGCCACAGACCCTTTCACCTAACACTCCCATCGTGAGCCCAGCTATTCTCCCACCTGGATCATCCCCAGCACCGACCCTTTCCACTGTCACTTCCACTGGCAACTCAGCCGCACGTCCACATGAGCTACTTCAAGCAGCGACCTCTCCTCCCAACACTTCTGCTACAACAGCACTCTCACGGTCTACTTAACTGTATTCCCAGTACCTCACAGCCCATCTCGAAGCCGAGCGCACATCTGTATGGAACGGTGGCCACTGAATCAAGGAGGGGCTCAATCTGGGGGGGGTGGAGCAACATAACAGGAAGCACAAAGGGGAGTGAATGTTGGCAACCCATTTTTGAAAAAGAACTTCCTGAGGGGACCCTTAGTGGTGGGTAAGGGTGACATAACGACAGTGGAAACGGATGCTATTGTTAATGCTGCCAACCCTCGGTTAGAGCACAACGGAGGTGTGGCTAGAGCTATAGTGGAAGCAGGAGGGGCGACTATTCAAACTGACAGTCGAATCATTGTTGAGTCGCGTGGTCAGATAGCTGTTGGGGACATAGCGGTGACTAAATCTGGTAATCTTCCTTGTAGAATGATCATACATGCTGTAATCCCTAATTTTAACCCTATTCATCCAGATGTCAGTGCTCGACAACTACGCGCTGCAATAACTTGTATCTTAGAGTATGCAAATATTAGTGAGCAAATTGAGACCTTGACAATTCCTGCCATTGGTGTTGGCATCTTCGGGTTCCCAGTTCATGCGTGTGCAAGGGAGATTGTTGGAATTATAATGAACAAGTGTAGCCCCCCAAGCATTTGCTGCCTCTCCAAAATCAGGTTTAATTAGTAATGAGGACAGGACTGTAAAAGCTTTTTAGACTGCCTGCATCACCTGGACTCCACCCCATGATATAGAAGCTGCCCAAATAGAGCCCCTCATTCCAGGACTGTTACCTCCTCCTGCTCCTCATACACAAGTAATTACACCTGTACTTCCGCTCCATCTCTACTCCCGCCTCAGGTGCCACCACCAACCGTTCCAACGCCCACGTCTGAGGAGTCCACCCTTTATGTCAAGTTTACACCCCAGCAAGTTGCTACTCTGCTGAACCAACTCCCAGATACAGGAAAACAGCCGATGCCTTTCTATAGAAGCATGCTTCAAATCCAAAGGAATTACTCAGCCACATGGTAAGATCTCATTTGCCTGGCAAATCTTAAGGCAGGCGATGCATATTGGCCTGTTATGGACATTGCATTTAATGATGTGTAAGGTGCCCCAGCGAGGTAGTCGTGGGTGAGCTGTAGCCCCCTCTCGCTCTGGCACCCTACAGACAATTCTTGTCCTCCCTCTGAAGTGTGGCTGTGTATGTGGTGCTCTCCATTTACTTCAAACCATCCGATCGCGGCTGTCTCCAGGCATTTCTCTTCTGGGACCAAGGCAGCAATAAATTCAGAGGACACGAGGTTCTTAACCAGAACTTGGACTTTACTTGGGGAAGAGGAATATGTACAGTATTTACAGGCAGATATAATGGATAAGGCCCGACAGGTTATTATCTCTCTCACAGGCGCTGGCAACATCTTCAGCCCTGGTTCCCTCTTTGAGCGAAGCATCTCTGTGACTCTAATCTCTAGCCCAAGAGACTCTTCTGCAATACCAACAGTGATCTGGATCCGATATCTCTCCCCCACGTCTTAGCCTGGAGTCCTATTTATCTTCCTCTACTTCCTGCAGACTAGAAGTGCCCCAGGTCCTCACTACCTCTGATGAGTTTCTCTGGCCGGCTAACAGGACTCTTGCTCTTGCGTAGGGAGACTTTCACACTGGTGATCCCACTGTCTGAGGGTATGGAGCGCCCGTCTACCCTAGCAGCCACTATATAGTCAGGCTGCCAGCACAGTTCGCTGTCCTATCTCTTACTGAATATCTCCTCCTGCTTCTGGAAACTAAGCAGGGATTTTCTTAAAGTGCCCACCCTCTGTGAGCTGTCATCACTCAGTATTAACCCATCACTGTCTGTAACACTGCTGGCAGACTCAACCTGACATCTGCACCCAGGACAGTGGCATCTTGCGGCTGCTTACAGGTACTGCAGCCCACAAGGAATTATGCCAGGAACAAGCTCTATATCACTCAAGGCTTGATCAGGGCACTAAGTTCCCCCTCTACTCTACTGTCTGGACCACTGAAGCTAACCCTTTAGCTTGGCCTACCAACAGTTCAGAGAAGTCTAACTACGGGAACACTTCTTTTAACTACCTCAGTGCCAAGGGAAGGCTACGTCCTTCCCCACTATTACAGATGCCTCACTTGTCAGTGACACCACATGGGACTCTGGTGTTCAGTTCTGCCAACAACATAAGACATGGGCCTCGGATAAATTGGCTGATCAGTCAACATCTTTCAAGGACGTCACGCAAGAACCAGGGGAATTGGTGGAGAGATATCATGCTCGTCTAACTCAAATGTTTAATGACCTTGGCTTCAGTAACCAAATAAAAGTTCAATGGACACCGCTCGTTTCCTCTTTTGTTGAGGGCCTTTGGGAAGCTCTGAGGAAGCAATTTCAAGCAATTAGACCTGAATATGCTACATTGGATCCTAAGGATGTCTTAACCATAGCTAAGGGATTCCAAAAAACACTCCCTGAGAAATCTATGACAACCTCAAACAAAAAGACCCATATTCTATAGACTGATGTGCAACACCAAACCCAGAAACCTCCATTATCTCGTACCAAAGATGTCTGTTTCAATTGTGGTAATCCGGGTCACCAAAGACAGGATTGTAGGGCCCCTCTTCAAGGACGCAGATTCAGAAACCACAATGAGGATAATCGCATATTCAACTATCCTCGACGCAATGACCAATACTACGAACGACCACCACAAGCTCGGGTACATCCAGATACCAATCTCACCGCTGCTCTGATGGATCTAAATATCTGATAGGACAAGGGCAAGCCCGTGTCCACTACTTTGGCTTCTATATCTGGTCCAATAGCCAAAGTAACTATCAACGTTTAAGGCAAACCCTTACCGTTCCTTGTGGACACCTGTGTTGCCAGAAGTTTTATCAGATTACAGGACCTGCCTTTTCCCGATTTGATATCCTCTGAAGCCGTGACATGCGTGGGAGTAGATGGCAAGCCTACTTCTAACAAGCTCATCCGCAAAATACAGGTTGGACCATACGAAGATGTGTTTATGTGTCTTCTGGTGTCCTCCACTTGTCCTACTAACCTTCTGGGAGCAGACCTTCTTCAAAAGCTAAGAGCGACCATCGCCTATTCATCAGATGGTCTCACCATCACCATCACTGACCTGCTCAATCCGAGTGAAGTGTCAACTTCAAGCCACACCTCTGCTCATGATGATGGACGAAGCCACTAACACCACCTCACGTGTTCCGCCAGAAGTGATGTCACAGGTCCCATCTACTCTATGGTCTACTGGCCCTAAAGATATTGGACGTCTTGCTGTACGTCCGGTACGGGTCATTCTTAAACCTGGAGCTCAACTCCCTAGGGTGCCCCAATACCCACTCAAATCTGCCCAGGAAGAGTCTTTAGTCTTGAGAGGCACTCAAATAAAGGCTCACCTGGAAAATGGGGCACTAGTCAAATGTAACTCTCGCTGTAACATGCCCTTGTTCCCAGTAAAGAAGAAAACATTAAAGGGAGAAGCCTCGAAGTACCGTATGGTTCAAGATCTCCGAGCTTTTAACGCGGCAACTGTACTAGAAAATCCCATTGTGCCCAATCCACATACATTGTCAGAAATACCATCAGATGCAAAACGTTTCACTGTCATCGATCTGGCCAATGCTTTCTTCAGTGTACCACTACATCCAGAAGATTGGTCTCTGTTTGCCTTCACTTACAGAGGATCACAATACACCTGGATGGTCTTACCACAAGGAGCACAGAACTCACCAAGTGATTTCTCTCAGGCCCTTGCCTCTTGTTTACGGCCGTGGAGAGAGCCTAACCATCAAGTTGTCCTTCTTCAGTATGTGGATGATCTCCTACTATGTTGTCCGGATCAGGAGACAGCTGAAGAGTTGAGTCTCAGTCTTCTCCTTCATCTTGCACAACAAAACTGCAAGGTGTCCCTCAACAAAATCCAGTGGTGTCAGCCGAAAGTTGTGTTTTTAGGCCACTGTCTCTCTCCAAACCTGAAACACCTAACGGGTGAAAGTAAAATTGCTATTGAGACCGTTCATCTACCAAAAGGACCTAAGCAATTACAAGCTTTCTTAGGACTTATCACATATTGTCGCCAATGGATTCCAGATGCCTCAAAGCTGATGCAACCGTTGTACGATGACCTCAAGACGTCAGCTTTTCCACTACGTCTCAAATCCGTGGAAGCCTTCTACGCTCTTAAATAGGCCATACAGTCTGCACCAGCTCTTGGAATCCCAAATTATCAACTACCTTTTTACCTGTTTGTCAGTGAAGTAGCAGGACATGCTTCTGGAGTCCTAGCACAGAAACATGGGGGAAGAACAAGACCCATCGGCTATTACTCTGCCCGCCTGGACTCTGTGTCTCAAGCTTCCCCGACTTGCCTCAGAGCCATTCATGCTGCACATGTGCTTCTGGACAAAACTTCTGATATCATTTTAGGACATCCGGTTCTCTTAATGGCTCCACACGACATAAAAGCTATTGTTGACCAAACTCAACCTAAACATCTGTCGCTGCAGCGTCATATGAGACTCCAATGTTCCCTCTTGATTCCGGATAATGTCACTCTTGTCCACTGCACCATCCTCAACCCGTCCACGCTACTTCCTCTTTCCAGGGGGGGCGTGGATGCTGATACTGATGCTCTTGGTAAAGATGCCTTGACACACTCAGAAGATCATGATTGTCTCGAACAGATGCAGGAAGGAGCTGCCTCCAAGAGAAATGTGTCGTAAGACCCACTCCCATATGCTGACCTGACGTTCTTCACCGATGGTTCCAGATTTGCAGATGAAACAGGAAGATTCCATACGGGATATGCCGTGGTTACGCATGACCAGGTCGTCTCAGCCGGATCTCTACCACCACACATGTCTGCACAAGAAGCGGAACTTAAGGCTTTGACAGTGGCCTGTCAGGAAGCGGCGGAGAAGGTGGTCAACATCTACACGGATTCAAGATATGTTTTCGGAGTGGCTCATGACTTCGGCATTATCTGGGCAGCCAGAGGATACCTCACTTCCAGTGGAACTTCTGTAAAGCATGCTGCTGCCATACAAGAACTTGTGGGCACTCTAGATCTACCTTCGGAAGTTGCTGTGATGAAGATCAAAGCTCACGGGAGATTGGATTCTCTAGAAGCAAGAGGGAACTTCTTTGCTGACAAAACAGCAAAAACTTATGCTGTGGATTCATTTAGGAAAGAGAAAGCAGTGGTGTACGTGTCTCAAGACACTGAAGGAGGGCCTCAAAGCCCTCTTATGAAGTTTATCCATTTACATCAAGACAAGACACCGGATGATGAAAAGAAGTCGTGGCAAGAAGCAGGAGCTAAAAAGGATGAAGATGGAGTCTGGAGGAAGAACAAAAAGATCTCCCTACCTCGTAATCTGTACCCCTCGGTGACAGAATGGGCACACGGTATCACCCATAGAGGCTAGAATCAGATGAATGACTTGATTTGGAAGACTTATATGGCACCTGGAAATTTCTACTGTCACACAAAAATATTGCTAGTCCTGCTTTGTGTGCGCAACATGCAATCCAGCACCGCCTCAGAAAGTTACTCAGAAACATTTGGCTAAACCACTCTATCCCTTTCAAAGAATTCAAATCGATCATATTCAAATGCCAAAAGTAGGGAAGTACGAGTATGTACTGGTAGTGACTGACATGTTCTCGGGATGGCCTGAAGCCTATCCGGTAACCAACATGACTGCCAGAGTGACTGTTAAGAGACTGATGACTGAGGTAGTGTGCAGATATGGAATCCCAGAGGTGATTGAGAGTGACCAAGGACCCGCATTCATTGCGGCACTGACTAAGGAACTATGGACATTGGTAGGGGCCGATTTGGGTTTACATACTCCGTATCACCCCCAGAGCAGTGGTAAAGTAGAAAGGCTAAATGGCACCTTGAAAAACAAAATACTGAAAGCCAGTCAGGAGGTCAAACTTCCTTGGACAGACATTTTGCCCATTGCCTTATATTCAGTCAGAAACACTCCGAGGGGGCCCACTAAACTTACACCATATGAGATTCTTTTTGGGGGCCTCCAAGGTTGGGTCAATATTTTCCACAACAGCTAGCTTTAGGAAGTGATACTCTTGTAAATTATGTCATTGCCCTTACTAAAGAATTGTCAGTAACACATGCACGAGTTTTATCATCCATTCCAGATCCAGATTTTAGTGAAAGTACTCACACTTTCCAACCTGGTGACTACGTGCTGGTAAAGAAGTTCACCAGAAAGACATCCCTGGAGTTGAGATTTGAGGGTCCCTACCAAGTGCTCCTGACTACTCCTACTTCAGTCAAACTTGAAGGAAGACTGACGTGGATACACGCCTCCCACTGCAAGAAGTTCGTGCCTCCATCAGAACCTTCTACATAATGTGGCATATCCTCTACTTTGTGTGTTGTGCCATTCTATACTCATTTGTAGGAGCACAACAGGTTGCAATCACCCAAGCAAGGGGGGGTGATCACGTTCTGGTATAACACCACAGCACACGTTGCTTCTTTCAAATTTGATTATTGTGATGTAGTACAGTGTAATACTCAATGGGTTTCCTCACCCTCCGCAATGAGTCAACCGGCACAGCTGAGATCAGGGCAACAATATATATGTGTTACGGGAGATGGATGGGGACAAACTTGTAGTTCATGGAGGGCGGTCGTGTGGAACACTGGTGAAGATTGGGGGTATAGACCAAACACAGCCTTAAGTAAACAAGATCCACAGGGTAAATCCCTACTCACTAGGATGACACTTTCTCGTACAAAAGTTCTTAAGCCTTGTGATACCATCGGCCAATGTAATCCTTTAGTCCTCAACCTGGAGAACCCTCAACCTGGCGATAAGGGCACCTATCTGCTGGGTACACATGTATATGGTGTGTGCCAGTTGTGCCCAGCTGGGTATGTTCAAATTAGCGGACATAAAAGAAATGTCAACGAAAGATAATAATACACACTCAAACTCCATAATGTTCCGTATCCAAAAATTTAATAAAATGATAGCTGTTGCAAATCCCACATTTAAAGATATTCTTCCCGTTGAAGCGGGGTACACTGAGACCAACTTATGGTTGAAGTGGATGAAATATACAGCCAATCAATATAATAAATCCAATTGCTTTGTCTGTGCAGGAGCGAGACCCCACTTGGGATCTTTCCCTCTAGACTTACCCCCAGATGTGGAAAAATGTTTTCTGAGTCTGTTCACTAACAAATCCCTTGATGGAATGAATTGCGAAAACTGGAAAAAGAACTACCCCATAGTCACAGAAACACCTAACCCTGGTCAAGGCATTACCATATACCCGGGAAAATACACCTGTTATACCAGTACCGAAGGGAACACATTTTTGGGTAATTTGACAAAGGGATATTGCAGCAGATATAGTAATGCAACCAGAGGAGACCTGATCAACCAAACCCAGTCTATTTCTGATGTTTTCTGGATATGTGGAGACAGGAAGATCAGAACTCATTTAGAAGGAGAATGGATAGGAGAATATACACTAGCCAAAGCCATAATGCCCTTCTACATAGCAGCAGAAGGTAGGGAAGCCCTAACTTCAGAAGATCTCCACAGAACAAAAAGGGAAACCATTTCGGAACCAAAAGGCAGTTTCGACCCCCACATTTATATCGATGCTATAGGTGTTCCAAGGGGGGGGACCGGATGAATTTAAAGCCAGAGATCAAGTCAAAGCAGGTTTTGAATCATTTATCTTACCCCTAGTGACCATAAATAAAAATGTAGACTGGATCAATTACATCTATTATAATCAACAGAGATTTGTCAATTACACTAGAGAAGCTCTTCAAGGTTTAGCAGACCAACTAGGCCCTACATCGATAATGGCGTTTCAGAACAGAATGGCCCTTCACATGATATTAGCAGAAAAAGGAGGTGTTTGCAAACTGGTGAAATCTGCATGTTGTACCTATATTCCAGATAATACAGGTCCCACCGGGAAGGTTACAGTAGCCATAAAAAAGCTGAATTCTCTAGAAAAAGAATTAAAAAGGAATTCAGGTGTTGAAGATCCTTGGGACCAATACTTTTCGTGGATGAATAGTTGGCAGAGGTGGCTAGCTCAGATAGACGTTGTTATCCTTGTCGTCTTAATTATTGCAGCTATTATTGTTTGTTGTGTTCTTCCTTGTGTAAGGAAGATGATCGAGAAAGGAGTACAAACATCAGTGCCCACCTTCCTAGCTCAAGAGGTTAGTTATTCTGCAGATATAGAACAGCTAGGCCCCCTTCAGTCTTTTACGGTCCCCAACTAGGCAGTCAGAGTAGGTGTATGCGAGTTTGTGTTTGTTGTGTTAATTTCCTTTGGATATACTTCTGATATGGCATGAAATGTTGACCAGCGATGCATAAACCATTATGCTATTATCAAGGTGATTAGGTTCATCTATAAAGGGAAATGTTACCAAAGAATCCCTGGTGGTATAATATGGACCAGAGACAAGAAGGTCCATTAGTGTTGTGATAAAATTGTGGGTATCCAGGTAGGGAACTGAGGTGAAGCAGGTAGGAAAGTCCCGAGGACGTGGGTAGCGCGCTCCTATATACATACTGAAATACTCAGAATTGGTCACACATTCTCTGATGTCCATAGCATCCATATTGCCATGAAGCCTCTGATGTCATAGTGACACTTAACACTGATGGGTGAGGAGCCATAGGATCAAATACTTAATTAACCTCAAGACATAGGAGATTGAGAGAAAAGACCCACAATGTGTATTATTTCACCTTACATAAGGTTGTTTACATCAAAAGATGGCTGCCATTTCCTGTTTCATCACACCATGCTCTGTTCTGGGAGGAAGCTGCATTCTATAGAAGGACTAACCAACCACAGAGCGACACATCACATGGATCACGCTTCCTGATCACCTCATGGACCAACCCACCTTGATGACCTCATGGACTACGCCACCTGATGACTTCATGGATCACACCCCCTGATGACCTCATGGATCACGCCCCCCGATGATGTCATGGACCAAACCCACCCTGATGACCTCATGGATCTGCCCATGGACTTACCAATCAATACATCTGGTTACTCACATTCTGGGCTAACCGAGCCCCTATTTACAGTTTATATAAGTCTATGTTCGGGTTGAATAAAGACACTTGGAGCTGTGCCATAGCTGATCAAGGAGAGCTTGATCATATTCATTAGGCCAGGAGCAGGCAACTAGTGAACATATCAAAGTGTTCACCCTAACAGTTACATAGACGACATTATATATCTGTATAGCCTCCGGCACTTCATAGTTTCCCAGAAAAGTAGATTTCAAGAAAAGACAAGCAAGGAATTAAAAAAAAACAAAAGCAGACAACATTTTATTGCATTTATGATCTATTACAATAAGAACATGTCGGTCCTCTGTAAGCCCATGGTGGGGTGACATTTGCACTTTAGGGAACCTTCTTTCTGGAAAGCAAAACTGTGATCAGATTTCTGACATGAACAATCGATATAAAATAATGATCCGGAATCAGTTTACTTAAAGGGGGTTTTCCTTTAATGGACAACTCCTGTTTAATCCAGGAATTTCTTCCAATCTGTAAAAAGTGCGTTAGTCTAAACCTCGGAGTTCAAAAATGTGTTTTGCAAGCAGCATGTTCCTCCTCTGCATGGCAGGCGGTAACCCTTCTTGTTGTATATTGCTTGCAGATATGTGTGTGGTTTTTGTTCATTTGTCCTACCAGTTTGATGGCTAGAAGATGATGGTTGCATCAACCAGCCAAAAGATTATGGATTATATGGAAATTAGTATGATAAAGCAGATCTGTCACCAAATTTCACAATACAAACTGTATACATTAATTTTAATCTTAGACCTGATAAGATTGGTGTACTTACTTTGAAAATCCCCATCTGAATGACCGTATAATCCTGCTATTAAAATGACCATAATATGAATGACAGTATAATCCTGCTATTAACCCCTTTACAGCCTGTGCCGTATTTGTACGCACAAGGCTGTAACCCCCGGTTCAGTGAGGGCTCCGGCGGTGAGCCCGCACTGAACCGGGCACATGTCAGCTGATTCTTACCGCTGACATGTGCCCGCAACAGCCGCGGGTGGAATCGCGATCCACCCGCGGCTGTTAACATGTTAAATGCCGCTGTCAATCTCTGACAGGGGCATTTAACATCGCCACGCCGGAAGTGCGTCACTTACCCCGCCCATCAGTGACCCCGTCACGTGATCGCGGGTCACTGATGGGTGGGCATGACAACCCTGGGTCTGCAGCCGACTCCAGTGGTTGTCATGAGCTGATCGCTATGAGCGCCACCTAGTGGTCAGCGCTCATAGCACAGTACCATTTCTGCTTACACAGAGGTGATCTGCTGATCACCTCTATGTAGCAGAGTCGATCAGACAAGTGCTGCTTCTAGTCTCCTATGGAGATTATAGAAGCAAGCAGAAAGTGAAAAAAAAATGTTTTTAAAAAAATATAAAAGTTAAAATCACCCCCCTTTCACCCCATTCAAAATAAAATAATAATAAAAAAAAAAACACATACACATATTTGGTATCGCCGCGTTCAGAATCGCCCGATCTATCAATGTAAAAAAAGAATTAATCCGATCGGTAAACGGCGTAACGAGAAAAAAATTCTAAACGCCAGAATTACGTTTTTTGGTCGCCGCAGCATTGCAATAAAATGCAATAACGAGCAATCAAAACATCGGATCTACCCCAAAAATGGTATCAATAAACACTTCAGCTCAGCGCACAAAAAATAAGCCCTCACCCGGCCCCAGATCACGAAAAATGGAGACGCTACGGGTCTTGGAAAATGGCGCCATTTTTTTTTCTTTTAGCAAACTTTGCAATTTTTTTTCACTACTTAAATAAAAAATAACCTATACATGTTTGGTGTCTATGAACTCGTAATGACCTGGAGAATAAGAATGGCAGGTCAGTTTTAGCATTCAGTGAACGTGGTTAAAAAAAAAAAAAAAAGCATCTGTAGTATTGCACTTTTTTTGGATTTCACCGCACTTGGAATTTTTTTCCCGTTTTCCCGTACATGATATGGTAAAACTAGTAATGGCGTTGAAAAGTGCAACTCGTCCAGCAAAAAATGAGCCCTCACACGGCCATATTGACTAAAAAATAAAAACGCTATGGCTCTGGGAACAAGGGGAGCAAAAAACGAAAATGCAAAAATGGAAAATCCCAGGGTTGCGAAGGGGTTAAAATGACCATAATACAAGTCCAGCTAAGTATGAGAGAGCTCAGGGGATCAAGTATATTCAGTCTCTCCAGCCGACCTCCCACCCCTTAAGCCTGACTAACAGCTGCAACTTGCCTTGTGCAGTGAGAGACCTCTGCAGCAGCAGGGAGGAGGGACACTGAGCAGCTATCAATCAGGATGGCAGAGAGTGAGTTTAAATATTTGAATAGAATTAACAACCTTTGTGAGATGAATTTTCATAGTAAGTATACAAACTTCATCAGGTCTAAGATTTTTTTTCATGAACTATGCAGTTTGTATTCTGAGATCCGATGATAGAATTGCTTTAAAGACCAATGGAAAATTTTGAGTGTTTAGAAGAATTATTACAAGTGCATCCATCATCGTCTTGTAGGAGTATTGATCTCTTTTCCATTTTTTGATACTATACATTTCATGAATTGTTCATGTTTCCTCTCTTAGTGGGATGCTGGGATAGGACTTGAATGTGCTTCCTTCCCGACCTATGTGTACCCTGGAAATCTCAAGACTTTGATCAGATCGCTGTTCCCAGAGAATATCTGCAACTATCCTGACCCTGATCATGAAAAGGTAAATCTTCTTCACCATTCTCATTATAGAGAATCCTGCTTGTCTGAGTTATTTTTGTTGGTATCAGTGTTGGTTTCTAATTATCATTATTGCAAAATCCTTTATTTTTTTGCGGATTCTGTTCCCCATTCAAGGAATTCTTCCAAGTAATTGTGCTCGATATCTGGGAACTAACTGGTTTCTGTAAAAGTAATTGTCAGTATCGTTATTTTTACAGAACCCAATCCCCAGGTAACTTGTACCTTTTGTGCAGACAATCCCTTTAAGTGTTTTATTGTGGAGAAGAAAGATAAAAAAAGAGTATCCCCAATGTGCAGGCCAGCCGTGAACATTCCTTTAGTTGGACAAGGTTGTAATTTAGGCTTTAATATTTGCAAACCAGGATCAGAAGTGGGGTGTGGGGTGTATATCAGGATCAGAAGTGGGGTGTGGGGTGTATATCAGGATCAGAAGTGGAGTGTATATCAGGATCCGTTATGGGGTGGGGGGTATAAGAGAGGGATTCAAGCACATCTGTTGGGAGGGAGGCTAGCGCCATCAGTCTTTGACCAGTGCCATCAGTCCCTGAGCGGCACTATTAGTCTTTGACCAGTGCCATCAGTCCCTGAGTGGCACCATTTGTCTTTGAGAAGCGCCATCAGTATTTCAACAGCACCATCAGTCCCTGAGCGTCACCACCAGTCTTCGAGCAGCGCCATCAATTCCAGAGCCACGCCATCTGTCTTTGAGCAGCACCATCAGTCCCTGAGTGTCGCAAGCACTGTTAAATGGGCAGCACGGTGGCTCAGTGGTTAGCACTGCAGCCTTGCAGTGCTGGGGTCCTGGGTTCAAATCCCACCAAGGACAACATCTGCAAGGAGTTTGTATGTTCTCCCCGTGTTTGTGTGGGTTTCCTCCGGGTTCTCCAGTTTCCTCCCACACTCCAAAGACATACTGATAGGGAATGTAGATTGTAAGCCCATAATGTCTGTAAATTGTCTGAATCATAAATCATAAATAAAAGAATGATAAGATTAATGAAGATGATGCGAGAGCCGGACTATCGCTCTGTGCCTGCGCTGCCCCAGGGATCTCAGTCAAGGAAAACGAGTGACCTACCAGGAATCGGGCTGCGGGCAGGAAATACAGAGAGACAGCTGTAAGTACATTGCCAACCACATTGTACTTGCGGCAAAAAAATCGCCAATGGATCTCTCCAAAACCCAGAGACAAATATTTCCAAAATGAGGTATGGATTTAATTAACATTACAGGGACTGTACATAGATGGCATTGCTTTGGAGTGTAAAAACCTGCCAAACAGTTTCCTTTAAATATTGTAACCCCCCTATTCCCCAAATTAATACTTTTGAAAACCAATGCCGCAAAATCTTCACGTCTGAAAGCCAAATGGCACTTCTTCCCTGTGCGCT
Source organism: Phyllobates terribilis (assembly GCF_046119375.1). Taxonomy (NCBI): domain Eukaryota; kingdom Metazoa; phylum Chordata; class Amphibia; order Anura; family Dendrobatidae; genus Phyllobates; species Phyllobates terribilis. The sequence continues at coordinate 231,213,572 of NW_027362767.1, forward strand.
AATCCATACAGGGTATTGCCATACTTGGCAGAAATTGTGTCAGAATATTTTTGAGGGCTTTTCCTTGTACAAATGTTGATTTTTGAGCACCTTTGAAACACATTTAAGTGTTTTTACTTTCATTACAATTCTTGAAAAATTCTGTTGGGTCAAAATCCCCCTATAGAGGAATTGCTTGAGGTCTTTATGGAGTTGCTTTATGTTTTGCCACCGCAGGTCCTTGGCAAATCTGAATGGTGAAAAATTTATAAGGAAAATAAGACCCCAAAAACCCTTCATTTTATGAGGCCTGCATCTGAGTCAAGAAGGGCCGCGTCAGACATACTTGGTGTAAATACTAACCTGTGTTTCTATGCTTGAGTATCAGCAAAATAATGTAAACAATTTAAAGTGAGTTTTTATTAAGAATGTAGAACCTTTTGACTCTTGCAGTGTCTGTTCTTCACAGTATATAAAAGATTGCATAATGAGTTAGCAATGAATCTGCCAGTCAGCGCCTTGTAACGGCAGGATCTTGAGGGGAGTGAGACCACTGGATATTTCTAGGGGTATGTTCACACTTTGGAGCAAATCTGCTTTAAAATCCACATAAAGAGTGTGCCATGACCAAATAAGCTGTTCCCTTCCTCCTATAGTGACAGTGAGTTAATATGACATTAATGGGAAATAGATACCAGATTGCCAAAACATCCTAAGTTCTCAGAAACATATAAAAGTTACATGTAAGCGTAAAGGGAATATTTACATATTTTTTGATAAAACGTATCTATTATTGAGCAAAACTGTGAAGACACGGGGTCTTCCGTGGGTGTAAAGCTACTCAGACAAGACAGGGTGAGGGTAAAACAGCATGGCTATACTTTATTGAACCACAAAGCGGACAATAAACATATAGAACAGTCCCATCAAATACCCGAGATGGTGAAACATTACACAGTCTCACCCTTGCTTCTCCGCCCGCCTGGGATAGAACAGCTGTGACTTTGGAGACTTCCAGGGCCAACTACCTCAACCAGTGGCCCCCCACTTTTGTTGGACCCCCACAGAGAGAAGGTAGCGGCTAGCTTAGAAAGCTAGCAGTCCTTCGAGGTACAAGGCCAGGAGACTTGAGGGTCTCACCCTGGCCTCTCTGAGAGTTTCCATGGGGCCAGATGACCGGCAGGTCACAATCTGGCTTCTCTGAATTTCTTCATGGATTCTAGGCGACCGGTGGGTCCTTCCTGGCAGGGCCGGCTCCAGGTTTTTCTGGGCCCCGGGCGAAAGAGTCTCAGTGTGCCCCTTTAACACATACCACGATTCATGATGCACAGATACCGAAGAGAAATATATATATAGTACAATGCAAAGATTTCACTTCTTACATTACATGAGCGATATCTATTGTAAAATCCACAATAGCTCAGAAACCAGCGAATCGCTCCACACAGTATACTGGCCCCCATAAAATGCTCCATACAGGATACTGGTCCCCATATAACGCTCCATACAGGATACTGGCCCCCATAAAATGCTCCATACAGGAGACTAGCCACCATAAAATGCTCCATACAGAATACTGGCCCCCATAAAATGCTCCATACAGGATACTGGTCCCCATATAACGCTCCATACAGGATACTGGCCCCCATATAACGCTCCATACGGAATACTGGCCCCCATATAACGCTCCATACAGGATACTGGCCCCCATATAGCGCTCCATGCAGGATACTGGCCCCCATATAACGCTCCATGCAGGATACTGGCCCCCATATAACGCTCCATGCAGGATACTGGCCCCCATATAACACTTCATACAGGATACTGGCCCTCATATAACGCTCCATACGGAATACTGGCCCCCATATAACGCTCCATGCAGGATACTGGCCCCCATATAACGCTCCATGGAGGCTGTTCCCCACACATAATGCCCCACACAGGCTGTTCCCCCACATAATGCCCCACGCAGGCTGTTCCCCCCACATAATGCCCCATGCAGGCTGTCCCCCCCCCATATAGGATGTCACCCCCCTTATAATGCCCCATGCAGGATGACACACACCCCCCTCCCTTATAATGCCCCATGCAGGATGACACCCCCCCCCTCCCTTATAATGCCCCATGCAGGATGACACCCCCCCTCCCTTATAATGCACCATGCAGGATGTCTCCCCCCCTCTCCCTTATAATGCACCATGCAGGATGTCTCCCCCCCTCTCCCTTATAATGCCCCATGCAGGATGTCACCCCCCCTCCCTTATAATGCCCCATGCAGGATATCGCACACACACCCTCCCTTATAATGCCCCATGCAGGATGTCACACCCCCCCTTTCCCTTATAATGCCCCATGCAGGATGTCACACACCCCCTCTCCCTTATAATGCCCCATGCAGGATGTCACACACCCCCTCCCTTATAATGCCCCATGCAGGATGTCACACACACCCTCTCCCTTATAATGCCCCATGCAGGATGTCACACACCCCCTCCCTTATAATGCCCCATGCAGGATGTCACACCCTCCCTCCCTTATATTGCCCCATGCAGGATGTCACACACATACACCCTCCCTTATAATGCCCCGTGCAGGATGTCGCACACACACCCCCTCCCTTATAATGCCCCGTGCAGGATGTCGCACACACACCCTCCCTTATAATGCCCCGTGCAGGATGTCGCACACACACACCCTCCCTTATAATGCCCCGTGCAGGATGTCACACACACCCCCCCTCCCTTATAATGCCCCGTGCAGGATGTCACACACACACACCCCCTCCCTTATCATGCCCCATGCAGGATGTCACACACACCCCCCCCTCCCTAATCATGCCCCATGCAGGATGTCACACACACCCCCCTCCCTTATCATGCCCCATGCAGGATGTCACCCCCCCTCCTTTATAATGCCCCATGCAGGATGTCACACACCCCCTTTCCCTTATAATGCCCCATGCAGGATGTCACACACCCCCTCTCCCTTATAATGCCCCATGCAGGATGTCACACACCCCCTCCCTTATAATGCCCCATGCAGGATGTCACACACACCCTCTCCCTTATAATGCCCCATGCAGGATGTCACACACCCCCTCCCTTATAATGCCCCATGCAGGATGTCACACCCTCCCTCCCTTATATTGCCCCATGCAGGATGTCGCACACACACACACCCTCCCTTATAATGCCCCGTGCAGGATGTCGCACACACACCCCCTCCCTTATAATGCCCCGTGCAGGATGTCGCACACACACACCCTCCCTTATAATGCCCCGTGCAGGATGTCGCACACACACCCTCCCTTATAATGCCCCATGCAGGATGTCGCACACACACACCCTCCCTTATAATGCCCCGTGCAGGATGTCGCACACACCCCCCCTCCCTTATAATGCCCCGTGGAGGATGTCACACACACACACCCCCTCCCTTATTATGCTCCATGCAGGATGTCACACACACACCCCCCTCCCTAATCATGCCCCATGCAGGATGTCACACACACCCCCCTCCCTTATCATGCCCCATGCAGGATGTCACCCCCCCTCCTTTATAATGCCCCATGCAGGATGTCACACCCCCCCTCCCTGCCTTATAATGCCCCATGCAGGATGTCACACACCCCCATCTCACCCCCCTCCCTTATACTGCCACAGGCCTCCATACAATAAAAAAAAATCAAATACTCACCTCACGTCTCACCTGCTGCCGCTGCTCCGGACTCCAGCGTCGCTGGCCTCATCCTGCTCTGCGCTGTGACTGCTCAGGAGAGAACGCGGTGTAAAGACTTCACCGCGCCCTCTGACCTGAGATGTCACAGTGCAGCAGCCGCGGATGATGCAGGAGCTGCTGCGGAGGTACGGGGTGGGGTAAGTATTGTGCCCGGTGGCGGGGCCCTGAGCAAGTGTGTGTGTGTGGGGGGGCGGGCGCGGACACCGCTCTCCTCCGCTCATGGGTCCCATAGCGCGCGGGGTGCCCGACGGTGAGGGCCCCCGCCTGCTCAGGGCCCCGGCATTTGCCCGGGTGCTGATGCCGGCCCTGCTTCCTGGCAACCCCAAACAACATATCCATGTTTCTCTGATGGTCAATGGAGCAGATCCGAATCTTTCCAGTCAGGACAGATACCCTTAGGCTAGAATCATGTAAAAATCCAAATCTGTGTCTCTTTGGGTAATGCCATTCTATCCATCTACTTTCCTGAAGGATGTCTTTCATTCTTGTAAAGTCTTTCTGATGCTCCTTGATTCTGATTACAGCACTACAGACGTCCCTGTTTATATTTACATCTGTGTAAGGTCATCAGTCACAGGTAAGACTTAAAGGTGCAGGGCTCACCAGGTCTCATTGTTTGAGCTAATCAATTTACATAGTTGGTATCACAGGGGCTATTGTAAATAAACATCTAGCTGACTTTTAGTACAATTTGTCATTAGCATAGTAAACATGATTGTTTCCAAACGAATAGAATTCAACATTCAGGGTTATACAAATACTGGTCTGTGTTAATCAACTAAAGAAGAACACAGGTTAAAAAGTCAACATGAAAATAAAGGTATACTGCTCTTGCCATCAGAAAGTATGTCTGGCATAATTAAGATTTTACGCTGTATCGTCACAAAAACGTTTTCTAAATTATGTGGGAATCGTGTAGGTTGGAGGCAATTTGCTCTTGGATGGAGAGGAGCGCTCACATAGTGTCCTTCCCGATCACTGCAGCTGCACAGTTCTTTCTCTCTTTTCCGACTCGACATTGATCTATCTGATACGTGCAGGGCAGGAGGGAAAGCTAAATGGACCCTGCATAGGATCAACCATGCTGCAGGTCCTGAAACAGCACACCACCCAACATCTGAACAGAATGAAATCAATGGTATCTGTATTCATTTGAGTCTAATGGGTGGTTCTAGTAAGTGATGGCTGTCAAGCACTGTGTACGACCGCCCAATGGAATGTCAATGAATATAATAAAAGTTAGGGAAGAGTCAGACGGCCATATAACTCAGATGGGGATCGCAATGCAATGCCAGCACACCCGAGCATGACAGCTGCTTAGAAATACATGCGATCACATTCAAGTCGGGAGAGCCGCTGGCCAATCCGATAATTGGTTAGGAAACATTGATGCATCCCCTTTTTGATGGAAAATGATTGGATAAGAAAAATCTATTATTTATTACATTTCTGAAAGTTTATTTGATCAATGGCATTGCCTCCCTCCGGTTAGTGTAAAGGTCAATGGAAAGATAACAAAGGGTGACTACTAGTGACGAGCGAGCGTGCTCACCACTCGATCCTGCATCGAGTATCGCTGGCAATCCCCACATGTTTACGAAACATGCGGGTCGGGGGCTCAAGCCCCTGCAATACTCGTTGCGTACCCGAGTAGAAGGACACAAATGTCCGGACCTTTGTAACACCATGCGGATACTGTGGGGACATCAGCGGCTAGGGTGTGAAGGGAGGACCGGGGAGCGGCGCTGCGGGTCGGGATACTTCTGCTGCGAGCAGTCGCTCATCTCCCGGCTTCTCGGAGCGGAAGTATCCGCACAGGCAGCGGCGCTGACATCCATGCGGCTAGGGTGTGAAGGGAGGACCGGAGAGCAGCGCTGACATCCAATTGGTCGTGGCCGCTATTTAAATGTGCCGCACAAATCGGTGATTGGTCGCGGTCTTGGCCCGCGACCAATCACTGATCTTGCCGCAAAAGTTAAACACTACTGTGCTGACTGGTCGCGGACGCTGCCTACGACCAATCACCGATTTGGGCGCCAAATTTAAATATCGGCCGCGACCAATCACCGATCTTGGCTCCACATTTAAACACGGCTGTAATGATTGGTCGCGGACGATATTTAAATGTGGCGCCAAAATCGGTGATTGGTCGCGCCCAGCGTCGGCGACCAATCAGCGATTTTTAACACAAATGTCCGGACCTTTGTAACACCATGCGGATACTGTGGGGACATCAGCGGCTAGGGTGTCAAGGGAGGACCGGGGAGCGGCGCTGCGGGTCGGGATACTTCTGCTGCGAGCAGTCGCTCATCTCCCGGCTTCTCGCAGCGGAAGTAGCCGCACAGGCAGCGGCGCTCCCCGGTCCTCACGAATACGATTCGCTGATTGGTCGCGTGCGGAGAGCGCGACCAATCAGTGATCTTGGCGCTAAAGTTAAACACCGCTCTGCTGATTGGTCGCGGCCACTGCCCACGACCAATCACCGATTTGGGCGCCACATTTAAACACTGCTGTGCTGATTGGTCGCGTCTGGCGTCCGCGACCAATCAGCAGTATTGGCGCCAAATTTAAACACCGCTCTGCTGATTGGTCGCGGCCGGCGATTGCGACCAATCAGCATTATTGGCGCCAAATTTAAACCCCGTTCTGCTGATTGGTGGCGGCCGGCGGTCGTGACCAATCAGCGATTTTGGCGCCAAATTTAAACCCCGCTTTGCTGATTGGTCGCAGTGGCCAGACACGTCAAATCAGCGATTTTGGCGCCAAATTTAAACCCCGCTCTGCTAATTGGTCGCGGATGCCGGCCGTGACTAATCAGCATTATTGGCGCCAAATTTAAACACCGCTCTGATTGATCGCGGTCGCCGTCCGCGTCCAATCAGCAGTATTGGCGCCAAATTTAAACACCGCTCTGCTGATTGGTCGCAGTTGCCGGCCGTGACTAATCAGCATTGTTGGCGCCAAATTGCCGGCCGCGACTAATCAGCATTATTGCCGCCAAATTTAAACACCGCTCTGCTGAATGGTCGCGGCTGTGACCAATCACCATTATTGGCGCAAAATTTAAACCCCGCTCTGCTGATTGGTCGCGACCGCCGGCTGTGACCAATCAGCGATAGTCGCCAAATTTCAACACCGCTTTGCTGATTGGTTGCGGTTGCCGGCCGCGACCAATCAGCGATTTTGGCGCCAAATTTAAACATTGCTCTGCTGATTGCGCCCGGTCTGCCGCATACATATTCTAGAATACCCGATGCGTTAGAATCAGGCCACCATCTAGTTTTATATAATTGCCTTAGATACTAAAGAAATCAGTAAGAATGCTCCTTCTTTCCATATTTACTTATTTACTTGAGAATTCTGAGACTTTGTCCTACTTTCAGAAATAAAATGTAAAATTGTCAGCACAATTTTTAATGTTTAATATATATTTAATAATGTTAAAACCTTTTTTTTCAATATAACCACACTTCTAACATTGTCTACTTTTGTGTTCCTAAAAGGTTGTAAGGGTGACAATGGAAGATCTGTTCCTGGTGAAACAATGAAAAACCTTTTTAAGCCTCCGGTGAAATTTGTGAAAGCAGATTCAGAATCGTAATAATAAAAGTTCAAGGAAAGTTTAAAAAAAAAAAAAAAAAAAAAGTTGTAAAAGTCAATAAAGCCCATATTTCTTACAAACACTAGGTTTATTTGACCATTCAAGTATTTCATGCATGGAAGTTTATGATATGGGTGAAATTTACAAATTTTTGTATTCCGTATACCAGTTTTAAATAGATCCGCGCTGAAGATGCTCCAAATTTATGACGCACGCCTTGTGATAAACATACCCCCTCTTTTTCTTCATATCTACACTTGTATTGGAGCTATAGTCTAGGCCACTATCAGGCATAAATTCTAGTAAATCAGACTCATGTTTGCGCTGCCCCTTCCTGCATTGGTATAAGAAATTAAAAAGTTGCTAAGCTTTTCACAAGTTTTGCAACTTTTTTTATGAGAAGAAAACTAGTGTAAATGGCTTTAAACTCTTTGCCTGTCAGGATCTAGAGACATCCTCACCGCCCCCATGGCTGATAAGTTCAGGCAGGTAAGACTAGTCATACTGTTTTGCAGCCACTAACCCTTTACTTTTATAGGAAATGGTGCACTTTTTTTTTTTTTTTTTTTAACTATCTTATATCTGCTGCCTTAACAACCATGAAGAACTTTTCCAAGCTCATGGCAAATCTGGATGGGGGTGGGGGGACAACTTTTCCATTACCCAGTGCAAAGTCATACTTCAAGCCACTACCTACGTAGAAAATTGCAGTTTGGCTCCATTGATTTAAATAGAGCACCCTGCACAGTCGGTGACCAGGAGTGATGCCATGGATGGCAACTTAATGTCATATAGTGCTTAAAAACTATCATGGTGCCACCTTTTTCAGATTTGGTGACTGTCACAGCAGTCAAAAACATGAACACAGCATTGTGTTCAAAAACATGAGTTAAGCACAAAATCTTTATACTCGTTTTTATTTCCAGCACTGGGAACATTGCACGCTGTTTTCTAATTCAAAACATGAAGAGAAATGTAGATCATTTTAACTACTTTACAGAAAATAACAAAATATGAACATTGGGCTGTTCTAAAAAAATAGCAGTGTCTGCATTTGTCTTTACAAACTCACAATAGGTCTCTTTATTTACAATTTAGTATTCATGTCAATCACTAACCTAATATTTAGTTGTATACCCACAGTTTTTTAGAACTGCTTCACATCTATGTTGCATAGAGTCAACCAATTTATGGCACCTGTCACCTGTTATTTCAGCCCAGGATGCTTTAACTACATCCCATAATTTTTTGGCATTTGTTGGCTTTGTCTCAGAAACTGCATTTTTGATGTCACCCTAGAACTGTTCTATTGGATTAAGGTCCGGGGATTGGGCTGGCCACTCCATAACCTCCATTTTGTTGGAGTGGAACCAAGATTTTGCTCGTTTACTAGTGTGTTTAGGGTCGCTGTCTTGTTGAAACACTCATTTCAAGGGCATATCCTCTTCAGCGTAAGGCAACATGACCTCTTCAAATATTTTAATATATGCAAACTGGTCCATGATCCCTGATTATGCGGTAAATAGGTCCGGCACCATAGTAACAGAAACATTCCCATATCATGATGCTTCACCACCATGCTTCACTGTCTTCAGAGTGTACTGTGACTGAATGCAGAGTTTGGAAGTCATCTGATGAACTGTCTGCGGCCCTTTAGACCCCAAAAGAACAATTTTACTTTCATCAGTTCACAAAATGTTTCTCCATTTCTCTTTAGGCCAGTTGATGTGTTCTTTGGCGAATTGTATCCGCTTCAGTACATCATCTTTTTTTTTTGGGACTTTGCGGGGACTTCTTGGTAAGAGATTAGCTTCACACAGGCGTCTTCTAACTGTCACAGTACTCACAGGTAACTTGAGACTGTCTTTGATCATCCTGGAGCTGATCATTGGCTGAGCCTTTGCCATTCTGGCTATTCTTTGATCCATTTGAATGGTAGTCTTCTGTTTTCTTCCCTGTCTCCCTGGTTTTTCTTTCCATTTTAAAGCATTGGAGATCATTTTAGCTGAACAGCTGATCATTGTCTGCACTTCTTTAAAGTTTTACCCTCTCCAATCAACTTTTTAATCAACGTACGCTGTTCTTCTGAACAATGTATCAAACGACCCATATTTCTCAGGCTTTCAAGGAGAAATGCATGTACAACATGTGCTGGCTTCACCCTTAAATAAGGGCCACCTGATTCACACCTGTTTCTTCACAGAATGATTGACCTCACTAATTGAACTCCACACTGCTATTATTTTGAACACATCCCCGTACAATTAATTATTTAAATACACAGAATCAAAAACCTGCAGATCATGAATGTGGAGTCTGGGGTTTTTCTTAGAATCTACTGCACCAACTGGTAAATTGTTTGACATGGTGATGTAATTTATACCAAAAACAGTGATTAATCTGGCTAGTCATATTGGACTGCTATTATTTTGAACACTACTGTGGATCCAAGAGAGATGGAAAATTTGGCAATGGCTACAAAAAACCGATACCTGCTTTATACTAAACCGATGTGCCTGCACCGAGAATTCAAGGCTTGAAGTCACATGGAAATTATCCTGGAAGTGCATTTATCTTCAGAGCATTTCACCTTTGGCCCCCTGGCTTCTTGTTTATAGGGGAAGGCGCTCGTGGACCTGGATAATCTGGACCATCGGCATGGTCGCTCCGCTGGTCCAAACTGTGCGCTTTCCTAGGCTGTTTGTATTTGTTGTATTGGAGGAGCACAGGAGAACTGATCCACCGGCTTGGCCACTAGAGCGCCGCGAGCAAGCTCAGTACCTAGGTAACCGGCCACCTTTGAGACCGCAGCGGTGGCTGGTAACTTAAGCAACGGGCTGTAAACTATAAAATTCACTCTGCTCTCTAGAACAATGTAATCCGCTTAAAGGGGTCATCTCCAGCAGGGCTGTGGAGTCGGTAAGTCAAACCTCCGACTCCTCAATTTCCATGACACCGACTCCATGACTCCCTCTTACACGGCTCATGTTTAAGTGATAAATTTACTGTGACACAGATTCATCTCAGCTAAAAGTCTACACCCTTAGATCAGGAATAGGACAGACATTTATAGGACATTTCGTAACTTTCCCAAATTCTTATGAAAAAATATTCCCCACAAACTGCATTGAACTACTGTTCCTCATTTATTTATTTTAGGAGTTGGTCCATTTTATACCAACTCCACCTCCACAGCCCTGGTCTCCCCCAGTTCTTACATAGGTAAAATTGCACAGTATTAGATTAGTGACTGTGTTGTGATTGCTGTGGCTATCTTTTTCTTTTACCCACATAGAAACATACGGGGCAGATAAATAGTTTGTGCCATTTTTCCGGTTGCAATGATGGGCTGGAGGTGTTAGCCACTAAATAAAGAACAACCAAAGTTATTCAGATGACTCGGCACAACAGACTTAAGTGATGATCATGCCTGATCTCTGGGCATTTTTCTAAAAATAGTGGTTGATCTCTGTGGGAAAGTCCTTCTGTAGACTTGGCCACGTTGTAAGGATAGTCCTGGTAAAAGGTCAGTACATAGACCTAGAGCGAGCCCTAACAACCGTGTACACACCAACTACACATCCAAGGCTCAAGGCTGCGCTATCACTAGACCAGTTCTGTCTGGACAGATTACAGCGTGTGCCAAAACAGACCCGAAATAGGACAGTTCTGCAGACGCTTAATAATTAACCACAACGTGTAGTTTTGTTTGTGTTGGTTTTTTTTTTTTAAAGCATTATTGGTGATTATTTTTTTGCTTACTTATATAGAAAAGCCTATGGGGAGAACAAGAAAAGCCACCGAACCAGCTCTGCCAACTAAGTCAGCAAAACATGGCTGACACGTGGTGTAAATTATAGCCAAGGTGATCTACAGTCCGCGACTATTGTGCATTATTAAAATACTTGAGCACAGCAGTCAACTTTGTGAATTTGGCACATATTGCTCCAGTGAACCCTTCATCAAGATTGGCATACAAAACATCAGTCTATATTAATCGGGGCCATAGAGTTTTGATTGCTATAGACTTAAAGGGAACCAGTCGTGTAAAAATAAAATGCTATTAACCTGTAAATTAATCCCAATAGTGTTCCAGAGATGCCGGACTTTAACTTTATTCCTCCCAGCAGATGCCAACTTTCAGTCACCGTTCAGTACATAATGAGTGGCTGTTGTTGTATCCAAGCTCCGGCTCTGACTGACAGCCAGCTCTGCAGTGCATCACAGCGCCACAGCTTGGTTACAGCCGTCGCACTGATGAGGATGATGCATTGAACAGTGACTGAAGCCACGCCTCTAGGACTGAAAGCTGCCAGGAGGAATAAAGTTAATTTCTGCCAGGTAGCCGAGCAGCTATAGCACATGATTAACCTGCAGATTAACCCCATCAGCAAGTTAGTTAGGGGCAGAGAGCCTGATTCCAGTGATTTGTCACTTACTGGGCTGTTTTGCCGTTTCAATAAAATCAGTGTTTTATCAGCAGGAGATTATCACTACAGGACTAGTTGTCTTGTGCCTCCTAGTCCAACCACACCCCCCATCACTGAGTGTTTATTAAATACAAGTGTGTACATAGAAAGAACAGACAAAATAGATAAAACCAGTGTACATAGGGGCCAGTGTCGAGAAAACCCCCACTAAAAAGAGGGGCCAGTCAGAGGTGATAAATGTGTAGTCACGGGTCCTTTTATCACCTCTGACTGGTCCCTCTTTTTAGGGGGGTTTTCTCGACACTGGCCCCCATGTACACTGGTTTTATCTATTTTGTCTGTTCTTTCTATGTACACACTTGTATTTAATAAAGACTTTGTTATATTTTTGCACAAAAACTTCTAGTTTCTCTGGTTTCCTATATGATTTTTGGAGTTAAACGGACGCACTCTCGCTTATGCATGCTGATGCGCCCCAGTCTAACATGATTTTGGGAAATTTTTATATACCCATCACTGATCAGCAGCTTTCTTCCTATACACAGTGTACACAAAAAGCTAATCCAAACTACTGCACCCAGTAAACAAAGTGATACCTCGCTGGAATCAGGGTCTCTGCTGTCAGATTACATAGCAAAAACCTTCTGATAAATTCTCTTTAAAAGTAAAATCTCACGGGAGAATAGTGTATGCATGCAGTGATCTTCTTTCGATATTACTTTCTCCCCCATTCTTGGACTGTGGCTTTTCCCCCAGATTATAAAACAAATATCAGACGCATGTGAAATAATGACACCGTTGACGACCGGTCAGCTTTTATTTCATGTTAATCATTAAAAATATATATTTGTTTTTTTACAGCAAAGCAGAGGAATCAGTTTAGTTTGGAAATACTTACAGATTCTCTCGAAAAACCCTTTGTGAAGGATTATGGGAGAATATGATCCAGACATTAAATACTTCTTGGCGGATACAAGATATAAAAAAAACCAAAAACCTATCTAAGCCTTTGTGAACATGTGAAAGCCAAAGCATCAAATCCCTTATTAGATCGATTGCTCTTTCGATAAGATTGTGCACCATTATTCTCAAAATTAGGCCACTATAAAACCTTCAGAGTTTGGAGGACAGTACTGTCCAAGACAAAATGGAAAGTGTCGGACAGGACTATTATGCTCAGGTGACAGAGCGTTAGGTATAGAGCCATCTTTTCTGTCTATGTCACCTGGACCTGCCAAGTTTGGTGGAAGTGGTCAACCATCTATGTACGAGGGTGGACAGACTCCCAATTGTGCTGAACATGAGTGGGGAAAGTAGGAGCAGGCATGATGGAAACGGTTTGGTCTCCAGAGGTGCATTCACACTGCGCTTCTCTCCACGCTGTCCAGCACTATATACATGTGCTTGTCTTACACATTATTTTTCATCTTTTTATTGCACATTTTTCATCATTTGCAGGATGCAGCCTTTAGTGTTGATTGGGTTAATTGGGGCACTTGTCTTGTGGGGTGCATGTATATAGTGCCGGGCAGCCCGCTCAATTTAAAATGATGGGTGTCATTAATAAGCTGTAAGCCAGACACTGTGCATCACACCTATCTGTGTGACTGGCGTCCTATGCAAGCCCCATCCGTGTGCATTTGTTATACTACACAGCCACTCACATATCTGCCAATTCGTGGAGGGGGTGGCTGTGGCATCAGTATTTTGCACCTGTGCTGCCCCTCGCCTTTATCATGGAGGTCTGCCGCGTCCTGCTTGTGCTTTGGTTATCTGACCTGGTGAGTGTAAGGCGCTTTTTTTCTGTGATGTTTTTTGAATTTATGTCCTTTTCTGTTCGCCGATTTCCCAATTTGGCTCAGATGTAAAGCATGTGTGCTGCTGAATTAGACCGGCCTTAACAATATCCTTTTGCTATATCCACCCGTCCAGGAAACATTGACTGTGCTCGGATTAGAAGACCCGACCAGACTGCATGGTCTCCAGCCATGAGCTAAATGCTTCATATATGGCGGTGAGATCGGGAGACCTGGCGGTCGGGCTAAACCTTCCTATCGGATCACGGTCCATGTTTCACAGATGTGCGACGCTCGGCCTAACTCACCACAAAATATGAAGCAAAATGTTTCATTGGGTTCTACTGGTTCAACTTTGTATCAGGATATTTTTACAATCCGGTATCAATCTGCGGCCAGAAATTAGCCTTCCCCCCTCTTAAAAGAGAACTAGTCAAGTTGAACACATCCTATGTGATGGCAGCAATGTGCTTTAACAGAACCTGTTTGCCTGTAGTTTACTTGGCAAAATCCTGCTTTGTCATGTTGGGGCTGTTACACTGATTAAAATGATACCTGAGGTGAAGAAATCTGTCCTGTGGTTCTTGTGTAATATGTGATTGAAGTTTTTGTTTAATGATATGCTCGTGCTCCAGGGCGGGACTGTGGGCGGGGCTTTTCTTGCTTTCTCTGGCCTAGAGCACCAATAAAAGACGCTGCCTAGAGTCCCGCCCCAGAGCACGAGCATATCATTAACTGAAAATTTAAATCACAGATTACACAAGAACTACAAGATGGATTTCTTCACCTCAGGTATCAGTTTAATCAGTGTAACAGCCCCAACACGACACTGCCTGTAGTTTACTTAAAGAGATCCTGTGGGTGGTCCTCCTTAGCAATTCCTTTATAAAGGGTAGGGCTTTAAATACATGTTATAGCAATGTGGGAAATTATATTAATCTCTTCCTGCTCTAATCCATGCTGTCTGCAGATAGAAACTCCTATTTCAAGGAATCATTTAAAGTAGCAGTAAGAGGTACAGGACTTATTTATTACATTTCCCCTTGGTGGACTCCCATAGAGGTGTCACTTTCTAGTCCTACAATGAGCCCTTGAAAGGAGGGGGTTACGGTAATTTAACTATACCACCTACTTTGGTGACATTAGTGCATCATAGGTTGCAAATATATAAGCCTGAGAATCAGAGGACAGTGAGTGTAGCGAGATATTAAAAACATTGTCCAGGATTACAAAAAGTTCCCCCCCCCCCACTGCCCTCCATAGACAGCACCACTCTTGTCCACAGGTTATGTCTGGTACTGCAGCTTCTCTTTTAAGATACAACCAAGTGAACGATAGAGCTGGACAGTTCCTTGAAAAACAGCAGACATCTTTCACAACTGAGAAAAGAATTGTAGGTGACAGGACGGCTTTCCTTCAGAATGTTTATTAGAGAAGCGGAGACACTGGGAGCTTCTTAGGAAACATTACAGAAAACAACCATCTGTTCTTCCCTATCTTACGGATTATACATGTTAAATTCTGTAATAATATAGAAAAAAGTTACACAAACTGTGCATTGTGTGTGTACAGAGAGAGATATGTGAACACAGTAAAGCCTCTCATAGAGAACCTGTCCGGGCCCCATGTGCTAATATAGAGGTATACACAGGGATTGCTGTAATCTGAGCAGGTGTCTCATGGGGCTTATAAACTCTGCAGGCTTTGACACTGGCAGATTAAAGTTAATCTTCATATACCAATAAAGCAGGACTAGCCCAGCAAAGCAAGCATTCCCCCTGGACTAGTCCTGCAAGGAGTGCATTCCCCCTGGACTAGTCCTGCCTTGCTTTGTGTGATCAGCAGCCTGCATAACGATCCATCACACCAGGGAAGGCGTGATTAAAAGAGCTAAGGCAAGACTAGTCCAGGGTGGGGTGAGACGACCTGCTGGGCTAGTCCTTTCTCAGACAATGCAGCGCTAGGGAGCAGTCAGGGGCGCGGGCAGATTCCCTTTAACCCAACATGCCTAATAATCCAGACTCTTGCAAGTCTAAAGTTGGAAGACAGATAGCAAACTTTATGTTAAGTTTTACCTGGATTGAGATCTTCCCGAAGGATCTTGAGACTCTTTCACCAGATTTCCTAATATAAACTGCACACATTATTAAAGGGGTTGTCCGGTGGAAAAAAAAAAAAAAAAGGGATGGGTGATAACTTACTGAAGGGGCAACAACCGCTAGAACCTGCACCAGTTGGCAGAACGGGAATTTTATCTCAGTTACAAAATGGAAGACCACCAGTCTATTCATTTTCTATGGAGCTGCCGGAAAAAGCCGAGCGCAGCTCCACGCCCCTACAATTAATGGATGGAGTGGTGGTCGAACATGCACACTGCAGCTCCATTCCCCATTTTTCTAATCTGTGCATGTCCCAGTGGTCAGACCCCCACTAATCAACCTATGTATAGGTGATAACTTGATTTCAACAAACAACCCCTTTAAAATAGATCTCATACCTTGTGAAACTGTTGTACTTACTTTGAAAAGCTTTCTCAGAATGGGTCGTATAATACAGCATGAAATGAATTTTTTTTTTTTCATGAATACATTCATTCTGATATGGATTTTCAAAGTATGTACACCAGCCTCATCCAGTCTGAAATCCAGATACTGTGAAATATCAAGTAATGCCGGATTAAATGAGTTTTACCATGTGTACATATGTCCAGACGTACACGCTCTACACATCCACCTATGTTACAAGATTTACAAGGCTTTTGTATAGGACCCGACTGGGCTTTTGACCATTGAGAATCTACAAATAAAGCAAACCCCGTGATAGTTCTTCCATAGAAGTGCTCGGATTAAAACCTCCCGGCAGGCATGTGGTTAGTCATAGAGTAATCTTTATACATCTTTATAGATTGTGCCTCAGGGATATCAATAATTAACATTAAACTGCATTCTGACTATATTAATTTACAGATGGCAACTAAATAATCTAGAGTCCGGCCATCTTATATTTTCAAGACTAGAGAGGAAACCGATAAAAAAAAAAAAATAATAACATCCCGTTCACATTCTACTTTTGGCAATATTTAGGAGGAGGAAGAATGGTAAACCGCTTCTCTTTAAAGCCGAGCATCCATGGGTTTAGGGGCGCAAAACTTTACTTCCAACAGGCAGTAAAGCAAGACTCTCCTGTTATTGCCACTTATCCCTATAGATACTTTGATAATAAAGATGTGGATCTTAAATCTAAAATACTTGAAAACATGGTCCCTTTTTTGCATTTAGAAATCCCCTCTATCACCCCACCAAAAAAACCCAAATAGAAATAAATAAAAAGCCAAGAAAAATAAATGTAAATTTCTGTTTTTTTTTTTTTTAGTATTCAGTTTAAAAGGATGTAATATTAGAAATGGGGACGGGATGTAATGAAGGAAAAAGAAAAAACAAAACCCAAAACGAATGCACCGCAGGCCTCTCATACCCAGAAAGGGGTCCGTGAACGCCTCTCTGTACAGCTATGATACAAGACGCGGGTCTCTGCTGCCCTCTGCTGGCAGGCAGATGTCACATCCTTTCTGAAAGCAGCCGGCTGACGTTACTTGCGATCATCGATGGTTTTAATGAACTCCACGGCGGCCGTGAACTGCATCCACCAGTAGGACTCCTCTCCGGTGAGACGGTTTGAGTAGAAGTTATTGATGTACTGTACAGTGGACAGGAGGCAGGGCGGGTTAGCCTGGAAAAGGGAACGGAGAACTTGTTCTATGCAGGTAAAAGCAGCCATGGAAAGCCCCCCCACGTGGGGTGACGGACCCCAGTCATCGCTGCCCCTACTGCGTCTCAGTCCCATGAGCTTGAATAGATAGACTTTGCATAAAGATAAGGGATCAGGAATCCATATAATACCGAGAAAACGTCTTTAACGCCTGTTTACACCTTCCTGACCGGGCCAAATTTTACAATTTTGACCAGCGTCACTTTAGGATATAATAAACCTAATATCCCAGTAATTCTGAGAGTGTTTTTTCGTGACACATTGTACTTCATATTAGGGTTAAATTATGGTCTATACAATGTGTTTATTTATGAAAATCTAAAAAAAAAATGACAAATTTTTGAACATTTTTTTCAAACTTTGAATTTTTATCCCTTTAAACCCGTTAATAACTAACATTTCCCACATGTCTACTTTACATCAGCACAATTTTTTAAACAATTTTGTTTTTTGTTAGGAAGTTAGAAGGGTTAAAAGTTTATCAGCAACTTATTTTTCAAACAAAAATTTACAAAACCAATTTTTTTTTTTTTTTTTTTTTTTTAGGGACCACATCACGTTTCAAGTGACTTTGAGGGGTCAATAGGACAGAAAATACCCAAAAGTGACACCATTCTAAAAACTGAATCCCTCAAGGTGCTCAAAACCACATTTGAGAAGTTTATTAACCCTTAAGGTGCTTCGCAGGAATTAAAGCAATGGGGAAGGAAAAAATGAAAGTGTTTATTTTTATCACAAAAAAAAAAAAAATGATGTTACTTTTGCCCCAAATTTTTTATTTTCACAAGGGTAACAGGAGAAAATGGACCCCAACATTTGTTGTGTAATTTCGGAGTATGCATAAACTTCAGATGTGGTGGAAAACTACTGTTTGGGCGCATGGCAGGGAAGGAGCGACATTTGACTTTTGGAACGTAGAACTGGCTGGAATATATAGCGGACATTGCAAAGTTCTTGTAAAAGCAAGTAGCCTTGCAATTTACCAGTAATTAAAAGTAGAGATTTATTATAACAAAGGAATTTTTAATTCTATAGCAAACTGCTCATTGACGAGGTACCAATCACCTCTGCAGTCTATCAGCAGTGGCCAATCTCCTAGGCAAGGAGTGCAGCGCTTACAAGCTCGTTACTATAGATCTTGCAAGCGACGCTCTGAAACAGCCTCGGGTCCACTGCGCTCCTCGGAAGTTGCAAAGCCAAAGTGGTCTCATTGGACAGCGCACAATTTGGACCCCTCATTAAGGGAAATAAAAGAATGAGCCATTGCAGGAGATATAAAAATAGTGTAATTTAGGTATTCTGTGTTGGGTCAAGGTAAAGTAAAGTGGCAAAACCAAAGCAGCCCCAGTCATGAGCCCGCTAGATCCTCACCTTAATGAGGACAAACACCAGAACAGGGACAAAATCATCCGCTCCGGGGACGGAGTACTCGTTGGCTAGACTGAGAAGGTTCATGATGGTAGAACACATGCGCATGATACACTGCACCTTATCGCTGGGGGTCTTGTATGCGCTAATGGTACGGATCTCAGCCTGCGCCGAGGGCCAGGGAGCCTCCCTCAAGTAAACCTAAGAGAAACCGTAATTATTATTCAGTGCCTGTGGAGGAAGCTGCCATACACTAAACCCCCCACTCCCACCACACTAACCTTCCCCTCCCTCTACAATAAAACCACCCTCCCCCAACGCTATGCTCAACAACACATCTCCCCTCCATACGCTAAACCCCTCCCGCGCCGCAACACCTCCCCCTACGCTGCGCCACACCACCTCCCCCTACGCTGCGCCACACCACCTCCCCCTACGCCGCGCCACACCACCTCCCCCTACGCCGCGCCACACCACCTCCCCCTACCATACTTATGGATATTTATTCTGGCAGCCCCTTCATCTCTCAGCTGCAGACAATGAAGGACTCTGCAAGTGGAACCAACACACAATCCTCATAACTGCCCCCCTATATCTCATCACTGCAGATTGTTATTTGCCTGGACAGCGGACATCTACGCTTCCACCAATATGATTGCACTTGACATCTGATCTGGGAACTGACCTCGGGGATCTGCAGCGCTCGGTGGTTGGCGGTCACCACTTTGGCCAGTCTTTGGATGTGTTCGTACAGGACCCTGTTTGGGGGGGGGGGGGGGAACAAAGACAATGAATGAATTCAGTACAAGTCACAGTAAATCAGACAGAACCCCACAGACTGCTCGCTCGCGCGCTCCACATTTATTCTGTACTCGTCTTGATCAATCTTCCCCTTTTGAGTGATTTAATGATAATAAAACCTATAATTACCAATGAGCAATCAGTCTATGATATAAGGGGGTCCGGACAATTAAAAAATCACATGCTGGACGGACATGTGGCCACTGCAGCCATTCACTGGTTGTGGGTCACTGCTGCGGACAGTGATTGGCTGCAGAGGTCATGTCTGTCTAAACACAGTTGGAATATCAGAGAGCAGTAGGGAAACCTGGGAACTTTACTGAACACCATTCTGAGAATTTAAATAAAAATAAAAATGAAGAAGCTGGACAAGTTGTTTCATGAGAGATATAAAGGGGCCGTTCTGTGGTTATACTTTCAGTTACTTTATTGGATAACTAAATATTTTTTAATTGAATTAATTTAAAAAGAAAAAAAAAAAATGCTGTTGTATCTTCATATGAAGAGAAGCCGCTGCTTCTAGAGCAGCTTCTTATTGTCCGGTCTACACAATATCAGGAATCACTATGCCGTCAGCATAGAAGAGGATATAAGATGCTTGTGCTGCCCCCTGCACAGGACACGAGGCGGACGTGAAGTAGAAAACCAAGAAAGCGCCAGGGGGCGCCATTACAAGTGTAACAGCAATTTTCATTTTCTAAAGGATTAAAATTAATTTTTTTTTCCTATTATTTAAATAGAGAAATGTAATTTTTATTCATTAAAATGAATCTGTTAGCAGGGTTTGCTATGCAATTTGACAGCAGCATAATTACAGATTCTAGCAATGTGTCACTTGCTCAGGAGCTTGGTGTAGTTTCAATACAATCAGTGTTTTATCAGCAGGAGATTATCACTGCCCGACTAGGACTCGCGTGCAAGGCAGTCCAGCTAATCTATGTAACCCCGCCCCCACCACTGATTGGCAGGAAGCTGCCAATCAAGGATGTGGGTGGGTTTTTACACAGCTCAGCCTTTGAGCACAGCTACATCTAAAGCAGAGAAAACAGGGATTTTATCAAGACGGTACTAAGCAGTCCAGTAAGTGATAAATCACTGGAATCAGTGTCTCTGCCCCTATATTATATGCTGCTCTCAGATTCCATAGCACAAATCTATTCCCTTTAAATGAAATGTTCTGCAACTTTCAAATATACTTTGGTTTTGAGGGACAGTACAGTGCTGCAGAACTTTATGATGATTATGCTTATTTACCTAGATCTGGATAATCCCTTTAAGGAGTACCTCTGGTTTTCAAAGGCATATGTTTTCTCATCAGGTCTAACCCTGTCCCTATGCAGTTTGTCTGAAGGGGAACCCTGCTCCCAACTCCCCTCTGTGTTAGAAATAGGAGCCTCTCTACAAGAGCAGCCCCCACTTTGGTGGCCCATGCCCATCCATATGTCACACGGGCATTAGTTTAAAAGCCGGCCATGTTAGGCTACATCTCCCTAGAAGCCGATTGATGGGGTAAGAGAGGCAGGACCAGTGTCTCATTGTCTTTGAAGAACTTTTTTTTAGGATTACTCCCACCATCCGCTCAAACTAAAAAAATGTAAATAATATACTGGAGTATTGCTATTTATCCCATTCACCGACCCCCTGTATAATATGCCCTAAAACCAGAGGTACACCCCAAGAGTCTTCTGCCTCTCTTGCCATCACTCACTTCTCCCATCTGCCTCTTTTTCCCTCCAACTCACTGGTCACGTAGTACGTCGGCATCCTGGTTGGGGTAGAAGGCGAGCTTGAAAATGCGGTTCATCACGCTCCTCTCAATGGCAATTTGCGCATCTTGTAGCTGTTCCTCGCTGGCATTTTGCCAAATCACATCTTGGGCCATCGCTCCATACAGAGACTGCAGGAACTCCTCCACTTGGGCAGTTTTATCATCAGCGGCCGTTAACTTCTGGAAGTCTACAGATAAAAAAAAAAAAACACAAAGTGCACCCCTTACAGCGGCACTCACACCTAGTACTGCTCAGCTTCTGTATACACAGCAAGGTGATGTCCCAGCTCCGCAGGTGGAGTGAAGAACGGTGTCCGGAGGGGCCAGGCGGCACGTGGATACAAGGGAAAAGGAAAAAGCTCCAGCATCCGGGCAAGTCAAATTAATGCATAAAATCCAGGAAAAAAACACCACACTGACGCGTTCCAGGCAACCAGGTCCTTGGTAATAGCAGAAGCCAATGCTGGAGCGGTTTCCTTTTCCATCACATCGGCACCTTGGTAATAGCAGAGGCCAATGCTGGAGCGGTTTCCTTTTCCATCACATCGGCACCTAGGTAATAGCAGAAGCCAATGCTGGAGCGGTTTCCATTTCCATCACATCGGCACCTTGGTAATAGCAGAGGCCGAAGCTGGAGCGGTTTCCTTTTCCATCACATCGGCACCTTGGTAATAGCAGAGGCCGAAGCTGGAGCGGTTTCCTTTTCCATCACATCGGCACCTTGGTAATAGCAGAAGCCAATGCTGGAGCGGTTTCCATTTCCATCACATCGGCACCTTGGTAATAGCAGAGGCCGAAGCTGGAGCGGTTTCCTTTTCCATCACATCGGCACCTTGGTAATAGCAGAGGCCGAAGCTGGAGCGGTTTCCTTTTCCATCACATCGGCACCTCCCAATTGCATGGTTTGGGCTCCTCAAGTGGAAGCATGGGCCGGGTTGTGCGGCTGAAAAGTTGCTGTCGTCCGTGATTGACAGCGGTATTTTAGGCGTCACCAGCAGCAATCATAGCTGGTACCTGCCTTACCTGGAGTGGGCTCAGCTCCGCACACCCTGACCGGCTTGCAATAAGGAGTTAAGGCTTCTTGCGTATTAATGTTAGGGAAATGGAAGTCTTTAGGGGTGTGATATGGTAATAAGTATGTATTTGGGCTAGAAATTACTTTATTGATCACATCCTGCCTATGAGACTCGTAGACATAAACAAATAAATACTCAAAACACAAAAATAAGGGTTAACAAAAAAAAAAGAAGATGATGAATTGACAAATGTGCAATAAAAACAAATGTACATCTGTGACCAATCGACTTCAATAGTGTGGACAAATGTAGATGTGGCCGCCCCGCCGGTCACTTGTGTGGTCTTGTAGGTGAAGTATTGGTAAGTCTTACATTTACCCTCAACACACAAATGACTTGGTGAGATCATGATGTGAACAGGTTTACCTTGAATGAACTCCAGGATCTTTTTCTCTTTGCTCTCTAACAAGAGCCGGACGCAGACTGTGGTGAAGTAGCGCGTGGAGACCTCCTTATCCCGCAGAACTCTTTGCAGCAGTCGCTCCAGGTGAGCCTGTGTGCTTTGTAGCCCCTGCCGACATCGCGTTAGATATGCAATGTACGAGGCTCTTTTCCTACAATGGATCAATAATAAAATCAGCACAAAGCAAGTGTTAATAAGAAGTGCTCAGACCCGATTATATCTACCCCTACTATGGACCTTGGGCTCAGCAGGAGCAGACCCCGCTCTAGTAGACCTGATCTATCTATATGATACAACTATTACTTCTTACAGCCATTGATAACATATAAGTTCCGATCGCTGTGGTTAACCATTTACATTCTGCAGTTAATCTCTAAATCTCTTTAACTGAATGCTGGGTTAGGCTGAGTTCACACGATGCGTTTTTCATGCGTTTCCGCGGCGTTTTTGCAGTTGCGGAAACGCATGAAAAACGCATGGTAGAAGGGCAGCAATGTTCCCCAATTGAAATCCGCATGTGCTGTGCCCATGATGCGGATTTTTCCGCAGCGTAAACGCTGCGGTCAAAAATCCGCAGCATGTCAATTAATTTTGCGGAAACGCTGCTCTTTTGCCGCCATTGACTTGCATTAGACCGCATGGAATCCGCATCACTGTATATGTTGATGCGCTTTTCATGCGGTCTAATGTGCGGATGGTACCCGGGTGTGGAGGAGAGGACTCTCATCCAGACCCAGGTACCATTAAAAAAAAAGAATAAAATAAAAAATATATATATTCTCACCTTCTGACGGCCCGCGCAGCGCTCCTGCTTGGTTCCCCGCACTTCGCGGTTGAATGAAGAAGGACCTTCGCTGACGTCAGAGTCATGTGACGGGTCACGTGACGCTGACGTCGGAAGGTCCTAAAGTCTTCACTGCCGGCAGCCGGGACCGAGCGAAGCAGGACACCGGGGGCCATCAGAGGGTAAAGTATATATTTATTTTTTATTTTTTGACATACACACACTATATAAATCCATGCCGGTTGCATGGATTTATATAGTGTGACCTAGTTGACAAGCACTTTCCAAGTGATGCTAAAATCGCTTGGGAAGCGCTTGTCAACCCGCATGCGGAAATGAAAGTGAAGACCGCTTCATTTCCGCATGTCCCTGGCAGGAAACCGCATGTACAATCCGCATGCGTTTTTTCCTGCCAGAGAGATGCAGAAACGCTCAGGAAAAAATCCTGAGCATTTCTGCATCGTGTGCACATACCCTTACTCCAACTCCCATCGAGACCTCCCAAGACATGATCAAGGGGCACCGATAAGTTACTATGGCAGTCGGGGGCCTCGTTGCTGCCATCTTGGTACTGCTCCCTAAAAAAAATACACTTAAAAAGTGATCAGGTCGGTGGAACAATAAAAATAAATTATGGCTCTTGGAGGAAAACGCGAAAGAACAAAAACGAAAAAAAAAAAAAAAAAAATCGCCTGGTCCAAAAGGGATTAAAAAAAAGAGGTTGCGGATTTAAATTACCTGAGTGTAGTTAGCTAATGAACAATCTGAGCCAAGTCCACATTGCTATTGATCAGCACCACGCCATTCTGCTAAGCATGGAGTGAAGGATCCTCAGTCTGGATCTCAATATGACTTTCTTCAGCTAGAGGCGACGGCTCGGAGACAGACAACCTGCAGACCCTAAACCACCTCTACCACCACCTGTTATTGCAAATCCACACAGGACGTAAACGGAGTGGAAATAAAACATGACAAATGTGCGAAGAAAGCAGAGAGGTGTTGAGGATTTTACTCCTAGCAATTGCATTGAAAATCCCTCACACACATTGACACGCTGTGTAGTTAAACTCCGCACCACGTGTCAATTTCTTGTCCACTTTGCTGATCCCGTAAAACCCCCAGAAAACATGGTGCGGGCTTTCCATTCCGATCTGCTGGGTGGAATCGTACTTTTACAGTAATATTAACCTGGGGGTAACCGGCTCGCTCACTTCCTCACGTGGAGGTTATCGGGGGCCGGTGACTTCACGACTATAGATATCCGCTGGCTTGTGTGCACAATCGGCAGATGTCACACTCCTGTCCTATTCGTTAGCTGGGTAGATATCGCTAAGTGTGACGGCACCAACCCCGCTAAACTCCGATGTTCAAGTGATCGGAGTCAGATTAACACTTTAACCGACAGCTTTTCAAAGTGCCCAAGCCCTTCCATACCTGTAATCCTCCGCTATGGACGCAAGGATCTTGCTGCAAGTCCGGCTGTCAAATCGGCTCACACAGCGCATGGTCTCCTGAATCTGGGCCATGAGGTTCTTGTCCTGTAGATTAATGGCTTCTGCAAGCTGAACTTTCAGAAAGCACACAATCTCATTGTCTGCAGGATAAAAATATATATAATTATTATATATAAATTTTTTTAATTATAAACAGCTTTCTCAGATGCCATAAAATTAATTAAAAATTTGCTTAAATAGTAAAATCTTCCTTAAGTCCAGAATAAGACCAGCGTCACGCATCCAGGACGCGACGCACGCGCCGGCCTCACGCACCCAGGACGCGACGCACGCGCCGGCCTCACGCACCCAGGACGCGACGCACGCGCCGGCCTCACGCATCCAGACAGCGATGCATGCAGCGGTCTCACGCATCCAGACAGCGACGCACGCAGCGGTCTCACGCATCCAGACAGTGACGCACGCAGCGGTCTCACGCATCCAGACAGCGACGCACGCAGGGGTCTCAGGCATACAGACAGCGACGCACGCAGCGGTCTCAGGCATACAGACAGCAATGCACGCAGCGGTCTCAGGCATACAGACAGCAATGCACGCAACAGTCTCACACATACAGACAGCGACGCACGCGCCGGCTGCAGGTCTCCTGATCCGAATTCTGCAGCGTTATAGGCATACGTGAAGCTGCCGAGTTTGGGTGAAGAGACCTGCGTTAGATGCGTGTGTCGTGGTCCAGAAACGAACTGCAAAACATCCATGTGTGAATCTGGCCTTATGGACAAAGTTTAGAAAAAGAAATTTACAATGGCTGTCAGGACATGCTGGAAGATGTAGTTCCACAACAGTTAGAGGATAGCAGGTTGGAGACCAGTGTTTTTACACATAGTTCGTCACATAATAGACTTTGGGCACTGTGAAAATGCAATATTAGTTGCAGTGGTAGTTAGAATATGTGAAGATTTACCATCAGGGTCCGTATGATCGGGGAGGCCATTCCGCGTAGAGTGGGAAAGCATCGGGAATGCTATAGAGTCCGCAGAGCATAACGCTAATCGCAACTTCTTTTTTGCGTCCCTAAAGAAACAGAAATAGGATGCTGGAACCTACATAGAGAAACTTTGTGAACACACTCCTCTTCACTTCCATTCAAGACCAATTAAAGGGTTATTCTCCACATATAAAGTAATTTAGGAGTGGTTGGGGTCCCAGGGGTCAGACACAAACTGATCCCTAAGAATACCACTGCATTCATTCTCTCTGCCACTGCCGGAGATAGCAAAGCGCTTGTACTCCATCTCCGGCAGTCCGGCACACAATGTATGGTGCATGTGCAGACATCGCTCCATGAGGACGGGGACGGGCGATAACCCTTTAATTGATCATGGAGACAACCAATTGAAGATGAGAGGAATCACTTCATACCCGGAGTAATTCCACCTACCTATACGAGAAGGAGGAATCTGGTGGATGAGCTGTTTGGCTGGCAGAATCCGGGAGATCGTCAGACGTCATATTCTGCAAGGCTTCATCTCTAGGGGAATCGTGAAGACTTTCTCCATCACCGACCACATCTGCAGACATCAAAGCTACAGATTAGAGAATGGCACAATAAATGACAGTCTCCTCTGAAGATTGGGAAACATTTAGGATAAGTTTCCGCAGATTTTTAACTGCAGATTTATGGGCAAAAAATCCGCTGTGTAATGCAGAGAAGCTGGTGACTGCCAGAGGTAACCCAGTAGTGCTGTGTTATCTCTGTCAGCAACACAGAAAGGGAATTCAGTGTTGATTGTAATATATAATGTAATATATAGTAGATGGAGAAATGATTGAAAGCTGCTTTTACCTGCTCCCTCGTATGAGCCCGTAGCGCCATCACTGGGGCTGGTCCTCTTGATGGCGTTCCTATACTTATCAAGAATGTCTTCTGCCGCCTGAGAATGGGGACCAAGTCTGGAGGTTGCATCATCTAAAAGTACAAAACCCATCATCCCGTCAGGTATTCTGTGGCTCCTGTAATGGACATTACTGGGCAGAAATTGGAAACTGAACCTGCACCTGGCATGGAGAATCTGTCCGCGCCCAGTTCTTCCTTCTCTTTATCCTGCTTTTCCTTCTTCCGGAAGGGAATAGGAGCTGAGAAAAGAAAGTCACTTAGGAGGAGCGACGCCAGAGGCCATATAAAGCCGCAATCGAAAATTAAAAATCAACCCCACCCCCTGCATTGCAAACAGCAGAAAGTTTGTAAATTTTGACTACAACAATTGAAATAGCTAAAACAAGTAATATAACAACGAACATCTCTAAATTCAACATAAAATGACACTTTTTACTGACTACTGCAGTCTCAGAATTATTTACCCCCTTCATGACAAGCATCTGTAGCACTTGAGCCCTTCTGGCTGTTATAACCTGCAGCAAACGTGACAACAGCTTCTGGCAGCTTTCCTGAGGAATCTTAACCCATTCCTCATGGGCAATGGCTTCCGGTTCAATAGTATTTTTTGGTTTGTTAAGAAAAAGCAATACAAATACTGTAGGAAGCACAACGTTATATGACACCGGCGACACTACCTGGATATGGCAGAAAAAAGGAAGCAGACTGCCACTAGATTCCTGAGGAGGCAGGTGTGGTCACAAACCCTTCAGTGACTGCAAAAGACCTGCAGCAAGATTTGGTGGCAGCAGCACGGAGGGATCAGTTTGCAAAGTAAGGCTTCACAGAGTTTTTGGTACATGTGCCCATTACAATGCATGTGCATTGTAATTTATGGGATTTTTTTTATGCCCAATTTATTTTTTTGTAGACAGACTGCAAAAAAATATATAAAAAAATTCACCCAGATGTAGGTCATCCATTTGCTGTCCATATTTTACTGTTCAATGACGCTAAGAATTTTTTTGGTTTTCATAAATAAAAACGGAGAAGGACATCATGGTAGGAAGAATAGAAGGAACAAGGTGAAGAGGAAAACCAGCAACCCGATGGCTCGATACTATCAAGATATTGGTGGACCTATCTAGGCTGCACAAGATCGATCTTCCTACAGAGCATTCATCCATCTTGAGATTGAGCAGAAGACCAAATATTATTAGAAAAACTGATGCAAAGATTATTAAAAACCTGACACAGGACAAAAAAGGGTCCAGAAGATCTCCAAGGGCGACAAAGCGCGGAGAGGGCTGGGCGACAAAGAGCGGAGAGGGCTGGGCGACAAAGAGCGGAGAGGGCTGGGCGACAAAGCGCGGAGAGGGCTGGGCGACAAAGAGCGGAGAGGGCTGGGCGACAAAGCGCGGAGAGGGCTGGGCGACAAAGAGCGGAGAGGGCTGGGCGACAAAGAGCGGAGAGGGCTGGGCGACAAAGAGCGGACAGGGCTGGGCGACAAAGCGCGGACAGGGCTGGGCGACGCCTGCGACAAAGCGTGGAGAGGGCTCGGCGGCATTGCTGATGAAGCATGGTAAGGGCTTGGAGGCACTGCCGAAGTCTTGCAACGGCCGTCACAACTGCCTGACTTGAACAACTGTGTCAGATGCTCTAAAATATCCTGCAGAATTACAATGTACCTTTTGGCATTGCTGACACAAAGCGTTTCCTCCACCAAGGTTTGTTACGGTCTGAACGCTCGTCATCACTGTCTTTCCTCTCTTCTGGCTACAAAAAAAATACATTTTTGTATAAATCAATAAAATTACAAATTTTAGATAAATAATAAAATGACGATGTGAAAACTTGTCTCTGAGTCTGTAGAGACTTCTGCACGCTCTCGCAAATATTTGGTAGGGGTCTTTTACATATGTACTTTCTGATGTGGGTCTGTGGCCACTACCGCTAAACGTAAAAGATCAGCCCTGCCCCTCAAAACCAAAAATTGCCCCATGCATCACACATAAGAGATGCATGGATAAATAAAATTCGGACAGGACTTACCTCTCCCCTTGAAGAGTCCTTGCTTGGCGAGGAGGACGAGGACTGCGAAGCATTGATCCCCGTATATGCCCCCAATGCCATTCCCCCGGGCGGCAGCTCTCGCTCTTCGTTCCCTGCTCTTCTTGCCCAGCCAGGATCACTCATGGGCCGCCGTATGGATGTGGCTATGTCAGAGCTGCGGCTACGCACGAGCCTCTCGGGGCAAGAGTGCCTTTGTCTATAGGCATCAGAGTCAGTGGGAACAAAGACATGGGAGCCGAATGTGGGCAGCCGAGCTTCATTGCCTCCTATAGCGCCTTCCATGATGGGTGGATCTGGAGGTGGGTGAGAGGGTCTGGCATAGTGTACTTTAGGCCGTACCACTGAAAGAAACCCAAAAATAAGAAGTGATTTATAAAGATAGAAATATATATGGAGGACGCCCCCAACAGACACGCGCATCAGGTGGGAGAGATGCATTTATCTGGATAGCGGCTGGCAATTGGCCCCATTACTTTAAAAGGGGAATTACATAAGGAGCACTTCCTTAATTTAACCCCTTAACAACATTAGACGTACTAATACGCGTCTGTGCCCTGGGACTTAAGAGCCAGACCCGTATTAGTACTTCATCGCGATCTCGCGCGCACACATGCTGTGCGGGCGCGATCGCCGCCAGGTGTCAGCTGATTGTCACAGCTGACACCCGGTACTATGTGCAGGGAGCGGTCCCGCACCGCTCCCAGCACATTAACCCCCGCAATGCTGCGATTGAAGTCGATAGCAGCATTGCGGTGGCAAGGGGAGGTGATCGCAGATACTCACCTCCTCTTCCGGCCTCCAGCGCTGTCTGCCGTGGCTTCCAGGATGTTGCCATGATGACCCGATGTCGTCATGACAACATCCGGGTCACCAGACAGCAGGAAGATTTTTTGGACATGCGCAGTGCATCTCCAAACTATCTTCTCCCTGTCCAGCGCTGACAGCCTGCATGGCACAGGGATGGTGCTCCATTCCTATGCCATGCAGGCGATCAGAATAAAAAAAGTGAAAGTCCCATAGTGGGACAAAGTAAAAAAGTATAAAAAACTGTCAGAAAGTGAAAAAAAAAAAAAAAAAAAAAGATAAAAATATAAAAAAAAAAAGAATCCACCAAAAATAAAAATATAATGTACCCATCAATAAATATTATTATATATATAAAAAAAAAAAAAAAAAAAAAAACACAATAAAAAGTACACATATTTGGTATCGCCGCGTCCGGAACGACCTGACCTATAAAACTGTCCCACTAGTTAACCCCTTCAGTGAACACGGTAAAAAAACACACAAAAAAAAAAAAGAAGCAAAAAACAATGCTTTATCACCATACCGCCAAACAAAAATGGAATAACACGTGATCAAAAAGACGAATATAAATAAAAATGGTACCACTGAAAACGTCATCTCGTCCCGCAAAAAACAAGCCGCCATACAGCTCCATCATCCGAAAAATAAAAAAGTTATCGCTCTCAGAATAAAGCGATGCTAAAAAATATTTTTTTTCTATAAAATTGCTTTTATTATGTAAAAGTGCAAAACATAGAAAAACGATATAAATATGGTACCGCTGTAAACGTACTGACCCGAAGAATAAAGCTGCCTTATCAATTTTACCACACGCGGAACAGAATAAAAAAAAAACAAAAAAAACAATTCCTGAATTGTTGGTTTTTGTTTATTCCGCCTCCCAAAAATCGGAATAGAAAGCGATCAAAAAATGTCACGTGCCTGAAAATGGCACCAATAACAACGTCAACTCATCCTGCAAAAAACGAGCCGTCACATGACTGTCTGCCAAATTATAGCTCTCAAAATATGGCGATGCAAAAACTAGATTTTATAAAAAATGCGTCTTTTAGTGTGTGACAGCTGTCAGTCATAAAAACCCCATATGATTCTGGTATCGCTGTAGTCGCACCGACCCGAAGAATAAAGTCGTCTAATCACTTATACAGCACAAGGAACGGCGTCAAAAATAAACTCTCTGGCTAGGGTTGTGCTAGGGTTAGGGTTGTGCTAGGGTTAGGGCTGGGGTTGGGGTTAGGGTAGGGGTTAGGGTTGTGATGGGGTTGTGATTTTTTTCAAAAGTAAGAAAAAAAGATGACGATATGGCGACTAGTGTTGAGCGCAAGTGCTCGCTACTTGAGTTTGCATGGGGTGCTCTGGTATGCATTTAGTATCGTGGGTATTTGAGTGACATGCTCGAGTCTCCGCCCCATATGCTTCGCGGCCAAAAAAAACTTTGCGGGGTTGCCTGCCATGCATGAGCGATCCCTGCATGTTTTTTTTTTGGGTGTCTAATAACCGTGAAACATGCGGGGCAGGGACTCGAGCATGTCACTCGAACACCCAGGATACATGGTGCATACCTGAGTACCCGATGCAAACTCAAGTAACGAGCACTTGCGCTCAAGACTAATGACAATTTATTCAATGTCGGCGCAGCGAGTATGACGTCATTGCCATATGCAGATGTCAGCAGCTGGCCTCTGATTGGCCGGCGGCTGACATTGAAAATGCTGTGCTGGGAGACAGTCTCTGTGCGGCAATGCAGCGCTGCTGTCGGCGGCTCCTGCTGGACCAGGTCGGGATCGTCAAGGGGTCGGACTCTGTGGTGCCTGCGGGCCACATCTGCAGGAAGGCCACCGAGGGAACGGAGGACAGGTGAGAATCATCTTTTTTTTTTTTCTATTTTATGTGTGTGAAGAACAGCACAGGGGGCACATAGCCACAACATGGGGACCGGGATGGGGCACATAGCCACAAGAGGGGACCTGGATGGGGCACATAGCCACAAGAGGGGACCTGGATGGGGCACATAGCCACAGGATGGGGACCTGGATGGGGCACATAGCCACAGGATGGGGACCTGGATGGGACACATAGCCACAGGATGGGGACCTGGATGGGACACATAGCCACAGGATGGGGACCTGGATGGGACACATAGCCACAGGATGGGGACCTGGATGGGGCACATAGCCACAGGATGGGGACCTGGATGGGGCACATAGCCACAGGATGGGGACCTGGATGGGGCACATAGCCACAGGATGGGGACCTGGATGGGGCACATAGCCACAGGATGGGGACCTGGATGGGGCACATAGCCACAGGATGGGGACCTGGATGGGGCACATAGCCACAGGATGGGGACCTGGATGGGGCACATAGCCACAGGATGGGGACCTGGATGGGGCACATAGCCTCAAGATGTGGACCTGGATGGGGCACAGAGCCACAAGATGGGGACCAGAGCCACAACATGGGGACCTGGATGGGGCACATAGCCACAAGATGGGGACCTGGATGGGGCACATTAGTACAAGATGGGGACTTGGATGGGGAACATTACTACAAGATGTTTTCCATTATTACTATATGATGCTAATTGTAAGACAATATTACTGTATGTGGCCAATTGGGGGAAATAAAATTGTAAAAAAAATAAAATAAAGCATGAAAAAATATTGGGCACTAAAAATGCTGTTTTATATGTAAACTAAAGTAAACACAAAAAAGTGCACGTTTATTATCGCCACATCCATAACGACCCAAGCCATAAAAAAATAAACACGGCAAAAATGTTCAAAAGGTGTATACAAAAAAATGGTATTGACGCGCCCCCTGGGACATATTCCTTTTTGAGGGGAATACCCGGCACCGGATCAGATGGGGGGTTGTAGTCTCCGAGCGGCTGTGACCCGGCCCGTGCCCAGGGCGTCAAGCTCAGTGTTATGTGGCAGTCATACAGATGTTATAAGTTCTTTATTGTCGACTACGCCACCCGTTGTGTTGCGGTCACTGTGGCCGCCGCTGCAGCAGGGTCCGCTGAGGCTGATGGTGTAGGTGCAGCTTGTGATGGTATAACCCCCAACGGGTGGGGTATAGCCTCAGGGGGATCAGGTGCAGAGGATGGGAGTTGTGGTGATGCAATGTAGACGGCAATCAGAGACAGAGTCGGGTTATGCAGTTTAGGATGTTTTACTCACTGCTGATGTTCTGGTCACTCCAGCTTCAAGTGACCTCCCGAGCCGTGCTGCGTCCACCAGGTTCTGGATCCAGCCAACTCCCAAATAAGTCCGGAGCGTGACCCTGAGCTCTCCTTCAGTCCTTTCTCTGGCCGTCCCCACCAGTGATCCACGTAGGTCCAGCTCCCTCGGGCCTTCTGTTGGGACACCCTTGGCCTTGGGTTCCCTGACCCTTCATGTGGTGTGCCTTCGGGGTGGATGTGGTGGGTGACCGTGGCAAACGCTGCCCACGGTCTCCGGTCTCTGGCTGGGGAATGTTTTTACCCCCACCAGCTTGGGTTCCGGTACCCTGATGCCGACTCTTCACCCGGGGGTTTAAGTTGGGATCTTGGAGTCCTTTTCTTCTGTGCCTCTGGGTCTCTCTCTCTCCTCTCTCACTCTGGGTCTTTCCTTCTCCTCTGCTCGCTGACTTGTTCTCTGCATCTGACCCTGTTCTTAGTTGGTGCCCACCTTATATACACCCTCTATGTGTGAGCTCAGGTGACCAGCACCCAATGAGCTCCTAACTTTACCCAGGCTGCTCCCCCTATCTGCCCCTACACTACTTGGGATGTACCACCCCCCTCCCACTCCAGCCAGGAACAGACTCGGTCGTACCTGCACATTTCTAAGTGGGAGTACCGTCGGTCTGCTCCTCGGAAATGGGATGTGTGTAGTGCATGCAGCCTACCGAGCTCAGTTCCACACTCCATCCTTACCCGGGAGTGGAATATCACACCTCTGGGTTGAGGTGCAATACCCCTGTAGCAGCCGAATCCTCAGGGTGCTACAGTATCACTAAAAATGTCACATTGAACAAAGAATGCGGCCCCCCAAATTCAAATTTTTTCCATGTGCGGCCCATATACCCAGCCGAGTTTGAGACCCCTGGTCTAAAGTAACATTTTTGTGAAAAAAGTTAAATGTTCATTTTTTTCTTCCACATTCAAAAAATTCCTGTGAAGCACCTGAAGGGTTAATAAACTTCTTGAATGTGGTTTTGAGCACCTTGAGGGGTGCAGTATTTAGAATGGTGTCACTTTTGGGTATTTTCTGTCATAAAGACCCCTCAAAGTGACTTCAAATGTGATGTGGTCCCTAAAAAAATGGTTTTGTAAATTTTGTTGGAAAAATGAGAAATCGCTGGTCAACTTTTAACCCTTATAGCTCCCTAACAAAAAAAAATGTTGGTTCCAAAATTGTGCTGATGTAAAGTAGACATGTGGGAAATGTTATTTATTAACTATTTTGTGTGACATATCGCTCTGATTTAAGGGCATGAAAATTCAAATTTTGAAAATTGCAAAATTTTCAAAATGTTTGCCAAATTTCCATTTTTTTTCACAAATAAACACAAGTGATATCGAAGAAATTTTACCACAATCATGAAGTACAATATATCACGAAAAAACAGTCTCAGAATCAGGGGGATCCGTTGAAGCGTTCCAGAGTAATTACCTCATAAAGTGACAGTGGTCAGAATTGTAAAAATTGGCCTGGTCATTAACGTGCAAACCACCCTCGGGGGTTAAGGGGATAATGAACAGGTGTCTATGCAATTCACTTATGCAAAGAAAAAAATCAGTTTTTTTTATACGAGTTTCACAAAAACAAGAAAACGGAGCTTACAAGATAAATGTCTGCAAACGCTGCTGTTACCTTCATTAGATGCTGGGGCTAAAGGATCAAACATGGCTAACAAGGACTCTGCCTGGGATGGAGGAGACGTGGTATGATGGATGCCTGGAAATAAACAAGGCATATTACTCGTCTTTTTTTGCACGGGGTCCGTAGATGATCTCTGCGAAAACACTGAAGAACAGAGGCAAGTAAGAACAACAGTGCTGGAACGTATTACTTATTCACTTTGCATCAGCCACATGGACATAGGAAAGTAGAGTCTGTAGAGGACGCACTGGCTTCTATGTGCGAGCGTCGCGGGCACGCTCTGGGGTCCGTGCGAGCGTCGCGGGCACGCTCTGGGGTCCGTGCGAGCGTCGCGGGCACGCTCTGGGGTCCGTGCGAGCGTCGCGGGCACGCTCTGGGGTCCGTGCGAGCGTCGCGGGCACGCTCTGGGGTCCGTGCAGAAGTCACTGGGCAGGGAGGTGGAGGCCACCACCTAGAATATTATCTATATAGGCGATACCTTTCATTGTAATCTCACTTGGGAAGAGGAGACTACTGAAAGTGTTTTTTCTCCAGAAGAGGAAGAGTCAGATTAATATTAAAGGGGCTGTCGGGGGAAAACAAATGACCACCCTAACCAAAAGGTGGTGTCAACTGGGATTTGTACCAATTGGCAGAATGGGGAACTTTTATCCCTGTTAGAACGCAGCGACAGTGCGCATGCTCGACCACCTTCATTTCTTCTCTATGGGGCTGACTAGATCTTTTCCGGCGCTGCTCCATTCCTTCTCTATGGGACTGTCAATAGCTTTTCTATGGCAGCCCCATAGAAAATGATTGGAGTGGCAGTTGGGCATCTGATCTGCCGCCCCTTTTTATAACCGTGATAAAAGTGCCCAGTCGGTGATAAAAATTTGTTGTCGGACCCCCACCAATCAAGTAAGTTTTCAAGCCCTTCCCCTCCCTTCATTGGGTTTTCTTTTTATTTCAATGCCGTTTTGATTATGTAGTTGTTAAAAAATTTGTTGGAAAATTTTGATTAAGACCCTTTATTAAAAAATAAATTATACATACCATATATGTACACACACACACACACACACACACTATATCTATCGATACACATACATTATATACAGTACAGACCAAAAGTTTGGACACACCTTCTCATTTAAAGATTTTTCTGTATTTTCATGACTATAAAAATTGTATA
The DNA here is from genome assembly GCF_046119375.1 of Phyllobates terribilis. Classification (NCBI taxonomy): domain Eukaryota; kingdom Metazoa; phylum Chordata; class Amphibia; order Anura; family Dendrobatidae; genus Phyllobates; species Phyllobates terribilis. The sequence goes on from NW_027362767.1 coordinate 231,249,336, forward strand.
TTCACACTGAAGGCATCAAAACTATGAATTACCACATGTGGAATTATATACTTTACAAAAAAGTGTGAAACAACGGAAAATATGTCTTATATTCTAGGTTCTTCAAAGTAGCCACCTTTTGCTTTGATGACTGCTTTGCACACTCTTGGCATTCTCTTGATGACCTTCAAGAGGTAGTCATCAGAAATGGTTTTCACTTCATAGGTGTGCCCGGTCAGGTTTAATAAGTGGGATTTCTTGCCTTATAAATGGGGTTGGGACCATCAGTTAATCAAACTGTCCACTTAGGAAGCAACACTGATTGACAATCAATCTCACATGCTGTTGTTCAAATGGAATAGACAATAGATGGAAATTATTGGCAATTATCAAGACACACTCAAAGGAGTGGTTCTGCAGGTGGGGACCATAGACAACATCTCAGCCCCAATGCTTTCTGGCTAATGTTTTGGTCACTTTTGAATGTTGGTTGTGCTTTCACACTCGTGGTAGCATGAGACTGACTCTACAACCCACAGAAGTTGGTCAGGTAGTGAAGCTCATCCAGGATGGCACATCAATGCGAGCTGTGGCAAGAAGGTTTGCTGTGTCTGTCAGAGTAGTGTCCAGAGGCTGGAGGCGCTACCAGGAGACAGGCCAGTACACCAGGAGACGTAGAGGGGGCCGTAGGAGGGCAACAACCCACCAGCAGGACCGCTACCTCCGCCTTTGTCCAAGGAGGAACAGGAGGAGTACTGCCAGAGCCCTGCAAAATGACCTCCAGCAGGCCACAAATGTGCATGTGTCTGCAAAAACGGTTAGAAACCGACTCCATGAGGGTGGTATGAGGGCCCTACGTCCACAGATGGGGGTTGTGCTAACAGCCCAACACCGTGCAGGACGCTTGGCATTTGCCACAGAACACCAGGATTGGCAAAGTCGCCACTGGCGCCCTGTGCTCTTCACAGATGAAAGCAGGTTCACACTGAGCATATGTGACAGACGTGACAGAGTCTGGAGACGCAATGGAGAGCGATCTGCTGCCTGCAACATCCTTCAGCATGACCGTTTGGCAGTGGGTCAGTAATGGTGTGGGGTGGCATTTCTTTGGGGGTTTGCACAGCCCTTCATGTGCTCACCAGAGGTAACCTGACTGCCATTAGGTACCGAGATGAGCTCCTCAGACCCCTTGTGAGACCATATGCTGGTGCAGTTGGCCCTGGGTTCCTCCTAATGCAGGACAATGCCAGACCTCATGTGGCTGGAGTGTGTCAGCAGTTCCTACAAGATGAAGGCATTGAAGCTATGGACTGGCCCGCCCGTCCACCAGACCTGAATCCGATTGAGCACATCTGGGACATCATGTCTCGCTCTCGACTGTCCAGGAGTTGGTGGATGCTTTAGTCCAGGTCTGGGGGAGATCCCACAGGAGACCATCCGCAACCTCATCAGGAGCATGCCCAGGCATTGTAGGGAGGTCATACAGGCACGTGGAGGCCACACACAATACTCAGCCTCATCAGGAGCATGCCCAGGCGTTGTAGGGAGGTCATACAGGCACGTGGAGGCCACACACAATACTGAGCCTCATTTTGACTTGTTTTAAGGACATTACATCAAAGTTGGATCAGCCTGTAGTGTGTTTTTCCACTTTAATTTTGGGGGTGACTCCAAATCCAGGCCTCCATTGGTTAATAAATTTGATTTCCATTGATGATTTTTGTGTGATTTTGTTGTCAGCACATTCAGCTTTGTACAGAACAAAGTATTCAATGAGAATATTTCATTCATTCAGATCTAGGATTTGTTATTTCAGTGTTCCCTTTATTTTTTTGAGCAGTGTATACATACATACATACATACATACATACATACATTCATACACACATATATTAGTTTTCAAGCTTTTTAAAGAAGGTTATTGGTGAGAGCAAATTTTTTTTTTCCCCCATACCATACATTGTAATAATGAAAAAAAAAATACAAAAACCTCATAGGAGCGACATCACTTACTGTGAACACAGTCCTCCACTTCAGGACTTGTTACAGAATCCTTTCCTCCAAAATCAGAGCTACACTCGGAGCGGAGGTCTTCGATCTTGTTGGGGATGTCCTCAGACGTTGCACTGATGCCTTAAAGAAAAATGTCAGCTATTTGGTTCCTAATCTCTTCTGAATATGATCGGACATGTAGGTAGGAGAATATGGGTCTTACCGGACACGACGCTCAGGCCTGGCGTGCTGGGTCTGGAGCTGACCTCTCGCACCTCCGTGTCGTCTGACGTACTCCCCACCCCTGAGCAGCTCTCCAGCTCCTGCAGCCGCTCTTCCTGCTTCAAGTCTGGTGCTTCTGGGAAAAAAGCTGCTGCGTCATCAAGACGTCTGAGACTTTGACTTAACGAGATATTAAAAAACGATAGCAGTTGGCCATAGATGTACAAAATTAGCCCTTGAAGATTCTGATATTCCAGTAGGAAGTCGCAGCAATAATCCCGCAGATTGCCCCTCACTGGCTCAGGAACACAGACCTGTATGAAGCTATTTTACAATTTGCAAAAAAAGGGCACAGATTTATTTGTTTTGCAATAAAAAAAATTATATATTTTACATCATCCAGTATCCTACAAATGAAATCCCATTAAAAGCTGTGGAATCAGTTTCGATGTAATCTGGAAACATTTTGTACTCAAAGTTAGAGGAAACTTTTCTGTGGGTGTTAAATGATCACATTCTTACAGTGGACCGATATATAATCCGCATGTGATGTCTGGTATTGAGACTCACCCGAATCGCTGGGCAGGACCTCCACGCTCCAGGCTTCACTGGTGGTCTCGGAGATGGTGGATCCAGTACAAGGGTCTAGCAGTATGGAGCCGGACCCGGGTAAGCACAGCAGACTACCCAGCATGTTCTCTGCAGCCGCACCTGGAATAAGATGGAGATGTACATTCATTTTAATCCGGTCGCTATTAATGATAAGGTATCGGCAGAACACGAACCTTTGCCAGGATTAAAAATATACAGTGATTGAGTCATGGCTTTTAGAATAAAGCAAAATGTTATTTTTTTTAAAACGTCTTTAAAAAAAACAAAAAAAAAAACTGTATAAATCTACCTTTCACGTACCTTGATGTAAACACAAAATTAAAAAAATAAATAAAAAAAAATCCTCCTCTGCATCCTTAAGGCCACAGTAGGCTCTTTTCCAAGGGGTTAAACAAAACTTCTGCCAGTCTACATTCCTGTAAGTGACCACTAGAGGGAGCAGGGCAGTTACCACGCGGTGCAGCTTGACCGTCCTGTCTTCAGCGCTTCCCCAAATTATTTTTAGCCCGGAGTACACAATGCTCGTGACCTTGCACAATAGCACCCAAGAAATCCTCTGACGTCAGTACGTAGAGCTGCCAAGACGGGAAACGACCAGAAACCGCAGATGGAACTTCTATCTGGAGATGCTTACAAGCACATTTCTCATTGCTGCTGTTCACCCCTCATTCTGCCAATATGGTGAGCGGTGTTCTCAAGTTTAAACGTTATGCCCATATCCTGGGGCAGGCGATAACTTCCCGAGCCCCATGTGAATGGAGCAGTGGTCAACCAAGTGCACTGCCACTTCATTCATTTCTGCGGCCGCGCCCCAATGCCAGCCGAGCACCGCGCCCCAACGCCAGCCAAGCGCCGCGCCCCAAAAACCAGCAGAGAGAGACACCGAGGAGCAGCCAACCAGGCTAGGTGGGCAAAGATTCAGAAGTAGTGAAAAGGGACACTGAGGAGCAGCCAACCAGGCTAGGTGGGTGGAGATTCAGCAGAAGGGAGGAGGAACACTGAGGAGCAGGCAACAAGGCTAGGTGGGCGGAGATTCAGCAGCAGGGAGGAGGGACACCGAGGAGAAGCCAACCAGGCTAGGTGGGTGGAGATTCAGCAGCAGGGAGGAGGGACACTGAGGAGCAGCCAACCAGGCTGGGTGGGCGGAGATTCAGCAGCAGGGAGGAGGGACACCGAGGAGAAGCCAACCTGGCTAGGCGGGCAAAGATTGAGCAGCAGAGAGAAGGGACACAGAGGAGCTGCCTACCGGGCTAGGTGGGCATAGATTAAGGTTGAGACTTTCAAAAAAGATTATGCAGTCACTCTGTTCTGACAAAAAAACAGGCTGCCACAGGCCAATGTGTACACTTTGTCATAATTCTAGGGCACTAAAAATGTTTAAAATTGTTAAAAACCTATTAAAACCATCTTCGATGCATTGCATGGACTTCTAACACTGATATCTTCAATGGTAAGATAAGCCCTTGGGCCCCTTAAGGAACTTGTCAGGTCTCTTACACGTTGTGATTTCATCTCCCATGTCTTATAGTTCACTATCCAGGTGTCATGTCTCCGAATCATTAATTGATAGATCATACAAAGTGGCCAGATTGATAAATGCGTCATAAGTGACTCGGTGAAGACAGACAACCCCTTTAAGCCTTACAAACTACACACAATCCTGATTTCTGCCTTACCGGCAATTTCTTGCAGTCGGTCTTCATCAATATTGGGGTCAAAGTCGCTGCCGAGAACGTCTGTGCTCCACGTCTCACTGACCGTCTCGGAGATGTCTCTATCTTCGGTCAATCCCATCATATCCCGAATTTCGAACTTGCGCAGCTTGTCATCCAGATTGTCCTGTGTGGTGGCTGCAGGGAGGAATAACGATGCTCAGCCGACATCTAATATAATGCCAGGTTGTTAGAGGGATACCGGTAAGACAGATGCCCACCTTGCTCGTGCTCCAGCAGCTGCAGCGCCTCCACCCCATTGCTGCCCGACGGCCCGGCCCCCAGTTCCGACACAGACTCCCCTTCCAGGTCCAGGGAGGACACGGAGTTGGATCGGTTTGAGGGTCCTGTGGAGACAAATTTTCTTTTAGGTTATTTGAGTTGACAGCCAAATCATTTGAAGAGTTGGAGACACATCTTAAAGGGTTTGTCTAGAACTTTAAGGAACTGATGGCCTATCCATAGAAGAAGCAATCGATACTAGATTGGTGGGGGACGGAGGGACTCACGCTTGACACCTCCGACAATCAGCTGTTTGAAGGAGCAGCGATGGCCGTAACACCCCTTCACTGTTTATCAAAGTTTTTAACTTTTTTTCTCTCCACTGTGTTGCAGAGATGAGGGCTATTGAGGGTCAGGGCACCGAATATATAGACGTCTCCTTCAACCAAGAGGGTGGTAACAGACTCTTTCCTGGAGGCATTCACTTTTCCCCCTCTATGACATCTTATGACCAATCATAAGGCAGCGTGATACAGGAGGAGAAAAAAAAAAAAAAAAAAAAAAAGCAAAAGCCCCCGAAACTATCAGAAACAGGCATTATCAACATGATCCGGTGAGACTTGATGTGTCACTAAATCATGCGGAGAACTCTTAACTCCTGGTGTATTCTGTCATAACAGCAACAGGAGAGAAGAGCAGCAGAGCGAAGCGCAAGAGCGGTGAGGAGCACCGTGCAAGAATTCAGATCATTATAGCAGCATTTGTCACATACAACAATCTGCGCCTACCACAGGTATCAGGGCATAAGATCGGCACTACTGCAGAAATCGGGTCATAAGAAGATCGGCCTTACTGCAAGTAACAGGGTATCAGAAGATCAGACCTACTGCAGGTAATGGGGCATAAGAAGATCGGCCTTACTGCAGGTAACAGGGTATCAGAAGATCAGACCTACTGTAGGTAACGGGGCATCAGAAGATCAGACCTACTGCAGGTAACGGGGCATCAGAAGATCAGACCTACTGCAGGTAACGGGGCATCAGAAGATCAGACCTACTGCAGGTAACGGGGCATCAGAAGATCAGACCTACCGCAGGTAACGGGGCATAAGAAGATCAGACCTACTGCAGGTAACGGGGCATCAGAAGATCAGACCTACTGCAGGTAACGGGGCATCAGAAGATCAGACCTACTGCAGGTAACGGGGCATAAGAAGATCAGACCTACTGCAGGTAACGGGGCATAAGAAGATCAGACCTACTGCAGGTAACGGGGCATCAGAAGATCAGACCTACTGCAGGTAACGGGGCATCAGAAGATCAGACCTACTGCAGGTAACGGGGCATCAGAAGATCAGACCTACTGCAGGTAACGGGGCATCAGAAGATCAGACCTACTGCAGGTAACGGGGCATCAGAAGATCAGACCTACTACAGGTAACGGGGCATCAGAAGATCAGACCTATTGCAGGTAACGGGGTATCAGAAGATAGGACCTAGTGCAGGTAACGGGGCATAAGAAGATCAGACCTATTGCAGGTAACGGGGTATCAGAAGATGGGACCTAGTGCAGGTAACGGGGTATCAGAAGATGGGACCTAGTGCAGGTAACGGGGCATAAGAAGATGGGACCTAGTGCAGGTAACGGGGTATCAGAAGATGGGACCTAGTGCAGGTAACGGGGCATAAGAAGATCAGACCTATTGCAGGTAACGGGGTATCAGAAGATCAGACCTATTGCAGGTAACGGGGTATCAGAAGATGGGACCTAGTGCAGGTAACAGGGTATCAGAAGATGGGACCTAGTGCAGGTAACGGGGCATAAGAAGATTGGAACTACTGCAGGTAACGGGGTATCAGAAGATCAGACCTACTGCAGGTAACGGGGTATCAGAAGATCGGACCTAGTGCAGATATCGGGGCATAAGAAGAAGATCGGACCTATTGCAGGTAACGGGGCATAAGAAGATGGGACCTGGTTCAGGTAACGGAGCATAAGACGACGGGACCTACTGCAGGTAACGGGGCATAAGAAGATTGGCCCTATCGCAGGTAACAGGGCATAAGATGATCGGACCTACTGCAGGTATCGGAGCATAAGATGGGACCTACCGCAGGTCACGGGGCATAGTAGTCGGAAAGGCAGATCTCCAGGAGCTTTTCCCCACCTGCTGTCCAGGAATGACAGGTCTCCCTATACATGCACACAGTAAGAGACCTGTCAAGGGGAGAGGGTGGGAAAACGCCCCCCCGGGCACCACATGGGTACCCCAGTGTCCGGAGGAGGCAGTGACCACCTCACTCTGATGATCTGAGGGGGTTGATCAAACACTAACAGCTTGTTTTATGGCTAATTCATCAATTATATATTACCTGGAAATTGCTTTTTATAGAAGAAGAAAAAAAAACCATCTAAAAAGGGTTGTCTCTGGATATGCCATACATGTCTGTCATGAGACCGGCCCTTTAAGGCCCTCACCTTCTGAGATGCCTTCCAAGTTATCACTACAGAGAGAAAACCGCAAGGTCTTGTCCGGCTTTCCATGAAGCTTTGTTTCATCCACGGGAACATCTGCCTGTCCGCCGTCCACAAGCTGCATATTCAGAACCTGAAACCATAGAAAATAAGACGTGCATCTTGTTTATCTCCCACAATAATTCGCTGGACACTAGACGCTTTGCTGCAGTTGGTTTTAACAAAAAACAAACTGTGCTCGACTCACCAGACCCAGGACCAGCGCAGAGTTTACACTGCTGCTCACGGTGTCTTATTGCCTGCAGCGCTGACATTGTATCAACAGCGCTGCAACCAATCAGTGAGCTCAGCCGCTCGTGCCGTCAACTCAGGCAGAGCCGCTGAGCTCAATTATTGACTGCAGCGCTGTCTCAAGTAACGTCAGGGCTGCAGCGATGAAGACTCAGCGCTGGACCCAAAAAAGGTGAGTAAAGCACATTGTTTAAAAAAAAAAAAAACTGCAGCTGAGCGACATGAGTTATCTAAAACCAAAAGAGCCCTGTATGCCATGTACACATCAGAACCAAACTGTTGGTATAGGAAAGGTAACGTGAAGACGCAATGTTCCGATACTTAAAAGTTGTATTCCCATCTCCAAGACCCTATCCCAATATGTAGTAGATGTAACAATAATAACATTAGCAAATACCTCCAATTAGAAATGTAGTATAGTTCTTCTGATTTGCTATGTTGCTTACCCCATGTGCAGGGCATTGCAGTAGCTTAGATATCCATGGTTACAACCAGTCACATTGTGAGTTAGTCGCTAATGGTAGTAACCATGGATAGCTAAGCTACTGCAATGCCCTGCACACGGGGTAAGCAACATAACGAATCAGAAGAACTATACTACATTTCTAATTGTAGGCAGAAGGTGACGGTGCATACCTCATTCTCAGACATCATGCCAGGTGTAAGTTGTGGTCCTGTTCCCAGTGAAATTACAAGCACTTCCTCGAGTTGATCTTGGGGCGCAGCGTCTTGCGGAGGCCCCTCGTGTTCAGCCTCCAGAAGGCTTGATTTGCTCCGGCTGCGAGTCACTGCCATCAGAGAACATAAGCGTTACTTCATCACTGCTAATATGATGCATGGTGAAAAGTACGGAGAGTCCCGCACAGCACAACAGGCCACTTCTCAATACTCCACACACAAAAGCCATTTCTTCTTTTTTCAATACAAATGAAAGAAACCTGTACAAGTAAAGATAGATGATTAAAAAAAAAATAAAATCTGTTTTTCATTTTCCTGCATTAGCTAGCGGCAATCTTTTTTTTTTTTTTTTTACATTAATTAACACAAATTTGGTGCGGCGTCAGGAGCGTGCGGCGCACGGCGTGGCGTCAGGAGCGTGCAGTTGACAGCTCGCTTGTGTATGGAAACCTTAAAAATTTTCTGAGCACCAGCTGTCCAGGGCACAGCAGCCCCGGCCCATTCACTTGAATAGAGAGCTGCACAGGTCCCTTTTAAGATCAGCGAGACGTGGTAACACAATGTAGGAGTATCCCTTTAAAAGGAACTTGTTTTTGGAGCTCTTAGTCCCCAGCGACTTGTGATCTAATTGTTTGTGATCCATATAAATCGTATGAAAAAAAGAAGAATCCACGTACACAAAAACACAATAAAAGTCACACGGACTGATGCCAATATACTGTAAAAGCGGGCACTGAAGATCCGACACATGGACTTAGACATTTCTCACAGTCTGAATGACACAGCTATGGACACATGCATGTGATGAACGATGCAGGCTGCCGTTGCTGGGATGATGAGATTCAGCAGAGAGAAACCAGACGTAAGCTGGGCTCGCCAGAAATAACTAAGAAGCGCCAAAGAGCATGCCAGGTGGAACTGCGGACAAAACACTGAAATCTCTCCAGAAAGATTTCACTTATTAACTCTGAAACCGTTCAGAAAGTCAAATACTAAAATGACCACAAGGTCAATACAGTGGGGAAAATAAGTATTTCATACACTGACGATTTTGCAAGTTTTCCCACCTACAAAGAATGGAGAGGTCTGTAATTATCATCACCTGTGAGAGACAGAATCTTAAAAAAAAAAAAAAAACACTTTGTATTATTTTTGAATTTCATTGCATGAAATAAGTATTTGATACAATAGAAAGACAGAACTTAATATTTGGTACAGAAACATTTGTTTGCAATTACAGAGGTCAGACGTTTCCTGTAGTTCTTGACCAGGTTTGCACACACTGCAGCAGGGATTTTGGCCCACTCCTCCATACAGATCTTCTCCAGAACTTTCAGGTTTCGGGGCTGTCGAAAATCCCTTCAAAGATTTTCTATTGGGTTCAGGTCAGCAGACTGGTTAGGCCACTCCAGGACCTTGAAATGCATCTTATGGAGCCACTCCTTAGTTGTCCTGACTGCGTGTTTCGGGTCATTGTCATGCTGGAAGACTCAGCCACGACCTATCTTCAATGCTCTTACTCAGGGAAGGAGGTTGTTGGCCAAAATCTCACAATACATGACCTCATCCATCCTCCCTTCAATACGGTGCAGTCGTCCTGTCCCCTTTGCAGAATAGCACCTTCAAAATATTTTGTTTCCCCCACCATGCTTCATGGTTGGGATGGTGTTCTTGGGGTTGTACTCATCCTACTTCCTCCTCCTCCAAACATGGCAAATGGAGTGCATACCAAAAGTTCAATTTTGGTCTCATCTGACCACATGACCTTCTCCCATGTCTCCTCTGGATCATCCACATGGTCATTTGCGAAACTTCAAAAGGGCCTGGACATGTGCTGGTGTGAGCAGATGGACCTTGCGTGCCCTGCAGAATTTTAATCCATGACGGCGTAGTGTGTTACTAACGATAATGTTTGAGACTATGGTCCCAGCTCTCTTCAGGTCATTGACCAGGTCCTCCCGTGTAGTTCTGGGCTGATTCCAGACCTTTCTCACAATCTTCCTTATCCCACAAGGAGAGATCCTGCATGGAGCCCCAGACCGAGGAAGATTGACAGTCATCTTGTGTTTCTTCCATTTTCTAATTGCACCAACAGTTGTTGCCTTCTCACCAAGCTGCTTGCCTATTGTCCTGTAGCCCATCCCAGCCTTGTGCAGGTCTACAATTTTGTCCCCGATGTCCTTAGACAGCTCTTTGGTCTTGGCCATGGTGGAGAGGTTGGAGTGTGATTGAGTGTGTGCACATGAGTAATTTATACAGGTAATGTGTACAGAGTAGGAGGGCTTCTTAAAGAAAAACTAACAGGTCTGTGAGAGCCAGAATTCTTGTTGGTTGGTAGGTGATCAAATACTTATTTCACGCAATAAAATGCAATTTAATTATGTAAAAATCATACAATGTGATTTTCTGGATTTTTTTTAGATTCTGTCTCACAGGTGAAGTGTACCTACGATAAAAATTACAGCTCTCTCCATTCTTTGTAGGTGGGAAAACTTGCAAAATTGGCAGAGTATCAAATATTTAATTTCCCCACTGTATGTGGCACCTCCAAAATGTCCAACCGGCACAAAGAGGTGTTGTTACTTTCCCCCATAGAGAAGTGGAGAAAGTTTCCTTGTTAATTTTATGGTAAAAGGGAAAGAAGAAAAAAAACACTATTATTTTGCTTCAAAAAGTGGGGAAAATCTACCTCAAAAATCCAGGACAAATCCATAGAACTTGGATCAAACTTGGATCCACCTGCAGTGGATTTTGGCACCAAAAATCTGCATGAGCGATATATATTTGACAGATTACTAGCTCGGGATTTTTCTTTGATCTGTTACGAAATGGAAGCGAAGTGCTATGGTGAACAAGTAGCGGGACACAGATGGTGGCACGCACATGCATAGCAGGTACACAGACCAATGAGAGGAGGACTATGAAAAGCGATGCCACACGAGTGACATTTATTTGTACTACTAAAGACTTCTCCCACCCCCCCCCCCACCCCACAACAAGCTCCGTCACATGCCGAAAACGTGTCAAGCTCCCGCCACGACAGAAGGATTTCCGAATTACACACCAAAAGGAGTCACCAGGTTTATGTGCGCGGAGAGGTTTGACGCGGACGTGTCCCAGACTGTCATGGCTGCCAGCTGTTGCCCTAAGGAGTCAATCCGGTTTATTTTGGAGTTTGCAAAAGAAAGAATGAAATTAAAATCATAAATGAAACATCAACACCTGTAAGTATAACATATTCCCAGCGTGCACACCGAACAGAACACATGATTACTGGTTGACCGCCATTTAACAGTCCATTTAAACAAGCCGACCCTGGCTTCAGCTGCACACTGAACGGTCAGTAATAGATTGTTGGGTGAACATAGGCTGCCATCTCAGGTCCTGATTACACAGGACTATGTGCTGCCAAAAACGAGGATGTTTTCTGCAGCACAATAGATCATTTCACCCTACGAACGAGCGTTTCGGCAGCCTGTTTACCCTGGCATCAGATCCACATTGAACAGGCAGTAACAAGTTGTTGGGTGAACATAGCCGGCCATCGCAGGTCCTGATTACACAGGACTATGTGTTGCCAAACACGAGGATGTTTTCTGCAGCACAATAGATCATTTCACCCTACGAACGAGCGTTTTGGCAACCTGTTTACCCTGGCATCAGATCCACACTGAACAGGCAGTAAAAGGTTATTGGGTGAACATAGGCTGCCATCGCAGGTCCCGATTACAAGGGACGATAGGCTGTCAAAAACGAGGATGTTTTCAACAGCACAAAAGATCGTTTCACCCAACGAACTTTTTGACAGCCTGTTTACACTGCGCGATTGGCGTGAAACGAGTGTTCCTAAAAAAAGGCTTGTTACTTAATTTCATACATTCGGGATTTATGTGCTACAGATCCCAAATAATGTGGTGTGACCAGTGCTCTATTTTTGTCATAGAACAAAAAGATCCCCACCGGGATACGGTCATTGCTGTAGATGAGGATTTTGGCTGCCAAACAAAAGGACTAGTGACGCCAGTTTACGACACATCGTGGATTATTGGATTAATATACACAGACCTAGCTAACCACGTGTTAAAGGGCTAGACATGTCTTTACCTCCTGATACTGAGGCGGAATACCCCTTTAAGTAATCTGTATAAGGCTACCTGCACACCGGATGGATCTCTATCGACGCCCCAGTTTACATTTTTCTCTTATGTCGCATAAAGTGAGATTTTCTGAAGCGCATCGAGAACTGCGACACCTCGCCCTTACCTATAGGGAGTCTGTTCTTCCTACATGCCGGAGTGGTGGCCGGAGACAACTGTGGGGTGCTGTAAGGAGTACTGTCATAGTTGTTCTTGCCCGGCTTTGTTTGCGGCACGGTAGCCAGTAGGTTTTCCAGGGCCATTCTATCCTCGTCTCGCAGCTGATCAGATATGACACCGCGCAGGAAGCCAAGCTGTAAGAAAAAGCAACATTACTCTGTCTTAAAAGTCATTTACTCACCCTCCCCAGGTCCAATACAGTCTCTGCCGCAGCTCCCAGTGTCTGCATCACTAATGTCATGTCCACAGCCCCGCAACTCTGTCGAGGTGACAGCACGAGCCGCTAAGCTCACTGATTGGTTGCAGCAGAATCATGGCTGCAGACAATAAAAAGGGTGCGGGAGCAGCAGTTGAGACTCCGCACTGGACCGGTGGAGGGTGTGTGAAGAACACTATATCAAACTGCAGCGTACGGCACACACGGATCCTGGGGCCAAAGCTAAGGATCAGACGTTCGGAAGGTCTATAGTTTTGGTGAAATTAGCGGCCATGTTTATCCAAACGTAGGATGAAGCCAAAATCTCACGAGACCTCCCGGGAAGAAAAATTACATTTCTAAACCAAGTAAAAACTGATGAAGTAGGGAAAAATAACAATTGCGGTGCTCACCAGAGTGACCAGCTGGCCGTACGTCATATACACAACGGTGCGACTCAGCCCTTCCAGGAGATTCACAGAAGATAACGGAGGAGTCTCCACCGCCCGGCCTCCGATAACTACATCCAGGAAAGCCGCGACGCAGCCCTATGGGGAGACAGGAAAGAAATATGGCTACATATAGATACAGGCGGGAGACTTCGTGTGTTATAGGGGTTCCACGTTTATCCCATTACAAACAGGAGACAAATGGACATGTGAACAGAGTCCAACACCTCTGCACCCTCTCAACTCTGGTTAACCTTCCTCTGCTAAAACCTTCACTGGTCACCCATTACCTAGAGAATTCAGGGCAAAATATTAATAACGACTTACTGGGCTGTCCATAATCTGTCCCCTCTATAGCCATGACCCTTTCTCCAGATACCCCTCACAAGACCGCTCCTAATATCTGCTCCCCACAAACCATCCAAGATTTCTCCCGTGCTTCCCATGTGCTCTGGAATGAACTACATCAGCACATCACATCAAGCTTGAAGGACTTTTCCTTCTCAACAGCACTTTTTCTTTTTTAAAAAAAAACACCAACCCCGGGTCCAGCGCTGGGTCTCTGCTGCTGCTCCCAGTGTGTTATTATCTGCAGCGCTGACACCATGTCAACAGCGCTGCAGCCCATCACTGATCTCAGCCGGATTTGATAGCTCACCGATTGGCTGCAGTGCTGTTGACGTGATGTCAGCGCTGCAGACAATAACACACCGGGAGCAGTGGAGGAAACTCAGATCTGGACCTGGAGATGGTGATTAAAGGATTTTTGTTTGTTTGTTTTCTTTAAAAGCAGTTTGGGGGGGGGGGGGGGGTTTACAAAAAAAACCTTTAAAGCTTTCAAACACAACCCAAAAACTAACCTTTACAGAAGAAAACCTCCAAGAATGATGCGCCACCTCATCACTATATCCCCTGGTTCCAACCCCTAACCTCCCGTCTCCTACCGCCATACCGTGCAGATTGTAAGCTCGCCAGGGCACGATCCTCGCTCCCTTTACACCAGTCTGTCGCTGCCAAATTATTTTAATTAACGGTGCTTGTAATAGATAAAATATCACCGTTGTGTCCGTGTCGGGCCCAACTGAAAAGGAGCGCACTTGTAGTGTGTGTCGGAAGATTTCCCAATGTATGCCGCTGTATAGGCACCCATAAAAATACTTAACATATGTCCCAGCGCACCCACCACAGGGACACTATACATGCAGTGTGAATACACTTTATTTCTGTGTGTATGGCTGTACGATAACTACCTGCAGCAGAACTCCCCACTGCACGGCCTGCAACAAGAAACCAGGAACACATGGGGCCATACACATTTAACTTGGGTCAGCTGAACTCAACAATTTCATGTCACAGATGTTTATTTAACCTATGCTGGATATATAAAAAAAAAAGAAAAAAAAAAGGGATTGGTCATACTGAATGTCAACATGCCCAATCCTTGCTCTCAAGGGAAATAGTGGTATTTGGCTGCAGTTTACTCCTCTTTCCCTACGGCTGTCAACAGAGTGAATGTTGAGCCGATATTTTACTAAAAGCTATATGACCACCTTAGGTCCCAAGCCGTACCCCCCTTAGTCTGCCAGTCAAACACGGAGGAAATGAACACCCGTGTCTGCACAGAGAGCATTTTGTAGAGAAATCCTGCAGCCTGAACTGATCCTTTACCACGACTCATATGAATTTCATCATTTTTAGGTTTTCTGTGCATTCGGGACTCTGAAGGAAATCTCCCGTCATTAGCGGCTGAGGAGTCAGTTCTTCATTCGTCTTCCCATTACATTACTTACTTTGTCAAATTTACTGAGATTGTTCCTGCTGCGAGAATCCCCTTCCTCGAATCCAGTCAGAGCCAACTGCTGCAGGAGGCGGCCGACCTAGAGCACCGGGGGGAGAGGAGACAAGGAGCTGAATGGCCGTATTCATTGCCTGCCCGGACGCTGCCAACAGGACTCCCATCCAGCCTGGCTACACTATAATGATTTCTTTGACACAATATCAAAAGGAAATGGCGAACTGGGGATTAGATTTATTAGCCGGGGGTCTTCATGCCTGCTAAGACCCAATGTGACTTGTGTGGCCATGTATCTTAGACACCACCAGGTGATACACCCAGGAGCCCAGCGACGTCACTGATCCAATATTTTTGTGTGGGTTTAGAAACACTTTTTTTTTTTACACCATTTACCACCATGTTTTTAGGCACAAAATTCTGTGCTGATCAAAAATGCAGCCGGCATCCTCAGCCCCGGTACAAGGCACAGAAGATATCAGTCGCAGAAGTGAAGAGCACTATGATGGACCACACAAGAGCAGTGCAAATCTTTTTCGCTCAACTGTCCGGAGGGACGGGGCAGACCCTTATACATCATGAGGACAGTAATTAATCTTTAAGAGGTTCTACCATTTCATAACGGCTAGGAGCTCCACCAATGGTGAGGATGAAGGAGATGCTCTCGGACCTGCATAGGGTTAGAATCGGGGGGCACTTGGGCTCCCGATGTTGCAATGAGCAGGAAAAACGTACGTACCTGCATCAAGTTGAATCGAGCCACTTCATTGATTGGCGCATCAGAAATAATCCCATACTGCTCTGGATTCACTATGGCGGGGCAGATGAAACATGTCAGCAGGAGGTCGGTGCACATTGACCTCACCTCCCCAACGTCCTGACCTTCCACACATGAGAGTGTTTTATACATCTGAGATACAATCCACCTCAAGCTGTGGGGGAAGCAGTAGGTATTTTGCTTTAAATATCCAATAAACTTGTTGACCAGAGTGACCAGCTTGGCTTCATTGGACTCGACCATCTCTTGGACCTTCTGTCTAAAGCGGTCACTGCCTTTCTCCCCGAATAATTTTTCCTGCTGCGCTGGGGAGAAGCGCTCTGTCAGTTTGCTTGGATCTATCTCCAGGTGGTCTTCATCCTCAACCAATAGCTGCATGATGGGTTCATGCAGAGTCGCGGTTAGGAAGAGCTTGGCTGAAAACAGTCCCTCAGAGAAAAGTTTGAAGATGATGCTGAAAGCACAGGTTCCTTTCCGGAGCAGACGACGAGGATTGTCGCTTTCCTTCAGCTCAAACTCAATCAGGTAACGCAACACCTGGAGCAGGTAGCTTTCATCCTCCTGCATGATACAGTTTCCATAAAGAGACGTGAAGACCGTGTGGATAACGCTCTGAGCATTTTCCTGGTTGA
Source organism: Phyllobates terribilis (assembly GCF_046119375.1). Lineage (NCBI taxonomy): Eukaryota > Metazoa > Chordata > Amphibia > Anura > Dendrobatidae > Phyllobates > Phyllobates terribilis. The sequence continues at coordinate 231,265,682 of NW_027362767.1, forward strand.
GCTTCTCCCCAGCCACAAGACAAGATGCTATCAGTCTTGGGTTCTCCCGAAGTCGATTAAGAAACTCGCCATATGCGGTCTCCTGAAATCCGAGCTGTTTGTAGCCGTCCACAAACTGGGTGTCCTCCAGCACCTTGGCGTGCTGACAACATTCTGCAGGTGACGCTTCAGCACTAGGAAGAAGAAATAAGTCAATTGACTTTCAGACCCGTGTATGTGATGACTAACAGATGAGGAAGAGAAAAGAGGACCGCCGACAGACGACGAAGAGTCAAAAAGGGGACCGCCGACAGACGACGAAGAGTCAAAAAGGGGACCGCCGACAGACGACAAAGAGTCAAAAAGGGGACCGCCGACAGACGACGAAGAGTCAAAAAGGGGACCGCCGACAGACGACGAAGAGTCAAAAAGGGGACCGCCGACAGACGACGAAGAGTCAAAAAGGGGACCGCCGACAGACGACGAAGAGTCAAAAAGGGGACCGCCGACAGACGACGAAGAGTCAAAAAGGGGACCGCCGACAGACGACGAAGAGTCAAAAAGGGGACCGCCGACAGACGACGAAGAGTCAAAAAGGGGACCGCCGACAGACGACGAAGAGTCAAAAAGGGGACCGCCGACAGACGACGAAGAGTCAAAAAGGGGACCGCCGACAGACGACGAAGAGTCAAAAAGGGGACCGCCGACAGACGACGAAGAGTCAAAAAGGGGACCGCCGACAGACGACGAAGAGTCAAAAAGGGGACCGCCGACAGACGACGAAGAGTCAAAAAGGGGACCGCCGACAGACGACGAAGAGTCAAAAAGGGGACCGCCGACAGACGACGAAGAGTCAAAAAGGGGACCGCCGACAGACGACGAAGAGTCAAAAAGGGGACCGCCGACAGACGACGAAGAGTCAAAAAGGGGACCGCCGACAGACGACGAAGAGTCAAAAAGGGGACCGCCGACAGACGACGAAGAGTCAAAAAGGGGACCGCCGACAGACGACGAAGAGTCAAAAAGGGGACCGCCGAGAGACGACGAAGAGTCAAAAAGGGGACCGCCGAGAGACGACGAAGAGTCAAAAAGGGGACCGCCGAGAGACGACGAAGAGTCAAAAAGGGGACCGCCGAGAGACGACGAAGAGTCAAAAAGGGGACCGCCGAGAGACGACGAAGAGTCAAAAAGGGGACCGCCGACAGATGACGAAGAGTCAAAAAGGGGACCGCCGACAGATGACGAAGAGTCAAAAAGGGGACCGCCGACAGATGACGAAGAGTCAAAAAGGGGACCGCCGACAGATGACGAAGAGTCAAAAAGGGGACCGCCGACAGACGACGAAGAGTCAAAAAGGGGACCGCCGACAGACGACGAAGAGTCAAAAAGGGGACCGCCGACAGACGACGAAGAGTCAAAAAGGGGACCGCCGACAGACGACGAAGAGTCAAAAAGGGGACCGCCGACAGACGACGAAGAGTCAAAAAGGGGACCGCCGACAGATGACGAAGAGTCAAAAAGGGGACCGCCGACAGATGACGAAGAGTCAAAAAGGGGACCGCCGACAGATGACGAAGAGTCAAAAAGGGGACCGCCGACAGATGACGAAGAGTCAAAAAGGGGACCGCCGACAGATGACGAAGAGTCAAAAAGGGGACCGCCGACAGATGAAGAGTCAAAAAGGGGACCGCCGACAGATGACGAAGAGACAAAAAGGGGACCGCCGACAGATGACGAAGAGACAAAAAGGGGACCGCCGACAGATGAGGAAAAACATTTTAGGGTCTCTTGAAACCCTTTATCTCAGAGAACTAGAATATAATATATAAATTATTGAGAGATTATAAATGATTCAGGATACTTTACCTAGTGAGTATCAGTCTGTCCAAATTTATTCTCTGCTGTTTAGAAATCCAAGATGTGCGGTACAGCTTCTCGGCAGTCTTCAAGACGTCTGCATTCAGCCTCTGGATGAGCTGTTTTTCAGAGTTGACGTAGAGGCGTTCCTGTTTGAGATGGCGGGCAAGTGTGTGGATATCCGGCTTCACCATTTTGGGACACAACGAGAACCGCTTGACCTACAATATACATATATCAATTAGTAGGACTATTAGTCTACGCAGACAATCCTGCACAATTACCAACGATGGTCCAGTGCGACACAAAAATAGCCAATTTCCCCCAAAAATAAATTTTTTAGCATTTCATGTAAAATAAAGGTCTTTGAAACATTTAAGGTTCTATCAATTTCCAGCAAGATCCTACTTATCTGATGTTCACACGGCAGAGATCTACGTGTTTTACTGCTTCCCCAGGATCATGGGACACACCACCTTGCATGAAGCCACGTGATCATCTACCCCGCCCTCCGTACCAATAAATACTGCTGCTGCTACTAATTATATATATATATATATACACACATACATACAGTACAGACCAAAAGTTTGGACACACCTTCTCATTTAAAGATTTTTCTGTATTTTCATGACCTATGAAAATTGTACATTCACACTGAAGGCATCAAAACTATGAATTAACACATGTGGAATTATATACTTAACAAAAAAGTGTGAAACAACTGTAAATATGTCTTGTGTTCTAGGTTCTTCAAAGTAGCCACCTTTTGCTTTGATGACTGCTTTGCACACTCATGGCATTCTCTTGATGAGCTTCAAGAGGTAGTCATCGGAAATGATCTTCCAACAATCTTGAAGGAGTTCCCAGAGATGCTTAGCACTTGTTGGCCCTTTTGCCTTCACTCTGCGGTCCAGCTCACCCCAAACCATCTCGATTAGGTTCAGGTCTGGTGACTGTGGAGGCCAGGTCATCTGGCGTAGCACCCCATCACTCTCCTTCTTGGTCAAATAGCCCTTACACAGCCTGGAGGTGTGTTTGGGGTCACTGTCCTGTTGAAAAATAAATAATGGTCCAACTAAACGCAAACCGGATGGAATAGCATGCCGCTGCAAGATGCTGTGGTAGCCATGCTGGTTCAGTATGCCTTCAATTTTGAATAAATCCCCAACAGTGTCACCAGCAAAGCACCCCCACACCATCACACCTCCTCCTCCATGCTCCACGGTGGGAACCAGGCATGTAGAGTCCATCCGTTCACCTTTTCTGCGTCGCACAAAGACACGGTGGTTGGAACCAAAGATCTCAAATTTGGACTCATCAGACCAAAGCACAGATTTCCATTGGTCTAATGTCCATTCCTTGTGTTCTTTAGCCCAAACAAGTCTCTTCTGCTTGTTGCCTGTCCTTAGCAGTGGTTTCCTAGCAGCTATTTTACCATGAAGGCCTGCTGCACAAAGTCTCCTCTTAACAGTTGTTGTAGAGATGTGTCTGCTGCTAGAAGTCTGTGTGGCAATGACCTGGTCTCTAATCTGAGCTGCTGTTAACCTGCGATTTCTGAGGCTGGTGACTCGGATAAACTTATCCTCAGAAGCAGAGGTGACTCTTGGTCTTCCTTTCCTGGGGCGGTCCTCATGTGAGCCAGTTTCTTTGTAGCGCTTGATGGTTTTGCAACTGCACTTGGGGACATTTTCAAAGTTTTCCCAATTTTTCGCACTGACTGACCTTCATTTCTTAAAGTAATGATGGCCACTCATTTTTCTTTACTTAACTGCTTTTTTCTTGCCATAATACAAATTCTAACAGTCTATTCAGTAGGACTTTCAGCTGTGTATCCACCAGACTTCTGCACAACACAACTGATGGTCCCAACCCCATTTATAAGCAAAGAAATCCCACTTATTAAACCTGACAGGGCACACCTGTGAAGTGAAAACCATTTCCAGTGACTACCTCTTGAAGCTCATCAAGAGAATGCCAAGAGTGTGCAAAGCAGTCATCAAAGCAAAAGGTGGCTACTTTGAAGAACCTAGAATATAAGACATATTTTCAGTTGTTTCACACTTTTTTGTTAAGTATATAATTCCACATGTGTTAATTCATAGTTTTAATGCCTTCGGTGTGAATGTACAATTTTCATAGTCATGAAAATACCGAAAAATATTTATATGAGAACGTGTGAGGCGGTATTTATTTTTACCAGTGAGTTTATGACATTTCTCTGGGGGCGGCAGTGACAGCATCAGGATCTGGTGGAAGCAGAGAATCCCATAATAACTACATTATTGGAATCGGTGGATGATGATGAATTGCCTCTCAAGGCCCCTTTCACACTTGACTTTTTCTATAAACTTTTTAGAAACTTTTCTTGTACACATTTATGTAGAATAAAGGTAGAAGTGATATGTATGCAGTGTTGGGCACCGCGTGGGCGTATACACTGCTGGCACTTCCACTCCCTAGATTTTACAGGAAGTAAAAGTTCTGAAAAGAGAATGTTCCTCTCCTCTCATTTTCTTTAAAAAGAGGTCTCCTTGAACTTTTGATATGTCAGTTGTGTCAGACGTTTTGAGACACCCACTGATCGCAGATGAAGCCTAGGATTTCATTTCTGCAAAATGAACAACTCCTTTAAGGACCAAGGAAAAAAACAAACCAAACTCTCATTATCAAGTAGGAACGCTTCTTGTGCAGGACGCTGACCCACAAGACTGTGGCTCAGTGCTAAGATGTGTTTTAGCATAAACCCTGCAATCCACTGACAAAGACGACATTGTGCTGAGCAAAACAAGTTCTGAACTTGAGTTCCTCTTCTGCAAATTCCAGTAGCGGAGGAGGGAAAGGATTAATCAGGACCAAGGAGGCAATTTATTATTTATTTTCCTTATGACCAATTTGCAGGAGTATGAGAAGAAGACCTCTGGAGACCTTATGCCGGGTAATTTGCAGGAGTATGAGAAGAAGACCTCTGGAGAATTCATGCCGGGTAATTTGCAGGAGTATGAGAAGAAGACCTCTGGAGAATTCATGCCGGGTAATTTGCAGGAGTATGAGAAGAAGACCTCTGGAAACCTCATGCCGGGTAATTTGCAGGAGTATGAGAAGAAGACCTCTGGAGACCTCATGCTGGGTAATTTGCAGGAGTATGAGAAGAAGACCTCTGGAGACCTCATGCCAGGTAATTTGCAGGAGTATGAGCAGAAGACCTCTGGAAACTTCATGCCGGGTAATTTGCAGGAGTATGAGAAGAAGACCTCTAGAAACCTCATACCGGGTAATTTGCAGGAGTATGAGAAGACGACCTCTGGAGACCTCATGCCGGGTAATTTGCAGGAGTATGAGAAGACGACTTCTAGAAACCTCATGCCGGGTAATTTGCAGGAGTATGAGAAGAAGACCTCTAGAAACCTCATACCGGGTAATTTGCAGGAGTATGAGAAGACGACCTCTGGAGACCTCATGCCGGGTAATTTGCAGGAGTATGAGAAGACGACTTCTAGAAACCTCATGCCGGGTAATTTGCAGGAGTATGAGAAGAAGACCTCTGGAGACCTCATGCCAGGTAATTTGCAGGAGTATGAGCAGAAGACCTCTGGAAACTTCATGACGGGTAATTTGCAGGACTATGAGAAGAAGACCTCTAGAAACCTCATTCCGGGTAATTTGCAGGAGTATGAGAAGAAGACCTCAGGCCAGGTAATTTGCAGGAGTACGAGAAGAAGACCTCTGGAAACCTCAGGCCGGGTAATTTGCAGGAGTACGAGAAGACCACTTCTGGAGACCTCATGCTGGGTGTCCCTCATCATCCACAACGATCATTATTCTGCACCAGTCTTGATAAATTCCCACACATGGGATTCATCCGAGGTGGTCAGTGGCGTATTGAGGTCAGCGAGAAGGTTATCACATTTACCTTTGGTGAACCTAAAATAATATACTAAGGAACGGCAAAAATAGACGTTGAGCTTCTCCCAGCTGGCCTGCTGCGTTATCTGAAGCCAGTCCAAAGATAATAAATTAGGAATCTACTATTTATGTCATTGCCTAAAATACCCGTGTAGGTTCATTACAGGTGAACCTCCAAGGGAGTCTGCGGCTCTGTTCACATTGACCAGTCCTTGTTTCAAGTTTGTCAGCTTTCCACAGCCGATGACACACAGGAGACTATGCTACGCTGACCGGTAACTAAAAACCTAATTCATCCATTGCAAATCATCAACATTTTCCCCATACGACAGTGCCTCAAGCTGTGCCGCGAAACGCAGCGGTCCTCGCCTACTTGAAGGGGGTTGCGCTGCTGTATCCTGCACAGTGAGTGGTCAGGAGCGCAGCTGTGCAGGGCAAAAAGACATTAAAGCCGCGCTCTCGTTCTCAGGATCGGTCGGGATATTACAGGGCGAAACTCCGATCATAAAGGAATGTCATGCCGTGGGGATGGGTGCCATCACTTAAGGATGGAAAAAAACATCCATCGGCAGTTGCCGAAAAAGTATTTCCAACGTTTATAAAAAGGAGTGATCTTAAAGTTTTCGTCAATCAATCATATAAAGTGAATAGAAGAAAATTGGGAATATATTTTATTTCCAAAAAATGGCTCTTTCTACATAATCAGATTATCAGGCAAGTGAGGACTCCCAACTATATGCTGCCTGTAGAAGTCTATGGAGAGGAGTGCAAGAACATCGACTGGAAGATATACAAAGCTGCAGGTTTCTCGTAAGTGTTTCATCGCACCCCAGCGCTGAATTTATAACTAAATTGCACATTTCTGTTACACAGTGTCCTCCATGCTGCTGCAGGTATCATGCAGAGAGATAGGGGAGGTGGGTATCCTCTTCTCTGCATGCTGGGAATGGGATATGCAAAATGCCTCTTCAGTGAGGAAGAGTACTAGAACTCTAGTGCCACCTATGGAAAGTAGAAATCCTAAAAAAGTCAATAAAACGAGCCTTGCCACATGATTTAGGATAAAATTCAAACCATAATCTCAATTTGCTGACACGTGTTTTGGGGTGTTGCCCCTCCTTGGTACAAAGCATGAGATTTGATTTGGCTAGGTGAGAGGACTCTGACTGGGATCTAAGGGGTAATTTATCTCATTGTTGAGAGTGACATGCCAGGGTAAACAGGCTTATAGGTCATGCAATGCAACGCAATGCATGGCCTATACAACTCCTTTCCTTGGCATGTCAGGCATTTCACTCTCCACAAGGAGAAAGGTTACCTCTTATAACACAGAGTCCTCTCATCACATCTCATGCTTGGCACTGAGGTGGGACAAAACCCCAAAACACGTGTCTGCAAATTGAGATTGTTTTTTGGCCTTTATCTAAGTGGGTAATGTTTCACCTTGAGGAGAGTGACATGCCTGACATACCAAGGTAAGGAGACTTACAGCAGTAGTAAGGAAGGAGACCCAGAGCTACAAACATTTGAAGGCAAATAGAATAGTGCTGGCATCTACGCGTTTCAGGTGAGCCTTGATCATGATTAAGGGTGTGCTCACACCTGAAACGTGTAGATGGCAGAACTAATCTATTTGTCTTCATATTAACCAATGTCCTTTGTATGAACTTTGCTTGAATAAAGAATTATCTGTCAGCAGAGCTGGATCTCCTTCCTTACTACTTGTACATACAGGCCGTTGCAGAGCCAGTGTCCGAGCCCCGAACGGATTGGGTGAACATCAATGGTGATCTGGAGCCAATTTATTTTGTTATAAGGAGACTTATAGGCCATGCATCGCACGGCCTATAAGTCTCCTAACCTCGGCACGTCACTCTCCACAAGGAGAAAAGTTACCCCATAGACTCAACTGGGTATGGGAGACACAGTAGGTAGTCTCCACTCACTAGCCATGAAACAGAGCCTGCAGAGGGCTGGAGGACTTGTGAGAAGTGTAGCATCGGCATCTCTGCCCCGTACTAGGCAGAGACGCCGTCCCTCTCACCTCCCCGCTCCTGGCGCGGTGTCCTCCAGCGCTTCTCTCCCCGCTGCTTCCGGCACGCGCTCCTTCCCCGGCAGTGTGCTTAGGGCGCGCGCTTCCCCTCTCTTAAAGGGACAGCGCGCGCCGTCCTAAGGAGTCCCCAGCCAATTGCCGGAGGACCTCCCATATTTAAGGCACCTCCTCCAAAATGGAGGTGCCCGAGCAATGTTGTTGCAAAGCCTTTCAACTCTGCTTCAGCCCTCAGGTCCCGTTACCAGTTACCTGCCAGTCACCTGCCAGATTCCTGCCTGTTACTTATCTATCTGCGGTCCGACAGTCTGCCTACCAGCCCTGCCAGTCTGTCTATGGATCAGTCTGCCCGCTCACCTGGGAGCGCTCACCTACTACCTGTCTGCTAGCCTACCTGGAGGCTCCGCCGTCACGTGCTGTGACCACCTGCCTATCCAGAGACTCTTGCTCGCTCACCTGGGAGCGCTCACCTGCTACCTGCCTGCTAGCCTACCTGGAGGCTCTGCCGTCACGTGCCGTGACCTCCTGCCTGTTCAGAGACTCTTGCCCGCTCACCTGGGAGCGCCTCTCTGCTACCGGCCTGCTAGCCTACCTGGAGCCGTCACTTGCTGTGACCACCGGCCAGTCCAGAGACTCTTGCCCGCTCACCTGGGAGCGTCCACCTGCTACCTGCCTGCTAGCCTACCTGGAGGCTCTGCCGTCACTTGCCGTGACCACCCGCCTGTCAAGAGACTGTCCCCGTCACCTGCCGTGTCCTCCTGCCCTTCTACCCAGAGACTGTCCTCGTCATTAGCCGTGACTACCTGCCCGCCTTCCCTAGGAGCCACCCGCTTCCTTGCAAGGACTGCCCCCTTGTATAGTTGCTCAGAGGTTCCACCTCCCAGACCCGTTACAGTTTGCTCGGGCCATGGAACCCGGTGGCCCCCAGATCTCCGATCTGCACCAGGAAGTCTTACGTCAGAAAACTCAGCAGGAGGTGGTACTGTCCTATCTACGGTCCGTTAACTCTCGTCTAGGCGCATTGTGTGACTCGTCTTTGTCTACCTCTGGTCCAGCCGTGCCCATTCCTGCGGTACCGCAATCCAGTCCCTTCATGGTACCCGACTATGGACCTCGGCTTCTGGCACCTCCACGCTTTGCTGGCGAACCTACGTTAGCTCGGGGTTTCATAAACCAGTGCACCCTGCACTTTGAGCTATTGGCATACCAGTTCATCTCCGACCGGGCCAAGGTGGCCTTCATCATGTCCCATCTCACTGGGGAGGCACTGGCATGGCTAAATCCCCTGTGGGAGAGAGGGGATCCCCTGGTGTCCGACCTTCCGTCTTTCCTCGCTGCTTTCCGGAAAGTCTTCGATGAACCTGGACGGAAAACCTCTTCTGGCTCCTCTCTGCTACGTCTCCGCCAAGGGAGTCTCACCGTGGGCCAATATGCCATACGGTTCCGCACCCTCGCTTCTGAGCTTGCCTGGGAAAATGAGGCTCTGGTGTCCGACTTCTGGGAGGGTCTTTCCGGTCGGATTAAGGACGAGTTAGCTGGTCGGGACATTCCTACCACTCTGGATGACCTGGTGTCACTAGCTACCCGGATTGGCATCCGGTTCCAAGAACGTGCCAAAGAGACTGCCTGGGAGAAAGACTTTTCTCGCTCTGCTCCTACTTCCCTGAGACCTGCCTCTCAACCAGTCACTCCACGGGCGCACTCGCCTGAACCTATGCAGATCGACCAGACCAAGATGGTCAGATCTCGCCAAGAATCTCGCCGAGCCGAGGGAAGCTGTTTCTATTGTGGCAGTATGGAGCACTTCATCCATTCCTGCCCGGAAAAGCCGGGAAACGCCAGTGTCTAGGACCGCTCGGAGAGGTCGTCCTAGACAAAAGTAAGCCCTCTCCGTCTCTGACTTTACCGGTCTCTATTGCTTGGGGAGAAAACCGTCACTTTGAACTCGCCCACCTGGATTCTGGAGCTGCTGGAAACCTCATCTCCCAGTCTCTGGTAGAGAGATACTGTATTCCCACCAAGTCCCTGGCTGAACCATTGTCAGTCGCCTCCGTGGATGGAAGACTTCTCTCGGAGACCATCCTGCTCGTCACTGAACCCATAACCCTGCAGGTGGGAATGCTGCACTCTGAGGAAATCTCATTCCATGTGCTGTCCGGACTTTCTCACTCCCTGTTGCTAGGTCTACCTTGGCTCCAGACACACGAACCCGTATTGAACTGGCGATCCGGTGAAGTACTCCGATGGGGTCCAGACTGCCATAGGACCTGCCTGGTTCCGGTCCGCCCAGCTCGCCCTCCGCCTACTCCAGCTAATTTACCAGGTCTCCCGGCTCCTTACTGGCCCAATGCGGACGTCTTCGGTAAGAAGGAAGCAGAGACGCTGCCACCCCATAGGCCATATGACTGCCCGATCGACCTGGTACCAGGCACCACTCCTCCCCGTGGGCGTATCTACCCGTTGTCTGCAGCCGAGACCCGGGCCATGTCTGAGTACATTGAAGAGAATCTGGCTAGGGGATTTATCCGAAAATCTACCTCCCCGGCTGGAGCCGGATTCTTCTTTGTCAAAAAGAAAGACGGCTCGCTACGTCCCTGTATTGACTACAGAGGACTCAATCTCATCACAGTGAAAAACAAATACCCCCTGCCGCTCATCTCCGAATTGTTTGACCGTCTCAAGGGCGCCAGGATCTTCTCCAAGCTGGATCTACGAGGAGCATATAACCTGGTCCGTATCAGTCAAGGAGACGAGTGGAAGACGGCATTCAATACCCGGGACGGTCACTATGAGTACCTTGTGATGCCCTTTGGTCTCTGTAACGCCCCCGCTGTCTTTCAAGAGCTGGTCAACGACATCTTCCGTGACCTCCTGTACTCCTGCGTAGTGGTATACCTGGACGATATCTTGGTCTTCTCTCCGGATCTCCCCACACACCGAAGGGATGTTTGTCATGTCCTGCTTAGGCTTCGGCAGAACCACCTCTATGCCAAATACGAGAAGTGCCTCTTCGACCAGACCTCCCTACCGTTCTTGGGCTATGTCATCTCCCAGACAGGTCTGCAAATGGATCCCGAGAAGCTCTCTTCCGTTCTAAAATGGCCTCGTCCTGAAGGTTTGAAGGCGATACAGCGATTCCTGGGCTTCGCTAATTACTATCGTCTTTTCATCCCACACTTCTCGTCTCGGACTGCTCCCATATCTGCGCTTACCCGTAAGGGGGCAAATCCCAAGATATGGTCGCCTGAAGCCGAGGAGGCCTTCCTTTCCTTAAAGAAAGCCTTCGCCTCTGCTCCCGTCCTACACCGTCCGGACTGTAATAAACAATTCTACCTGGAGGTTGATGCCTCCTCCTCCGGAGCCGGAGCGGTACTCACCCAAAAATCTTCTACCGGGAGAATGGTAACCTGCGGCTTCTTCTCCAAAATCTTCTCCTCGTCTGAGCGCAACTACTCCATAGGAGACCGTGAATTGCTAGCCATCAAATTGGCACTGGGGGAGTGGCGCTATCTGCTTGAAGGGGCTCTCTACCCGGTAATTATCTACACGGATCACAAAAACCTGGCATATCTCCAAAATGCCCAGAGACTCAATCCTCGCCAGGCCCGGTGGTCGTTGTTTTTTGCCCGCTTCGACTTCATTCTTCATTTCCGTCCAGCGGACAAGAACGTCAAAGCTGATGCCTTGTCCCGGTCCTTCCTGTCCTCCGATCAAGAGGAAGAGCCTACGCACATCATCGACTCCTCCAAGGTGATGAATGTGGCCCCCTTGGATCTGACTCATCTCCCACCCGGTAAGACGTTTGTAGCTGTACCAGATCGGGAGAGGGTGCTTCGCTGGGGACATTCTTCTAAACTAGCTGGCCATGCTGGCCAAAAGAAGACCTTCCAACTCATTACCCGGCATTACTGGTGGCCTACCCTGCGTAAGGACATGGTAGACTTCGTCGCGGCTTGCTCATCCTGTGCCCGTAACAAAGTTCCCAGACATCTACCAGCCGGCCATCTCCTGCCCCTTTCCGTGCCTGCTTCTCCTTGGCAGCACATTGCTATGGACTTTATCACCGATCTTCCGATTTCTGCCGGTTGTACAGTCATTTGGGTTGTCGCTGACCGCTTTTCTAAGATGGCCCACTTCATTCCCCTGCCTGGTCTCCCATCTGCACCCGAGCTGGCTAAAGACTTTATCCGCCACATCTTCCGTCTCCATAGCCTGCCCCTCCACATCGTGTCGGATCGTGGGGTTCAGGTCACCTCACGCTTCTGGAGAGCCACATGTAAGCTGCTAGACATCACCCTGGACTTCTCCGCTTACCCCCCACAGTCCAATGGTCAAGTGGAGCGGATCAATCAGATCCTGACCAGTTACCTCCGGCACTTCGTTAATGCACACCATTCGGACTGGGTGGATCTCCTACCTTGGGCCGAGTTCTCTTACAATAACCATGAGCGAATCCTCTTCCAAATCCCCGTTCTTTATAGTCGGTGGCCAACATCCCCGGATTCCACTTCCTGCCTCCGTTTCTGTGGACAACCCTGCTGCGGAGTCTCTTGTCAGCGAATTTTCTACTATTTGGGAGAGTACCAGGTCCGCTCTTCTTCTGTCCTCTGAGCGGATGAAGAGATATGCTGATAAGAGACGTCTGGATCCGCCTCAATTCCGTCCGGGAGACAAGGTTTGGCTCTCGTCCAAACATGTGCGGCTCAAAGTACCCTCCTTCAAGCTGGGCCCTCGATTCATCGGTCCCCTCGAAGTCCTCAGGCAAATTAACCCTGTGGCCTACAAATTAAAACTCCCGGCCACCCTACGGATTCCTAACTCCTTCCACGTATCTCTCCTCAAACCCGTTGTCTTTAACTCTTTTTCCAATAATCCAGGTGCCCCTCCTGCTCCGGTTTCCGCTGATGATGTCTTTGAGGTAGAGAGTATTCTGGCCTCCAAGAGGGTAAGAGGAAAGACCTTTTTTCTGGTAGATTGGAAGGGGTTTGGTCCTGAGGAGAGAACTTGGGAACCCAGGAAGAACATAAACGCCCCGCTTCTCCTTGAAAAATTTCTTTCTGGCCAAAAAAAGAGGGGGCCTAAAGGGGGGGGTACTGTAGCATCGGCGTCTCTGCCCCGTACTAGGCAGAGACGCCGTCCCTCTCACCTCCCCGCTCCTGGCGCGGCGTCCTCCAGCGCTTCTCTCCCCGCTGCTTCCGGCACGCGCTCCTTCCCAGGCAGTGTGCTTAGGGCGCGCGCGCGCTTCCCCTCTCTTAAAGGGACCGCGCGCACCGTCCTAAGGAGTCCCCAGCCAATTGCCGGAGGACCTCCCATATATAAGGCACCTCCTCCAAAATGGAGGTGCCCGAGCAATGTTGTTGCAAAGCCTTTCAACTCTGCTTCAGCCCTCAGGTCCCGTTACCAGTTACCTGCCAGTCACCTGCCTGTTACTTATCTATCTGCGGTCCGACAGTCTGCCTACCAGCCCTGCCAGTCTGTCTATGGATCAGTCTGCCCGCTCACCTGGGAGCGCTCACCTACTACCTGTCTGCTAGCCTACCTGGAGGCTCCGCCGTCACGTGCTGTGACCACCTGCCTGTCCAGAGACTCTTGCTCGCTCACCTGGGAGCGCTCACCTGCTACCTGCCTGCTAGCCTACCTGGAGGCTCTGCCGTCACTTGCCGTGACCACCTGCCTGTCCAGAGACTCTTGCCCGCTCACCTGGGAGCGCCTCTCTGCTACCTGCCTGCTAGCCTACCTGGAGGCTCTGCAGTCACTTGCTGTGACCACCGGCCAGTCCAGAGACTCTTGCCCGCTCACCTGGGAGTGACCACCTGCTACCTGCCTGCTAGCCTACCTGGAGGCTCTGCTGTCACTTGCCGTGACCACCCGCCTGTCAAGAGACTGTCCCCGTCACCTGCCGTGTCCTCCAGCCCTTCTACCCAGAGACTGTCCCCGTCATTAGCCGTGACTACCTGCCCGCCTTCCCTGGGAGCCACCCGCTTCCTTACAAGGACTGCCCCCTTGTATAGTTGCTCAGAGGTTCCACCTCCCAGACCCGTTACAAGAAGGCAGGATGCAAGTAACATAATGGCCAGACATAGTGTTATTCCTCAAGTACACACAGGGCAGCTTATTTTGAAAAGTCACCTGAAATGGCAGGAATGGTTTAATCTTCAACGAGTTTCTGGATCACAATTAATATCCTTTGATAGGTTGTAAGGATGTTCATAGAGCAATGAGAATAATGAGTGTCTGCACTCTCTGAAGGCGCATGATCATCGGGTACAGAATCACGATCCCCGGAGACGGATCGGTTTTCATACTTCGACTACGTAATGTAAGGTCTCTTTGTGCATGTGAAGATTTGCACATTAAAAACCTGCTTTAAATGTTCCTAAAATTGGTCACTTACAAAAACTGAAAACTATTTTCATCACTTCCACAGAAACCAAACGTTCTCATGAATCAGTCAGTAAGTAAACTTTAGCTTACGGGAAACTCTTGCCGGGCACCGCTTCCCTTTAGATTCTGATGCCAATAAGAAGTGGTACTCCTCCTTTTATACCAAAAGGCCTACGGGGCCTTTTGGTATAAAAAAAAAAAAAAAAAATCATGAATCTTAGGATATCCAAAAATTCCAAAATTGGAGAAGAGTTCAATACGTAGCATTAGAGAGCAAACTTCCTCCTCCCTCCTGGTGGAGAGCTATTTTGCAAGCCTGGGGCGTACTACCAGGCCAATAAGTCTCCCTACACCAGCTGGCTGTCTCTAAGGAGAAATAGTACCCCTTAAACCTACAGTAAACTTAGGTTTGTCAGGTGTGCCTTGTACTCATAGAGCATTGCCTGGCTGACAAGTCATTGGAGTACGCACAGTTTGGGACGGTGGCTCATGAATGTTGTTGGTCCAAACTGTCAATCATCAAGAGCACTAGAGAAAGTAAAATCCAATATTCTTTATCATCTGGTTGAAATCTGTCATAGAGGAAAATTAAAAATCCATCAGACATCTTCAGGGAGGGGACAGGTCACTCTCACACTGAACATATGGAATTAATTACAACTAGGGAAGAGAGAAATTAATTGAGGAAGAGCAGATACTTCAACCTCCTTTAAAGTAGGGACATTCTGCAATGACCAGGTAATTACAACAGATAAATGCTGTGAGGAGAGACAGTAAAGCTAGGATTCATTATGCAAAGGCATAAGCTTCCTTTGATCAAAGGTTCGCTCACAGCCTGGCCGATGCCAGTGATGAATATCCTGGTTTACATCGATCCAATATTTATGGGAAATATATTTTCGACGTCGTACTGAAGGGTTGAAGAGAACGCATTGACAAATCACCGTAAGGCCATTCTAACCCCTCCAACTTAATATTGGGTCCGATAGATGATGCTATACAGCGGGGAATGTAAGTGTTTGATACACTGTCCATTTTGCAAGTTTTCCCACCTACAAAGAATGAAGAGGTCTGTAATTTTTATCGTACGTACATTTCAGCTGTGAGAGACAATCTAAAAAAACCAGAAAATCACATCGTATGATTTTTACATAATTAATTTGCATTTATTGCATGAAATAAGTATTTGATACAATAGAAAAACAGAACTTAATATTTGGTCCAGAAACCTTTGTTTGCAATTACAGAGGTCAGATGTTTCCTGTAGTTCTTGACCAGGTTTGCACACACTGCAGCAGGGATTTTGGCCCACTCCTCCATACAGATCTTCTCCAGATCTTTCAGGTTTCGGGGCTGTCGCTGGGCAACATTGAGTTTCAGCTTCCTCCAAAGATTTTCTATTGGGGCCAGGTCTGGAGACTGGCTAGGCCACTCCAGGACCTTGAAATGCTTCTTACGGAGCCACTCCTTAGTTACCCTGGCTGTGTGTTTCAAGTCATTGTCATGCTAGAAGACCCAGCCACAACCCATCCTCAATGCTCTTACTGAAGGAAGGAGGTTGTTGGCCAAAATCTTGTGATACATGACCCCATCCCGCCTCCTTTCAATACGGTGCAGTAGTCCTGTCCTCTTTGCAGAAAAGCACCATCAAAGTATGATGTTTCCCCCACCATGCTTCACGGCTGAGAAGGTGTTCTTGTGGTTGTCCTCATCCTTCTTCTTCCTCCAAACATGGCAAGTGGAGTTGATACCAAAAAGTTCTATTTTGGTCTCATTTGACCACATGACCTTCTCCCATGCCGTCTCTGGATCATCCAGATGGTCATTGATGAACTTCAAATGGGCCTGGACATGTGCTGGCGTGAGCAGTGGACCTTTTGTGACCTGCAGGATTTTAATCCATGACAGCGCAGTGTGTTACTAATGGTAATGTTTGATACTGTGGTCCCAGCTCTCTTCAGGTCATTGACCAGGTCCTCCTGTGTAGTTCTGGGCTGATTCCTGAGCTTTCTCACAATACCCCTTACCCCACTAGGCGAGATTCTGCATGGAGCCCCAGACTGAGGAAGATTGACAGTCATCTTATGTTTCTTCCATTTTCTAACAATTGTGCCAACAGTTGTTACCAAGCTGCTTACCTATTGTCCTGTAGCCCATCCCAGCTTGTGCAGGTCTACAATTTTGTCCCTGGTGTCCTTAGACTGCTCTTTGGTCTTGGCCATGGTGGAGAGGTTGGAGTGTGATTGAGTGTGTAGACAGGTGTCTTTTATACAGGTAACGAGTTCAAACAAGTGCAATTAATATAGGTAATGAGTGCAGAGTAGGAGGGCTTCTTAAAGAAAAACTAACAGGTCTGTGAGAGCCAGAATTCTTGCTGGTAGGTTGGGGATCAAATACTTATTTCATGCAATAAAATGCAATTTAATTATGTAAAAATCATACAATTTGATTTTCTGAATTTATTTTTAGATTCTGTCTCTTACAGGTGAAGTGTACCTACGATAAAAATTACAGATCTCTCCATTCTTTGTAGGTAGTAAAACTTGCAAAATCGTCAACATATCAAATACTTATTTTCCCCACTGTACATGCCATATTTCATTTCTATCGCAAAGGGAAAATTGCTGTAGGAAACATGATGACGATAGCTACTGCCTGGGACCTCAGGGGGCGAAGATATCCTGTAAGATGGGGGATCTCATAAAATTTTAACAGACATAGCAAATCCCACAATCAGCCTCCACCTGACGTCATCAAGGGGAGGTATGTGGTGGTATTTGGGTTTGGGTTGTTGTTCATTGTGTATGTCATAGTTCGAGGTGAGTGTCCATTTGCCCAATCGGCCTGTATAAACGATTGGTGCTGGCAGGTTGTCGTTCTTTTTGTTATTGTGGAGCTGGCAGTGACGATACACGTGTGTGTGTAAATATATAGATATATAATTTTTTATGCTTTGGAATTGGAGTTGTACATACCATACACTCACAGAGTTCCCCAATAATTGGCCTAGCAGGGGAAGCAGCCGCGGCCCCGACCATCACTCGTCAGTCAAATGCGTAATTGGACTGACCATTGGAGGCAGCGGAGTTGCTTTCCTTCCCCTGACAAACAGGTGGCAAAGGTGGGATCTAGGTGATCTCTCCGGTGTCATCTGTGACAAAGTGGTAACAGTGGTGGGATCAGTGTGACCCCTGGGGCTGGTATACTTCGACAAAATCCAATAACACATTGCAGTAATCAGAGAACCCTCCTTCCCTTCCCAGAAAAAGATCATCAGAAGAACACCATCTCACAGCAAGCAGAGAGGCAGGGGAGCGGTGCGCTCATGAAGATTGAAAGCAGGCAAACCTTTCAACAAAAGAAACAAACACAAACAATTCATCACTATTCAGACAACTCCCCCACAAAAGGCCATGATCATGAGAACTCCCCCACAATAGGCCATGATCAGGAGCGCACCATCTCCCAGCAAGCCCGAGGCAGGTGATCGGTGTGCTCCAGAAGATAGAAAGCGAGACAAACCTTTTACCAAAGAAGCAAGCACATACAACCCCTGGCAAAAATTATGGAATCACCGGGCTCGGAGGATGTTCATTCAAGCAGATCACAGACCTGGCACAAAGTCATTTCAAATGGCAACTTTAGGGCTTTAAGAAACACTAAAAGAAATAAAGAAGAAAAAAAAGTGGTACACAGTAAGGGTAATTTTTTTCAGACCAAGCAGAGGGTGGTTGTATTTCTGCATTTTCAGTAATGCAACCCCTACTACAAAGCAATTAGTAATGCTGAGAATAATAAGATGTTGAAATAATTTGAAGTGTGTCAAAATGCAGAATAACAGGGAAACAATCCGCACTACCGGGCAGTGCCCGTCACTGTGCCGCTGTGAACTGCGCAGTGTTCTGCCGCAGCAGGTGAAGCAGAATTTACTCAATTTCGTTTTTTTTTCAAGGGGGGGCGATGATTCACAGGGTAATTATGCAAAGCAGCGTAAAGCCACACCCCAGAGGACCCGGTGGGCTATACTGACCTTGTAATTACCATAAAAATTCACTAAAACAAAAGCCCATATACCTGAAACTATATGGTGGATTTTAAAGAAACAACAACCGGATTATTCATGGGAGCAACGGCAATATGAACAGTTCCCCTACCTTGAGAGCGTACGATACGTCTTTAGCATTGGGCTAATACAAACACGTTGTCTCATCCAATAGTCACAATGTTGACAAGCAAAGCTGGAGCTGGATTCCCGCTTCCCCCCCAGGACTAGGCCAGGCCACCATTCCTGTGCCCGGCCACTATTCCTGTGCCCGCCTAATGCTGGAGGTCATTAGGACGGGAGGCGAAGTGTTCACTGGTCTGGTCAGGACCCCGCAGAAATATGGGTATATATGATACACAAGATAATTCTCAAGAGCTTGTGTGGCTTAAAGAAGCTATCCTGCCTAATGATCGGTCCAGGTCTGAAACGCAGAACCCCAGCGATCAGCTGGATGTAGACAGAGCATGGAGCTGGACCGCACAGCTCCGTACATTGTGCACTGGACACTGCCAGCAGGAATAGGAGCTGAGCTTTTACATGTGTGCTACAAAATCCAATGAAGCGTGCAAATCTTCACACAAAAGTACTGCATGACCCGATAAATACCCACGAGTGGCATAAAGCTGCTTCATACCATTAGCGCCTGTACAAAGTAGTAATAAATGTCATAAGGTATAATGCTCATTTAAAAAAAAAAAAAAAATCCTGAAATGTCAGCGACACATCAGTTCTGGTATTTAGCTGTCTTAAGAGTACAAAACAAGTCCTGGAAGTGATGATCCGACCCCACAGAGCCCTGATGTTACATCATCCAGTCTGGGATCACATGAAGACACAGAAGGATTAGTACAATCCTCATACACAGAAGATCTGGGGTCAGTTCTCCGAGATGTTTGGAACAACCTCTCAACGAGTTCCTTCAAAAACTGTAGAAGTAATGAGAAGTGGTGAACACAAAGGGTGGTCACCAAATATTAATGCAATTTAGATTCGTCTTTGGTTCACTTTATAGTCTGTTAATTGATAAAAATAAACGATGGTTGCTTTTTTTTTCCTGAGTCAGAAGTGTACAATACAAGTTGGCGTCTTCTATGATCAGCAGCGTGTACAAGTCCACAATCATCTCCTGGTTTCTACCAAAAATAAACTAACAACGCTTCTATTTTTGAGAGCATTCTTACTTTAAAACTTTTAGACAGTATTGTACATGTAGATACCCAGATATTCCAGTAGATCTGACGCGTTTCGGACTAGGTACGGATGTCAGACTATGAATAAGAACTACCTAATTCGAAACGCGTCAGATCTACTGCAGTAACGGGACAGTCGCAAAATTTGTTACTTTTTTGTCTTTTAATGAATTCATAATTAAAAAAAAAATAAATAAAAAAGTTTTTAATCACGCTCTCCTGGAACGGTTGCTGGATACTCCCCACTATTGTGACCAATATGGAGTGACATTAAGGTAACGATGTGCGACCCACGAAGAAAAAGAATCTGCTAAACAGCAGCGCAGATCTCAGCTTCTTGAAACACAATAAAAATAAAAGCGTTCACATTACAGGTAGACAAACATTGAAGAATCTGCCACCAAGTTCACGCTGCTCCATCCGAGGGCAACGAAGTAGTGACAACATCCCAACTCCGTCACTTTTTTTTTTGTGTTCTCAAAGTACTTTTCATAAAATTACACCCCAAAAAAATGACTCGTCACCAGATCAACAGTGGTGAGTTTTATTTATTTTATTCCCGCTGATTATTTTTGTGTTCAGTTGTTTGGGGTTTTTTGTACTCATTTTTATGGTTTACCAAAGAGGGAGATTCTCACAGGATCCTCAGGGGCGTGTCTAAGCGTCTCCGCATAATTAGTCTGAGCCACGCCCTCTTGGCAATGGCCATAAAAAGCAGAACCAATTTAAACCCTGGAACCGTAGAAAGGATTTTACAACAAAAAATTGAATACTCAGGGGAGCAGCGGTAATAAAATAAGAGCAAAAACTGGGAATTTTCTGGTGTCAAGTTCTTTTTAAAAGCTACAGCATCAGCCGAGCGCTTTGTATGCATTGGATACCTTTAAATTCATGAGCTGCAGTTGCCACACCCACCTCCTGTTGATTGACAGCTTACTACCCAAGTACAGTATATGGAGAAGGATGTCAATTAGCGTTGGAAGGGCGGGCCGACTGGCGGATCATGATTACAAGGACTCTACTCAGTTTTCGATGCGATTTCATGATAAATAGTGCATAAAAAAAAAAAAGTGATCCAGTGTTGCAATCATGGTAACTTTATGTTACCCTCACACAGGGCAACAGAAACCTGGTGAGCAATTCCATTAAGTATCTTGGGCACACCCTCAATTTTGCAGGAATGGTAGTCTCAGAAAGAAGAAAATAAATAAATAGATAAAAAAAACAAAAACATAAAATTTATGTATGCTCAGAAGACTATTTGCTGGCTGCAGAATGAGTTAATTTATAATCCATCAGTGAGCTGGTTCTAAAGGGTAGATTTATAAAATTTGTCCAAGCTTCACTCAGAAGAATGAGGACCACAAAGTTCAGCTCAACTTCCGCTAAGACGAGATCAGAAGAAAAAAAAAAAAAAAGTTCTAAACATTCTTATCCTAAACTAACTCTCTGACAGATTTTCAGTCAACTCATTCCGCAGCCAGAAATAGACAATTGAATAGAGAAACTATAGTAGCCAAACTATGCATGATATTTTAGGAAACCCAATTGTATGAATTTTTAGCCAAAAATACATATACATATATATATATTGCCCCTGAAGGAGATCATGTTCCCGATACATCATTATCTTTGCGCCTTCTTTTGCAGAGTAGGCAAGGCTCAGACTTTTATGCTTACTATTTAATTTGCACCTTTTTTTTTTTAAATACTTTTTACTTGGGTGTCCGCTTTTGTTTTGTTTCTATTTGACAACGTGTTTTTCCCTTATTCAGATGTTTTAGCCCAATTCATTAATTGCGAATGTTTGAAATGTTACAAAATTTTTGTGCAATTGTACTACAGTACCATGATAAGAGTACAAATATCTCATTTTATTTTTTGCATTGTTGAAGATTAACGCATATTTTAAAATGTGAATTTTTGCTCTAAAACAGTACAAAAAAAAAATGAAAATAAAAATGTTAATTTTGTGCAAAAATGAACCTGCATGCACCATTTTTGAAGAATTTGGAGCAAAAATAGCAATGAATAATGCAAAACAATGGTCCTGCCAACGGTGCTCTCTCTGCTACGCGCTCCTGGGAAAGATGATGGTCGTTAATCTTGCTGAGAACAAGAAGTTGGACAAGTCAGATCTAGAGATGAGCAGATTGATTCCCTGGACTCCAGGTCCAGGTCAGTGGTCCCTGGCAGCTAGGCGAGAGGCCAGTGAACCTCTTCCCTTCCACCGTGGCATATGATTTGTCAGGACTGGGGCACCGAGGATGTTGTGCCGACCCCAGCTAATCAAAAGGTGCCCCACAGAAGCCGAAAAGTAGGAGATTTGGGAGTCTCCCATCGTCTAGCTGCCAGGTAGCGCTGACCAGGACCCGAATCCCAGGAATAGATCCTCTCATCTAGAGTCGGATCCTTATCTTCCTTGACATGGCGGACGGTCAAGTGATTGGCAGAAGCATAGTCCAGCCGACAGTCATCTAATGTGATGTCCGGCTGTAGAGTTACGTCCACACCTGGTGGATACACGGCAGAGTTTATGACCAGATTTTGGAGTGGAAAGTCCACGGAGTGTTATAACAGCAGTATAGATGAGATTTTTACCAAATCTTACCCACACACTCCTAAAAAACTAAATGGATTTCCACTGCAGATTGTACCCTTTGCAAACCAAAAATACACTAGAAATCAGCATGTAACAGCAAAATCAGCAGCAGAAAATTTGAAGGTCAGGATGTACCCTAAAAGCAAGTTACACAGGAGTCTAAAATATTTGCTTCAAACACACACAATCAATGACAAAGCAGCATCCCCAAGCAGATCATTATATGACCCAACCCACGTAACAGCCTGGAGCACACACAACACTTCACAAGCAAATTCCTCCAGTGATTATTAGTCAGATTAAAGGGGTTCTATACTATAAAACAACGCTGAAAGAATGGAGCCCGGACAGGGTGTAACTTAGTAATATATCACCTGCCCTCATTATACCAAGCATTCTGATCGAAGGCGGAAAATAAGAGATGGTGAACATAGTAGCGAGGTGTGCATGTGCTCAGCGTCACTGCACAGTACCATATTAGGCTCCAATCACACAGCACCATCAGTCTCACAAAGATTCCCGCCTGGTATACATTCTTATCCTTCTGGACGCAAATATTTGGCATACCGATTAGAACGGCCTTCGAACTCTTCACCCAACAACAAATGTCAGGTGATATAAGGATCAGGCAGATTTCAACATGCCCAATCCTTTTGTCACCACCTGTTAGAAAGACCACACAAATCTCACCAATCTGTCAGGGGACGCAACTCCGCTGCCTCAAATCGTTAGGGCAATTACCCAATTGATCGACAAGTGATGGACGAGGCCGCAGCAGCCTCCACTACTAGGTTGGTTATTAGTGAACTCACAGTGAGCGTATGGTATATACACCTCCGATTCCAATGCATGGAGAATAAATATATATTATCACACATACTTTGATAAGTTCACTGCCAACTCCACAAAAACAAAAAGAACTATAAAGCTGACACCACCAATCGTTTATACAGGCAGATTGGACACCCATTACAGGTAGCAGGTAGCCTATGATATTAGGGGTGCGATTTACAGAGCAAGAGGAATGGAGCTATTAAATTCTATATATTTAATCCAGAAAGGTACGCAGTTTTTATAAAAAAAAAGAAAAATATATAATACAAAATGGGAACAAAACAACACAGTGTTCAATTACATAGTATAAAAGGGATAACAATAGAAAAAGTACTAAACCTGTGTCACGGAAATGTCTCCGCGCTTAGCAGAGGGAGGTACTACGTTAGGAAACCGACAGAACTATAGCAAGCTGTACCTTCCAGGAATGACAAAAACCCAAACTCTGATTTTTATTAGATCAAGGTTATGCGAACATACCTCCCCTTGGTGAGCTCATATAGGGGCTGGTTGTGGGATGTGCTAGGACTTTTAGGATATCTTCGCCTATTGAGGTCCCAGGTGGGAGATATCGTTGTCATGTTTCCTATCACGATTTTACCTTTCTATGGAGATGAAACATGGCATGGATACCATCATCTATCCGACCAATATTAGGTTGGCTGGCCTTAGGGTGATGTGCGCGAATACATTACGTTAGTCCTTTCGCCACGACGCCGAAAATATATCTCCCATTAATATCAGATCAAAGCAAATCCCAATATTCATCATTGACCACTGGCTCCAGAGAGTCAGATAAATCATTTGAACAGAGGAGCTTGAATAATTGGTTCGTTTATGCTGGCATAAAAGAAAAAAAAAAATCATTGATATCAGCTTCACATCACACGGTGTTAACAGGCCATGCACTGCCGAAAACACGATGCTGAATGGGGATAGAGAAAAATCGCATTAACAATTGTTCTGTTCCAGTTAGTATTTGTTGGCTTATCAACTTGTGTACAGTCAATCTGTGCTAGTTAACTCGCCAAAAATGGCCCATCTAAAAAGGGAGCTCTCCTCTGCTCCAGCACATGGAGAACATATGAGGTCACACGAGCAGGAGACAACAGGGTCCATTCAGAAACTTGCCGCTATCGAATGTGTATGGCCGGCATCAAAGCAGTAATCCAGCACCACTCATGTCTACAGATACCTGCGGGGCTGCGTGAGTCTGTTCTATACATGCCCCTGATGTAACCACGAAAAGGCATAACTGGCTCTGATCACCTCCCGAAGTGGATTGTGCCGAGCTGGATTAACCGCCTGAAGGGGGCCTTACACGTGTCACTACAACCTATTAAATCTGCACTGATTTGCAGCCATCACCCCCACTAATACCCCAAGCCTTGCTTTAACATCTTCAAGTAGTGCTAATGCTGTGGGTCCAACATGCTCAGATGCACCTAATGACCTTGTCTAATAAAACATCTGACAAAACAAGCTCAGCTAGGATAGGCTCTGAAGATGCCACCGATCATGACATTTGCACCTAATGATCTTATCCAATTCATAAAAAAACAGATGCACCCATGACCCTGTCAAATAAAACAGACACTCTCACAGCATTACCAGCCATGTTGTATCACAGATCTGCGATACTAAGCTAAAGGGCCCCATGAACCAGCAATATTGGGTCACAGTCAGTACATTCAAAACTATCAATGGTCATCTCATCCATATAAATTGCCCATGTTGAAATCTGTCTATCTCGATTACTAAACCTATAGAAAAGCATAGGGAGGGGCATGCAGCACAAAGGAGAAGCAGGGTGCTGCTGGAAAATTTCATTTTAGTAGCTAAGAACAGGACTCACTTTAGCCATGTGAATCTGGATGAACAAAGAGGAAAGATGAAAAAATAGGACACAAAAGGTACATGAGCTTGTACTGAATATTAAGAGTCATGCAGATACCATTTCCATTGTGGGAAAAAACCCTTTAAATTTTTCATTAGCAGCAATAACTGCATGTTACACAGAGCAGTTGATGAAGCTTCGGTTCTGATCCTGTGCTTCATACAGCCCATGATACAGGTATTGCACTTTACTATACACACACACACACACACACACACACACATCTTGCAAAAAAACATTGCTATTTTGGCCCGACTTGAGTACTGGTGCTCAATCGTCACTTACTCTTACAATGGATTTCCGAGAGGAAATGTTCTTTACCGCGGGGAGGAGATTTACATGAAGATTATATCTCCTATGATAAACAAAACCTTCCTGTGAAGCCCCATCATAATCAATGTGCGGAGGACTCTCTCTTCCTGGGAAGGTTCCTCTAGTTCCTGCTACGGGAACAGTCATCAATGGTTCTCATATGGAGCCTCCACTGGTCTTAGGTGTCGCTGACTAGTACCACGACTGACCACATCCATCCTGGACATGGTGAAGACTGCATAGTTGGATTTGTATTACCCGACTTGTGATCATAAACGTATAGTTCCAGATTTTACTAAACGTCATGCTTGGGTAGGAGCTGAGCCCGCTCAGTAATAGGCAAGTGCCGGCTGTGTTATACAGCCAGAACCTGCCTCTAACAGCTGAGCACTGCTGTCAATCTATGTCGGTAGCATTTAAATGGCGCAATTCTGTGGCCCAGTAATTCCTGCGGCCATCATCCCACCCCATAAATAGTTGGCGGGGAGCCAACAGATTGCCACAGAAGCCAGGAGCCTACTGGGGGCCCCCACCAACACCATCTTATTTCTCCTAAGAAACCCAGCTGCAGGATGGGCTTCATAGATCATTAGCCATTTTACAATATACCGCAATATGTGATTGTGCAGCATATAGTACAAGCACTCAAACTAGAGGATTGTTATCGTTAAGTATGTAAAAGTCATATCAAAAGATAAAATAAGGTTTAACAGTATATGGACAGGTAGCCTGTCATTTGCCAGGAGGATCCATCATTATTGGAGAGATTGGTGTAAAATTAGCTTTATTGTACAGCAGATTCAAGGCTCTGTTCATATGTCCGGTTGGTGAGGCTAAGTTCACACTAGGCGTTTTTTAAGGCAGAGTGCCCACTATGTGTTTTTTAAGCAATTCCGCTGCAGAAACGCTTAAAAAAAACTCTTGGTAGAAGATCTGCCATGTCCCCCAATGATAATCCGCATGTGCTGTGCACATGCTGAGGAAATTTCCGCTGCGGATTATCATTGCGGAGAAATCCGCAGCACTACCAATTATTTTGCGGAAGCGCTGCCTTTTCGCCGCCATTGACTTGCATTGGAACGCATGGAATCCGCATGACTACATGTACACATGCGGATATCATGCATATCAATATGCGGATGGTTCCTGGGTTTGGAGAAGAGGAGACTCTCCTCCAGACCCGGGTACCATAGTACCTGTAAAAAAAAAAAAAAAAGAATAAAATAAAAAATATACATTATACTTACCTTCTGATGGCCCCCGGTATCCTTGTCTCTGCTTGCCGGTACCTCGCGGTAGACTAGAAGGACCTGCGGTGATGTCATTTAGTCATGTGACGGGTCACGCGGCCGCTGACGTTGGCAGGTCCTTTAGTCTACCAAGAGCTACCGGCAGCCAGGATGGATCGAATAAAGACACCACGGGCCATCAGAAGGCAAGTATATATTTATTTTTTACCATTCTCTCGGGTCACACTGTATAAATCCATACCGGATGCATGGATTTATATAGTGTCACCAAGTTATCAAGCGCTTTCCAAGTGATGCTAAAATCGCTTGGAAAGCGCTTGTCAACCTGCATGCGGAAATGCATGTGAAGAACGCTTCACATCCGCATGTCCCTGGCAGGAAAAACGCATGTACAATCCGCATGTAAAATCCGCATGCGTTTTTTTCTGCCAGGGAGATGCAGAAACGCTCAGGAAAAATCCGGAGCATTTCTGCATCGTGGGCACATAGCCTTAAGCTTTTTTTTTTAATGCAAAGTTTCAGCTTCGTTTTACAGTACTAGCAAAGTCTATGAGATTTCAGAAATCTCATACACACACACACTGGTGCTTTGCATGTTTTTTTTTTCCACAATAGAGCATGTCATTTCTTCCAGCGTTTTTCACCCACTGAAAGTAATGGGTGGTGAAAAAAAACACTTAAAAAAACATAGGTATTAGGTTTTGCAGCATTTTTTTGTGCCGAAACCTGATGAAATAGAATCATATTTTTTTTTTTTTTTTTTTTTTTTTTGGCACTAAACTTTTATCAGCATGCACAAGAGACAAATGTAGCATGACAAAAACTGCAAGAAAAACCAAGCAAAACCTGCTTGTTTCTGCCAAGAGAGCAGCTTTTGCTGCAGAAAAAGGTTAACAAAAAGCCTAGTGCGAACATAACCTAAAAGTAAAACAAAAACAGCCGATCTCCAAATAAATCAAGGGACCCCTCCGCGCCTGTTTGAATTAGGAATTCAGAAGACACTAAAACTGTTTAAATTTTCTTTTGTCCAAAACAGGAAAGATAACTGGACATGTGAACGCTGCCTTATCAGACATTTGGCCGTACTCTATAAAACGATACGATAAGAAAGTTCTGTTATGTTGTGATACATCAGCAGAAATGACAAAGCTGCAACTTTTCCACAAACTGATGTTTTCCTTCCAAGTAATTGAAGTTGCTCAGCCCATCGTATCCCATGTCCCACGTAACAAACTTGCAAAAATAAGAAAAAACAAAAAGAAGCCCAGCGCTCCCACAAGTCACACAGTCCGAAGCCAAAACAGCGGCTCCCCAACATGCAGCCGATTCCCAGAGAAGCGAAATCCGGGCCCTTCACGTGCACATTATTAATAATGGATGAGCTGGAAACGTGACCGCTGCTAGAGCAGAGGAATTCTCCGCTTCCTCTCCATGATAATGGACCGCAGACTCTCAAACTTCTGCAGGAAGAACACTTCTCTGAAGTTTGCAACAAGGGTAACTATTGTGATTGCAACAAAAACACTAGCAAAACCGAGAGATCCAGAAAGAAAAAAAAAAGTGCAACATTGTAATAAATATATAAAATACAACCCAAAAGCAAATCACTCCAATATACTGCGCAAGGCAGGAGCAGAGCAGGATGTCCCAAAATGGCACTGGCTCCAAAGAGAGTGTTATGTTATGGGGCTAGTCCACCCGATGAATCCCAAGGGCAAAATAATCCATTATTCACCTGTTGTCGCTTCCTTGCTAACACAAGCCCGATCTTCCACCGGTTTGAGTAACCCGACCTACAGCAAAGACATGTTGTTGCAGTGGTTATATCAGAATACAGGGTGTACAGAGACCGGCGGGGGACCAGGAGAGCAATGGCCACTGGAGAGCCAGGGGCACAGTGTACAGTCTTTGGTGGCATTTTTTTTCTTTTAAGGGAATCTGTCACCAGATTTTTGCTATGTCAGCTGAGAGCAGCATGATGTAGGTGCAGAGACCCTGATTCCAGCAATGTGTCACTTATTGGGCTTCTTGGTGAAGTTTTGATAAAATTTGCTGTAGAAGTTCTCTAAATGCTGAGCTGTGTATAACCCTGCCCACAAAACTGATTGGCAGATTTCTGTGTACACTGTGAATAGGCAGAAAGCAAAGCAGGAAGACTACATGGAATGAGACACCTAGTCCTGTAGAGATAATCTCCTGCTGATAAAACACTAATTTTATTGAAACAACAATAAGCAGCCCAATAAGTGACATCGCTGGAATCAGGCTCTCTGCCCCTACACCCCACTGCTTTCAATTACATAGCAAAAACCTGGGGACAGATTCCCTTTAATTATAAGTCACTCAGATTCACGCCCAAGAAACCTGCACATTTTAGTGTAGATTTCTTTGCAGCTTTCCCCAGATTTGTAGCTAAAATTTTAGCAAGTGTGACCTTACATCACTTATGAGTTCTATCTGCGGTTTTCACAGATACAACTTGTAATCAGTCATAGTTTATGGGGCTGTTCACATGTCCGTGTATTTTTGTAGATCGAGTGGTCCGCACCAAAACAGGGAAAAATAGATTTAAACACGGTATATATAATATGTAATGCAACACTTGGATGCCAGCCTGTGAGCAGTCTGTTTTTCACTGACTTTTCCTGCATACAAGAAAAACTGATGAAATACTGAAAGTAGAAACTGACACACTGAAGAAAATCGGTCAGTTTTTGCATGCGAAAATAATCACTGACTTGGATATAAAAGTCAAGTGCCCCCAGCAGATCTGGCACCGCAGAGCTGAAAACCATGTAATTATTACAACCAAAAGAGGTTTTAATGCAAAGAGCGCGACCTCAGACAGCAATCAGACAGAACCCCCAGTGAGCAGCTGGTCCCTACTCTGGAGGTCGTGGTCTGACATTGCAGACCTGTTATTACATGGCCCCCGCGTATGGACAAATAACCAGTCAAGTAATAAAGCTGCCATCTAACCGCACTCAGAGGGGCTCCCCGTCCTTAGTCTGGGGGTGCATATACGCCAGGCCTTCCCCCTGCTCGTCGTTCTCATGTTCACTTGGACATTCCATTAAGACCCGAAATAAGCGATCTGCTGGATCAGTTCTGCAAGCGGAAGCAGAGGAGCTGCCCTGATTATTACAGGGTCCACCATCCTGCATGCAGAACTTTTCCTTCCGTTCTAAAACAGAAAAACAAAGACAAACCCCAAAATAATCCATGGGTCCCGTCTACATCACTTATTCCTAAAGCGGCAACTCCGAGCGGACACGTGACCAGAACCCCACATGAGGTTTCACCTCTGTGACACTAAAGGAGGCGAAACCCACAACACACATTGTCATACCGCAGATTTAAAAGGGGTGAAAAAACTGTTTATACGCCCTCCCCAGGTCCAGCGCTTAGCCTCCACCACTGCGCCCAGTGCCTGTTATTGTCTGCAGTGCTGACGTCACGTCAAAAGCACTGCAGCCAATCAGTGAGCTCAGCAGCTCTTCCCGAGCAGACGGCATGAGCTAGGCAGTGTGAGGTCAGAGCTGCAGACAATAACAGACACAGGGAGCAGAGGTTGAGACTCAAGTTTTGGACCTGGGGAGGGTGAATAAAGCTCCATTAAGCTTGGGGAAAGCCAAAAGCCCTTTTAACAAATAAAAAAAGAAAGCAGGTCAACGTATGGTTGTTACAGCCCCATCTATGTGGCTTTTATTGGATTCGGCTGCGGATTTTATCACCTGCAGGTAAAATCCGCAGCTTTCTCCGCCGTATCAGGTCAGATATATAGTTATGGCGACTACACAAGCAGTGTACAGCGCTGCAGACTATGGTGGCGCTATGTAAGGAACAGCTATGCCCTGTATATTCCAGGAGGGGCAGATGGAGCGACCCACACTGCAGTCAGGGCGTTATAAGGCAGCGGTGCACACAGAAATCATTCCCCACTACCACCCCCATCATCCGCAGGGCACAGGAGACAGCGGAGGGTGGAGAATACACAGTCCCCGGCTATATACACTGTAACCAGGCACCTGTGCTCACATATGGAGCTTGGTCACTGCCCTATGACAACCCTGACGGTGCCCTGCCCTAACAACACCCGTGTCCCATCACTACACACCCTGCCCCTGCACGGAAACACAAGCACCGCAGCTACCAAAACTACAGCAATGCCCCCCGCAGTCAGCCCGAGCCAACAAGCAGCGCTCACACGGATCTCTCTGGCCCGATCTCCGCCCTCCGGTGCTGCCGGAATCCTTGTCAGCCGCAACCTCCCAGACACGGTGCTCCGCGCATGCGCGGGAACCAAAGGCAAAGACCGCATGACGCATGCGCTAGATGGGAAGCGCCGCACTACTCGTTGGTCATGTGCAGAAGAGTCGTATACTCCGAGAGCATGCGCAGTACGGCTGCTTAGTGTTTATGCGATTACGCATGCGCGCAATTAACATCCTGACGGAAATTCGATAGCGTAGAGGGCACGGTAACCCGGAAGTAGTCGGCCAAGTGGTAAGCGCATGCGTACTAACATTATGTCATACATAAGAGGCACTTGTCACCGCGGTTCTATAATTAGTATGAATTTAGTACTGTAAGAGTTGCGTGTGTGAGACTGCAACTACCAGCCTGCACTGCATTCTGGGACATGTAGTTTCTCAGAGCCACAGGTTCGAGGCCACTGCAGTATACAGTGTCTGCTGGATGACTGTGTGACACTATATAAAAAGGCAGAAAATCTGCAGCACGTTCACACTTAGTTTTTGCAGATTTTTCTGTGTGGATGTCACCTTAATCGTCTGGTTTAAATATCTTCTCTCCCAAACGCAACGACTGGACGCCTGCTGTCAAAACTCCGACCACCTGCTATTATTTGTGGCCACTTCTGGGCAGTGGAGGTTCAACCACTAATCTAGTGTTACCCTTAAAGGGGTTGTCCATAGCATCTAATATTGATCACCTATTCTCAGAGAATTAGATCAGTTCTGGTCCGACACCCTCACGACCAGCTATTATTAGCTCTGGGGGCTCCAGATATAAACCACGGCTTCATTCAATGTGTAGTGACCACTGCCTAGAGCTGTATACCAGCTCCTATTCTCGTCAGCAGATGCTGCTAGACTGTGAGCTGAGCCAGTGAGCGGAGGCGTGCTAGACTGTGAGCGGAGGCATGCTAGACTGAGCGAAGCCATGCTAGACTGTGAGCGGAGGCATGCAATTGAGCGCCATTCATTGTTTACATCGGGTCAGAGCTGATAACAGGTGATCAGTGGGGGTGTCAGAGACCCTACAGATCAGATAGTCTAATTCCCTGAAGATAGGTCATTAGTATTAAATACCCAGATAGCCACTTTAAAAGAGTATCATCTATTGTATGTGTGTGTGTGTGTGTGTGTGTATGTGTATGTATATCAATATCTATATATAGATATATATATGTATATATATGTTCTCCAGTATTGGTGGTGGTCAGAAGATCATCGAGCTAACTGTAAAATTGTCACAGGGATACTGTGACAGAGAGTGGTCAGGGTTCAGAAGATTGCAGTGTTTGGCTACACGCATGTCTGCACTGGTCAGATCTACCTTGCTTTCCATTTAGCTGTGCAGATTTCCCTTGTTCTTTTGTTGCAAGGGTTAAACACTCCTGCTTGTCTTCTAAAGCTTTCTGTCCTGAGTTATCTCAGCTGTTCTGATTTCTCCACTCCCCTCTGGTATAATACTCACCTCTATAGCTTGCTATATCTTGATATTGGTATGGAAGTGTGAGCCCTGGAAAGAGAAGTCCTCTAGGAGACGTCACCCGCGATTGCTATTTGGAAGTTTGTTTGGTGTCTTCCTTTTCTTTATCTCTCTTTTAGTTTTCTTCTCCCTTCCTTTCCCTTTATACCTTTCTGTAGTCTGGATGCGCATTGAGTGATTGCTGCTTTCTGTTACCCTTGTCTGTTTCCCTTTGTGTCTTTATCATAGAGCAAGATTAGTGTCCCTGCTGCTCCACGCTCTAGTCAGGGCCGAGCTTAGGGTTAGACAGGGATAGGAACGCTATCGCCGCACGGGGTGAAATAACCCGTCTAGGGATGTCAGGGAGCTCAGGATTGCGCAGGTCAAGTTTTAGGGGTTGCCCCCCCCCCCTATCTTCCCCTAGTGGTAGTGCTCCTCTTCCTATCCTCCTCACCGTGCGCCATCTGGCTCCTTGGTGGAGCATGGCAAAAATGGTTTTGATTGGGACAAATTTCGAAGGCTCAAATGGACCTTTACTAAGAGCCACCAGGTCTAGAGTTAAAGTGGATGCTCGGTGATAACTTGTTTTCACTGATCTACAGAAGAGGTGATAACTTATTGATAGGAGAGACTAACATTAATCAGCTGAACAGGGAACATTTATCGACTGTCCTCTTGTTTGACTGCTGCACCATTCATTCCCTATGGGGATGCCAAGCTTTTTCCAGCAGCCCCATAGAGAATGAATGGAATGGTCATGGGGTGTCCAACCTGATGCTCTGTTTTGTAGCAGAGATAAAAGTTCTCCGATGTACTGATCGGTGCGGGTCCCTTGTGGGACATTTACCGATCAGTAAGTTACTGGACAAACCCTTTAAATTTCAAGGAGGGATCAGCAAGTTACTGGACAAACTCTTTAAGTCTCAAGGAAGGATTTGTGGACCTGACAATGGAACATGCTTTCAAAAACCCCACTTGCCAGGGGATATCTGCCAGGTTATAGTCAAACAAGACTCCTAGGGCAGAAGCTTAAACTTTGAGAGTACTAGTAGCCAATCCATATTTCGACCTCTCAATGAAAAAATTCTAAAATGAGCTTCAGAGGGATAGTCTGCACTTCCCTAAGCTCTAATTTAGAAAAGGGTAGACATTTCTTCCAAATTTTACCATAGATATGAGGGGTTAGTGTTTTGCTGGGTAAAGATAAGATTTTTGGGAAAAAAATCCATGCTAAGATGTCCTTTTCAAATGCCAGACTGGTCAATGCAGACTGGGTATTTTAGAATGAAGGATTGATCCCTGAGATAACAGGTCCTGGAGTTCTGGAAGAATCCAAGAGTAGGAGACAGAGAGAGTTATCGCCCCCGAAGAACGAGTTATCCTTGGCTAGAAGGGCCAATAAGTATAATTCTCACTTGATATTCTCTGATCTTCCTTATGTGTTAGCACACTGCTATTAATGAATACATGAACTCCACTATTGCTGTAAATGATAAAAATGTAAGGTACTTAATGTTTTTTTGATCAAAGAGCGCAAACGCCATCCAACCACATTGAGGTGTGCCTAAATATGGATGGACCATACCACTTATACCTCTCCATGTGCCAAACCAGGCCTCATCTGAATGGGGAATGCAAGAAATCAAGGCATTGCACGCAATTAAAACCTTGTCTAGGATAGATGTGTAGATAAGTGTACCCTGGAGGGGGCCACATCCCCCATTGTATACTACAAACAAGAAAGAATGATTTTGTTGTCTGATGGAATCTTTCCATGTCTCCAAACTACAAAGAGATGCAATTCTAATAGCACATATCTTACTAATGAAAGTTGTCTTACAGTGGCTTGCAAAACTATTCACCCCCTTGGCATTTTTCGTGTTTTGCTATTCACAACCTGGAATTTCACTGTTTTTTTTTTTGAGGGTTGACATCAGTTCATATAAAGGACATGACAACTGTGAACATTTGGTTTTCTTTTTATTGTGAAGCAAACAACAAATAGGACAAAGTAACTGTAAACTTCTGTGTGCATAACTATTCACCCCCTCTAAAGTCTGTACTTTGTAGAGCCTCCTTTTGCTGCAATTACCTCTGCAAGTCACTTTGGATAAGTCTATGAGCTTTCCATACCTGGCCACTGGGATTTTTGCCCATTCTTCAAGGCAGAACTGCTCCAGCTCTTTCCAGTTAAGTGGTTTCCTCTAGTGAACAGCAATCTTCAAGTCTGACCACAGATTCTCCATTGGATTAAAGTCTGGGCTTTGACTAGGCCACTCCAAAACATTTACACGTTTCCCCTTAACCACTCGAGTGTTGCTTTAGCAATATGCTTTGGGTCATTGTTTTGTTGGAAGGTGAACCTCTGTCCCAGTCTCAAATTACTGACAGTCTGAAACAGGTTTTTCTCAAGAATATCCCTGTATTTCGCACCATCCATCTTCCCCTCGACTTGGACCATTTCCCTGTACCTGCTGCAGAAAAACATCCCCACAGCATGATGCTACCACCATCATGTTTTACTGTGGGGATTGTGTTCTTGGGGTGATGAGTTGTGTTGGTTAGGTGCCAGCCAAAGCGTTTACCTTGATAGCTAAAAAGTTCAATTTTGGTCTCATCTGACCACAGAACCTTCCTCCATACATTTTGGGAGTCTCCCACATGTCTTTTGGCAAACTCAAAACAAGCCTTCCACGCAAAAATTGTAAGTAAAGACTTTTTTTCTGTCCACTCTTCCATAAAGGCCAGCTCTATGAAGTGTACGGCTTATTGTGGTCTTATGGACAGATACTCCAGTCTCTGCTTGGGAACTCTGCAGCTCCTTCAGGGTCTCTGCCTCTCTGATTAATGCCCGTCTTGCCTGGGCAGAGAGTTTTGGTGGGTGCCCTCTCTTTGTAGGATTGTTGTGGTACCATGTTCTTTCCATTTGATGATGATGGATTTCATGGTGTTTTGAGGGATCATCAGAGATTGGGATATTTTTTTTATAACCCAACCCTGACTTGGACTTCTCAACAACTTTGTCCCTGACTTGTTTGGAGACCTCCTTGGTCTTCATGGTGTTGTTTGGAGACCTCCTTGGTCTTCATGGTGTTGTTTGGAGACCTCCTTGGTCTTCATGGTGGTGTTTGGAGATCTCCTTGGTCTTCATGGTGTTGTTTGGAGATCTCCTTGGTTTTCATGGTGTTGTTTGGTTAGTGGTACCTCTAACTTAATGGTGTTGCTGCCTCTGTGGCCTTTCAGAAGAGGTAAAGTGTATATACTGACAGACATGTGACAGATTGCACACAGGAGGACATCCTGTCACTAAGCATGGGACTTATGAAGTTAATTGCTTGCACAAGGAATTTTTTTGGGCTTAATCGCAAACAGGATGAATACATTTGCACATGCCAATTTATAGTTATTTAATCCCATACATTTAATTTATGCCTATATTTTTCTCACTTCACCAACTTAGACTATTTAGCGCTGATGCATCACACACAAATCGGATTACAAAAAAATATCTCACAGGTTGTAATGTAACAAAATAGGTAAAAAGCCAAGGGGGTGAATACTTTCGCAAGCAACTGTAGATTTGTTCAAGTTGAAAACTCCAAGACATCTTAAGCGCCTAGACCGAAAATGTCTCCCATACATGTGCCTAAACCATGTAGATTTGCATCTGCAGTTACAATTAATGGATAGACATTCCTCCAGGCAATCCCCTTGGAAAGATTTTCTTCTACTAGCCACCAGTGAAGACTTGTGCAGAGTTTTTGAAAGATATTTTACGATTATTCTCCAAATGGCCCTGAAGTTCCTCATCAGCTGCCAGAACTTCCCAATGAAGAGAATAAGAATGTCCTTGGGACCATGGGAAAGCTGGGATGGAAGATGTCAAGGTGACCAAAAAGGACATGTTAAGGACACCTGGGGATTTTAAACACAGCCAAAAATTCGAGAATAGACTTTCTATTTTTTGTATTGGCAAATAACATTTTTGAGTCTAATCTAACCCTCAAAAAGGTCTGAACTTTTTCTGGGTACAACCATGATTTTTTTTAGATTGGCAGTCCACCCAAACTGGGTCAGAACTGTCTGGACTGAATCTACTTGAATCTGACAATCAAGAGGTGACTTTTCCACTACCAGAAAGTCATCAAGTTAAGGGATAAAAACTATTTTCCTGTATACTATAGTCTATACTAAAACTATTTTCCTATAAACTATATTTCTCTTCTCAAATGAGCTGACGTTTTAGTAATATTTTTTGTAAATTCCATGGAAATTTCTAAGGGTAAGTACTGGTAGTGAAAATGATGAATCACCCCTTTCATCCTGATACCTACTGTTGTGCTCGTAGGTGGCGCATGTGGTTCATGGACCCACTGTGCCACAGAGTGTGACTAAGCTGCTACCTTGGTGTTCAGTGGAGACTCTAGTGGTGAGGTCAGGCTTATGCGGCAGGTAGCTGCCAGGTGCCACTCCAGGATGGCGTCTGGTAGTAGCAGCGGACCCCAAAGGTCAGAGATGTTAACTCAAATTCCTAGACAGGTCAGGATGAACACCTGCAAGATGTCTCCGAGCCAATAACTGGGAGGCATCTTGTATAAAAGGCACCTTCCCCAATTGGGAGGTGCCTGAGCAACCCCTATAATTACTGTTAGGTCATTTGGTGTGTGCAACTGTATTTTGACAGGTCCCCAATCCCTAGTCTGTTAAAGGGGTTGTCTTCCCAGGACAGTGCATGTGCTTGGAGAATTAATAAGTCTGCAGTCCACAGAGTGACTGCAGACTTATCATTTTTGACCGGACAACCACTTTAAAGATATTTCCGTATCCTGTATTCCCATAGTCTATTATAGTGATTCCCGATCCTGTACTGTCCCTGTAGTCCTGTCTAGGTTATACGTTATCCTGAAACCGTGTCTGTGGTATTTGTACCCTGTGGCCGCATCCGCATCTAACTGTTTCCCAAGTGGCCGTCCTGTCTGCACAGTCCGAACCTGTCCCAGTGGCCATCCTGTCTGCACAGTCTGAACCTATCCCAGTGGCCGTTCTGCCGGCACACTCTGAACCTGTCCCAGTGGCTGTCCTGTATGCACAGTCTGTTCTTGTCCCAGTGGCTGTCCTGTCTGCACAGTCTGTTCTTGTCCCAGTGGCTGTCCTGTATGCACAGTCTGTTCTTGTCCCAGTGGCCGTCCTGTCTGCACAGTCTGTTCTTGATAGAAAGAAGGAAGTTTCACCAGCTCACCTGAGCAAGACCGTCTTGAAGCACGGATGCGAGGAACTGCTCGCAGTAATTCCACAAGGCATGAAAGAAGAAGATTTCCAGCTTCATGAATAGTCCAAAATTCTTTTATTGTAGAAAAAAACTTTTTAAAATCAGATTCCACAGTCATGTTTTATAGCCAGGGCAACACGTGGGACTTGCGTTCTTTGTCAAGACCTATCCCAGTGGCCGTTCTGCCGGCACACTCTGAAACTGTCCCAGTGGCTGTCCTGTATGCACAGTCTGTTCTTGTCCCAGTGGCTGTCCTGTATGCACAGTCTGTTCTTGTCCCAGTGGCCATTCTGTCTGCACAGTCTGTTCTTGTCCCAGTGGCCGTCCTGTCTGCACAGTCTGTTCTTGTCCCAGTGGCCGTCCTGTCTGCACAGTCTGTTCTTGTCCCAGTGGCCGTCCTGTCTGCACAGTCTGAACCTGTCCCAGTGGCCGTCCTGTCTGCACAGTCTGTTCTTGTCCCAGTGACCGTCCTGTCTGCACAGTCTGTTCTTGTCCCAGTGGCCGTCCTGTCTGCACAGTCTGTTCTTGTCCCAGTGGCCGTCCTGTCTGCACAGTCTGTTCTTGTCCCAGTGGCCGTCCTGTCTGCACAGTCTGTTCTTGTCCCAGTGGCCGTCCTGTCTGCACAGTCTGTTCTTGTCCCAGTGGCCGTCCTGTCTGCACAGTCTGTTCTTGTCCCAGTGGCCGTCCTGTCTGCACAGTCTGTTCTTGTCCCAGTGGCCGTCCTGTCTGCACAGTCTGTTCTTGTCCCAGTGGCCGTCCTGTCTCCACAGTCTGTTCTTGTCCCAGTGGACGTCCTGTCTGCACAGTCTGTTCTTGTCCCAGTGGCCGTCCTGTCTGCACAGTCTGTTCTTGTCCCAGTGGCCGTCCTGTCTGCACAGTCCGAACCTGTCCCAGTGGCCATCCCGTTATGATCTGCAAACAAGAACTAAGGAAACAAGGGGAAAGCTTTCCCTATAGTAAAACTAAGCTGAATCCCTACGATCCGCCTAAGTCCTAGGCTAGTTTGAACGAAGACCTATAGAATAGAGGGAAGGGGTCCCTAAAAGAACTAAGGACTGGAACAAAAATGGGACACCTCCTGAACAGAGAAAGTTGTTGCAGAGAACAAAAGATAAACTGACAAAAAGGTACTAGAGGTCCCAAAGGACCAAGCGAACTGAGAGATAAAGGCACCGAAGCGCCTGGCTAGCAAAACAGTCAAACAACACTGAAGTTCAGCACAGCAAAAAAGGCAGAGCTGGAATATAAAGGCAGATGGTCACGTGACCGCAAAACACCAGATGGAAAAAAAAACAAACAGGAGGGTTCTAACACATCCTGTCTGCACAGTCCGAACCTGTCTGAGTGGCCGTCCTGTGTGCACACTCTGAACCTGCCCCAGTGGCCGTCCTGTGTGCACACTCTGAACCTGCCCCAGTGGCCGTCCTGTGTGCACACTCTGAACCTGCCCCAGTGGCCGTCCTGTGTGCACACTCTGAACCTGCCCCAGTGGCCTTCCTGTCTGCACACTCTGAACCTGTCCCAGTGGCCGTTCTGTCTGCACAGTGTGAACCTGTCCCAGTGGCCGTTCTGACTGCACACTCTGAACCTGTTCCAGTGGCCGTCCTGTCTGCACACTCTGTACCTGTCCCAGTGGCCTTCCTGTCTGCACACTCTGAACCTGTCCCAGTGGCTGCACTGCCTGCACACTCTGATCCTGTCCCTGTGGCCGTCCTGTCTGCACACTCCGAACCTGTCTCGGTGGCCGTCCTGTCTGTACAGTCTGAACCAGTGGCCGTCCTGTCTGCACAGTCCGAACCAGTGGCTGTCCTGTCTGCACAGTCCGAACCAGTGGCCGTCTTGTCTGCACAGTCCGAACCAGTGGCCGTCCTGTCTGCACAGTCCGAACCAGTGGCCGTCCTGTCTGCACAGTCCGAACCAGTGGCCGTCTTGTCTGCACAGTCCGAACCAGTGGCCGTCTTGTCTGCACAGTCCGAACCAGTGGCCGTCCTTTCTGCACAGTCCGAACCAGTGGCCGTCTTGTCTGTACAGTCTGAACCAGTGGCCGTCCTGTCTGCACAGTCTGAACCAGTGGCCGTCTTGTCTGCACAGTCCGAACCAGTGGCCGTCCTGTCTGCACAGTCTGAACCAGTGGCCGTCTTGTCTGCACAGTCCGAACCAGTGGCCGTCCTGTCTGCACAGTCCGAACCAGTGGCCGTCCTGTCTGCACAGTCCGAACCAGTGGCCGTCCTGTCTGCACAGTCCGAACCAGTGGCCTTCCTGTCTGCACAGTCCGAACCAGTGGCCTTCCTGTCTGCACAGTCCGAACCAGTGGCCTTCCTGTCTGCACAGTCCGAACCAGTGGCCGTCCTGTCTGCACAGTCCGAACCAGTGGCCGTCCTGTCTGCACAGTCCGAACCAGTGGCTGTCCTGTCTGCACAGTCCGAACCAGTGGCTGTCCTGTCTGCACAGTCCGAACCAGTGGCTGTCCTGTCTGCACAGTCCGAACCAGTGGCCGTCCTGTCTGCACAGTCCGAACCAGTGGCCGTCCTGTCTGCACACTCCGAACCAGTGGCCGTCCTGTCTGCACACTCTGAACCTGTCCCAGTGGCGGTCCTGTCTGCACACTCCGAACCTGTCCCAGTGGCGGTCCTGTCTGCACACTCCGAACCTGTCCCAGTGGCCGTCCTGTCTGCACACTCCGAACCTGTCCCAGTGGCCGTCTTGTCTGCACACTCCGAACCTGTCCCAGTGGCCGTCCTGTCTGCACACTCCGAACCTGTCCCAGTGGCCGTCCTGTCTGCACACTCCGAACCTGTCCCAGTGGCCGTCCTGTCTGCACACTCCGAACCTGTCCCAGTGGCCGTCCTGTCTGCACACTCCGAACCTGTCCCAGTGGCCGTCCTGTCTGCACACTCCGAACCTGTCCCAGTGGCCGTCCTGTCTGCACACTCCGAACCTGTCCCAGTGGCCGTCCTGTCTGCACACTCCGAACCTGTCCCAGTGGCCGTCCTGTCTGCACACTCCGAACCTGTCCCAGTGGCCGTCTTGTCTGCACACTCCGAACCTGTCCCAGTGGCCGTCCTGTCTGCACACTCCGAACCTGTCCCAGTGGCCGTCCTGTCTGCACACTCCGAACCTGTCCCAGTGGCCGTCCTGTCTGCACACTCCGAACCTGTCCCAGTGGCCGTCCTGTCTGCACACTCCGAACCTGTCCCAGTGGCCGTCCTGTCTGCACACTCCGAACCTGTCCCAGTGGCCGTCCTGTCTGCACACTCCGAACCTGTCCCAGTGGCCGTCCTGTCTGCACACTCCGAACCTGTCCCAGTGGCCGTCCTGTCTGCACACTCCGAACCTGTCCCAGTGGCCGTCCTGTCTGCACACTCCGAACCTGTCCCAGTGGCCGTCCTGTCTGCACACTCCGAACCTGTCCCAGTGGCCGTCCTGTCTGCACACTCCGAACCTGTCCCAGTGGCCGTCCTGTCTGCACACTCCGAACCTGTCCCAGTGGCCGTCCTGTCTGCACACTCCGAACCTGTCCCAGTGGCCGTCCTGTCTGCACACTCCGAACCTGTCCCAGTGGCCGTCCTGTCTGCACACTCCGAACCTGTCCCAGTGGCCGTCCTGTCTGCACACTCCGAACCTGTCCCAGTGGCCGTCCTGTCTGCACACTCCGAACCTGTCCCAGTGGCCGTCCTGTCTGCACACTCCGAACCTGTCCCAGTGGCCGTCCTGTCTGCACACTCTGAACCTGCCCCAGTGGCCGTCCTGTCTGCACACTCTGAACCTGCCCCAGTGGCCGTCCTGTGTGCACACTCTGAACCTGCCCCAGTGGCCTTCCTGTCTGCACACTCTGAACCTGTCCCAGTGGCCGTTCTGTCTGCACAGTGTGAACCTGTCCCAGTGGCCGTTCTGACTGCACACTCTGAACCTGTTCCAGTGGCCGTCCTGTCTGCACACTCTGTACCTGTCCCAGTGGCCTTCCTGTCTGCACACTCTGAACCTGTCCCAGTGGCTGCACTGCCTGCACACTCTGATCCTGTCCCTGTGGCCGTCCTGTCTGCACACTCCGAACCTGTCTCGGTGGCCGTCCTGTCTGTACAGTCTGAACCAGTGGCCGTCCTGTCTGCACAGTCCGAACCAGTGGCTGTCCTGTCTGCACAGTCCGAACCAGTGGCCGTCTTGTCTGCACAGTCCGAACCAGTGGCCGTCCTGTCTGCACAGTCCGAACCAGTGGCCGTCCTGTCTGCACAGTCCGAACCAGTGGCCGTCTTGTCTGCACAGTCCGAACCAGTGGCCGTCTTGTCTGCACAGTCCGAACCAGTGGCCGTCCTTTCTGCACAGTCCGAACCAGTGGCCGTCTTGTCTGTACAGTCTGAACCAGTGGCCGTCCTGTCTGCACAGTCTGAACCAGTGGCCGTCTTGTCTGCACAGTCCGAACCAGTGGCCGTCCTGTCTGCACAGTCTGAACCAGTGGCCGTCTTGTCTGCACAGTCCGAACCAGTGGCCGTCCTGTCTGCACAGTCCGAACCAGTGGCCGTCCTGTCTGCACAGTCCGAACCAGTGGCCGTCCTGTCTGCACAGTCCGAACCAGTGGCCTTCCTGTCTGCACAGTCCGAACCAGTGGCCTTCCTGTCTGCACAGTCCGAACCAGTGGCCTTCCTGTCTGCACAGTCCGAACCAGTGGCCTTCCTGTCTGCACAGTCCGAACCAGTGGCCGTCCTGTCTGCACAGTCCGAACCAGTGGCTGTCCTGTCTGCACAGTCCGAACCAGTGGCTGTCCTGTCTGCACAGTCCGAACCAGTGGCCGTCCTGTCTGCACAGTCCGAACCAGTGGCCGTCCTGTCTGCACACTCCGAACCAGTGGCCGTCCTGTCTGCACACTCCGAACCTGTCCCAGTGGCGGTCCTGTCTGCACACTCCGAACCTGTCCCAGTGGCGGTCCTGTCTGCACACTCCGAACCTGTCCCAGTGGCCGTCCTGTCTGCACACTCCGAACCTGTCCCAGTGGCCGTCTTGTCTGCACACTCCGAACCTGTCCCAGTGGCCGTCCTGTCTGCACACTCCGAACCTGTCCCAGTGGCCGTCCTGTCTGCACACTCCGAACCTGTCCCAGTGGCCGTCCTGTCTGCACACTCCGAACCTGTCCCAGTGGCCGTCCTGTCTGCACACTCCGAACCTGTCCCAGTGGCCGTCCTGTCTGCACACTCCGAACCTGTCCCAGTGGCCGTCCTGTCTGCACACTCCGAACCTGTCCCAGTGGCCGTCCTGTCTGCACACTCCGAACCTGTCCCAGTGGCCGTCCTGTCTGCACACTCCGAACCTGTCCCAGTGGCCGTCCTGTCTGCACACTCCGAACCTGTCCCAGTGGCCGTCCTGTCTGCACACTCCGAACCTGTCCCAGTGGCCGTCCTGTCTGCACACTCCGAACCTGTCCCAGTGGCCGTCCTGTCTGCACACTCCGAACCTGTCCCAGTGGCCGTCCTGTCTGCACACTCCGAACCTGTCCCAGTGGCCGTCCTGTCTGCACACTCCGAACCTGTCCCAGTGGCCGTCCTGTCTGCACACTCCGAACCTGTCCCAGTGGCCGTCCTGTCTGCACACTCCGAACCTGTCCCAGTGGCCGTCCTGTCTGCACACTCCGAACCTGTCCCAGTGGCCGTCCTGTCTGCACACTCCGAACCTGTCCCAGTGGCCTTCCTGTCTGCTCACTCCGAACCTGTCCCAGTGGCCGCCTGTCTGCACACTCCGAACCTGTCCCAGTGTCCGTCCTGTCTGCACACTCCGAACCAGTGGCCGTCCAGTCTGCATAGTGCGAACCTGTCCACATGCGTGCGCTGCTCTTTTTAGAGCAGGGGAGCACTAGGCGCGCCGCCGGGAGACAGAGCAGCGTGCATAGAGGAAGACAGGAAGTACGCTTGGAACACGCCAGGGGGGCGGGACGGTGAGTAAGCCGGCTTCCCTGCATGGAGGGGGAAGGGGACACCATGCAGGGGTGCTGGCCATAGCACTACACCTACCCTTATTTATTTTTGATGATCTTTGAAAATTAGGATGTGATAATAGATGTATGACTGCCACGAAACAATCTGGGTACAGGAGATTTATTGATGTTATGGATTCCATCTTGAATTTTAGAAATGTTAGACTTTTAAGGTTTATGATAATACTGAAGGAGTGATCCCATTTTTTTCACCAGGAAGAGAGGTGAATAGAATCCTGTCCCTTCCTTTTGTTTTGGGATCAGGATTAATACTGCTCTGTCTTCTAGGTCTAATACTTCTTTTTCTAATGCGAACTGATCTAAAGAAGAATCCTGATCTTTTGCGACCTCAAGTGTGTCTGGTTTAGCTGAGAGAAATTCTAGTTTTAGGCCTAAATCTATTGTGTCCAGGGTCCAATGATTATAAAAAAAAAAAATTTGTCCAGGCAGAGAGAAAGTACTTCAGTTTTCCACCCACCTTGAGGATGGCATCATTGTTGGTTACACTTTTTGTTTTCTTAAGTGGAACCATCAATAATAAATTCTATTATTTATCCTGAAACTTTTCCATTTAATTTCTTTATTTTTGGACCACTTTCTTTGACTAATTTTTCTCCAGGACCAAAATGATCATCTGAATCTTGGGATAAACCCGCTTTTTCCAAAAATTTAATCTATAGCTGGACAGAAGAGATCTTCACCATGACACGGAAATGTGCAGGGTCTTGATTTTGTTTAAATGTCCTCTGATAAACATTTTAGCTATAAAGCTTGACGGACTGTATTAGACAGCCAAAGATCTATCTGCTAAGTGGACCGTATCTGCAGAAGCATCAGCATGGAAATCAGCCGCGTTTTGAATAATAAGTAGACGTGTTAGAATATTTTCTCTTAATAGGTTTACCCATAATCTGAGCTTCTAGTTGTTCAAGTCAAACAATTGAAGATGTATCCATACTAGTTGTTGCAACTGATTGTTTAAAGATAGCAGCCGAGTCTTCCCACGTTTTTTTCAGCAACCCGCCTGCTTTCCTGTCTAGGGGATCTTTTAATAGGCCCATATCATCAAAAAGGAAGCAACAATTTCCAAGACACTTTGAAAACCGCTACATCAATTTTTGAAGGTCTATCTCAATTTACTGATGTTTCTTCTTCAAAAAGATTATTTATTTTTTACGCTTCTGGGAAAAAAACCTTTCTTGTTTTTTTTTTTTCTACTCACACATAATTAATGAGAAAACATTTTTATGAACTGGAAAAGGTCTGCGTTTACGATGTCCCAAACATAATAATCCTGCATGGATTTAGGGGCTTTTTGCTCTTAAATGTTCATGGTGTATCTGACAGCTTTCACCAACTTATCCACGTCTTCCACAAAAAAAGAAAGAACAACCTCTCTCACACTCATCAAAGGATGATAAGGAAGATAAACAAAAATTTCACCATCAGAACATTCCATTTATTCATCAGTCTACAAGGGAACAGATACAGAGTATCTACTGAAGAGAGCAGCAGAAAGATCTTTAATTCTAACTATGCCTTTAATAGAGTTCTTAATTTCCAGTGATTAGAGGGAGTTTCAGGACCTGTCCCCTTCCACGAATGATGTAAAGCACTTGTAACAAAGGAAAAATATAAGTTTTTGTCCGCTTTCAACAAACCTCAGGTGCAAAACAAAAAG
Source organism: Phyllobates terribilis (assembly GCF_046119375.1). Classification (NCBI taxonomy): domain Eukaryota; kingdom Metazoa; phylum Chordata; class Amphibia; order Anura; family Dendrobatidae; genus Phyllobates; species Phyllobates terribilis. Next base: position 231,310,615 of record NW_027362767.1, read on the forward strand.
AACTCCTTGGGTCCATTGCTATGTCTTACTCACTGCTCCAGACTTTGTTGTTTTCTGCAGAGGTGACTTCACATCAACAGCACTGCAGCCAATCACTGAACGCAGTTGATTTGCCGATGTTGATGGCACCATCAACCGAAGGAAGTGATTGGCTGCAGGTCTTTCTACGTGAATCAACTGCTGCAACCAAGGCAGCAGCATCTAGTGATACAGGAGGAGCAACAGGCTCTTGATCTGGCCTCTGCAGTTTTCTGTTTGGTTCTGTGCATAGCAGAGATCATGTCAAGATGGGAAAATGTCACTCCAGGTGCACAGGCATGGGGGAAAAATGCTGGGAACTTCTTCCCATGGAAAAGGGTGAAAGCAAGTTCCATGGTGGGTGGATGCAATTAGACTATATAAGCTTCTATTTACGCCACCTACAGTGTCCAGATTATAGGGTCATCATGGATGTGCAAAAACCTGGCGATTCTGAACTCTCCATGGATGATTTTACTATTTATCTTGGCTGTAGGTTCTCATTACATTACATTACATTACATTATTTCTTCATCTTTACTTTAGGAGGATTATGAGAATTCTCAGAAGTCATCTTCTAATGTTAAAAAGAAAGCTAAGAAATGCACTGCATGTGGCAAGAAGCTCTCAGAGTCATATAAGAAGCAGTTATCCATTGATTGTATAACTAAACTAATGAAAGAGGAACAATCCTCCTTTATGGCCAAAATGAGAGCAGTAATAAGAGAAGAGCTCGAGACCACGGTGGCAAGTCAGAAGAGACCAAGACTGATTCCAGTTCTGGGGAGGTTGAAGGTGGCTCATACTACTCAGACGATAACTTAGAAGATGAAGAACTAGTAACTCTGGGTTTAACTGAGGAAAAGAAAAAAATGTTTTTCTTCAGAGAATATGGATGTTTTATTACTGTTAATTACTTCTGTTTCATGCGGCATTCTCTGCTTCAGACCTTTTAATGGCACCTCAGGTGGCAGCACGCTGCATGAGTATTGAGGTAGTAAGCCCACGCCTCTACCACATGTGGTCATCCTAACTGAACTACCTATCAAATCCAGCTTTGCTATTACTGTGCTCTCCTGTAATTTCCTCAATGCTCAGAAATACAGGCAGATACTTATCCATCATGCAATACCATCAGGGAGGTGTCTTATTGGTTCCAATTTAATCTGCAGCAGGACAAGCACCCCAAATAAACATCCAATGTCATTGAGAACTATCTTCAGCATAAGGAAGAACAGAGCCCTGATCTCAATATCATCGAGTCTGTGTGGGATTAAAGAGAAGGAAGCATTTGCACAAGTGACATCTACAGAAGGTCTGTGGTTAGTTCTCCAAGATGTAATGGATGGAACAACCGACTTGCCAAGTTCCTTTGAAAACGGTAGGCTAGTGTTACCTAAAAGAATTGATGCTTTGATGCTGTTTTGAAGACAAAAGTTGGTCACATTAAATATCGGTACCGTGGCATCCGCGTTAGCTTGAAGCAGCAAAACCTTACTGACTAACTACTATGCCAGTTTGTCTAGCTGGATAAACTTGCTGGTAGGAATTTGCCAACTTCCTTGGACCACTTGATTTGTCCAGCTACCAGAGTGGATTTACTTTCAAAGGAGAGACCAATGGAGTAGGTTCAGGATCTTCAAGTTCCTTAAACCAGAGATCCTTCTAAGTTTTCCTTCAGAGCAACTGCACATGAGCCTATTCAAAATGGCTGTAAAAAACTGTCTTCTTCTGATAGATTCCTTCACCTGACAGAGGCATTGTTGTTATATTTTCGAGAAAGTAGTTAGTCTATAAGGGAATATTTCAAGCTTAAGGCCAAACAGAGAAATCCCAGTCCCTGGCTGAGAATGAAGGGATGACTTTGAAGTTACCTTAATCCTAAAGATAAAATTGTTGTACCTATGTCTTGCTTTAAATATTCAAAGTTTTCAAGTCAAGTCTTTGTGGACTCTGGAGTTGAAGAAAAGTTTATTGATTCTTTATTATCCAGAAGGCTGAAAATCCCTTTAATTTATTTATAGAATCAACTGAAACTTATTTCTGAAAAGTATTGTATATCATTATGCTACTGACATATAAAGCTTTGGCTTGGGCCAGCCCTCTTATTGAAACTCATGATGATCTGGAGGCCTTCCTAGCAGCTATGAGCCAGGTGTTTGATGACCCTAATCGTTGTGCAACAGCTTCAGCTACACTGATGGCGCTATGTCAGGGTAAACGCTCTGATACAGAGTACGTAACAAAATTCAGATGATGGGTGATTGATACCAAATGGAATAGTAACATAGTAACTGTAATGCTGCAAAATTATATATATTTTTAAGAACGGACACTCCAGCGCACTCAAAGATGAAGTAGCCCGGGTCGATGCTCACACAAATCTTGATGACTTCATTCACCAATGTCTTCGTATAGACAACCGATTATCAGAGAAAAGATTGGAAAAGTGGAATTCAAACTGGTCCCGCAACAGTAATCTTTATCCACCTGTTTCAACCACCAGTCCCAGATGTTGAGATAAAGAGTCCTCACATATCTGAAGTTAAATCGATGCAGGTCGACAGCCTATTAAACGTGAAAGTGCTGAGAGAAACAAACGGAGACTTCTGGAAAATCAGTGTTTTTATTGTGGCAAGACTGACCACTTTCTCGTCAATTGTCCTTTTTGACTACGTAAAACAATGGCAGTGGTAGCGGATCCCAACTTTTCCGATGAAAAATCAGTCTTGTCTGAACCAGCACCAACAGTGAATGCTGTCATCCATTGAATTTCTTCTATTGCACCCAACATTAAAAAAGAAAACAAGTACTTTCATTGCTTCGTTTCTATCAAGTTTCAAGTTGATTCTTAATGGATTTCCACATCTGCTATGGTTGATTCAGGAGGAAACGTAAATTTTATGGACATCTCTTTCGCAAAGGAACATGGGGTAAAAATTCAAAACAGATTTTCATCCATTATCATGGAAACTGTTGACGGATCTCCACTAAATTCGGGACCAGTGAATCAAGAGACTAAACACCTAGAGATATTTATGGAACCTAATCATCATGAGGTTTTATCCTTCCTACTAATCTCATCTCCGAATTTTCAAATAATCCTAGTGTTGCCATGGCCACAGACTCAGAATCCCACTATCAATTGGGAAACCAAAGAAGTGTCTTTTCCATCTACTGTACACTTCCCACAGGCTTCACCAAATGAAGAGGTTGTAGAGGATCCTGAACAATCTTCTAAACTACCATCTATGTATAGGGAATTTGATGATGTATGTGACAAAAAAACCGCCAACAAACTCCCTCCTTACCGGCCATATGATTGTCCAATTGATCTATTGCCTGGAGCAGCAATACCCTTTGGAATCATTTACCCACTGGCAGAGCAAGAATTAAAAACACTCAAGGAATACATCTATGAAAATTTAGCTAAATGGTTTATTCGTCCATCTCCATCACTAGCAGGTGCGCCTATATTTTTTGATAAAAAGAAAGATGGTTTCTTATGACCCTGCATTGATTACAGAAAATTGAATAAAATTAGTGCAAAGAATCATTACCCTCTGCCTTTGATCCCTGAATTTCTGGACAGAGTTCGTCATGCAAAGTTGTTCACAAAACTGGATCTTCGAGGGGCATACAACTTGGTTTGTGTTAGACCAGGTGATAAATGAAAAACTGCATTCAGATCACGTTATGGACACTATGAGTACTTAGTCATGTCATTTGAACTGTGCAATGCTCCTGCAACATTTCAGCATTTTGTTAATGACATTTTCAGAGACTTGTTTGATCAATTTGTAGTTATTTATATAGATGATATAGTAATCTTTTCTAATTCTGCAGAAGAGCATCAGAATCATGTGAAAACTGCAAGAGCATCTAAGAATCCATCATCTTTACATTAAGCTGTAAAATTGTGAGTTCCATCTAACAGAGATCCAGTTCTTGGGCAATATAATCTCTACTCAAGGATTGCAAATGGACTCTAGCAAGATTCAAGCTATCACTGAGTGGCCAATGCCAAAAAAACGTGAAAGAAGTCCAATGATTTGTGGACTTTGCAAATTTTTACAGATGTTTCATTAAGATTTTTTCAGCTATAATTGCACCAATCACCGAGTTAACAAAGAAAGGCATATCGTTTGTTTGGTCTCCTCAAGCACAAGATGCTTTTTCTTGCCTGAAGACGAAGTTCAACACAGCTCCTATACTAATTCATCCCAATCCTGAACATACCTTTATTGTAGAAGTGGATGCTTCAGATGGTGCAGTAGGGGCCATTCTATCACAAAGAACAGGAACAAAAGATTTGCTTCATCCTTGTGCTTATTTCTCCAGAAGTTTGACCATGTCAGAGAAGAATTATGATGTTTGGAACAAAGAGCTCTTAGTTATCATTGCTGCTTTCAAAGAATGGAGACATCTAGAAGGAGCAGCTCTACAAATTGTTGTTCTAACTGACCATCGTAACCTTGAATTTTTCAGGTCTGACAAATGTTTGTCCCCCTGCCAAGCTTGATGGAGTCTTTCTTAAGCGATTTAACTTTATCTCTTACAGATCTGGCTCCCGTAATGGTAAGGCTGATGCTTTATCTAGGATCTTCTCCAAAGATCCTTCTACAGCTGCACCACCAACAACTATTCTGCACGAGTCCAACTTCCTGGGGGTGATCCATAACAAAGACTTGCTGGAAGATATACTGAAGCATGTTGATGACCAGATCATATACCAGCATGATGATGACCATGTTGATGACCAAATGATATATCTCTTACCTGTAACGGGTCCGGGAGGCGGACTGTAACGGGTCCGGGAGGCGGAACCTCTGAGCTACTATACAAGGGGGCGGCCCTTGTAAGGGAGCGGGTGGCAGTCTCTGGGTGAACGGACAGGGAGTTACGGCAAGTGATCAGGGCAGTCTCTGGGTAAGGGGTAGGTACGACCTGTGATGGCAGAGCCTCCGGGTAGGCTAGCAGGCAGGTGGTAGATGTGTGCTCCCAGGTGAGCAAGCGAGAGTCTCTGGAATAGCAGGTGGTCACGGCACGTGACGGCGGAACCTCCGGGCTGGCAGGCAGGTAGGTAACGGAGAAGCGCTCCCAGGTGAGCGGGCAAGAGTCTCTGGAATAGCTGATGGTCACCGCACGTGACAACGGGACCTCCGGGCTGGCAAGCAGGCAGGTAACGGAGATGCGCTCCCAGGTGAGCAGGCAAGAGTCTGGAGTAGCTGGTGGTCACAGCACGTGACAACGGAGCCTCCGGGCTGGCAAGCAGGCAGATAACGGAGAAGCGCTCCCAGGTGAGCGGGCAAGCTGGTCCATAGACAGACTGACCGGAGTAGTAAGGCAGACCGTCGGACCTCAGGCAAGCAGGCAGGTAGCTGATATGCGCTCCCAGGTGAGCGGGCAGGCTGGTCCTTTAGACAGACTGACAGGAGTAATAAGGCAGACCGTCGGACCTCAGACTGGCAGACAGGTAACAAGTATTCAGGCAGGAATCAGGCAGGTAACTGGCAGGTACTGGCAGGTAACTAGCAGGAAACTGGCAGGAAACTGGCAGGTAACTGGCAACGGGACCTGAGGGCTGAAGCACAGGTGAGACACAGGTGCAAACAACATTGCTCGGGCACCTCCATTTTGGAGGAGGTGCCTTATATATGATGAAGTCCTCCGGCCATTGGCCGGGGACTCTTTAGGGCGGCGCGCGCGGCCCCTTTAAGAGGAGGGGAGCGCGCGCGCGCGCGCCCTAAGCACAGGGGCCGGGAAGGAGCGTGCGCTGAGAGCAGAGCAGGAGGAGGACGCCGGGACGGAGCGCGCGCTGACAGCAGAGCGGGGGGAGGAAGCCGGGCACGGAGCAGAGCGGTGAGAGGAGCAGCGTCCCTGCCTAGCAGAGGGCAGGGACGCCGGCACTACATTACCTTTCAAAATAAAGTAATGACTCACAATCATTGCATCTATGTGTCAGAAACTGTGAGACTTAAAGTATTAAAACTAATCCATTACTCCAAGTTAGCAGGACACAAAGGAATTAAAAAAACACAAGAATTTGTCTCGTTTCATTTGGTGTCCCAATTGCCAAAAAGATGTTAAACAATATGTATCTTCCTGTAACTCCTGTGCCATGCATAAAATTCCCCGCACATCACCAATTGGATTATTGCAGCCTCTGAAAATTCCATTTCATCCTTGGGGCTCTATATCTATGGACTTCATTGTGGAACTACCAGTTTCAAAGGGAAAGAGTTCATTCCTAGTAGTGGTAGACCGACTCACCAAAGCAGCACATTTTGTCCCCTACACTGGTTTACCATCTGCTAAAGAGACTGCTGATCTTATAATTCAAAATGTGTTTCGTCTTCATGGGGTTCCAGATGAATTTGTCTCTGAACTTGGAACATTGGAAGAATTTTTGTGCAGCATTGGACATTGATGTCAGTTTATCTTCTGCATTCTATCCCCAATCTAATGGTCAGACTGAACGGACAAACAAAACCTTAGAGCAATATCTCAGATGCTACATTTTTCATCTCCAGGATGACTGGGTTGATTTGCTTCCTATGGCAGAATTTTCATACAAGAATTCTCAAAATGCTTCAACCAAACACCATTCTTCTCAAATTCTGGGTATCATCCAAGTATCCTTCCTAATTTTCCCAGAGAAACGCCTATCCCTGCTGTCACCGACAGAATACAGTCCCTGCAACTGAATCTGGAAATACTAAAAGACACTATAAGAATTGCCTAGGAGAACTATAAGGAAGCAGCAGATAAATCTCGCAGACCTTCTCCAAGCTTCCAAGTGGGTGATGAAGTATGGGTTTCCACCAAGAATTTGAAACTCCATATACCCTCACCAAAACTGGGTCAAAAATGTATTGGTTCTTTTAAAATAATTGAACAAGTTAGCTCAGTAGCTTTTCTCCTTCAACTGCCCAGAACAATGAAGATACATTCAGTGTTCCATGTCTCCTTACTAAAGCCATTTGTTCCAAATCCTTTTCCAGGGTGTCTGTCACGGGAGTGTCAGAAGTAACAGTCGCACTGCAGTTGGTTGCTGGAGATCTCTACGTTTCGCATTACAGACATCTTCTTAGAGGCTGTCTCTCTAAGATCCAGCGGCTACCTTCCTCTGGCTAATTAACACCCTGGCCTGGGTGTATAAATACCTGCTGTCTGCTGGAGGAAGGTGCCAGCGATACTCACATTACCCTTTGTGAAGGCTCGGAGCAAGTGCATTTACTTCATCCTCTCTAGAGCTATGAGGACGGGTTTAATCTCTCTGAAGTTGACTAAAAGCTAAACTATCTTCCCTTGTTTGTTCCCCCTTGTTGTCTTTAGTGGTCAGTGGGGATCGACTAGCGCTCATCCCCCTCTCTTCCATAGCCAGGGCCAAACGCCCGGGAAATACAGGCGAGGTTCGCGTTCGGCGATTGGTGAAGAGCCAATACAGGGACGTTAGTGGAGACAGGGTGATAGTAAATCAGCCTAGGAGGTCTCCTCTTCCCCCTTTCCTTAGAGTCTGGGCTCCCTTTCCCTCTTCACTTTGTGTTGCTCTAAGTCTTTCCCACACCTTGCGTGACAGTGTCGTCCTGGATTCCAGAATATTCAGAAACAAGTTGCAGTACTTAATAAAGTGGCCACGGTATGGCCCTGGGAACCTGTAGAAAATATCAATGCTCCTCGACTGCTTAAAGAGTTTCACCAAAAATACCCTCATAAACCAAGCCAAGCATCATCCAGAGGCCACTATTGAAAGGGGAGAGTAATGAGAATTCCTGCTGTCCTTCTACAGTTTGACCATTAGTGGCTGCTATTGTTCACCTTAATAATTGTGCTGCAATCCCACTCCTTACTACTGGAGGCTGCTGTTGTGTTCTGCCCTTTACTAAGATGGCAGATTCTGAACCTGTGGGATCCATCTTGTTTCCTGTTTGGGCCTACTTATTGTGTCTATCTGTTAGTCTAGTTCCAATCTCCAGCTCCTGAACATTCTTACCTAGACTGTTCTCACCTATCTACAGATTGTTTCCTACAACTCCTTTTGCTAACTCCAAGAACTTCTACTACCGCTTGCTGTTCCTGCTTGTGATACTTCGGCCACTGGTTTCCAGCAGTACTATGCCAGTATAGTAACAAACTGTGAACATTTTGTTTTTCATATTTTGTGAAGCAAACAATAGATAGGACAAAGTAACTGAAAACTTCAGTGTACATAACGCTTCACCCACCTAAAGTCAACTTCATTTTGCGGCAATTACAGTTGCAAGTCGCTTTGGATAAGTCTCTAGGAGCTTTCCACATCTTGCCACTGGGATTTTTGCCCATTCCTCAAGGCAAAACTGCTCCAGCTCCTTCAAATTAGATTGTTTCCTCTGGTGAACAGCAATCTTCAAGTCTGAATAAAGATTCTCAATTGGATTAAGGTCTGGGCTTTGACTTGGCCACTCCAGAATATTTACACTTTTCCCCGTAAACTACTCAAGTGTTGCTTTAGCAGTAGGCTTTGTATATTTGTCTTGTTGAATGGTGAACCTCCATCCCAGTCTCAAATCACTGACACACTGAAACAGGTTTTTCTCAAGAATATCCCTGTATTTCACACCATCCATCTTCCCTTCAACTCGGACCATTTTCCCTGTCCCTGCTGCCGGAAAACACCCCCAGAGACAGCATGATGCTGCCACCATCATGTTTCACTGAGGGGATGGTGTTCGTGGGGTGATGAGCTGTGTTGGTTTGGCGCCAGACACAGAGCTGTGGAGTCGGTAAGCCAAACCTCCGACTCCGACTCCTCAATTTCCATGACACCGACTGACTCTCTCATACATTGCTCATGTTTAAGTGATAAATTTACTGTAACACAGATTCATCTCAGCTAAAAGTCTAGACCCTTAGATCAGGAATAGGACAGACATTTATAGGCCATTTCATAACTTTCCCAAATTCTTATGAAAAAATATTCCCCACAAACTGCATTGAACTACTGTGCCCAATTTATTATATATTTTAGGAGTCTGAGTCTGTCCATTTTATACCGACTCTGACTCCACCAAAATGGACACCAACTCCACAGCCCTGGCCAAACATAGCGTTTACCTTGGTGGCCAAAAAGTTCAATTTTGGTTTCATCTGACCACAGCACCTTCCTCTGTACATTTGTGGAGTCTCCCATATGTCTTTTAGCAAACTCAAAACGAGCCTTACAATTTTTGTGTGTTAATATATAGTCAGTTGTCTGTGCAGGCGATGAGGATGACGCAGGAGGCAGCAGCTGGGGGGAGGGGTGGAGAGGCCTGAAGCCACGCCCATCGGACCCTATTAGCATACAGCGCAAGAGAAATTAAAAGGGGTTTTCGGGGCCATACGGGGGGAGTCAGGGGGTTATATAAGGATTTAGGGAAAGCAGCGCAGACGCTGAATAAGGTGATATTTTTAGCTGCTCTGTGACAAAACTGGTGACAGGTTCCATTTTAAGAGTTTGCAATTTTTCTGATCCAGTGATATCAACCATCCAGAACTTTTAGCTCAAATAAAATATTCTAATATTATTAATATTGGCAAATATGACTGTTTTTGTGATTTTTTTTTTTTTTTTTTAGTTTATGCCCTAATGCTGTGATTTGAGAAAATAGTATCCCTGACATACAGTGGAAGGCTTAACCTCCTAACCTTATGCTGTGCATTGATTATGTCTTCGTCATACGTCCCTCTTGTGTAACACATCACACTGACTATACTCCAGATTGGCTTTGCTTTTGTAAAACCCGGCAATGATTTTGCTTCCTGGTGTACAAGCACCACCTGCTGGATGCCCACTTACATGATAGTGTAATAAGAGAAACCTCCGCTTATAATGATGCCAGGCTGGTTTCGCACCGCTGTCACTCTATGGTTGGAAAGGGAAAGTTTTTTTTTTGTTTTTTTTTCAGATAGTTGAAAGTAACCTGCTGCCACCTGACTGCATTTGTCATCTTATTAATTCTGGATTTACAGTGCGTTTTGTAAATCTCCACACTTTACATGGCGTTTTTAAAGGCTGTTTTTATTTAGCGTTTATTGGTGCACTCCTATGTTACTATGAATTCTATAGTGTTATGGTTTGTGGACTTTTAGTGAGGTTTATTGACTCATTTTTTTATGTGACATGCTCCATGTGCGGCATTTTTGCTTTTTTTTTTAAATTCTATAGGATACTCTATGGGATTTGAAAAACATTGATACAAACGCTATGAAAATTGTTTTTTACAAGCATTTTACAACTCTAAAAAAGAGTGTGAGGGTCACATGCGGACCCTTACACATGACTATATTTTGTATATGGACCGTTACATTACTTTTGTATACTTGATGCTTTGTTCTGCTGTGCAGACTCCATGCATGTTTCAATTTTTTAAATAAGTTTTTCAGGCATTAAAATAACGGTACACGCTTTAATTGTAAATAAAAAAAAAAAAAAAGACCCTTTATAATCACGCTTGCTAAGCAGCACAGGAACTGGTATATTTATTTAATGTTAAAGGGGTTTTCTGGGCTTGGAATACAATTCTGTCATGCAAGCGGGTGGCGCACATGGATTGTGGACTTACTGTGCCACGGGACTGGGCTTGCCAAGGAGGGGCGTAGCTAAGCGGCTATCTGGTCTTCACTGGAGCTCCTGATGGAGTCAGGTTTAAGTTGCAGGTAGCCGCCATGTAACACTCCTAGGCAGTCCCCGTTACAGCATCTGCCGACCCCACGACGCGGAGTCACAGACAACGCTGGATTCGGAACCTGTTCAGATAGGTGTGGCTTCAGGGTTCAGATACCGCTGGCGCGGCTGCAGGTTCAGGGTTCGCCGGTGTAGCTACAGAGTTCAAGTACCGCCGGATCTGCTTCAGGGTAACGTACACACTATACAGGAACAGAATAAGGATAACAAACTAACTTCAATGGATTTGCACAGGGGACCTGGTAACATATAGTTGCACACACAAGAGTTGTAGGGAAACTACAGGGGTTGCTCAGGCACCTCCCAACTAAGGAGGGTGCCTTTTATACTAGATGCCTCCCAGCTATTAGCTGGGGGCATTTACAAGGTGCGTGCGCTGCTCCTTTAAGAAAAGGGGAGGGCACGCACACTGTGTGTCCCCAGGAGACAGGGAGGTCACCGTGCATTCGGGGCGGTGAGTATGTCGGCATCCCTGCATGGAGGGGGAAGAGCGACCATGGTGGGGCATTATCACTAGTGTTACGCTCTACAGTCACTCTGTGCCTGCAAACTTTTATGCAGCATGCACGCTGTCAGGATTCTCCAGTGGCAGAAGCGGGGAGTGGGCGGTCATGTGACCGAAAATATGCGATTTGTATAGTTCCCTCCACATTCCAACTAGACTTGTCCGGCTTCACTCAATTCTCTTGTATTGCATGTGTGCAAATCACAAACAGTGACTGCAGACTTTTGTTACAAGCCTAGACAACCCCTTTAAGTTTAGCATTTTAGGGTTTTTCTGATGTTCACCACCACCTGCATGATAGAGGGGCCACATTTGTCTTACATGAATGTCATACAAAGTTATCTCTAGGCCATGTACAAATTTAATGCACGCGTTTAACATATATACTCGGATGCATGTAAACTGTAAGCATAGGAATCCATTTACGTTACTCTTTTTTTTACTGGCTTTCGCTGTTTGCAAATCACATTCGACTATACTTTTCCAAACAATGGTATCCAGTAAAAAAACACTTACATTAAGCTATTGTACAATGTTTTACAACTAGAAATAACATCTTGATATTATTTTTTTTTTTAAACTCCGATCAACAAAAATTCTAGAACCACCTGCCTAACATTATGTAGGTCCCTTGTGCCACGAAAACCGCTCTGGCTTCGATCCATGGACTCCACAAGACCTGTAAAGGTTTCCTATGGTATCTAGCACCAAGACATTAGCAGCTGATCTAATAAGTCCTGTAAGTTGCTCAGTGCGGCCTCCATAGATCGGACTTGTTTTCCCACTACATCCCACAGATGCTGTATTAGATTGAGATTTGGTGAATTTGTAAACAAGTGAATATCTTGGACTATTTATTATGTTCCTCAAACCATCCTTGATTAATTTTTGCAGTTGGGGAGCGGGACATTATGTTGGTGACAGAGGAAACTGCCCTTAGAGAATACCGCTGACATGAAGGGGGTGTACTTGGCCTGTACAGTAGTGTTCAAAATAATAGCAGTATCACTGTTTTTGGTGTAAATTATATTACCACATGCCAATCAATTTACCAGTTGGTGCAGTAGATTCTCAGAAAACCACCAGAATCTGCATTCATGATCCGCATGTTTTTGAGTCTGTGTATCTGAATAATTATTTGAAAGGAAGTGTGTTCGGAATAATAGTAGTGTGGAGTTCAATTAGTGAGGTCAATCATTCTGTGAAGAAACAGGTGTGAATCAGGTGGCCCTTATTTAAGGGTAAAGCCAGCACATGTTGTACATGCATTTCTCCTTGAAAGCCTGAGAAATATTGTTCGTTCGAGACATTGTTCAGAAGAACAGCGTACTTTGATTAAAAAGTTTATTAGAGAGGGTAAACCTTATAAAGAAATGCAGACAATGATAGGCTGTTCAGCTAAAATGATCTCCAAGACTTTAAAATGGAAAGCAAAACCAGAGAGATGTGGAAGAAAACGGAAGACAACCATTCGAATGGATGGAAGAATAGCCAGAATGGCAAAGGCTCAGCCAATGATCAGCTCCAGGATGATCAAAGACAGTCTCAAGTTACCTGTGAGTACTTTGACAGTTAGAAGATGCCTGTGTGAAGCTAATATCTTAGCAAGAAGTCCCTGCAAAGTCCCACTGTTAAAAAAGACATGTACGAAGCGAATACAATTTGCAAAAGAACACATCAAGTGGCTTAAAGAGAAATGGAGAAACATTTTGTGGACTGATAAAAGTAAAATTGTTCTTTTTGGGTCTAAAGGGCCGCAGATAGTTGGTCAGACGACCGCCAAACTCTGCATTTAAGCCACAATACACTCTGAAGACAGTGAAGCATGGTGGTGCCAGCATCATGATATGGGCATGTTTCTCTTACTATGATGTCGAACCTATTTACCGCGTACCAGGGATCATGGACCAGTTTGCATATATTAAAATACTTGGAAGAGGTCATGTTGCCTTACTGTCACTGGTTTACTGCAACAGAGAGGAGCCAGAAGACTGCAGCATCTGATTCCTCTCACTCCTGCACTCACTAGAAGCCTTTCAGCTTCATATTAAATGATGCAGATTTCTTTCAGCAGTGCAGAGGTTAATCTGCTCAGTTTTGTGTTCCTGGAAGCTTACCAGCATTAAAGCTCTCAGCTGTCCGGTGGTAGCCACTTCCCACTTCTATATATTCTGGGCTTTGGCTTGGAGTTATTGCCAGAGCTAGATTATGCTGCATCGTGCTAGGAGTGTTGTGGAGAGTTGTTGTTTGAGAAGGAGTTTGGAGGATTTAAGCTAAGACTGTTGTGTAGTTTAGATTGTGTGTTCTCCTATTTTGGTTTTTCCCCATCCTCCACTTCCCGGTGTTAACCGCTGCTGTTTGTGTGCATATATTTGTATGATTGGTATTTTCCTTTAGCCCCGTTTGTATTACCTTTTTAGTCTGGTTGGTGTACTGCCATACACTACAACTCCCCTCTTCCTGGGTGGGGGAAGGGAACAGACTGAGAGCGGATTGAGGAGCTCACACAAGGTGCGTGGCACTGACGACTTCACCTTCACAAGTAATACAGTGAACAGGACCGGCTGGAGCTCCCCTAGCGTTAAGGACAGGGAAGGAGCCCCTGGTCCCGGGATACCCGACAACAGAGTCGTGACACTTAGGCTTTAGAGGATATGCCCATGAAATGGGTGTTTCAACAAGACAACGACCCTAAACACAACAGTAAACAAGCAAAATCTTGGTTCCAGTCCAAGAAAATTGAGGTTATGGAGTGGCCAACCCAATCCCCAGACGTTAATCCGAGAGAACACTTGTTGGGGTTGTTGAGGAAAGCCATAGGATCAAATACTTAATTAACCTTAAGACATAGGAAATTGAGAGAAAAGACCCATGAAGTGTATTATTTCACCTTACATAAGCTTGTTTAGATCAAAAGATGGCTGCCATTTCCTGTTTCATCACACCAGGCTCTGTTATGCAAGATAGCAACTGGACCTATGACTACATCCTGTTGTACATGTGGCAAAGGTGGAGACTTTATTTATGACTACATCCTGTCGTACAAGGAAGTTCCAAGAGGAAGCTGAATTCTATAGAAGGAGTAACCAACCACAGAGCGACACATCGCTTGGAGACACCCACCCTGATGACCTCATGGACCACGCCCCCTGATGACCTCATGGACCACGCCCCCTGATGACCTCATGGATCATGCCCCCTGATTACCTCATGGATCACTCCCCCTGATGACCTCATGGACCAACCCACCCTGATGACCTCATGGATCACGACCCCTGATGACCTCATGGATCACGCCCCCTGATGACCTCATGGATCACGCTCCCTGATGACCTCATGGATCACGCCCCCTGATGACCTCATGGACCAACCCACCCTGATGACCTCATGGATGTGCCCATGGATTAACCAATCAATACATCTGGTTACTCACATTCTGGGGCTAACCGAGCCCATATACAGAGTTTATATAAATCTATGTTGGAGTTGAATAAAGGACACTTGGAGCTGTGCCATAGCTGATCAAGGAGAGCTTACATCCGACTGTGTGTGTGTCTGATGCTATTCTTTCTTGCATGCACTTGATCATATCCATTAGGCCAGGAGCAGGCAACTAGTGAACATATCAAAATGTTCGCCCTAACAGGGTGACCTCAAAAATGCCGTTTCTGAGGCAAAGCCAACAAATGGCAAAAAAATTGTGGGAAGTAGTGAAGCATCCTGGGCTGGAATAACAGTTGACAGGAGCCAGAAATTGGTTGACTCTATGCAACATAGATGTGAAGCAGTTCTTAAAAACTGTGGGTAACAACTAAATATTAGGTTAGTGATTCCCAGGAATGCTAAATCCTCAAAAAGAGAGACCTATTGTGAGTTTGTAAAGTCAAATGCAGACACTGCTATTTTTTAGAACAGCCCAATGTTCATTTTTAGTTATTTTCTGTAAAGTAGTTAAAAATTATCTACATTTCTCTTCATGTTTTGAATTAGAAAACAGTGTGCAATGTTCCCAATGCTTGGAAATAATAATAATAATAATAACCTTTATTTTTATATAGCGCCAACATATTCCGCAGCGCTTTACATACATTATCATAAAAACTAGTATAAAGATTTTTGTTTAACTCATGTTTTTTAACACACAGCTATTAGTTTGAACACTACTGTACAATGTTTAGGCTGGGTGGTACTTGTCAAAGTAGCATCCACACGAATGTTAGAACCCCTGATTTGCCTTATTTCCATAGCACGTCTTGGTGCCATCTCTTCTTCAGGTACCTGCCAGTTAACCTTTGTCCAATACTCCATGATTTTGCTCTGATGCTCAATGTCTGTAATGCTAATGCCAGCGTTTCAGCATGGTTCCCCTTCTCCCTCCATGCAGGAACGCTGGCATACTCAGCGCCCCGGCCGTGCGACCTGGTCCTCGGCGTCCTACCTGCTTCCTGTGTCTGTGCTCGCCACACTTGCCTGCGGCGCACCTAGTGTTTGCGCTCTCCTGTTCTTAAAGGGGCAGCGCGTACACATGCTAAAATACCCTCAGACAATAGCAGGGAGGCTTCTGAGTATAAAAGGCACATTCTCCATTAGTTGGTATCCGAAACCCTGGTCCTCATGCGCAAGGGCGTACATAGAAATCATGGGGCTCCATATCAAAAGTTGTCAGGACTCGAACCCAGCAGCTCTGGTGCACCAGGTGACAGCTCTTCTCATTGAGCTATTCAGCTCGCTGGACAGTTCCCGGCTAACATAGATTCTAGTATCTGTATTGTTCCTGTGCAGCTCCACCCTATGTTGTTCCTGATTGTCTTCATCCTGATTGAACAAACTATTTAAACCTGACTTGGCACCTCCTTCCTTGCAACATTATTGTGCTGCCTGCCTATAGTCAAGCTCTCCCTTCTCCTGCTTCCTCATACAAGTTATACTGCTTACCTGTGTACTGATTCATGGCTTCCCTGACAACGCTACTTGCCACACCATTCAAGTTAAACTGCTGTTTCTGTGTACCGATTCCTTGCTTCCCTGACTACGCTACCTACCAGTGCTGCCCGTAGTGGTTGCAATAGCACTTCTCCAACCCAGTTCAGTTCCTAAGAGAAAAAATAAAACTAAATAAATAATTGTCGGGGTCACAGACGAGCAGATCTCACAACTTTCCAGCCTTTACATAGTAATATTTCTCCTGCTAAAGTCCTAGATTACTCTTTCATTGCCCCCATAAAGTATAATCCTAACAAAGTGCCCCCCCAAACACAGTATGATACGCCATGGTGAATTCCTCCAAATTAGCCTCTACATGCACAGTATAACGACCCTACTGAACCCCACCTCAACTCCCAAAGCAAAGTATGGTGACCCAACACAGTGTGATTCCCCAACTGTGACCCCCACACAACCCTCCATGCAGTATAATGCGTCTACATACAGTATAATGCACCTTCCCACGGTTCTCTATACAATATTATGCACCCCCCATAAAATATAAATATAATGCACCCCCATGGTCCTCCATACAATATAATGCACCCCCCCATGGTCCTCCATAGAAATATATTGCACCTCCGATGGTCCTCCATACAATATAATGGACCCCCCATGGTCCTCCATACAATATAATGCACCCCCCCATGGTCCTCCATAGAAATATATTGCACCTCCGATGGTCCTCCATACAATATAATGGACCCCCCATCGTCCTCCATACAATATAATGCACCCCCATGGTCCTCCATACAATATAATGCACCCCCCCCATTGCCCTCCATACAATATAATGCACCACCCATGGTCCTCCATACAATATAATGCACCCCCATGGTCATCCATAAAATATAATGCACCCCCCATGGTCCTCTATACAATATAAAGGACAACCAAAACTGAATAGCCCGAAAGAGTGGTTTAAACATAAATAATAATAAATAAAATACCGTTATTATAATTTATAAGTGGGTACATGGTGGCAAAGAGAAAAGAGTGTGTACACACACTATGAATTGAGTAACAAAAAGCCCAAAAAGGGGTAGAAACAAGGCCCAAGGCCATGGCAAATCAATTGATTAGCAAAAGTTGTTGATAAGGTATGACCTGAATGCATGTATGTAAATCAATTGGGACATAGAGTGCTAGGAATATTGGGCTGAGTGTATAGCCTACATTTTGGCAAGAGTAAATTTGCAAACGTTTAATGAGTGACTATTAAGTATATGGCAAGTACTGTATACGCCTATAGTGTGCTATGAAGTAATTGCACAACCCCTTAGCTTAATGGAGAGTCTCAGTAATGTTCAAAGATATTTTGCATATCTTTATATATGGTAAGTAATGTATTAACCTGTAGTATGCTGTGAATAATTGAAAAAACCCTTAGCCTATTGGAAAATCACAGTAGTGTTCATGAATATATTGCACATCCACATATAAAGTATTGCCCAACCTATCACCAGTGTTAGTATATAATGCATTGATCCATCATGGTTATAGAAAATGGTGTAATCGTACCTGGAAATGATGCAGTCCTGCAGAGAGTTTGGCGCTCACCCCGACACGCGTTTCAGTGCGTACCTTCATCAGGGGGTGACCCCCCCCCCATGGTCCTCCATACAATATAATGCAGCCCCCATGGTCCTCCATACAATATAATACACTCCCATTGTCCTCCATACAGTATAATGCACCTCCCATTGTCCTTCATACAATATAATGCACCCCATGGTCTTGTATACAATATAATGCACCCCCATGGTCTTGTATACAATATAATGCACCCCCCATGGTCCTCCATACAATATAATGCGCCCCCATGGTCGTTCATACAATATAATGCGCCCCACATGGTCCTCCATACAATATAATGCAACCCCCATGGTCATGTAAACAATATAATGCACCCCACACATCAGACGCCGAGGAAGAAAGATGGGGGTGAAAGCGTCAGCTAACGCTCCCTCTGTAGCATCGGCGTCTCTGCCCCCTGACAGGCAGAGACGCCGTCCCCCTTACCGCCGCGCTCCTGGCCCGGCGTCTTCTGGCTCTCCTGCTGCTGTTGCTGCCGGCGCGCGCAGCTTCCCGGGCACTGTGCTTAGGGCGCGCGCGCTCCCTCCCTCTTAAAGGGGCCACACGCACCGTCCTAAGGAGTCCCCGGCCAACGGCCGGAGGACTTCTCATATAAAAGGCACCTCCTCCAAAATGGAGGTGCCCGTGCAAGGTTGTAGCACTGTGTACTAACTCTGCTTCAGCCTTCAGGTCCCACTGCTAGTCTGACTACCAGTCCAGCCCACCAGCCTGACTACCAGTCCAGCCCGCCAGCCTGACTACCAGTCCAGCCCGCCAGCCTGACTACCAGTCCAGTCCGCCAGTCAAGTACACTCTCCAGCCCGACGGTCTGCCTACGGTCCAAACCCGCCAGTCTATGGGCCAGGCTTGCCTGCCTACCTGGAGAACGTACCAGTTACCAGCCGTGCCTATCAGCCTGCCTACCTGGAGACTCCTGCCAGTTACCCGTGGTGTCTGCCTGTCCATCTACCCGGATCACCCGTCAGCCTTCCTGCCGCGCTCATCTGCTGTACCGGTCAGTTCCTGCCTTCTGACCCGTGGGAGTCACCTGCTCTCATACAAGGACTGGTCCAGAGTAGCACCTAGTCCCTCTGCTCGGTCCTTCCCTGGTTCACGGAGTCGATTGAGCCGCCGTGCGACCTTGGTCAGTCCGAGTTGATACCTAGTTACGCCCCTCTGGTCCCTCCTTGCACCGCAGCACAGAGGTTCCACCATCCGGATCCTTAACACCCTCCTCCATCATCATTGCTCGAGTTGACGACCGGAGGCCCCCTCTACGAGCAATGATGATGTAGGAGGGAGCGTCAGCAGACGCTTCCACCCCCATCATTCTGTGCGGGTGGTACAGGTGCCGACGGGGGGGACCCTGGTGCGGGCGCTGATACCGGGCCCCATAGCAGTGGCGAGGCCTGCCGCCGTTGGCGGTACGCCACTGCTTGTGCGGCCAGTGGCTGAAGCGGAACCCCTGGTCCTTGTGTGGCCAGTGCTTGAACCCCGAACCCTGGTCTTTGTGCAGCCATTGTCTGAACCTGCTCCCCTGGTCTGTGTTTGGCCAGTGCCTGAATCAGTTTCCTGAGACCCATGTGTCTGAACGTGTACTTCGTGAATCCCGACAGTTATAGCTGTCCTGTCTATGACTCTGTGTCAGTATCTGTCCTGCTAGAGGAGTAGTCTGAACGGAGCCCGACTCCATGTCTGCGTGCGTGACCCTTGTGGTCAGCAGCTGCAGTAACGGGGACTGACTAGGAGTGGAACCTGGCGGCTACCTGCAGCTCAAGTCTGATTTCACCATCAAGAGCTCCAGTGAACACCAGATAGCTGCTTAGGTAAACCCCTCCTAGGTAAGCCTGGCCCAGTGGCACAGTAGGTCCGCGAACCATGTGCTTCACCTGCGTGCGTGACAGCTACATACTGCTTGAGGGGCACTGTGGGATATCATACCGTGTGAGGGGTGCTGTGGGAGCATCATACTGTGTGAGGGATGCAATGGGGGCATCATACTGTGTGAGTGGCACTGTGGGGGCATAATACTGTGCGGGATTCATATTGTTTGAGGGGCACTGTGTGGGCATCATAGTGTGTAATGGGTACTGTGGGGGGGATCATACTGTGTGAGGGGCCCTGTGCGGGCTTCATACTGTGTGAGGGGCACTGTGCGGGCTTCATACTGTGTGAGGGGCACTGTGGGGGCTTCATACTGTGTGAGAGGCACTGTGGAGGCATCAGACTGTGAGGGGCACCTGTGGGTATCATACTGTATGAGAGGCACTGTGCGGGTTTCATACTCTGTGGGGGCATCATACGGTGTGAGGGGCACTGTGGAGGCATCATACTATGGGAGGGGAGCACTGTGGGGGCAGCATACTGTGTGAGTGACACTATACTGTGTGAGGGGCAGTGTGGGAGCATCACATGGTATGAGGGGCAGTGTGGGGGCATCACATGGTGTGAGGGGCAGTGTGGGGGCATCACACGGTGTGAGGGGCCCTGTGTGGGCTTCATACCGTGTGAGGAGCAGTGTGGAGCCATCATACCGTGTGAGGGGCAGTGTGGGGGCATCATACTGTGTGAGGGGCAGTGTGGGGCATCATACGATGTGAGGGGCACTGTGCGGGTTTCATACAGTGTGAGGGGCAGTGTGGGGGCATCATACTGTGTGAGGGGCAGTGTGGGGGCATCACACAGTGTGAGGGGCCCTGTGCAGGCTTCATACTGTGTGAGGGGCAGTGTGGAGCCATCATACCCTGTGAGGGGCAGTGTGGGGGCATCATACTATGTGAGGGGCAGTGTGGAGCATCATACGGTGTGAGGGGCACTGTGCGGGTTTCATACCATGTGAGGGGCAGTGTGGGGGCATCATACTGTGTGAGGGGCACCATACCGTGTGAGAGGAGCACTGTGGGGGCCATCATACCGTGTGAGGGGCACTGTGGAGCCATCATTGCGTGTGAGGGGCAGTGTGGAGCCATCATAGCATGTGAGGGGCAGTGTGGAGCCATCATACCTTGTGAGGGGCAGTGTGGAGCCATCATACCTTGTGAGGGGCAGTGTGGAGCCATCATACTCTGTGACTTGCAGTGTGAAGCCATCATACCGTGTGAGGGGCAGTGTGGAGCCATCATACCGTGTGAGGGGCAGTGTGGAGCCATCATACCGTGTGAGGGGCAGTGTGGAGCCATCATACCCTGTGAGGGGCAGTGTGGAGCCATCATACCCTGTGAGGGGCAGTGTGGAGCCATCATACCCTGTGAGGGGCAGTGTGGAGCCATCATACCCTGTGAGGGGCACTGTGGGGGCATCATACCGTGTGAGGGGTACTGTGGGGGCATCATACCGTGTGAGGAGCACTGTGGGGGCATCATACCGTGTGAGGAGCACTGTGGGGGCATCATACCGTGTGAGGAGCACTGTGGGGGCATCATACCACGTGAGGTGCACTGTGGGGGCATCATACGGTGTGAGGGGCCCTGTGCGGGCTTCATACTGTGTGAGGGGCAGTGTGGAGCCATCATACCCTGTGAGGGGCAGTGTGGGGGCATCATACTGTGTGAGGGGCAGTGTGGGGCATCATACGGTGTGAGGGGCACTGTGCGGGTTTCATACCATGTCAGGGGCAGTGTGGGGGCATCATACTGTGTGAGGAGCACCATACCGTGTGAGGGGAGCACTGTAGGGGGCATCATACCGTGTGAGGGGCACTGTGGAGCCATCATACCGTGTGAGGGGCACTGTTGAGCCATCATACCGTGTGAGGAGCACTGTGGGGGCATCATACTGTGTGAGGGGCAGTGTGGGGGCGTCATACTGTGTGAGGGGTACCATACTGTGTGAGGGGAGCACTGTGGGGGGGGGCATTATACTGTGTGAGGAGCACTGTGGAGCCATTATACTGTGTGAGGAGCACTGTGGAGCTATTATATTGTGTGAGGAGCACTGTGGAGCCATTATACCGTGTGAGGGGCACTGTGGAGCCATCATACCCTGTGAGGGGCACTGTGGAGCCATCATACCGTGTGAGGGGCACTGTGGAGCCATCACAGCGTGTGAGGGGCAGTGTGGAGCCATCATAACCTGTGAGGGGCACTGTGGGGGCATCATACCATGTGAGGGGCACTGTGGAGCCATCATACCATGTGAGGGGCACTGTGGAGCCATCATACCATGTGAGGGGCACTGTGGAGCCATCATAGCGTGTGAGGGGCAGTGTGGAGCCATCATAACCTGTGAGGGGCACTGTGGGGGCATCATACCATGTGAGGGGCAGTGTGGAGCCATCATACCGTGTGAGGGGCACTGTGAGCCATCATAGCGTGTGAGGGGCAGTGTGGAGCCATCATAGCGTGTGAGGGGCAGCGTGGAGCCATCATACCCTGTGAGGAGCAGCGTGGAGCCATCATACCCTGTGAGAGGCACTGTGGGGGCATCATACCGTGTGAGGGGCACTGTGGGGGCATCATACCGTGTGAGGGGCAGTGTGGAGCCATCATACCATGTGATGGGCACTGTGGAGCCATCATAGCGTGTGAGGGGCAGTGTGGAGCCATCATACCCTGTGAGGGGAAGTGTGGAGCCATCATACCCTGTGAGGGGCACTGTGGAGCCATCATACCCTGTGAGGGGCACTGTGGAACCATCATAGCGTGTGAGGGGCACTGTGGAGCCATCATAGCGTGTGAGGGGCAGTGTGGAGCCATCATACCCTGTGAGGTGCACTGTGGAGCCATTATAGCGTGTGAGGGGCACTGTGGAGCCATCATACCCTGTGAGCAGTGGCAGACCACGCGACTACTATGGGGCCCGTGAGCCGGGGGGGCCCCATAGCAGTCGCTCCCCTTCTGCAACTCCCGCTCCGCTGTTTGATTGCCGCCGCCGCCCACCGCCACTGTGTTCAGACATGGCCATGCGCTGTGCGGCTGTGTCTTGTAGTAATGACGGCAGGGGCCACACTGCACCTTTAATTGTGCTTGTGTCGCCCCTGCTTCGTCATTACTACAAGACACAGCCGCATAGCGCACTGCGCGCGGCCATGCCTGAGCACAGTGCCAGCGGGCAGCGGCAATCAAACAGCGGAGCGGGGGGTGCAGGAGGGGGGCCCCGATGGAGGGGGGACCCTGTTGAAGGGAGGCCCCAAGAGGGTCACTGTTGAAGGGAGGCCCCGAGGGGGTCCCTGTTGAAGGGAGGCACCGAGGGGGTCCCTATTGAAGGGAGACCCCGTGGGGGTCCTTGATGAAAGGAGACCCTGTGAGGGGCCCTGATGAAGGGAGGCCCCGGGGGGACCCTGTTGAAGGGAGGCCCTGTGGGGGTCCTTGATGAAGGGAGGCCCCATGGGGGCCCTGTTCAAGGGAGACCCCGTGGGGGTCCTTGATGAAAGGAGGCCCTGTGAGGGGCCCTGATTAAGGGAGGCCCCATGGGGACCCTGTTCAAGGGAGACCCCGTGGGGGGCCTTGATGAAGGGAGGCCCCGAGGGGGGCCCTGATGAAGTGCCATCAATTAAGCAGCGCCTGTGGAGCAGGAGGGGGGCCCTGATGAAGTGCCGCAGTGTCCTCCCTGCGGAGATGCTGGGGAAGCGGTGTGGGCCCCTACGGCGAGTTGGCCCCTCTGATGGTCCAGGGCCTGTGATGGCCATCAGACAAGCCGGCGGCCCTGCACAGCTGGACCGGACACAGGCCAAGGGGCAGGTGAGTGAGGCTTGACGCCAGATTCCCCAATCCCCATATTAAATATATTTCTAATGTGTCTTGTGTGTATGTCAGTGTGTATGACTGTGTGTGTATATATATATATATATATATATATATATATTTATGTCTGTTTTATGTGTTTTTAAGAATGTGTTCAAATATGTACGTATCAATGTATGTGCTTGTCTGCATATGTTTGTGTGCATATCTGTGTACCATCTGCATGTCTGCGTACTGTGTGTGTGCATGTGTGCATACTGTGTGTGTGCATGTCTGCGTATTGTGTGCATGCGTGCATGTCTGCGTACTGTGTGCATACATGCATGTCTGCATACTGTGTGCATGCGTGCATGTCTGCGTACTGTGCGTGCATGTCTGCGTACTGTGCGTGCATGTCTGCGTACTGTGCGTGCTTGTCTGCGTACTGTGCGTGCATGTCTGCGTACTGTGTGTGTGTGCATGTGTGCGTGTCTGCGTACTGTGTGTGTGCATGCATGTGTGTGTGCATGTCTGCTTGCTGTGTCCGTGTACGTGCATGTCTGCATACTATGTTTGTGCGTGTACGTGCATGTCTGTATATGTGAAGGATGAGGGGGCAGGCTGGGCACTGTGTTGTATACCTACATTTCTCTGCCGTATCTGTGCATCATGAATGGTGTATGTATTAAAGGGGCCACTGAGACTCTTTCGCCCGGGCCCATGAAAATGACGCGCCCCCTGGGCCGTGGGATACCCGGAGCCGGGCCGGTAGATGCTGGGAGTTGTAGTCACAGTGGCTGTGACCCGGTCCGTGACCCAGGTGGTCAAACCAAAGGGGTAGTATTTGGATATAAGTGTTAATGTCCGACTACGCCACCTGTGGAATGCGGTCAATAGGAACCGCCGCTGCGGAACAGTCCTCTGAAGCTGGTGGTATAGCAGCTAAGGTAGTGTAACTCCCCACAGGAAGAGTGTAGCTTCAGGGCAGCGTGTGTAGATGATGGTGGTTATGGTGCAGGTAGTCAGTAATCACACAGAGTCAACGTGGTAAAGTCCCAGGGCTTTTACTGGTGGCAATTATACAGGCCCCAACGGGAGTACTGGCTAGTGATGAGGGCCTGGTCAGTCTAGGAGCAAGCATAGAGTCCCCCTGGCCAGGTGGAGTTGTAGGCCTGCCGTTCTGACTATACTCTTTTGACTATTCTGCTTGCAGTTGTGTTGTAGCCCACGTCCCTGAGTGTAACGTGCTGTGCTCACCCGTATGGCTGGCAACTCGGGCCTTGTGGATTCCTCGCTCCTCTGTGGCGGTACTGGTCCCTTGATGCTGCTGAGCCTCCGGGCTTCTGATGGGGCCAGGAGACCTGCAATCTCCTGCCCTACGGTATCTGCTGCTGGGTATGCAATTCCCACAGCCTCGGACTCCGGTGTCCGGTTCTCTGTGTATGCTCTGGCTAGGACGAGCTATCTTGAGCTCCAGTCCTCAGCCCTTGCTCCTGGGTGTCTACTACTCAACTCTGACACTAGACTCTGACTAACCTAACCCCGCCTCCGGACCCAGTTATAAAGGGCAGGATCCTCCCCTTTCTGGTCTGGAGCAGGAGGTGTTGCATGTACTGTGTTCCTGACCAGGAAACCCCTGTTTGCTCTCAGACATGGCATTACTACCACTGTGGCAACCAGACCCTCTGGGGTGCCACATTCCCCCCTAGTAAATTTCAGTACTCCGGGACTGAGCACATTTTTCAAAATAACAGGTAACAACAACAATGAGGATACATTAGAAATATTTACAAGGCATTATAATCATTAGAGGTCACGACATAATCCGTAACCAGGTGTCCATTCCACTGGGCAAAGTGTAATTTGAGGGACCCGTCCCAAACCCTCCACGGGGGCCCTGGGGTGGCTGCAGGGCATTGATGATCCGGAAGTTGGACCACGTCTTCAGCCACCTCCACGTGTTTTTGTTCAGTGGTCTAGCACAAAGGGGCACTTTACAGGTGCAACTATTTACAGGTAAAGTTTTTGGTTATCAACTGTCCATAAACTGAAAGTCTTTGAACCCTGTCAGGTAACTGGAAAAACATATTTAGTACACACATAAACATTTCAACATTTGCAATAATACAGTTATACATTACACTTTAAATTCTCCATCGAGCAGGGATCTGACCTCTGGTAATTCTGGTAGACCTACGTAACACACTGTCTGTCTGTGTTCTATCTTGGTCCCCTGTATCTACCCCTGGTGTAGTGGGTTCTGCATGAACTGCACTACAGGTACTTTGAGGTGACACTGGTAGGTTGGGCAACTTCCTACGTACTCTTTGGCTTACCGTGGGTACGACAGGTTCACTACTAGCAGAGGGTTGATTCTCCTGGTCTGCTGATGAGGAATCTTCTGCCTCCGGGGCCAACTGTTCTTCCAACTCTACTGGGACTTCTGCAGTTTCCTGAGGGGCTGGTTGGAGAAATGTAAGGACTGGCACAACTATTGCATTATTCACTTGTGTCCATGACCGGGGAAATTCTCCGAGTACCGTGCTGACCATTTCTTCCACTTCCTCTGCGGGTTGAGGGCTATCTTGGTCTTCTTTAGGATGTTGCAGCTGCTCGGGACATTTCTTCAGGTGGTCTCTGGAAACTGTTGTTGATGTTTCTCCTCTATCCTTACTAATGAGGTACACCTTGGGGTTACCATGGCTTGAGGGTAGAATGGTGTACGGTTCTTCCTCCCACTGGTCATCCAATTTGTGGAGTCGCCTCTTCCTCTTTAGGACTTGCTCTCCAGGTGACAGGGGAACAGCAGGTGCATGTTGATTGTAAGTCTTCCCCTGCCTTTGTCTTGCTTGAGACAGACTTCTTTCAACACTTTCCTGTACCTTGCGGTATTGCTGCTGCCGCTCAGTATCCCAATCTGCATCTGGTGAGACGGTCTCTGGTGTTAGGACTCCCATATCCAGGTCAATGGGCAGCTTACCAGGTCTGGCTCTCATCAGGTAAGCAGGTGTGCAGTTGGTGGAATTCACTGGGATATGATTGTAGAGGTCCACCTGATCTGGCAACTTTTCCGGCCACAGACTGCGTTCTTCCAGGGGCAACGTCTTCAACAGGTCTATCACCACCTGGTTCATCTTCTCACACAACCCGTTGGTCTGGGGGTGATAAGGCGTTGTCCTGATCTTCTTGCAGCCAGTACAGGTTGCAGAATTCCTGGAGCACCTCCGCTTCGAAGGCCGGACCTTGGTCAGTTAGCACACGTTCTGGGTAACCATGCTGGCGGCAGAAGTGCTGCTGGAAAGCTCTGGCTGCTGTCTGAGCCGTCTGGTCCTTTACTGGCACTACTACCAGAAACCGGGAGTAGTGGTCTACGATGGTGAGGGCGTAGACATAGCCTGACCTGCTTGGGGCTAGCTTCATGTGGTCCAAGGCTACCAGTTCGAGTGGCTGTTTGGTGATGATGGGCTGCAGGGGAGCCCTCTGGCTGTCACGGTCTTTTCTTCTCAGGTTGCATGGTCCGCATTCCCGACACCACCTCTCGATTGCTTTCCTCATGCCAGCCCAATAGAACCGTTCACGTAGCAGGACTTCCAGCTTTTTCCATCCGAAGTGTCCTGCTCCATCGTGGTACGCTTCCAAGACCATAGACGCATCCCGCCTCGGGACTACCACCTGTCAGAGCAGTTCATGTGTCCGGGAGTTGATGGCTCTTCGACACAGCTTCCCTTCATAGATGAACAGCTTGCCTTTATCTTTCCACAGCTGTTTGGTCTCCTCAGGAGCATCTGGATCAGGGTGTGCGTCAGCTCGGATCAGCAACTCTTTGACTAGGCGGACAGCCGGGTCACTGTCTTGTGTTTCTGCCCATCCATGGTGGGGCAATGGATTAAATGTGGCCTCCCTGTTGGCAGAGCACCTGTTCTTCACACAGTGGGAGCACTGAGTTACCCCATGACGGTGGAAAGCGGGGATCTCTATCTCCTCCAGCCCCTCCAGATCTTCTCCCCCATCTGGTAGGTTAGGCATCCTGGACAGCGCATCAGCGTTTGCATTCTTGCGCCCAGCCCGGTACTTGATGGTGAATTCAAAATTAGACAGTCGGGCCATCCATCTTTGCTCCAGGGTACCAAGTTTTGCAGTGTCCAGGTGTGTCAGCGGGTTGTTATCTGTGAAGACGGTGAATTTGGAGGAGGCGAGATAATGCTTGAAGTGCTCTGTCACAGCCCAGACTATGGCAAGGAATTTCAACTTAAAGGAGCTGTAGTTCTCGGGGTTTCTTTCTGTAGGCCGGAGCTTCCTGCTGGCGTAGGCAATTACTCTCTCCCTGCCTTCCTGGATCTGGGACAGCACCGCTCCTAGTCCCACGTTGCTCGCGTCCATATGGAGGATGAAGGGTTGACCATAGTTGGGGTAGGCCAGGATCTCCTCTCCTGTGAGGGCCATCTTCAGTCTGGTGAAGGATTCATCTTCCAGCTTGTCCCACTTGAATGGAGGCTTCAGGTTTTTAGCCTTCCTGGACTGTCCTACTAGGAGGTCCTGCATGGGTGCTGCCATCTTGGTGAAGCCTGGGATAAATCTTCGGTAGTAGCCGCACTTTCTTGATCGTGGAGGATCTTGGCCAGTCCTAGATTATTGTGACCTTGTCAGGGTCTGGTGCTACACCTTCAGCGCTTACCACGTGACCTAAGTACTGTACCTTGGGCTTCAACAGGTGGCATTTTGACTGCTTCACCTTCAGGCCGAAACCAGCTAGGGCTTCAAACACTTCTGCCAGGTGCTTCAGATGATCTTCATACGACCTGGAGTATACTATAACGTCATCCAGGTACAACAGGACTGTCTCGAAGTTCTTATGTCCCAAACAGCACTCCATCAAACGCTGGAAGGTTCCTGGGGCGTTGCAGAGCCCGAACGGCATGCAGTTGAATTCGCTGAGGCCCATCGGGGTTGTGAACGCGGTCTTTTCTTTATCCGCCTCTACTACAGGAACCTGCCAATACCCACTAGTAAGATCCAAAGTAGAGAAGCAATTAGCAGATTTTAATGCAGCTTGTGACTCCTCAATCCTGGGTAATGGGTATCCATCTTTATGTGTAATGCAGTTAATTTGCCTGTAGTCTACACACATTCTCATTGTGCCATCCTTTTTCTTTACAAGAACTAATGGAGCTGCCCAGGGGCTACAACTGTCTCTTATTACCCCAGTCTCCTTCATCTCTCTTAACATCCCTTTGGCATTTTGGTAATGTGCTGGTGGTACAGGCCGGTACCTTTCTTTGATTGGTGGGTGGTCTCCCGTGGGGATATGGTGTTGAACCCCTTTTACTTGCCCGAAATCTAATGGGTGTTTACTGAAGACCCTTTCATACTCCTAGAACACCCGGTATACTCCATGTTTTTGGTGTTGAGGGGTAGAGTCAGTGTCCACATGCAGCTTCTGACACCAGTCCTCCATCTGTCCCTTGGAGCCATTATCCTCCACCTGTTTGGATGGAGGCAAGGGTTCCACTGTTTTTATAGAATTTTGACTGACAGTGAATAGTTTGGCCAGGGTAGCATACCGGGGCAAATGGACTTCTCTTTCCCCAATATTCAGGATGCGGACGGGCACTCTTCCATGGTGGACATCAACCACCCCCCGGGCTGTCAAGATGGTGGGCCTACTGTCAGAGTAGACGGGCTCTACCAGGGCCTGGTAATCTCTACCTCTGAGGCCAATGGCTGCACGGCACCATACCAGCATTTCACTTCTTGGGGGCATGGCAATAGGGAATGGGTCACTCAACCTAACACTGCCAATTTGACCACCAGACAGTTCTACCTGTTGTCTTTTCATCAGGGCTCTGATCTCTCTCTGTAGAACCCGCTGCTGACTGGATCTGGCGGTCTCCGCAACCTGCTGTAACAATACAATTATTTCTGAAAGACAATTTTCAATGACATTAATGCCTAAGGTTATCATGGGATGACTTTCTCGACGATCAATGTCAACAATTATCATTCCTTGCGGTGGCAGTTCCACTTTGCCAACCTTTATGGTCACTTCTTTGTACCCCACCTGAGGTACGGGCTGACCATTGCTGGCATAAATACTCAAATGTTCATCTGGACGGCGGGTGATATCTGAATCAGTCCAGTATCGTTGGTAAAGAACGTGGGGGATAGTGGTCACCTGTGATCCAGTGTCCAGCAACGCGCTCATGGGGAAGCCATCAACCACGACTGGTAGGACCGGTCGTCCTCCCACGTACTTGTCTCGCCAGCTGCGTGGGCCTGGTGATCTTATGCCTGGGGGTTGGCCCTCTGCCCCAGGTTTTGCTCATTTAAATTACAGTACCTTGCATAATGTCCTGGCTGGTTACAGCGGCTGCAGATGGGTTGTCCGTCCTGGTCGTAGTGGTCGCTGTTCCTCCCTCTGGATGGTGGAATCCTCTTCTGTCGGCACCACGGGACGTCCTCAGGACTGGAAGCCAGCTGGAGCTTTCCTTTGGGAGACACCTGCAAGGACTGCACCGTTTTGGTTAGCGCAGCGACACTTTTAGTTAGCTCCTGGACCTGATGGTGCAGGTCTGTAGACGGGGCATTGTCCAGAGTCTGTGCATCAGCTCCTATAGGCTCTGGGGAAAAGTGAGCCACCTCCTGGTGGTAGGTGATAGCTGGGCGCCGGTGAGATATAGCGCCACCTGGTGCCGGTTCTCGCAGCACCCGGATGGCTCTGTCCTTAAATTGAGCAAAGTCCAGATCAGGGTTTTGCAGAGCCATTATGCGCAGCTGTGTCCGGTGGGTGCTGGACAGTAGACCCTCAATAAACTGCTCAGTTAATAGTCTGTTTTCATCACGCACACTGTCGGGGTCTACCTGTTTGATGGCCTTCAGCGCCTCCTGCAGGTTTAAAGCATAGTCCCGTACACTGTCCTGCGCCCGCTGTTTACACCCGTAAAACTTCATTTTTATCTCGGCCGTAGTGCGGGTGTCAAAAGTGTCATTTAGGCGGGCCAGTATCTCTTTTACAGTACCTTTGTCCCTGGCTGACCAGGACTATACTTCTCTCTGGGCTGCACCAATCAACTGGCCTATGAGGATGCTCACTTTCTGCTCCTCGGGCAGGGGGTATACTTTAAATAAGCTGCTCAGTCTTTCTTTAAAGTCACTCAGGGTGTGTGACTCTCCTGAGTACTGGGGCAACCACGCAGCCCCCGGTATATATGGCATGGAGAATGGCATTACCGCGGCATAGGCCACGCCTGCGGCTGAGGTTCCCTCCATATTGGGCGTCTTCTTCCCCCCTAGTGAACCGTGGCCTACCTTCTTTCACTTTTCTTCCGTAGGCCACAGTTCCGCAGGTGATGGTCTCCTTGTAGGACCTGGCGTCGCACGCGTCTGACGTCAGCGCTCGCTGGGGCTCCTTCCAGGTCCTGGCGCTGCGTCTTCCCGCGCGGCGACCCTAAAATGGCGGACAATGGCGGGAAACAGCGGCAATTGGCGGGAAAACTTCACCACGGTATGCGACACAGTTCGTGAAGGCGCACAGTACCTGGTGGCAACGGGCACGAAATCCTGCCAACTACGCCAAAGTTGACGCGCCCCCTGGGCCGTGGGATACCCGGAGCCGGGCCGGTAGATGCTGGGGGTTGTAGTCACAGTGGCTGTGACCCGGTCCGTGACCCAGGTGGTCAAACCAAAGGGGTAGTATTTGGATATAAGTGTTAATGTCCGACTACGCCACCTGTGGAATGCGGTCAATAGAAACCGCCGCTGCGGAACAGTCCTGTGAAGCTGGTGGTATAGCAGCTAAGGTAGTGTAACTCCCCACAGGAAGAGTGTAGCTTCAGGGCAGCGTGTGTAGATGATGGTGGTTATGGTGCAGGTAGTCAGTAATCACACGGAGTCAACGTGGTAAAGTCCCAGGGCTTTTACTGGTGGCAATTATACAGGCCCCAACGGGAGTACTGGCTAGTGATGAGGGCCTGGTCAGTCTAGGAGCAAGCATAGAGTCCTCCTGGCCAGGTGGAGTTGTAGGTCTGCCGTTCTGACTATACTCTTTTGACTATTCTGCTTGCAGCTGTGTTGTAGCCCACGTCCCTGAGTGTAACGTGCTGTGCTCACCCGTATGGCTGGCAACTCGGGCCTTGTGGATTCCTCGCTCCTCTGTGGCGGTACTGGTCCCTTGGTGCTGCTGAGCCTCCGGGCTTCTGATGGGGCCAGGAGACCTGCAATCTCCTGCCCTAAGGTATCTGCTGCTGGGTATGCAATCCCCACAGCCTCGGACTCCGGTGTCCGGTTCTCCGTGTATGCTCTGGCTAGGACGAGCTATCTCCAGCTCCAGTCCTCAGCCCTTGCTACTGGGTGTCTACTACTCAACTCTGACACTAGACTCTGACTAACCTAACCCCGCCTCCGGACCCAGTTATAAAGGGCAGGATCCTCCCCTTTCTGGTCTGGAGCAGGAGGTGTTGCATGTACTGTGTTCCTGACCAGGAAACCCCTGTTTGCTCTCTGACATGGCATTACTACCACTGTGGCAACCAGACCACAAAAACCTGGAGCCGGCCCTGGTTGAAAGCAATGATGGAGGAGGGAACGTCATGTGACAGTCCATCTCCCATCATTGCTCCTCTGCTTCTGACGCAGTGGTGTGATGACGCTCCACACTCTGTCAGACAGTGGAGCTGGCAGCTGCTGAGGTGATGAGAGAGACGCGCTGCAGAGACTGAAGCAGCGGGGAACGAGGAGCGGTAAGTATGTATTTATTTATTTTTGTAAAACAGTGAGTGCTGATAATACAGGAGGACTGGGGCTGCCTTTTACCCTATGGTGGGGGCTGCCTTTTACCCTATGGTGGGCTGCATTATACTGCATACGGAACCATGGGAAGTACATTATACTGTGTGGAGGACCATAGGGACTGCATTATACTGTGTGGAGGACCATGGGGAGTGCATTATACTGTGTGCAGGGCCATGGGGAGTGCATTATACTGTGAAGGACCATAGGGAGTGCATTATACTGTGTGGAGGACCATGGCAAGTTTATTATACTGTGTGCAGGACCATTGGGAGTGCATTATACTGTGTGCAGGACCACGGGGAGTGCATTATACTGTGTGGAGGACCATGGCGAGTGCATTATACTGTGTGGAGGACCATGGCGAGTGCATTATACTGTGTGGAGGACCATAGCGAGTGCATTATACTGTGTGGAGGACCCTAGCGAGTGCATTATACTGTATGGAGGACCATGGGGAGTGCATTATACTCAGTGGAGTGTGGAGAGGTGTGGGGGCCATTATACTGTATGTAGGCCCACTATACTGCATGGAAGGCTGTGTGGGGGTCACAGTTGGGGGATTATACTGTGTTGGGGTCACCATACTTTGCCCTGAGAGTTGAGGTGGGGTACAGTAGGCAGGCCTGTGGAGTCAGTAAGCCAAACCTCCGACTACTCAATTTCCATGACACCGACTCCAACTGCGACTCCCTCATACACGGCTCATGTTTAAGTGATAAATTTACTGTAGCAGATTCATCTCAGCTAAAAGTCTAGACCCTTAGATCAGGAATAGGACAGACATTTATAGGACATTTCATAACTTTCCCAAATTCTTATGAAAAAAATATTCCCCACAAACTGCATTGAACTACTGTACCCAATTTATTATATATTTTAGGAGTCGGTCCATTTTATACCGACTCCCACTCCACAGCCCTGATAGTAGGGTCATTACACTGTGCATGTGGAGGCTAATGAGGAGGAATTCACCATGGGGGTATCATACTGTGTTAAGGTGGGGGACACTTTTGTTGGCATCACATTTTATGGGGCAATGAAAGAGGAATCTAGGAGTTCAGCAAGGAGGAAAATTGCTATGCAAAGGCTGGAAAGTTGTGAGATCTGCTCTTCTGTGACCCCGACAATTATTTACATTTTTTTTTTTGGGGGGGGGGGCCCAATTAGAACTTCTGCTATGGGGCCCCATGATTCCTATGTACGCCCCTGCCTGTAAGGGGCACTGTGGAGCCATCATAGCATGTGAGGAGCACTGTGGAGCCATCATACCCTGTGAGGGGCAGTGCGGAGCCATCATAGCGTGTGAGGGGCAGTGTGGAGCC
Source organism: Phyllobates terribilis (assembly GCF_046119375.1). Taxonomy (NCBI): domain Eukaryota; kingdom Metazoa; phylum Chordata; class Amphibia; order Anura; family Dendrobatidae; genus Phyllobates; species Phyllobates terribilis. The sequence continues at coordinate 231,344,173 of NW_027362767.1, forward strand.
ATCATACCCTGTGAGGGGCAGTGTGGAGCCATCATACCCTGTGAGGGGCAGTGTGGAGCCATCATACCCTGTGAGGGGCAGTGTGGAGCCATCATACCCTGTGAGGGGCAGTGTGGAGCCATCATACCGTGTGAGGGGCAGTGTGGTGCCATCATACACTGTGAGGGGCAGTGTGGTGCCATCATACCCTGTGAGGGGCAGTGTGGTGCCATCATACCCTGTGAGGGGCAGTGTGGAGCCATCATACCCTGTGAGGGGCAGTGTGGAGCCATCATACCCTGTGAGGGGCAGTGTGGAGCCATCATAGTGTGTGAGGGGCAGTGTGGAGCCATCATACCCTGTGAGGGGCAGTGTGGGGGCATCATACCCTGTGAGGGGCAGTGTGGAGCAATCATAGCGTGTGAGGGGCAGTGTGGAGCCATCATACTCTGTGACTTGCAGTGTGGAGCCATCATACCCTGTGAGGGGCAGTGTGGTGCCATCATAGCGTGTGAGGGCCAGTGTGGAGCCATCATACTCTGTGACTTGCAGTGTGGAGCCATCATACCCTGTGAGGGGCACTGTGGGGGCATCATACCCTGTGAGGGGCAGTGTGGTGCCATCATAGCGTGTGAGAGGCAGTGTGGAGCCATCATAGCGTGTGAGGGGCAGTGTGGAGCCATCATAGCTTGTGAGGGGCAGTGTGGAGCCATCATAGCGTGTGAGGGGCAGTGTGGAGCCATCATAGCGTGTGAGGGGCAGTGTGGAGCCATCATAGCGTGTGAGGGGCAGTGTGGAGCCATCATAGCGTGTGAGGGGCAGTGTGGAGCCATCATAGCGTGTGAGGGGCAGTGTGGAGCCATCATAGCGTGTGAGGGGCAGTGTGGAGCCATCATAGCGTGTGAGGGGCAGTGTGGAGCCATTATACCCTGTGAGGGGCAGTGTGGAGCCATCATAGCGTGTGAGGGGCAGTGTGGAGCCATCATACCCTGTGAGGGGCAGTGTGGAGCCATCATACCCTGTGAGGGGCAGTGTGGAGCCATCATACCCTGTGAGGGGCAGTGTGGAGCCATCATAGCGTGTGAGGGGCAGTGTGGAGCCATCATACCCTGTGAGGGGCAGTGTGGAGCCATCATAGCGTATGCGGGGCAGTGTGGAGCCATCATACCCTGTGAGGGGCAGTGTGGAGCCATCATACCCTGTGAGGGGCAGTGTGGAGCCATCATACCCTGTGAGGGGCAGTGTGGAGCCATCATAGCGTGTGAGGGGCAGTGTGGAGCCATCATAGCGTGTGAGGGGCAGTGTGGAGCCATCATACCCTGTGAGGGGCAGTGTGGAGCCATCATACCCTGTGAGGGGCAGTGTGGAGCCATCATACCCTGTGAGGGGCAGTGTGGAGCCATCATACCCTGTGAGGGGCAGTGTGGAGCCATCATACCCTGTGAGGGGCAGTGTGGAGCCATCATACCCTGTGAGGGGCAGTGTGGAGCCATCATAGCGTGTGAGGGGCAGTGTGGAGCCATCATACTCTGTGAGGGGCACTGTGGAGCCATCATACCCTGTGAGGGGCAGTGTGGAGCCATCATACCCTGTGAGGGGCAGTGTGGAGCCATCATAGCGTGTGAGGGGCAGTGTGGAGCCATCATACCCTGTGAGGGGCAGTGTGGAGCCATCATACTCTGTGAGGGGTAGTGTGGAGCCATCATAGCGTATGCGGGGCAGTGTGGAGCCATCATACCCTGTGAGGGGCAGTGTGGAGCCATCATAGCGTGTGAGGGGCAGTGTGGAGCCATCATAGCGTGTGAGGGGCAGTGTGGAGCCATCATAGCGTGTGAGGGGCAGTGTGGAGCCATCATACCCTGTGAGGGGCAGTGTGGAGCCATCATACCCTGTGAGGGGCAGTGTGGAGCCATCATACCCTGTGAGGGGCAGTGTGGAGCCATCATACCCTGTGAGGGGCAGTGTGGAGCCATCATAGCGTGTGAGGGGCAGTGTGGAGCCATCATACCCTGTGAGGGGCAGTGTGGAGCCATCATACCCTGTGAGGGGCAGTGTGGAGCCATCATACCCTGTGAGGGGCAGTGTGGAGCCATCATACCCTGTGAGGGGCACTGTGGAGCCATCATAGCGTGTGAGGGGCACTATGGGGGCATCATACTGTGTGAGGAGCACTGTGGGGGCATCATACTGTGTGAAGGGTACTATAAGACTGGTAGGTGGTAGACGTTGCCAGAGAGTTAACCTCTTCAGGTAGGTACAGTAGGAATGAATGGGCACGGTGTGCAGAGAGGCGCCAGTTACAGGGAGTACTGTGTGCCGCCCCATCCACAGCTCACACACCGGCGCCCCTCACATTACAGCCGTGTTGCGTACACCAGCGGGCCGCAATCTGACGACATTCTGACGATACTGGCAGACCAGGAGGTGGGGGGCCTGGGGAGACGCCGAGCTCCTCCAGAAACTAGTGGCACCCACCCCGCGACTGACAATCCGCCCAGCCAATCGCAGCCGCTCGAGCTGCCACTACGAGCCTTCTGATTGGCTGCATCCCTAAAGACCCAGGCGGGGCTGTTAGTCAGAGTGGAGGCGTGACGTCATCAGAACGTGTGCGAATCCGGTGCCGACAGCTTAGGATGAGCAGACCAATTAGAAAAGTCCAACGCGTGGCGCTCCAACCAATCACGGCCCTCCACGACTTTGGCCGGCCGGGAAGGTATAAAAGACGGGAAGCGGCGCATGGTACGTCAGTCTGACAGCAACCGGCGAGCACAGAACGTAGAAAAAGTGAGAGAACTGGGAGCGGCCTGCGATCGGTATGTGCCTACAATGGCTGCTGGGGGATTCTGGGTCCTTGGCAGTGACTATAAGGCTGATTTAATATTGGGATTTTGCATGCTGATGCCCCCTGGTGGCGTTATGTGGGTGCAGGCGGTGACTAGACATTGATATCTCATTCATTGACACCGGATCTGTTGGTTTTATGCTTATTATTCCCCCATGTTATAGCATGAGGCAGTAGACTGTATGGCCTCTGTATGAGGCAGTAGACTGTATGGCCTCTGTATGAGGCAGTAGACTGTATGGCCTCTGTATGAGGCAGTAGACTGTATGGCCTCTGTATGGGGCAGTAGACTGTATGGCCTCTGTATGGGGCAGTAGACTGTATGGCCTCTGTATGGGGCAGTAGACTGTATGGCCTCTGTATGGGGCAGTAGACTGTATGGCCTCTGTATGGGGCAGTAGACTGTATGGCCTCTGTATGGGGCAGTAGACTGTATGGCCTCTGTATGGGGCAGTAGACTGTATGGCCTCTGTATGGGGCAGTAGACTGTATGGCCTCTGTATGGGGCAGTAGACTGTATGGCCTCTGTATGGGGCAGTAGACTGTATGGCCTCTGTATGGGGCAGTAGACTGTATGGGGCAGTAGACTGTATGGCCTCTGTATGGGGCAGTAGACTGTATGGCCTCTGTATGGGGCATCGGTTGTGGCTAATGATCATTCTGCATCTGTCACTTGCTTCTTACCTTTATGTCTTCCTTTGATACATAGATGTGCGGTTGTTTTATGTTAGTGATTATTTATTGTTACATTATATGGCGGGTGGACACTTCTTCTTGCCTAGTCTCTCATCCTGTCCCCTCCCATGAGATCCTACAGTGTTATTCGTGCACTCTTCATTTTCGGGGGTGGCCTCACAGTCTACGTGGACACTATTCTCTGGGTCTCACCCTTCTTTGCAAAGGAAGAATGGGTACCGTGCTGTCTCTCTAGAAGCTTCTCTCCCTCCTTCCTGCCGCCCATGATTCACCAGCTTGCGTCCCCATTGGTCGGGGGAGGCGGGCTGTCAGCGTGGCACCACCCTGCTTTATTCCTGTTGTCCGGTGGCGAGGTTCCCTGCTGCATCCATGCAGGGTTTATTATAGGATCGATCTGCTGGAGATATTTAGCATCGCTTTTTATTCTTTCTACAGGGCGATACTATTGTTCAGAGCGGGATTTTCTCGGTTTGGTTTAGAGGACGTCATCTGATGGTCAGGATGAAGCTATTGGCGGTCGTATTGCTGGTGGTGGCCAGCACTTATGCTGACGATGACGACAAGAGGGAAGATGTCGGCACCGTGGTCGGAATCGATCTGGGAACGACGTACTCGTGGTAAGTGATGGCTTACAAATACTGGATGTGGCCTATAACTTTTTTACACGTTGGCATTATATATGGCATCTCCCACTTCTGTATTTGTGATCTATGATTTGTTTGTAGTGTAGTTATGATTAGCAACAGCGCCACTTAAGTTAATGGGCAGAGTTTGGTATTGCAGCTCAGCTCCTATTCAAGAGTGGCCTCCTTTTTTTTGGGCAGAGAAATGCTTCTTTAAATTCCTATTTCCATGCAAACTGTATTCAATGGGACAGGATGTCTAATCCTGTAACATTTATGTAGCAGAAACTTTTCTAGGCAATCTGAAAACCTGACGTGCAGGATTAGAATACCTGTCCCATTGAATATAGTTTGCATGGAAATAGGAATTTAAAGAAGCATTCTCTGCTAAAAAAAGAGGCCCGTCTTGACTAGAGCTGCAATACAAAACTCCAATACTTATAACTGCGGCTCATGCAGTGATGGTGTTCTGCAGATGCATTTTTGGTTTGCTTTTCTCCACCTATTAGATGGGCCAGGCAGGGGCGGACATAGCATTGGTGCAACCTGTGTAGCCGCACAGGGGCCCGAGAGGTAAGGGGGCCACTACCACACCCAAAGCAGGTGCCATTTTGCATTTATAGGATCTCTTGTACTGCAAAAGGCCCATATATTGTTCTTCATAGGGGCCCTTTTCTCTCTGTGTCGGCCAGGGGTGGACACAGACCTAAGAGGAGGGCCCTGTGCAAGAACAGTAAATGGGTCATTTGCAGTCCGGTAGCTTCTCATAATGCACCACTGTGACACATGCTGCTTTGGGGGTGGATGTAGGTCCCCTTGCCTCCTGTGGGCTCTTGGGTGGCTGCACAGTTTGCACCAGTGGCACATCCTCTCCTGGGATGGGCAAATTTAAAGTACCAAAGCTTGAGTGCATTTTTGTCATTTTTTTAAGTTATACACCCTTTCACCACACCCCAGGGGACACTTTTGAAAAGCCTCGAGCACATTGAAAACTTTTCCATAAAGACACAGGTATGTCTTTGCATTCAAAGAGCTTTCACCTAACTTTTGGTGTCAACTTTTGCCACAAAAAAAGTGGCAAACCTCTATTAGTAAAACTGCACCCATGTATCTCTTTAAAAGTTTGTCCACTACTTTGACAATCCCTTCTTAAATGCAGTAGTGCCCCATAGAAAACCGAAAAACTGATACTCTCCTTCCACACTGGCAGCAATTTGACCCTGGGTCTGCTGACTATGGCATGATGTTAGGCCATATCACATGTAAAGCGCCATGGAATAAATTGCATAATAATAATTATGTGAGCGCTGCAACTAGAGATGGTGTGACTCAATTTTCAGGACCCAGTCTGTAATCTGTGGCCGCTGAACAGGACCCCTGAGATCCGGCTCCTACCTGACTGCATCCATGGCTTCTGTTTTGATTCGCCAGCCTTGTGCGCACATATGACGCTCTACCAGGCTGGCTAATCAAAGGAAGAGCTGCAGCTTTTGTAGTGTAAGATGTGTTTTTTTTAGGGCTCTCACCCAATGGCCATAGACTACTGACTTGGCTGCTGGACCGGGTCCTGAAAATCTATTTGCACCAACTCTAGCTGCTGCAGGAAGCTGACGGTGGCAGGAGTGGGGAGCTGCTGTAGGCCCTGGGCTGAGAGGAGGGACTGTCCTGGCGGTGCTAGGCTGCGGTCATTGGGCTTCAAGAAAATGTCAACGAGGAGTCCCTGCTCTGCTCATTGATTTCTCAGTGGTAGACTTTAGGAAAATGGCCGCCGGAGGCAGCGCATGCAGGGATCTTGATCTGCTGCCGCCGGCTTCCTGCATCAGCGACCCTACTCTGCCCCCTCCCCTTTCCCAAGTAGGCTAAATTCGGACTATAAGACAGACCCCCCATTTGACGCATTAAATTTTTTTTTCCTATTTTCCTTCCCAAAATGTAGGATGCATCTTATAATCCGCAAAATACTTTTTTTTTTTATCTTCTGTGGGGCACTATTGCGTTTTAAGAAGTTGTCAAAGTAGTGGACAATCCCTTTAGGCCTAATCTATTTCAATAACCCCTCTCCCAAATACTATGGGCAGAACTAATGATGTGTAGAACATTTACATCTCCTGCATTTCATAATAATTATTCCTGAATGTTTTATCTTTTTTTGGTGACTATTACATTTTGACCACTTTATTGATAACTTTTGCTCTTGTTTTCCAGTGTTGGTGTGTTCAAGAACGGGCGTGTGGAGATCATCGCCAACGACCAGGGTAACAGAATCACCCCATCCTATGTGGCCTTCACCCCAGAAGGTGAGCGATTGATCGGAGATGCTGCCAAGAATCAGCTGACGTCCAACCCCGAAAACACGGTGTTTGATGCCAAGCGTCTCATTGGTCGCATATGGAATGACCCGTCCGTTCAACAGGACATCAAATATCTGCCTTTCAAGGTAAGTGTTGTCAAATGTTACCCTACTCATCACAAGGGGGTCCAAGGCTTCTCATACAACTAGTCACCGACTGATATTGACCAAAAGGGGGTAATTCATATCTGGGCCTTGTATACTGAATCATTTAAAGGGGGTTTCCTTATGACAGACCTTCAAGGCATATTGATTCGATAAACCAATAAGTGATTGATCACTTCTTGGACCTTCACCAATCCTGAAACCATGAGTGCCTTGGTAGAGAATTGACACATAATCTTATCCTTAAAGCCTTTGGAAGTAAACGGGAGCAGCCACTTCAGCTTTTGACTTTTTCTTAATCTCACATACAAAATATTGAATATTCTAGTTTATATCCCGATTAGGTTGCAGAAAAGAAGACTAAGCCCTACATCGACGTGGATATAGGAGATCAGAGAAAGACCTTTGCCCCAGAGGAAATCTCTGCCATGGTTCTGACCAAAATGAAGGAGACTGCTGAACAGTACCTTGGCAAAAAGGTAGATAAACTATTGAAATTTGGTGTGTGGGGGTCTACAAGCTTGTGTGGGTGGGTTTGCCTCTTTCCAGCTGTTTCTAACTTTGTTTTTATTTGTGTCTACTAGGTTACTCATGCTGTTGTCACTGTGCCTGCCTATTTCAATGATGCCCAACGTCAAGCCACGAAAGATGCTGGTACCATTGCAGGGTTGAATGTGATGAGGATCATCAATGAGCCGTACGTCTCCTTTTTTACTTGTTTCTTGATGGTCTTCATGTTTGGTTTATTACTGCTTCGCCCCGACTCCTATGTACTAAAATGGATGTTTTGGTTTTCAGAACTGCAGCTGCCATCGCTTATGGTCTGGACAAGAAGGAAGGAGAGAAGAATATCCTTGTGTTTGATCTTGGTGGTGGTACCTTTGATGTGTCCCTACTCACCATCGATAACGGTGTCTTTGAAGTAGTCGCTACCAATGGAGATACCCATCTGGGAGGAGAGGACTTTGACCAGCGTGTCATGGAGCATTTCATCAAGCTTTACAAGAAGAAAACTGGCAAAGATGTTCGCAAGGATAACAGAGCAGTGCAGAAGCTGCGTCGTGAAGTAGAGAAAGCAAAGAGAGCCCTGTCTGCTCAACATCAAGCCAGAATTGAGATTGAATCTTTCTTTGAGGGAGAAGACTTCTCTGAAACTCTAACCCGTGCCAAGTTTGAGGAACTGAACATGGTAAGAAAAGTTTATTCCAGAAATACAATTGTATGTTGAACGTAGAAAGTTGTTGGACCTCTCTAATTTACTTCTTACTGCTTGTAGGACCTCTTCCGTTCCACAATGAAACCAGTCCAGAAGGTTCTGGAGGATGCTGACCTAAAGAAATCTGACATTGATGAAATCGTATTGGTTGGAGGATCCACTCGTATTCCCAAAATCCAGCAACTAGTGAAGGAATTCTTCAATGGCAAGGAACCATCCCGTGGCATCAACCCTGATGAGGCTGTAGCTTATGGTGCTGCCGTACAAGCTGGAGTACTCTCTGGAGACCAAGACACTGGTAAGAAAATTTGAGATTATTTTCCATTCGATGCTTGTCCAGTCCAGGTTGCCCAGGATGGATCACTGAAATATATAATCTCTTTACAGGTGACTTGGTCTTGCTTGATGTGTGCCCTCTGACTCTTGGTATTGAAACTGTTGGTGGAGTCATGACTAAGCTGATCCCCAGAAATACTGTTGTACCTACAAAGAAATCCCAGATTTTCTCTACAGCCTCTGATAACCAGCCTACGGTCACCATCAAGGTTTATGAAGGTAAACCATTTTGACACCTAAATGGACAGTCTTATTCTCCAGCCTTCAACATAAGTTCATGATAAATATTACAACTATTAACATCCATATAATAGCTTTTGGGGGTGCTGGGTCACATAATGTTAAAGGTTGACTAAACTTCGGGAAACGTTTTCCTAGTAACATTTAGAAATGTTGATGTCTGGTTCCTAACATACCTCCCTGATCTTGCTCTGAAACAAAAGGGCAGATCCACATTGAGTGTTTGCTTTGACGATCATTTGAGTTCTTTAACCTCTTAGTTGGGGTATCCAGGCACCCAAGCTTTTTTGACAGGTCAATAAAGACTATGTTCTTTATCTTTTTATAGGTGAGCGTCCACTGACAAAGGACAACCATCTTCTTGGCACATTCGATCTTACAGGTATTCCTCCAGCTCCTCGTGGTGTCCCTCAGATTGAAGTAACATTTGAAATAGATGTAAACGGTATCCTTCGAGTTACAGCGGAAGACAAAGGCACTGGCAACAAAAATAAGATCACAATTACAAATGACCAAAACCGGCTAACGCCAGAGGAAATCGAGAGGATGGTCAACGATGCTGAAAAATTCGCCGAAGACGATAAGAAACTCAAAGAACGGATCGACTCTCGGAATGAGCTTGAGAGCTACGCTTATTCCTTGAAAAACCAGATAGGTGATAAGGAGAAGCTTGGCGGCAAGTTGTCTTCTGAAGATAAAGAAACCATTGAGAAAGCGGTAGAAGAAAAGATTGAATGGTTGGAAAGCCACCAAGATGCAGACATAGAAGATTTCAAAGCTAAAAAGAAGGAATTAGAAGATATTGTACAACCGATTGTTGGCAAACTATATGGTGGAGCAGGAGGACCTCCTCCTGAAGGAGAGGAGACTGAGAAGGATGAGTTATAGGCGTGGGAGCGATCTTTAGCTGCTAAAATTCTGTAAATACTGGACTCGAGAACTTTGTGAGAATATTGGAACGCAGAAAACTCTAATGTTCTTGTGGATTCTTCACTTCCCGGTGGAGACAATAAGCCATTATGGCTGTTTACTGCTTTTCATTAGCAGTTGTTCACTTGGATCATTTATTTTTGTTCGGTTTCTTCCCCTGGGGGGTGGGCTCAGGAATTTTTTGGGAGGAGGGAGGGTACGGTGCAGTTTAAAAGTTGCTCAGATGTTTTATTTATTTGAAGAAAAAACAAAACAAACTGGTCATGTGCATTCTATGTAGAACTTTTTTCTACCATCATTGACCACAATAAATGTTTGATAAATAACCTACTTCTCATGTATCCGATTCCTTTCATGCTCGGTCACTTGCTGTAATGCATCGTGAATTTTCCATATTTAACAGGAACATAGTAGCTGTCTTAACAAAACTCCCCAAGTTCTATCAAGGAGGTTTCTGTGATCAAGGGGGGGGGGGGGGAAAGACCCACTATTTGAGAACTAGGAAAAGATGTGCTGGTGTTCCCCCGACTGTTATTTATTTACTTGGTTTCAGTGATGTCATGTCTAAACGTGACACTGCAGTGTGATTGGCTGCAGTGGTCATGTACATATGGAATGACATTACTGCAGCTGACTTAGGATTTAAAGGAACCTGACACCACGGGGAACATGCATCAGACACTGGCTGTATGACTCCAGAACGATGCGGGGTCTCGGGGGGGGGGGGGGGGGGGGTGTTTATGTTAACAATCTTTAAAAGCCACATGGGTCGAAAAGGATGGTCCCAGGAGTTCCTCCCTGCCCTCTACCAATGGCTGAAAGGTCTCTGCATTCATATGGAGAGACCTGTCACTCAAAGGGAGCAGGCGGGGAAAAGCCGCTGGAGACCAGCTTTTTTGATTAGTCACTTAAAGGGATTTTTTGGGATTTTCTGGTCCCAAACCGGTAAGTCTGTGTCACTGCGGACTTATGACTCCCCACCCCACTCCCAGTGCACGTACTGTGCTCTGTGGGGATTTGCCAGTTTCTGAGCAGAGACCCGAGGGTATATATGAGTTGCACATACTCCCGGGCAGAAGCAGTCATGTGGGCAGGGCTTCACTCTATACACTTATATTGAGCGAGGCCGCGCCCCATCTAGAGATGCGGCCTTCCAGTGGGCATGGCTGGCTAGAGGCCATGACCTCACTCCATACAAGTGTATGGAAGTGAGACTGTGCCCCCATTGGCCGGGAGTATGTATAACTCATACATACCCTGCGGTCCTGGCTCAGAAACCAGTGAATCTCTGCAGTGCAAAGTGCCTGCGCTGGGGGGGATTCATAAGTGTGCAGTCACACAGAGTGACTGCAGACTTTTATCGATTTGGACCGGACAACCCCTTTAAGCGGTTTCTGATGAACTGCCCTATATAATCCAAAAGGCGTTTTTTTTTTTTTTTTTTTTCAAAATTGCATGACCCTTCAATACAGGCACACAATTTAAATAAAGAATAAGACACGTGTGTGTTGGGAATAGTGTTGCTTGATCCTCAGCAAGCGGTCATGTCAAGAACCCCATCGACTAGAGGCAGGGTGTGCGTGAAACTTAAGGCTAGAAATCATATATAAATCACAAATGTCTGAATGACCAATAGCCAGAGGGAAGGGGATGTGTAAAGCGCATATATGAGCGTGTAGGTCTTTTAAATGTACATCCATCGATGCCTTTTATATCTTCTATCTGTTGCTGCCTTCCTGACTAATTACCGATTGCGATATTAAGGGCATGGAAGAGCACTTGCTGAGCCATTGTTTCCCCACCCACCACCATCCTCTTTAGCTTGATTCTGTCTGTGACATCAGTTGCCGGACAATGAGTGATCGATCAAGCTAAAGAGTCTGGTGCTGGGTGCTGTGTGGGGGAAAAGTGAGTGCTCAGTCACACCCAGAGCACGTAACACCTCACTTAAACTTCAATTTAAATGCTAATTACTCAGGAATGCAGCAACAGATAGAAGATACAAAGGTGTTGATAGATTTATATTTCAAAGGCGTGCATGTCCAATTGGGTTACATTCTCTGATACTAACCTCTCCATTTCACTTCCTAAAATTAATTCACAAACTTGGTAATGGCGGCCCAGGACCTGAAGACACTGTTGGTCAAGGACTTACAGGACTTTTGACAAATAGTCTAGAAGAGGACATGTGCCAGTAACGCCTAGCTGAGGATATAATGCTGTCAAGCTGCCCCCAAAAGAAGACACCTCAGTAATACTCGTATAAGAAAGATCCCACATGTAAAATACGTACAGCGACGTCTGAAGGAGGCTTTATATCACCATCCGAGTACTAACTGGCTGCGGATCTCCTGATCAGAACTTGGCAGCCTCGTGAGACTATGACGTTTGGTTTAGGAGACCTGTAGGTGGTCTATACCCGGACCATGATACCCAGACATCTGAATGAGGCCTTATTCTGCAAGTGATAAAACTTCGGCAACAAAATTGTTAAAATAATTCAATGTACTGATGAGAAGACCTGACCGAGACTTGAGGGCAGTGTCAGAGCGGGGTGTCTGCGGCCCACCCTACAGCTATATGCAAATACCTGTTAGCCGTTATCCCTGTTAGGCTGTGTGCCCACGATGCGTTTTTGGTGCGGAAATTTCCGCAGCGTAAACGCATGGTAAGCCTTCTGCCATGGCCCCCTATGCAATTCCACAATGTCAATGCACATGCTGCGGCTTTTTCCGCAGCGTTTATGCTGCGCTCAAAAATCCGCAGCATGTCCATTAAATTTGCGGAAGCGCGGCGTAATCGCCGCCATTGACTTGCATTGAGACGCACATAATCCGTGTCTGTACATTACTCACGGATTATATGCGTTTCAATGTGCGGATGGTACCCAGTTCTGGAGGAGAGAAGACTCTCATCCAGACCTGGGTACCATTGTACCTGTGAGGGGGAAAAAAAAAAAAAAAAATTTTAAAAGATTATATTCACCTTCCGACGGCCCCCGGTCTCCTTCCCTGTGCTTGCCAGCAGACTGAAGGACCTGCGGTGATGTCAGTCATGTGACTGCAGGCCCTTCAGTGCAGTGTCCTGCGATCAGCTGGCAGACAGGAGCGAGCGCAGCTACACACCCCGGGCCATCGGAGGGTAAGTATAGGTTTATTTTTTTATTTTTAAACATTCTTTTACGGTCACACTATATAAATCCATGCTATTTGCATGGATTTATATAGTGTGACCTAGTTGTCAAGCACTTTCCAAGTGATGCTAAAATCGCTTGTCAACCCGCATGCAGAAATGCATGTGAAGAACGCTTCACATCCGCATGTCCCTGGCAGGAAAAACACATGTACAATCCGCATGCACAATCTTCATGCGTTTTTTCTGCCAGGGAGATGCAGAAATTTTCTGGTTCATTTCTGCATCGTGGGCACATGGCCTTATAGTGGAGCGTCGACTTTAAATCACAGGCGGCTCCTGCACTAAAATGTGCACATGCTATAACTGGGATGTACAATTACGGTAATTTGTATTTAAAGTGGTTCTTTGGTTAAAACATGTTATCACCGATCCACAGGATCGTTGCTAACTTATTGATCTTTTGGGTCCGAACATTGGAAAACGCACCTATCAGAAGAATGGGGAAGTTTTATCCCTGTCAGGACACTTATCCCCATTTTAAAATGCAGCGGCAGGTGGGACGTCTGACCGCAGCTCCATTCATTCTGTTTGGGGTCTTCCAGAAAAAAAAACAAGAACAGCCACTGAGTGAATGAATGGATCAGTGGTCACGTCGCACATGAGCTCCAGTCTAATGGGGATAAAAGCTCCACATTCTACCAATCGGTGCGGGTCCCAGGAGTCAGACCCCCACTAATCAATAATTTATCACTTATCCTGTGGAGAGGTGATCACTTGTTTTCCCCGGAGAACCCCTGTAAGTGCATCTTGTTCCAAGTATTTAATCACTAATGGAAATAAAGAATCTTCTTCTAATTAATATCAGAGAGAGCAAATGACCGCCATACACAACACAATCCACTATAACAACACCAATAGTACCATACAAGGAAAAAATACGGCCACACCATGATCAGACCACATATTACCACCACATAGTGACCGAATAATACCACATACAAGGAAGAAATACCACCACACCATGACCAGACCACATATTACCACCACACCGTGACCAGACCAGATATTAACAGCATACAGCGTCCAAATAATTCCCCATAATTGCTCTGCCCCACTTTCTCCATCATTGTCATATCTCCCCCACTTCCTCCATCACCATTGCCATATTTCCCCCATCTCCTCCAGCACCATTGCCATATTTCCCCCCATCTCCTCCAGCACCATTGCCAAATCACCCCCCACCTCCTCCAGCACCATTGCCAAATCACCCCCCACCTCCTCCAGCACCATTGCCATATCTCCCCCCACCTCCTCCAGCACCATTGCCATATCTCCCCCCACCTCCTCCAGCACCATTGCCATATCTCCCCCCACCTCCTCCAGCACCATTGCCATATCTCCCCCCACCTCCTCCAGCACCATTGCCATATCTCCCCCCACCTCCTCCAGCACCATTGCCATATCTCACCCCACCTCCTCCAGCACCATTGCCATATCTCCCCCCACCTCCTCCAGCACCATTGCCATATCTCCCCCCCACCTCCTCCAGCACCATTGCCATATCTCCCCCCACCTCCTCCAGCACCATTGCCATATCTCCCCCCACCTCCTCCAGCACCATTGCCATATCTCCCCCCACCTCCTCCAGCACCATTGCCATATCTCCCCCCATCTCCTCCAGCACCATTGCCATATCTCCCCCACCTCCTCCAGCACCATTGCCATATCTCCCCCCATCTCCTCCAGCACCATTGCCATATCTCCCCCCATCTCCTCCAGCACCATTGCCATATCACCCCCCACCTCCTCCAGCACCATTGCCATATCTCCCCCCATCTCCTCCAGCACCATTGCCATATCTCCCCCCACCTCCTCCAGCACCATTGCCATATCTCCCCCCACCTCCTCCAGCACCATTGCCATATCTCCCCCCACCTCCTCCAGCACCATTGCCATATCTCCCCCCACCTCCTCCAGCACCATTGCCATATCTCCCCCCACCTCCTCCAGCACCATTGCCATATCTCCCACCTCCTCCAGCACCATTGCTCTTCCCCTTCTCCCCCCACCTGCTCCAGCACCATCGCTCTAGGTAAAAAAAAAAAAAAAAACCTACACTGTCTGCTCGTTCCCCCGCAACATCGTCCTCGGCTACCTGCCCTGCATGTTTCTCCCTGACAGAGGCCCACGCTGCATGATGAGCCTGTGTCACGGAGGAAGCGCTAGGCAGGAAGCAGAGGACAGATCCCTCCGCTCCGCTGCCATTTTCTCCTGTCAGCAGTGGAGTACCCTCATCAGGCGCACAGCGAGGCCCCCGGTGAAGGTGCACCTGCGGCCATGTTAACCAGTGGGCCCGCGTGCGCTGTGATCGGGGGCCCACCGGAGAATTCTCCGGTGTCCCGGTGCCGCTGTCCGACCCCGCTTGAGGGTATTTCCAAATTTCCATGTGGGTTCTGATTTGCCATACGTATCGCCAGTCTGGAAGATTCATCAAGGGATACATGAACAAGTTCTAAATAGTTGTAAGTACAGGAAAAAAATTATGGATTTGGTTATAAAAAATAATTTTACCTTATGAGTTGCTAAGGCACCAGGACTCCACATTTCCGAAACAAGTCATGTGGCTACGTTGCCTTTTGTTGCCCCTCTAACTGGATCATAATCCAGCTCAACCCCCAAGTTGCGTGATGGCAGTAGGAGGCGCGTAATAATCCACAGGCCAGCCAATTTAGGCGTCTCGTCATATTAGGGCAGTAGGCTCCAACCTGTGGTTCTCCATCCGTGATAAAAGTATAGCTCCTAGAGTTTGCAATTGTAGTTTTGTCGCAGGTTGTCATTTAGGTTTTGTGTTGGAAAGCATTGGGAGATGTATTTGATTCTATTATGGGGTGTCCATCTGCGAGACCGGTGCTCCTCATGTATTTTATTATCTAGATCCGACCTGGGCAAACTGCGACCTGCGGGCCACAGCCGGGGGGCTGAACACACTGGCCCCAGGGCCGCACCATGCGGCTGCCCAGAGTCCAGATTTCACAGCTATCTGCATCCACAGGAGGCTATGAGGGGGCGCATACTGTATATAAGGGGGGAGGGACCTTTATGTGGGATCATACCGCAGATAGGGGCCTGTGTGTGTGGGTTCATACTTTATATAGGGGCTGTGTGTCGGCTCGTTCTTTATATAGGGGGCTATGTGCGGGCTCATACCATACATAAGGGGGGGACCTATATGTGGGGTAATACTTAATATAGAAGGCTGTGTGTCGACTCATACTGTATATAGGAGATGTGTGTATGTTCATGCTATATATAGGGATGTGTGTAGGTTCATACTATATATAGGGGGAGCTGTGTGTGCGCTCACACTGTATATAGAGGATGCTGTTTCTGGGATCATACTGTATATAGGGGGATTTGTGTAGGTTCATACTATATATAGGGGGAGCTGTGTGTGCGCTCACACTGTATATAGAGGATGCTGTTTCTGGGATCATACTGTATATAGGGGGATTTGTGTAGGTTCATACTATATATAGGGGGAGCTGTGTGTGGGCTCTTACTGTATATAGAGGGTGCTGTTTGTGGGATCATACTGTATATAGAGGGATGTGTATGGTTGTGTGGGCATGAGGCTCATATAGGCTTTGTGTGGGATTATACCATAAATACGGGGTTGTGTGAGGGTTCTTACTGTATATAGGGGGCTGTGAGTGGGATAATACTGTATGTAGAGGAGCTGTGTAGGGGCTCATCCTGTATGTAGGGGGCTATGTGGGGGCTCACACTGTGTATATAGGTGGATGTCAGCATATTTAATTCTGCTAAAATTAAGTGACACAATATTAATATAAAATAAAAATTATAATTAATGTTAATATTTATCAAAATTAATTTCAGCCTATTGGTTCGGCCTCCACAACAGTCACAGTCTCTCATGTGGCCCCTGGGAGAATTAATTGCCCACCCCTGATCTAGATGATATATTCCAGCTTTCCTCATCTATCACCCTGTAGTTAATGTCACTTGGTTAAACAGATAAGCTTCAAGCTTCTGTAATTAGCGCAATTTTCTTTGATGTGCCAGCATTTTCTAACCTGTACTACGCATTTCACATTTGTTATTTTAAACCATTAAAATAATAATAGCAAAAAAAAAAAAATTAATACTTCGAAATCCATGTTAAATAATAATTTTTCGGCATGTAAATCAACTTGGATAGCTTGTGCCTCTCATCCTACACATAACGGTGGCCTTCTTTATGTCACCACCACCAAGCTTCTCGCTTTCTGATAATAGTTGACCGGTGCATAAAACAAAAAATCAAGGAATTGGACTCTGAAACCCTGGAAAACGGGATTCGGATGTTTACGCTCACGGGGCCATTGACTGTAATGATGCAGACAGAGTCACATTGAGTTCTCACTGGCATCATTTTCGGGTGTATGCGCCTATTTGAGACGGGCTCCAAGACGCAAACGCCTGAATCCCATTTTTCAATGGCTTCTAATGTAAGCCCCGATGGAGCCACTGATGTGAACTGTGAACATAGCCTTAGACATCCATAGACCAGAAACGTCATGTAGCTCCGTGGCTTGGGGAACAGACCCACCATATTTATCTCCACATTGTTCCCCAGAAGAGATATTCTTTTCATCCACACTGTATCTCATACTGAGCAGCCATCTGTGCTGCCTGGCATGGAAACAGGATCTTTTTCTAACTGCACCTTTTCAAGATGAGAACTGCCTTTATATTTAGAACTTATCCCCAATGACGGCTCCGAATCAGCTCACACCCTGGTAGTAGGTCTCTTGTGACACTTGCTGACCTCCCCGCCAGGCTTGGCCGTCTATAGACCTATAGACCTTGAATCTTGGATTGTTTTGAAGAATTTTCTTACCTCTTTTATGTCTCCTCCCTTTTATTTCTGGCTATTTTAAGTCCGATATAGGTTTATATTTAAAATTGAACAGATGTATTTTAATGGCTGAGTTTGAAATCAAAACGCTGGGATTTGTAGTGTAGCAGTAGGTGGAAATTTACAGCTGCGGAGTCACAAATTCAAAGACCTCTGATGGGCCCCCTCATATCGATCAACACAAATTGGGAGAAGGAGCCACATAACTAGAGACTTGATGATGTAGAAAATGTTCATAGTGAGTATAAGTAGATGGGGGGGGGGACTTTTACAGTCTCTTGATTTTACCACTGGGGTAAATAAATTCTAGGTACTCCTTCTGGTGTTAAAATTTGAGCTCATGAGTAGATAGGTGTTTGGCTGATGGGCAAATTTTCTATTCCAGAGCAGTATTTTGTCATCACTGAAGGTTGAAATACTGTAATATGTGTAGGGATTCACTCTCTCTGGTAAGCCTTAAGTACTGTTCACACAGGCAATACAGTTTTGGTCCAAACACGTGCAGTTTTTATTGCTTTCCACAGCACCAAAACAAACTCCTAAACATAAATCCCTAGCCAAAGTATGATGCCAACAAAAGTGCCACACAAACACAGTATGATACCCCCACAGTGAATTCCTCCACACTACTCTCCTCATGCACAGTAAGATGACCCTACTGTACCCGACCTCAACTTCCCCGACAAAGTATGGTGACCCTAACACAGTATGATCCCTCAACTATGACCCCCACACAGCCCTCCATGTAGTATAATGGGACTACATACAGTATAATGGCCCCACACCTCACCACACTGTATAATGGCCTCCAATAGCCCTCCAAACAGTATAATGGCCCCCACACAAACCCTGCCACTGTAGGATTGCTTGCATACAGTATACTGGCACCCACATAGCTCTCTATAAAGTATCAAGTCTCTCACATAGCCTCTATATAATAGGCCCCATAGTCCTCCATACAGTATAATGCAATCCCCATAGTCCTCTCCATACAGTATAATGCACCCCATAGTCCTCCATATAGTATAATGCACTCCCTGTAGTTATCCATACAGTATAATGTACTCCCCCATATAGTATAATGCACTCCCCATAATCCTCCATATAGTATAATGTACTCCCCATAGTCCTCTATATAGTATAACTACCGCCATCAGTGCTGGAGAACAGGTCTTGGGCTGCAGCCATTTTTTCACCAGGTTTAACAGGTCAAATATGTGGGATCGGGGAGGCTTGTCCCTTTGGTAGTGGCTGAGGTGCACCCGTTGCGCTCAGAAAGCCAGGGTGATGCTCACACGTGCCATAATCTCTGCCTTCAGCTTGTCATACTCCTTGGAATAGTGCGCTTTCTGCAGTTCCCAAGTAAGGTATGGAGCTACGACCTCTGCCCATTGCTCTGGGGGCAGTTTCTCTCGGTCTGCCAACCTCTTAAATATAGTCAGGAGAGCCTCAACGTCATCCTCCAGAGTTATCTTCTGCAAGGCCTCCCGTATCGTTTGCCTCACCCGGATACCTTCACTTTGGCTGGTGGATGATATCATCTCCCTGGCCTGGATAGTTTCTGCCAGGAGAGCCCTCTGATGCTGCTGCTGAACCTGCCGTATAAGCTGCTGCTTTAACTCCTGCTGCTGTTTATACTGCTGGATCAAGAGTTTGTTGGTTTCCTGTTAGGTTTGCTGGTGCACCTGAACTAATTGCTTAACAAGCTCCTCCATGCTTTCACACTGTGTTCACAATGCTGTAGCTGCCTTTACCCAGGACATTCAATCTTTACACTGCAATCGACTGTGCTCTCTGGGATTTCACACCCGCATTCTCCACCAATTGTAGGGATTCACTCTCTTTGTTAGGCATTAGGCTTATGTAACGGGTCTGGGAGGCGGGACCTCTGAGCTTCTATACAAGGGGGCGGTCCTTGTAAGGGAGCGGGTGGCGACCAGGGAAGACGGGCTGGAAGTCACAGCAGGTGAACAGGACAGTCTCTGAGTGAACGGGCTGGAGGTCACGGCAAGTGACCGAGGCAGTCTCTGGATGGACGGGCTGGTGGTCACGGCAAGTGACCGGGGAAGTCTCTAGGTAAAGGGTTGGTACGACCTGTGGCGGCTGATGATAGACGTGAGCTCCCAGGTGAGCAGGCGAGAGTCCCTGGATGAACGGGTGGTCACAGCATGTGACGGTGGAGCCTCCAGGAAGACCAACAGACAGGCGGCAGATGAGCGCTCCCAGGTGAGCGGACAGAAGTCTCTGGACAGGCGGGTGGTCACAGCACGTGACGGCGGAGCCTCCAGGTAGGCTAGCAGACAGGTAGCAGATGTGCGCTCCCAGGTGAGCGGGCAAGCTGGTCCATAGACAGACTGACAGGAGTTTGGAAGGCAGACCGTCGGACCTCAGGCAAGCAGGCAGGTTGCTGATGTGCGCTCCCAGGTGAGCGGACAGGCTGGTCCTTAGACAGACTGACAGGAATGGTAAGGCAGACCGTCGGACCTCGGACTAGCAGGCAGGTAACAAGTAGTCAGGCAGGAATCTGGCAGGTAACTGGCAGGTAACTGGCAACGGGACCTGAGGGCTGAAGCACAGGTGAGACACTGGTGCAAACAACATTGCTCGGACACCTCCATTTTGGAGGAGGTGCCTTATATATGATGAAGTCCTCCGGCCATAGGCCGGGGACTCCTTAGGACGGCGCGCGCGGCCCCTTTAAGAGGAGGGGAGCGCGCGCGCGCGCGCCCTAAGCACAGGGGCCAGGAAGGAGCGCGCGCTGAGAGCAGAGCGGGGGGAGGACGCCGGGAAGGAGCGCGCGCTGACAGCAGAGCGGGAGAGGGACGCCGGGCACGGAGCAGAGCGGTGAGGGGAGCAGCGTCCCTGCCTAGCAGAGGGCAGGGACGCCGGCACTACAGTACCCCCCCTTTAGGCCCCCCCTTTTTTAGGCCAGACAGAAATTTAGCTAGGATGAGAGGGGCATGGATGTTCTCCCGGGGCTCCCACGTTCTCTCCTCAGGACCAAACCCCTTCCAATCTACCAGAAAAAAGGTCTTTCCTCTTACCCTTTTGGTGGCAAGAATGTTCTCTACCTCAAACTCGTCCTCAGCAGAAACCGGAGCAGGAGGCGTACCTGTAGACTTGGAAAAAGAGTTAAGCACCACGGGTTTGAGGAGAGATACATGGAAGGAGTTAGGGATCCGTAAGTTGGCCGGGAGTTTCAATTTATAGGCCACCGGGTTGATCTGACTGATGACCTCCAGGGGGCCGATGAACCGAGGCCCTAACTTGTAAGAAGGTATCTTGAGTCGGACATATTTAGATGAGAGCCAGACCTTATCTCCTGGACGAAATTGTGGAGGATCCAGGCGTTTTTTGTCAGCGTGTCTTTTCATCCGTTCGGACGACTGAAGGAGTGCGGATCGGGTACTCTCCCAAATGGAGGAAAATTTGCTAACGAGAGATTCCGCAGCCGGGTTGTCCACCGAGGTGGAGACAGGAAAAGGAATCCGAGGATGCTGACCAAAGACTACAAAAAACGGGGATTTGGAGGAGGATTCGCTCTCGTGATTATTGTAAGAGAACTCGGCCCATGGTAGGAGATCCACCCAGTCAGAATGGTGGGCATTAACGAAGTGCCGGAGGTAACTGGTCAGGTTCTGATTGATCCGCTCCACTTGACCATTGGACTGTGGGTGGTAAGCGGAAGAGAAGTCCAGGGTGACGTCTAGTAGTTTACAAGTGGCTCTCCAGAAGCGTGAGGTGAACTGTACCCCACGATCCGACACGATGTGGAGGGGCAGGCCATGAAGACGGAAGATGTGACGAATAAAGTCTCTAGCTAGCTCGGGTGCAGACGGGAGGCCTGGCAGGGGAACGAAATGAGCCATCTTGGAGAAGCGGTCAGCGACCACCCAAATGACCGTACAACCGGCAGAGAGTGGGAGGTCAGTTATGAAGTCCATTGCAATATGCTGCCAGGGGGCAGCAGGTACTGGGAGCGGAAGGAGGCGACCGGCTGGCAGATGTCTCGGAACCTTGTTGCGGGCGCAGGACACACAGGCAGAAACAAAGTCTATTACATCCTTGTGCAGGGTAGGCCACCAGTAGTGCCGGGCAATAAGCTGGAGGGTCTTTTTCTGACCGGCGTGGCCAGCTAGTTTAGACGAATGGCCCCAGTGTAGGATCTTCTCCCGATCAGGTACTGATACGAACGTCTTACCGGGAGGGAGACGATTTAGACTCACGGGAGCCACCTGCATTACTCTGGCGGGATCGATGATGTGTTTAGGTTCATCCTCGAGATCGGACACTAGAAAGGATCGGGACAAGGCGTCTGCTTTGACGTTTTTGTCAGCCGGGCGAAAATGAAGAACAAAATCAAAGCGAGCAAAAAACAAGGACCACCGGGCTTGGCGCGGGTTAAGTCTCTGGGCATGCTGGAGGTAAGCCAAGTTCTTGTGGTCAGTGTAAATTATTACCGGGTGAAGAGCCCCCTCAAGCAGGTAACGCCACTCCTCCAATGCCAGCTTGATGGCCAATAACTCTCGGTCTCCTATGGAATAATTGCGCTCTGAGGAGGAGAAGAGTTTAGAGAAGAAGCCACAAGTTACCATCCTCCCGGAAGATGATTTTTGAGTAAGTACCGCTCCGGCTCCAGAGGAGGAGGCGTCAACTTCCAGGAAGAACTGCTTGTTGCCATCTGGGCGATGTAGCACTGGGGCGGATGAGAAGGCCTGTTTTAGGGAAAGAAAGGCCTCCTCATCTTCGGGTGGCCACTCTTTGGGATTAGTACCTTTACGGGTGAGCGCAGAAATTGGGGCGGTCCGGGAAGAGAAGTGTGGTATGAAGAGGCGGTAGTAGTTGGCGAAGCCCAGGAATCGCTGTATGGCCTTCAACCCCTCCGGTCGGGGCCATTTCTCGATGGCAGACAGTTTCTCAGGATCCATTTGTAGGCCGGTCTGAGAGATAATGTAGCCCAGAAACGGAAGCGAGGTCTGCTCAAAGAGGCACTTCTCAAATTTAGCGTAGAGATGGTTCTGCCTGAGCCTGAGCAGGACCTGACGAACGTCCCTCCGGTGAGTCTGGAGATCCGGAGAGAAGACCAAGATGTCGTCCAGGTACACCACTACGCAGGAGTAGAGAAGGTCCCGGAAGATGTCATTGACCAACTCTTGAAAGACGGCAGGAGCGTTACAGAGGCCAAAGGGCATTACCAGATATTCATAGTGGCCGTCTCGGGTGTTGAATGCCGTCTTCCATTCATCCCCCTGACGGATACGAACCAGGTTGTACGCCCCACGGAGGTCCAGTTTGGTGAAGATTCTAGCCCCCCTCAGACGATCAAATAACTCCGGAATGAGCGGAAGGGGGTACTTATTCTTCACCGTGATCTGGTTAAGGCCTCTATAGTCTATACAGGGACGGAGAGAGCCGTCCTTCTTTTTGACGAAAAAGAAGCCTGCTCCCGCCGGGGAAGTAGATTTCCGGATGAATCCCCTGGCCAGATTCTCCTCAATATATTCGGACATCGAGCGGGTCTCAGCAGCGGATAATGGATAAATACGCCCACGGGGAGGAGAAGTACCAGGTAACAGGTCGATAGGGCAGTCGTATGGTCTATGAGGGGGGAGTGTCTCAGCTTCCTTTTTATTAAAGACATCAGCATAAGACCAATACGGGATCGGAAGTCCAGGTAGATTAGCTGGGGTAGGAGAAGGACGGACGGGATGAACGGGAACCAGACAGGTCTTATGGCAGCCCTGTCCCCAGCGAAGGACTTCTCCGGTCTGCCAGTCAAGAACGGGTGCATGTCTCTGGAGCCAAGGTAGACCTAGCAAGAGGGCGTGAGAGAGTCCAGGCAGAACATGGAAGGAGATACTTTCAGAATGCAGCATTCCCACCTGCAGAGTAATGGATTCGGTGATGAGTTGGATGGGGCGTGGTAAGAGCCCCCCATCCACGGCAGCAACAGACAAGGGTACAGCCAGAGGTTTGGTGGGGATGCGGTATTTCTCTACCAGGGACTGTGAAATAAGATTCCCGGCTGCTCCAGAGTCAAGTTGGGCTAGTTCGAAATAACGGTTCTCCCCGTAGACGATTGAAACTGACAACAGCAGGGATGGAGAGGATTTATTCTTGTCTAGGTGGACCTCTCTGAGCGAACCTAGACACAGGCGTTTCCCGACCTCTCCGGACAGGCACGGATCCGGTGCTCCTTACTGCCACAGTAGAAGCAGGTCCCCTCGGCACGGCGTAAGTCCTGACGGGTCTTGACCATCTTGGTCTGGTCGACCTGTATAGGCTCAGGAGAGTGTACCTGGTAAGAGACAGAAGGAGTAACGGGTTTCTGAAAAGTAGGAGCTAGACGTGGTAATCTCCTCTCACGGGTGACCTCTCTGGCACGCTCCTGGAACCGTAGGTCAATCCGGGTGGCAAGAGTTATTAAATCATCGAGAGTGGTAGGAATGTCCCGACCGGCAAGCTCATCTTTAATACGGCCGGACAGACCCTCCCAGAAGACGGAAACCAGAGCGTCTTATCCCAGGCCAGCTCCGAGGCAAGGGTACGGAACCGTATGGCATATTGGCCCACGGTGAGACTCTCCTGACGGAGGCGTAGCAGAGATGATGCGGATGAGGTCTTCCGTCCGGGTTCGTCGAAGACTTTCCGGAAAGCCGTGAGAAAAGCAGGCAAGTCGGACACCAGGGGGTCTCCTCTCTCCCATAGAGGATTTAGCCAGGCCAGGGCCTCCCCGGTGAGATGGGACATGATAAATGCAATTTTGGCCCGGTCGGAGTTAAACTGGTGGGACAATAGTTCAAAGTGCAGGGTGCACTGATTTATGAAGCCCCGAGCCTGGGCGGAGTCGCCTCCAAAGCGAGGAGGTGCAGAAAGCCGGGGTCCGGGGTAGGATACCATGGTATTAGTGGGCAGCGGAGCTGCCGGATTGCGAGACATGGCACTGGCGGAGGTTGCTGGTGGAGCAGTCAGAGTGTCCAGGCGAGTATTGACATTCCGCAGGTGACCCAGGATGGACTCCTGTTGGGACCTTTAACGAGACAGTTCATGACACAGGTCCGAGAGCGAGGGAGCTTGGGTGCCACCGGGTTCCATGGCCCGAGCAAACTGTAACGGGTCTGGGAGGCGGAACCTCTGAGCTTCTATACAAGGGGGCGGTCCTTGTAAGGGAGCGGGTGGCGACCAGGGAAGATGGGCTGGAAGTCACAGCAGGTGAACAGGATAGTCTCTGAGTGAACGGGCTGGAGGTCACGGCAAGTGACCGAGGCAGTCTCTGGATGGACGGGCTGGTGGTCACGGCAAGTGACCGGGGAAGTCTCTAGGTAAAGGGTTGGTACGACCTGTTGCGGCTGATGATAGACGTGAGCTCCCAGGTGAGCAGGCGAGAGTCCCTGGATGAACGGGTGGTCACAGCATGTGACGGCGGAGCCTCCAGGAAGACCAACAGACAGGCGGCAGATGAGCGCTCCCAGGTGAGCGGACAGAAGTCTCTGGACAGGCGGGTGGTCACAGCACGTGACGGCGGAGCCTCCAGGTAGGCTAGCAGACAGGTAGCGGATGAGCGCTCCCAGGTGAGCGGGCAGGGGACACTGGACAGGCAGGTGGTCACAGCACGTGACGGCGGAGCCTCCAGGTAGGCTAGCAGACAGGTAGCAGATGTGCGCTCCCAGGTGAGCGGGCAAGCTGGTCCATAGACAGACTGACAGGAGTTTGGAAGGCAGACCGTCGGACCTCAGGCAAGCAGGCAGGTGGCTGATGTGCGCTCCCAGGTGAGCGGACAGGCTGGTCCTTAGACAGACTGACAGGAATGGTAAGGCAGACCGTCGGACCTCGGACTAGCAGGCAGGTAACAAGTAGTCAGGCAGGAATCTGGCAGGTAACTGGCAGGTAACTGGCAACGGGACCTGAGGGCTGAAGCACAGGTGAGACACTGGTGCAAACAACATTGCTCGGGCACCTCCATTTTGGAGGAGGTGCCTTACATATGATGAAGTCCTCCGGCCATTGGCCGGGGACTCCTTAGGACGGCGCGCGCGGCCCCTTTAAGAGGAGGGGAGCGCGCGCGCGCACGCCCTAAGCACAGGGGCCGGGAAGGAGCGCGCGCTGAGAGCAGAGCGGGGGGAGGACGCCGGGAAGGAGCGCGCGCTGACAGCAGAGCGGGAGAGGGACGCCGGGCACGGAGCAGAGCGGTGAGGGGAGCAGCGTCCCTGCCTAGCAGAGGGCAGGGACGCCGGCACTACAGCTTAGATAGCGTTCACACAGGCAACTTCAGATACCGCTGAGATAGTCCCAGCTCGGTCAAACAAAACTGCTATAGTCCAAAGCAACCAGTGATACTTGCAGTTTGGTGCACATGGCCTGTGCAGACTAAGTTCATAGAGATTCTGGCTTGTTTATTTCCTCAACTTCAAGGCACATCCAGTCTGCTCATCTGCCCTAGCAGACTGATGTATATGAACACCTAGCCTGTTTATATACAGAGCTAGCCAGGTGCACTAATCAAAGCATGCAGAGATAGGATTTAATCCTTGCCTACCTGGCATTGCTACAATGAATACTGACTTACTGTTATTGTGAACAGTTAAGCAAGTTCAAGATGAAATGATCTCTAAAAGGGCTATAGTTAAAGATGACACATTTCCTTTGTATTTTAGGTAAAAATATATATATATTTTTTCATCTTTTACATTTTAAAAATTACAAAAAGAAAAAGGGCCGATGCAAAAGTTTGGGCACCCTTGGAGATTTGTGGGCTCAGATAACTTTGACCAAGGTTTCAGACCTTAATTAGCCTGATAGGGTTATGGCTTGTTCACTAGTATCATTAGGAAAGGCCAGGTGATGCAAATTTTCCAGGTTTATAAAAACCCAGCCTCCTCTAACCTTGTGCCAAAAAACCAGCAGCTACGAGTTCTTTTAAGCAGCTACCTAGCACTCTAAAAATGGTGGAGGCCGACAAAGCAGGAGAAGGCTATAAGAAGATAGCAAAGCGTTTTCAAGTTGCCCTTTCCTCAGTTCAAAACGTAATACAGAAATGGAAGTTACCAGGAACAGTTGGAGGTCAAGATAAGGTCTGGAAGACAAAGCAAATTTTCCGTGAGAGCTGCTCGTAGGATTGCTAGAGAGGCAAATCAGAACCCAAGCTTGACTGCAAAAGACATTCAGAAAGATTTAGCAGACTCTGGAGTTGTGATACATTGTTCTACTGTTCAGTAACACCTGCAGAATTATGGCCTTCATGGAAGAGTCATCAGAAGAAAACCTCTCCTGTATCATAACCATAAAATTCAGTGTCAGAAGTATGCAAAAGAACACCTAAACAAGCCTAATGCATTTTGGAAACAAAACCATTTTCACCTCAACCAATCGAATAAAGAAATAAAAAAAAAACATTTATTACAGAAGCACATGGCTATTTATACATACACCGCAGACCCTTATGTAATTGTCTACAATATTCAATGGAAGTTACAACGGATATGAAGATGATTTGAGGCTTGAAATACTGATCAATCTGTTACTGCTTATGCTTCTATTAGTGCGGTTACATAGCAGTCATTGTAGAGCTCTCCAGCAATGTCCATGCCACCAAAGATAAGGCAGATTGGCACGGACTTCTCCAACATATGGTCCTCAGCAGAAGTGTCTATCCTTATTTTCCAAGGAACAAGACACATAGAATGATCTAGCCGTGCCGGGGGACTAGGGGAGTCGAACTTCATCTGTGTCCAAATATGTTCCTCTATTGAAAAAGAAAAAAAAAGTCAATTTATAATGGAAAAATTTTTATTGTAGATTTCTCCCTTTGTAATGCAGCAGGTGAAACCTACGTAAAATACACCTCCCTCTCTTATCCACAGAGTGCCCATGTGCAGGTTGCTGTCATCCACACACTTGTATTTTTTTTTATCAAGGAAGGACTAAGAACAAAAAGCGGCAACTGTATGCTGCAGAGTTTGAATGTTTGCTGGGAACTTGGTCTGGTGCTGTGTATTTACAATGATTTTGGTTCTAGTGTGTATATGCACTATGAGCTGGGTTCTGGTGCTGTATCTGTGTTAGCGCTTATACAGCACCAGAACCAAGAGGTACAAAACAAAATGATTCTGCTTCTATAAATCCAGCAATCCTGACCCTTCATTGCTCCAAATGTGGTGCTGGCAGTGAGTTAGGACAAATTATTGGTTGGGTGTTAGATGAGCCAAGTCTATGGCCGCCTTTACATTAATTGGAATTTTTAGTTCTCATACCTGTGTCAAACCTGTACATTGTGCTTATAGGCCCGCCACAAGTCATCCCGCCAAAGACATAAATATATTTTTTCCAGGAAACTGCAGAATGAGCTGCACAAGCAGGAGGTGACTCTCCTTGCGTCTTCAGCTGCTCCCACTTCATAGTATCTAAAGAATAAAATATTTCATATACTCTAATCTGATATAAAAGCAGTTTATAATTTTTGCCCATTGAACAATATTCTGTATATTAAAGGGAACCGGTCGCTCGATTCTTGCTGCAGAAGCCACGATCAGCATGAATCAGATCCTGGCTGCACGACTGCAGGCAGATACGCATTACTCTGAAACACTTAGGCATTTCAGAGAGAACATGGCTTGAAAAACGGGACAACAAGGAGAGACTGGACAACAAGGAGAGACTGGACAACAAGGAGAGACTGGACAACAAGGTGAGACTGGACAACAAGGAGAGACTGGACAACAAGGAGAGACTGGACAACAAGGAGAGACTGGACAACAAGGAGAGACTGGACAACAAGGAGAGACTGGACAACAAGGAGAGACTGGACAACAAGGAGAGACTGGACAACAAGGAGAGACTGGACAACAAGGAGAGACTGGACAACAAGGTGAGACTGGACAACAAGGAGAGACTGGACAACAAGGAGAGACTGGACAACAAGGAGAGACTGGACAACAAGGAGAGACTGGACAACAAGGAGAGACTGGACAACAAGGTGAGACTGGACAACAAGGTGAGACTGGACAACAAGGTGAGACTGGACAACAAGGTGAGACTGGACAACAAGGTGAGACTGGACTAGTCCGACTTCTCCCCACCCTGTTCTAGTCGTATGACAGGTCTCTCCCTATATACAAAATATCAAAAAACTGACTGTCACTTCCAAACAGAAAATAGGTGTGTACAGGTGCTTACTGCATGTGTATGGGAAGGTAAGATCCTGCTATAATTAAAACCGCCTGAGGCTTAGGGGTGGAGTGCTCAGCCAGAAAGCCTATGCATACAAATATCAAAAGACTGACCGTCACTTCCAAACAGAAGTTTGAAAGGTGCTTACTAAGAGTAGCCATCTCCATATAGAACTAACAAATAAAGTAGCACTCTGTAGCGCTAAGTATGTGAACATGAAATATATGAAATTTGAATAGCATTACTGCTTTAGAAAATAGAAATAACTGAGAAATCTTAGCGCATAAACTGACCAATTCATGTGTACCCAGCAGTCACGGTAAGGCGTTTCTCGTTACCAGGAACCTACCTAATGTGAATCCTAAGCCTCAGGAGGTTTTAATTACAAGAGGATCTTACCTTCCCATACACATGCAGACTTTATTCTCTAAGAGAAGATTCACATTAGGTAGGTTCCTAGTAACGAGAAACGCCTTACCGTGGCTACTAGGTATTTCTATTTTCTAGAGAAGTAATGCAATTCAAATTTCATGTTTGCATACTTAGCGTTGCACAGTGCTACTATATTTCTCCGTATATACACATACATGCGACTTTCAACTAACATCCACACTAATCCGTACCTCCCACTCCCGGCTTCAAGATTTCTCCCGAGCTGCACCTATTCTTTGGAATGCTCTACCCCAAGAAATTAGGATGAACCACAATTTACACAGTTTTAGGCTCTCCCACCTGTTTAGGGCAGCCTATCACCTTCCCTAATCAAAGTCCTTTTATCTTCTTATAGCCCATCCCTTATTTCGCCACACAACTCTCCACCGAACCAAAAAGCACCACAAATACTGGCTGGTGATGAGCTCATGCAGCCTTTATCTATCCCTCATCCCCTCAAGATGGCTGGACCATCGTTGTAAATAAGCCCCTGTACTTTGTGTCACCCCCACCTCATTGTAGATTGTAAGCTCTTACCAGCAGGGTCGCCATTATTTTTGCTGTAATTATTGTATTATCTTTAGCTCTATTACTTATGACTGTTGTATATGAACCTGTGAATTGTTAAGCGCTGCGGAATATGTTGGCGCTATATAAATAAAGATTATTATTATTATTATACAAGGGAGAGACCTATCAACTAGAACAGAGTGGATTGAATAGGTCCGCGGGCAGCGACGGACTGCTTACGTCTCTGCCTTTGTTCCTTAGACAGAAGCTGTCCCCTAAACGCAGCATTTCAGAGTAATATGTACCTGCCTGCAATCACGTAGCTACTCTCCGATTCCTGTTGCTCATGGTTAGAGGGGTTGTCAGCCTTAAGCTACAAGTCTGCAGTCACTATGTGACTGCAGAATTGTGAACCCTCACATCGAGCACACTTAGGATTCTCCGGTGCCGGCGGTGGGTGGTCATGTAACTGCAAGTATGTGATATGCATACTTCCAGCCATATTACGACTAGCCTGTATCCGGCCTTGCTCAATTCTCTTGAATTGAGCGCCGTTCTGCCAATCTTGTTGGCACGTGAAAAATGTATGCAAATCACATACTTGTGGTCACGTGGCCACCGCCGGTACTGGAGGATCCTTACAGCGGGCAGTGTGTGTGATGTGAGGATTCACAAGTCGGCAGTCACATAAAGTGACTGCAGACTTGTAGCTTCAGACTGGACAACCCCTTTAAGGCAGCAGGAATAAAGTAACAGGTTCCCTTTAACATTACCCATATGCATTGATTTTACCTGTGTCAATGCAGAACATGTCGTTAAAAAATGAGCAGCCTGCCATCCCACCATGGATGAATAGCTTGGTTCCTACAGCTGCAATAATGTGTCCATGACGTGGCTTAGGGGGATCACCAGATGTCGCCGGCTGCATCCATGTCAGGCTGGCTATGAAAAAAGAATCTTTCAATAAGCATATGGATTTCATGTATCTAATTGCATTATATTAATACTTAAGATGTACCTCTGGTTATGCAGGTAAAATGATTATTATGCAGGATCTGGTACTATAATTGATATTTCTAAGTCTCTTGTATTACTGATTATGTTCTCAATAGCAGCACAGACCAGCAATAGTGTCCGTATTGTCTCCTATGTTTCTATCTCCACCCTCTGGGATGTAATGTGAGTTTACACCGATGTAGTAGGAAAACGAAAGGATGGCTCTGACCAGTATGTGCAAAATTACTAATACAAGAGGTTTAAACAAATGATTATATTATAGGATCTTGTGTTTTTCTGCATACTTGTAGGTTCACGTTTCATCTCCTTATGCAAAAATAAAAACAATATTACATCTTACTTGTATCAAACATGTGGAGTTTGTTATCTGCGGAAGGTTCTGCACCTTTCTCTCCTCCTCCAAAAACAAAGAATTTGTCCCCAATGGCAGAAGAGGATGTATGGAACGTCCTTGGCGAAGGGCAAGCTCCTTCTATTTTTGGGGTTTTCCATGAGCCATTTTCTGAAAAATAGAGAAGATAATTAACTTAAACATATGTCAAGTTATCCTGTTTATAGCAAGAGCTGTTAATTAAACATATGGCTTTATTTTCGATGCGTTCCTCAGGAAAAAAACATGTATTATACTTCGAAACGCGTCGAGAATAAAGACACATGTTTAATTTTTTCTAATTTGATTCTTCAATATTCAGCAAAGCAAGTAAGTCCACAAATCTTTCCTGGTTTTTATATAGATTAGGAAGCACTTACTGTGCTTCCTCCTCCGGACCCAGTAAACATATGATCACTGATTCAGAGGAGGGAATAGGAGTAGCTGGATCCTAGGAAACCTAGATAGAAAGCTGAAATTTTCCTGTAGAAGAGGGCGAATATACCTGCCCTAACTATAGTGGAAACTTTAACAAAAAAAATAAGAATGTATGGATATGTTAAAAAGCCTCCCCCACCCCATCTATATAAGAAAAAAAAAATAATAACAATAAGAAATAGTAGTAAATAAAATAAAGATTAAAAAGAAATCAGCATAAATAAAAACAGAACTAAAAAAAAAAATAAAAAAAAAAAATTTCTCTATACATTGTCCCCTGTTTTAGAGGCAGGTTAAGGCAGGACGCGTCTGTACAGGATGCATACCTGGGCTTATTACTTGAGTGCTGTTTCTGTTCTCGGCCTGTTCAGCTCCACCAAACACCCAGATTCTAGTGGGATCGCTGGTACATGTGAAGCAGGCGTGTTCATAACGTGGTAACAGCTCCTTCCAGTCTGCGTCGTCCCATTCATAAGTGTCTAAAGAAAAAATGTAAAGGGAAATAGTGTTCAACCGATACCGGAAGCACGTGCCTGATACATAGGAATATTGGAAGGAGGAAAACATCAAGTTGTTTTTTCCTAAAAGTCCCATTAGTGTGGTTATATATTGTGTTATAGGCATTGTGAGCACCTCTGCTGCACTCATGACAACACTTCATGTCTTGTGGTTCTGCCTTGTCATAAGGACATTGTATTAATATATGTGACTTAATGGACAAACATAACTGCTGCTATTCACTTTAGGTGTGAATGGAGAATAGATTGGCACAATATCTCTAGAAGAATAAAACATAGTGCAGGAAGTTTTGTCATGGGGACAATGAGTTTGAAGAACTGCAGAGATCAAACATACTAAGCCTCTTTAAAAGGGTATTCCCAAGTTTGGAAGTTATTCACTATCCAATGGGCACCCCCACTGATCCCGAGAACTGGAGCTCTGAAGAGCCCCTTGTGAAAGGAGCAGGGGGTCTATCATGACCACCTCCGCTCCTTTATTGCTAATGGGTCCGCCAGGGATAAGTAAGAGCTGTGTTCGGCTGGTCTTTGGCAGTCCCATAAGAATGAGTGGAGTGGCAGTGCGCATGAATGACCAATGCTCTAGAGATCGCTGGTGGTCCCAGCAGTCAGACCCCCGAGATTGGGAAATCTTCGAGTGTAAAACATGATAATAATTGAACTATATGAGTGTGACTAACCAGCAACCACTGCCTTACCTAGATTTATAATGTGCACGTCAGAATAGCAGCATCCGGGATCGGCCCCTCCAATAATGACCACTTTTCCCTTCCCTTGGACATCGGGGGCAGGTACATATAGACATGTATGGCCGACACGAGGGCTCGGAGCTTCTCCATTAGGAGCGAATGCGTACCTGTGGAGAGATACCCAAGAATGAGGAGATCAGGGACATCTAGGAAACATACTGCTCAATAGGTCTGCTGTCATTTCTAAGCTCGATCTTACATGAGACACATATTAAAAAGGATCTAAGGGAAAATATAAGGCGCAGTAAGTCAGCCGGTGGGGGGGTCAAATTGGGAGAAACGGTTTCCTTGTATCCCATGGGCCATTTAGGAAGAGCTCATCTGTACCCTACATATTCCGCCATATGTTTGGGAAGGATATTACAAGGACGAGTCTCCTATCTTATTAGCCAAAAACATATTATGCCTTTTGGCTAAATGAGCCAGTATGTCCCCATATAAAGCTGCCATTACATAGGCCAGAATACTTAAAGGGAATCTCTCAGCATGTTTTTGCTATTTAATCTGAGAGCACCATAATATAGAGCAATAGAGCCTGATTCCAGCAATGTGTCACTTACCAGGTTGTGCGCTGTAGTTTCAACACAATCAGTGATTTATCAGCAGGAGATTATCACTAGAGGACTAGGTCTCATGTGCAAAGCAGTCCAGCTAATCTGTGTAACCCCACCCCCACCACTGATTGGCACACTGCTGACACTGTACAGAGGAAGCTGCCAATCAGAGCTGTGGGCGGGGTTATATACCACTCAGCATTCTGAGCAGTGCTACATCGGCGGCAGAGAAAACAGAGATTCTATCAAAACTACCCAAAACTTTTTTTATTTTTTTTCAATCAAATCAATTTTTATTGTATAAGATATCAAGATACATTCACATTTTAAATTTGTTTTTTTTAGAAACAATCAAAACTAAATAAAAGAAACACACAAATAAAAAAAACCTATAAGTCAACCAAATACAAACCAGTTCTTATTAGCAGTTATCGTGGGTATTATCATCCGTTTACTACAAATTACATATATGAATACAGAGACACGGCAACACCAAAAATGTTTATTTCTTAAATTAGGGAAAAATTGTCTACACACCTCCAGACACAAACACTGAATGAGACAACTGGTCTCCTTTTTATCTGCCATACCACGCCCCCGGGATGAGATATGGGAGCAGCCAGTATATCTTTGACTACTCGTAAACCTGGCCCTGATTTGCCCTATTAGCTCTCTAAGCACTATACGTGCTGGAGCATGTTTTCCCAGGCTTACATCACCGAAGCTACAAACCTCGATGATACATATCTCCTCTCAAGGACCTGTCCAGTGGCCATCTTACATACTCCACAATTTTATTAATATATAAAAGGTAAAAAAATATATATTTTTTACGAGATATTTACATGTTCTCATGGTGGTTATTCACTCTTTTGGTGTAGCGCCTTAAGATTTTCTTGTGAATAGCCACTCAGATATAGTTATGGATATATTTATTTACTTTGTTGTGTATTTCTTTAACTGTCTAAGCTTACGGAAGAGATATATTAAGTGCTGCTCACCATTATTTACACACCTTCATTTTTTTCCATAGACTGTACAATATCTTCAGAAGTAAATGGAAATGTACCAAAGTTATAGCCTCAGGATTTTTTAATTAGTGGTCCAAAGTAATACAACAATAAAACATTGTTTTTCAACTTCCATGTTGCAATTTCAAAGAAGAAACAGAATAAACCGCATGTGCAGCAATAAAGCCATCCCTAATTAATACTTGGTTGCACACCCTTTGGCATTGCTGACAGCCTCTAGACGTTTCTTGTATCCATCTATAAGCTTCTTGCTCTTCTCAGCTGGGATTTTCTCCCACTTTTCCTTTTTGCAGTTTGTTCAAGCTCTTGAATGTTTGCAGGGTTCTTTTTCCCAATGGCAGATTTCAGCTCATCCCAAAGATTTCCAATGGGATTGAGGTCATGACTCATTGTTGGCTATTTTAAAACAGTCCATTTTTTCTTTTTCAACCATTCCTGTGTACTTTTGGATGTGTGCTTTGAGTTATTGTCTTGCTGAAGGACCCATGATCTTCTAGTCAAACCAAGTTTTCTTACACTGGGACTATTAGCTCTAAAATCTCTTGATAATTCTCTGATTTCATGATTCCTGTGATACGATCAAGGCCTCCAGTACCAGACGCAGTAAAGTAAACCCCACATCATTACGGATCCTCCACCATGCTTAACTGTTGGTAAGGTGTTCTTTTCCTTATAAGCTTCATTGCACTATCTGTAAACAAACTGTCGCTTTGCATTGCCAAAAAGCTCTATTTTTGTTTCATCTGTCCACAAAACATTTTCGCAGAAGGATTGTGGTTTGCCAATGTACTCTTTTGCAAAGATCAGTCGTTCCTTTTTATGTCTTTTCTACAGCAATGGTTTCTTCCTTGGCCTTTACCCATAAAGCTCTGCTTGGTTAAGTGTGCAGCGTATGGTACTTGTTGAAACCATGACCCCAGACTGTTCCAGGTTGGCCTTCAAGTCTTTGGATGTTTGACGTGGTGTTTTTTCCACCATTCGTACCAACATTCAAAGACATCTCTTGTCAATTTTCCTCTTTCCCCCACGCCCAGGGAGGATATTGACGGTTCCATGCTTGGCAAACTTCTTAATAACATTGTGCACTTCTGAAACTGGGATACCAAGGTCTTTGGAGATGGCCTTATACCCTGTGGCAGTCTTGTGTTTGCTAATAGCAATTCTGATGTCCTCAGACAGCTCCTTTGTTTTCACCATTGTGACAAAGGAACAGGGCCTACCATGTGGCTTTTTAAAACACTGAAGTCATCGTTCATTGGCTAATTCATGTCACACGGGCACCGACAATTAATCACAGGTGAATCTCTTTTGTGGTTTACCACAGGCAAGTCAAAATGGGTTTCCATACTAAATTAATGTAAAGGGTGCCAATACCAGTGTCACAGCAAGCTTTAGGTTTTTCTATTTTTGCCTCCCATTGTTTTTTGCTTTAAATTATTGTTTATCATTTGCTCTTTTGTATTTAACACTAGTGCTCTATACAGAAAACTGTTTCATTTTTTTCAGGAGATAGTCCACATTATGTACTTAAACTTCATGGCTGCCAATAAAAATGAGCAGGACTGTACCCAAAACCCTGGATTGATACCACATTCATATCTAGGTAAGCAAACGCTGCAGCTCTCCCGCATCATCTCCTCTCAAAGGGAAAATAAAATCTGTGATGAAATCGGCACATGCCCTAACAGCGCGGGGGCAGATACTCACCACATGGATTCTTTAGGTTCATCTTCTGGTTCTAAAACACCCAAAATTTCCATAGTAGTCAATCACAGTCTAGTAGTAAAAGATAAAAAAGAGGGTTACGATTCATTGGCTGTAACAGACGATGCAAGAATGTGTCCTAGAAGCTATGGCTCTGTTCACATGTCTGATTGGGAGTAACACTTGTCTGTTCCATTGTAGTAACAGATCTATGGAATTCAG
Source organism: Phyllobates terribilis (assembly GCF_046119375.1). Classification (NCBI taxonomy): domain Eukaryota; kingdom Metazoa; phylum Chordata; class Amphibia; order Anura; family Dendrobatidae; genus Phyllobates; species Phyllobates terribilis. The sequence continues at coordinate 231,380,254 of NW_027362767.1, forward strand.
GTCTAAAATAGACAAATCACGGACATGTTTTAAGGACACATAAAAAAAAAAAAAAATCATAAAGGGCAAAATTCATCATTAGCATTTTTTCTTTGTCTCGTGGTATCCGCTGAAATTCCTGAAAATGATGCATGCGACTTATGAATTTTCTGCAAAATAAAAATAATGCTTTATTTGTTTCCTTAACTTTTTTTTGTGACTTTTTAAACACATTTACTGCTATGCAAATGTAGTGGAAAAGTTTTGGATGTACATAAAACCAAAACGGCGAGGGAGAGGGGCCAAAAAAATGTCTAATTTTGATAAAGTCACAATTGAGCCAAAAAAAGAACCAAAAATCTGGAAATCCCAAACATTGTCTACAATGATGGGCAAACAAGGGAACACATAAAATAAACTTTTAAAAAAGTAGAAGTTAAAAAAAAAAAAAAAAAGGTGCAAATGAAAAACAGAAGGAAAAACACCAAATATTAGACCAAAAAAAAGGCGCTAATGCAATAATGAATCAGGCTCTCTCGCTGGACTAATTGTAAAATGTAAATTGATGATAATTATGGTGATAATAATCGGTACAAGTTTTACCAGCTTCAAATAAAAATCACAGATGCAGAAATTTTATTTTTCCGGGAAAAAAAGGGTCCGAATTTTACAGTAAAAAATAAAAAAAAAAAGGAAAAAACTAAAATAAAAAATGGGTAGAAAATCTAATAATAATAAAAAAAAAGATATACATATAAGATATCGACACACAGTAAAACATAAAAAGTGAATTTAAGAAATTAGATATACAAGACGTTACCACACCCGTAAAAAAATAACAAAAACAATTATTTATCCAGCACATGGAACGCCTTTTTAAAAAAAAAAAAAAAAAAAGCGGTAAAAACTTTATACGTCTCCAAAATGGTCCAAAAAAAATAATTACAAATCGCCCTCCAAGTTTCCAGCTAAGTAGATAGAAAAATAAAAAGTGTGGGTGTAAAAAATAAAAACAAAAAAACCCACAAACCATATTTTTTATTTTTTTAAGCCGTAAAACATAAAAAAAAAAATTCTAAAAAAATTTAAAAAAAAAAAATATCACCGTAATCGTCCTGGGCCGCAGGTTGTATCTTTTTTTTTATGTGTTTTACACCTGGAAAAAAAAGTGTGTGCGTAAAAAAAATAAAAAACAGAAAAAAAGAACTAAAAAATTATAAAATTGAAAAAATATATATCTGCTGAATTCATGAAGCTACATATATACTGCTTTGTCCGTTCATTCCTGTCCCTGCTGATGGCCACCAGCCCCGTCACCTACCTCCGGGCCCTCCGGCACACCAGGCCCCGTCACCATGGAAACCGCGTCACTTCCCCAAACAACCCACCCAAACCAACTAGGAGCCCCGCCAGGTATCGTCACCTTCATCCCGTCACGTAGATATACACCCTGCTGTAAGCCGTTCTATTAACCAGACAATAAATATTCGGAATCTTACCGCTGTTGTCTGTTCTGAAGGCATTCAATAAAGTTTGTTGAAGAAAAAAAAAAAAAAAGTTGTCATTTCCGTTTTTCTTTCACACCGGGAAGTGAGGAAGGGGCTCGGGGCCGGAAGTGACGTTCTCTCCTGGTTGCCTCCCGCCCTGACAGTTACAACCTTATCCAAAATGGCGCCCCTGGATCTGGATAAGTACGTGGAAATCGCCCGGCAGTGCAAGTACTTACCGGAGAATGATCTGAAGGTGAGGCATGGTGGAGGGAGCAGTGTGTGTAGTGCAGGCATGGCGGAGAGTCCTCCTGTGCTGTACATGTACATGGTAACTAGAGATTACAGTCCTGTCGATATTTACTCCTGGTTTCTGCTTTTGCCGAATCGAGCTCGTGTTTCTCTGCTCCTGATCTCTGCCGCCCCGTGCGCCCCTGATCTCTGCCGCCCCGTGCGCCCCTGATCTCTGCCGCCCCGTGCGCCCCTGATCTCTGCCGCCCCGTGCGCCCCTGATCTCTGCCGCCCCGTGCGCCCCTGATCTCTGCCGCCCCGTGCGCCCCTGATCTCTGCCGCCCCGTGCGCCCCTGATCTCTGCCGCCCCGTGCGCCCCTGATCTCTGCCGCCCCGTGCGCCCCTGATCTCTGCCGCCCCGTGCGCCCCTGATCTCTGCCGCCCCGTGCGCCCCTGATCTCTGCCGCCCCGTGCGCCCCTGATCTCTGCCGCCCCGTGCGCCCCTGATCTCTGCCGCCCCGTGCGCCCCTGATCTCTGCCGCCCCGTGCGCCCCTGATCTCTGCCGCCCCGTGCGCCCCTGATCTCTGCCGCCCCGTGCGCCCCTGATCTCTGCCGCCCCGTGCGCCCCTGATCTCTGCCGCCCCGTGCGCCCCTGATCTCTGCCGCCCCGTGCGCCCCTGATCTCTGCCGCCCCGTGCCCAAACTGTCAGGAAATTAGTTGGCACGCATCTTCCTGTACTTGACACACGTTCTACGTTACTAAAATTATTTGCTTGTCTTAAAGGGCATCTGTCAATAAAATCAACCTTCCTAAGCTGTCTATATGGGTATGTAGGTCATAGGAAGCTGAAAAAAATGATACCTTGATATTTACGATCCGATGTCTTAGTCCAGAGAAATCCATCTTTTTTTTCCCAATATGTAAATGAGCTGTTAAGATCTATGGGCCGGAAATAGATCCCCCTGAGAATCTGCCTCCAGAGCTTATTGTAAATGACGGGGAGTTACCAGTGTGAGACATGTAGATCAGGAGAGCAGACTGTCAGTCATTACATGTATTCCAATGGAAACATCCCCTTTCATTTATAATAAGCTCTAGAGGCAGATTCTCAGGGAGATCTATGTCTGGCCCATAGATCTTAGCAGCTCATTTGCATATTAAGAAAAATGTGGATTAAATTAAAAATTTTATCCTCTTGTTCTGAGCTGCAATATTAGTCGTTGCTTGGTAACAGGCCTAGCGCTGAACAACCCCATTAATAGGAATACATAGGCAATGTTGACCCTGCTGACAACGTTGTATAGGAGACCAGGAACCCTTTACGTATGCTTTAATTATGAAGAATGAGAAGTCGTTTTCACCTGTTGGTCAAGTGAGCGATGGGCATTTTCTTACTGAAGTTTCCTGGGCTCACTGCTACGTCCAGATTTTGTTGCTGTGGATTGTTTGCAAATTCCACAGTGAAAATGTACTGTGTGGATATATGCGAAATCTAGTAATGGTGCATCCTCCAGAGCATTTACGTGGTAAAGTGTTTCTTCTTTGGAGAGATCTAAGGAGACTTATCGGCTGTACAATAGTCCTCTGGGAATTTAAAGGCATGCTGTCAACTCGGAAAATGCCATTTGCAAGTACATATTTAACTGTGCTGCCCGACCTCTTTTTATAGTAGAAAATTATTTCCTCCAGGGAGCCGCCGGCTTTCAGTCATGGAGGCTCTCTATACTGTGAGTGGAGGTTGTAAGCACTCCCCGGCACTTTGACAGCCGGCTGTGCAGAGCAGGCGGTCAATCAAAGTGCAGGGTTTGCTTACATGCACCGTTCACAGTGTAGTGACCGATGACTGTAGCCGCCCCTGGCACGCCTCCATGACTGAAAGCCAGCGGCTCCTGGGAGGAAATAAGTTCATGTTCTCCCGGGAGCAACACTTTTAGTAAGGTGGTCAGGAAGCATTGTAATGCTATATACTGGCAGATTAACCCTAAATCTCCTGTCAAATGGCTTTTTCCAAGGTGACAAGTTTCCTTTCAATATTCAAATTGCCTCTTAAAGAGGAACTGGTCAGCAACTGTAGTGCCACCTATTGGAGGTAGCGATCCTAAAAATCCACGTTGACCCTACAGAGGGCAGTGCGTCTCAGCTCTGTGTTTTCATATGTATGGTAACAGGTTTAGTCGGTGCATTAGGCGGTTCTACAGGTGATCTGTCAGTGGGATGTTCAGCCGTGACTACGAGACGTCCTGCTCCCATGTGACAGCGACAGTGCAGCCTGTCATGGGACTTGTGTACACGGCGTCAGGGGTGATTTACGGCTTTGGATTTGTTTCACTTTACCCTACATTAGAGCTGCATCGCCAGATCCTTTGTTGCTATAACCAGACTTTTGGTGAGTTCCTCCATACTGATACAGCTGCATTTTCCACAGCAGCGCTATGGCGTTAGCAGAGTGCACCTGCAATATTTGCATTGTGCCGGCATATAAAGGGGTTTTCTGTTTTCGGAAAACTTTTGTCTTCCTCCTGCGTCTTGTTTTGGAAAACACAGCCCATGCTTTACTCACCCTCCCCAGGTCCTGCGCCGAGTCTCCCCCCGCTGCTCCCGATGTCTGATATTGTCTGCAGCGCTGAAGGCTCATTAGTTTCTTGGACAAACTTTGTGGGGGGTTTTTCAGCACTTTTTTGCATTGTACATATAACCAGAATGTCCAGGAAAATTAATAAATGGCACAGTCTCTCCTACGGATCCTCTGCGGTTCCTTCATAGCTCTGATGCTGATGTGTTGGTCGCTACAGCAATCACAATGCCTGAAGAGTGAGAGGGGGAACTTGTGGGGTCTCAGCCACTGGGACAGAGGAGCATTGGGGGTGATGGATGAATGTGCACCATTTATTATATGTTGGCAAGAAGAGGCTGATGGGTGGTGCGGAGTGTGATTGCAAAATCAGTCCGTACCAGCTTTGTAGGTATAAAAGTTCTGCATCGGAGCTTTGGATACAAATGGTGACATAAAGGTCTATAAGGTATCTTGTGATGATGAGATAGAAATGCTCAACTAATAGTTGGTTGCCCATTGAAACAATCTATCCCATATCTGCAGTATAGGCGATAACTTGCTGATCGGTGGTTGTCCGACTACTGAGACCTGCACTGATAGGCAGATTAGGGGATTTTATACCTATTCCAAAATGGAGCCACAGTGTGCACGCTCGACCACTGCTCCAAGTATTCGCTGTGGGGTTGCCGAAAAAGCCAAACATATCGCTCATCATCCCCATAGAGAATAAATGGAGCAGCAGTCGGGTATACACACTAAGGATTATAGTGACCCATCCTGCTGATTGCTGGGCCCCCCATATGCACTGCACATTGTTCTAGTGCGTTAATAGTGACCCTCTGCTGATTGCTGGGCCCCCCATATGCACTGCACATTGTTCTAGTGCGTTAATAGTGACCCTCTGCTGATATCTAGGACCCCCATATGCGCTGAACATTGTTCTAATGGGTTAATAGTGACCCTCTGCTGATCGCCAGGACCCCATATACACTGCCGCTCTATTCTAATAAGGATAATGGTGATTTCTGCCTATTGTTGACAACCCCACCGATCAGTTTATTACCTACCCTGTGGATAGGCGATGACTTGTTTTCGCAGATAACCCCTTTTAGACCACCGTATGGGACTTGGTTTAGGATGACTCTTCCAGATTGAATTCTCCAGGAACGTTGTGTCAATAATATAACGGATGTAATATTTTCCATGTGGATTTGGTCTTTACGTATATATTCTTGCACAACTGAATATAACCCATTTTCTCCTTCTCCCTGCAGCGTTTATGTGATTATGTGTGTGATCTGCTACTGGAAGAGTCCAACGTTCAGCCCGTATCTACTCCAGTTACAGTGTGTGGAGATATCCATGGACAGGTAAGATGAACAGTCTTATTATTGGAGGTCATAACCGTCGCACGCACACGCTCATGATGTAGGTGTCCGATAGTGGCCACATAATGGTAGAAAAAATAAGTGGAGTAGGGCTTCATTTAGACATCCATGAAACACGGTTCATGTATGGATTGGCCACTGGTCTCCCAACCTGAACTCGACAGCCTCCTGTCTACCCGTGAGGCTGCCCAGTTCGGGTCAGGAGACTCCCAGCCGATTCCCTACAGTGCGGTAGAGGAGTTGGTTTTCTCCTGTCAGATAACTGCTCCTCTATCCCAATTCCATCGCCATCCCCTTTACTCTCCCTTATTTTTAGGTGTACTGTGTGCTCATCTACTCCAACTGGCCGTCATTTACCGTCCCCCAGGGCCAGTCACAACCTTTTTCTGACCACTTCACCACCTGACTACTTCACTTCCTTTCCGCCGACTTCCCCACTATCATCATGGATGACTTCAACATCCCCCATTGACACTTCCCACTCATCTGTCTCTAAGCTTCTATCGCTCACTTCCTCCTTCATCCTTGCTCAATGGTCTTCCACAGCCACTCACAAAGATGGCCACACATTGGACCTCATCTTCACCCGCCTGTGTTCCCTATCTAACCTCTCTAACTCACCTCTCCCTCTTTCTGACCACGACTTACTCACATTCTCTTCCCTCTCCTCTCCTTGTGCACAATCCCCACTCCACAAACCTTCACAGAAAACACCTTGATTTACACTCACTTTGAGTCCCTTTTCCTGCTTGCAGGCTTAGGTTCCTTACACCAGGGTTCCACAACTCCAGTCCTCAAGGCCTACCAACAGGTCATGTTTTCAGAATTTCCTTAGTATTGCACAAGTGATAATTATATCACCTGCACAGGCAATAATTCCATCACCTGTGCAATACTAAGGAAATCCTGAAAACATGATCTGTTGGTGGGCCTTGAGGACTGGAGTTAGGGAACACTGCCTTACACAATGCAAATGCTGCTGCTTTATATAACAGCTGCAGCTCTCGAGTCGGCCGCCCCCCTCACACACACACCAAAGCTTGCACAATCAACAGGCAACCCTGGCACACCAACCGGACTAAAGGACTGAGATGGGCTTCCAGGGTTGATGAGCAGAGATGGAAAAGATCCCACTCCAACGAGCACTTCATCACATGCAAACAGTCCCTCACAAATTTCAAGCTCACACTCACTGCTGCAAAACAAACCTACTTCTCATCACTCATATCCTCCCTGTCTCACAACCCTAAACAGCTATTCAACACTTTCAATTCTCCCCTCTGTCCCCCAGCACCTCCTCCCTCTCATCTCAGCTGAAGACTTTGCCACATCAAGCTGAAGATTGATAACCTCAGAGAAAGCTTTGCCCTACAGCCCCCACAGCCCTTCCTCATAACTACTCAGCCCTCCTCCAAAACCAGCTACTCCTTCATTACAGAAGATCCTATCCCACCTCATCCCTAACCTTACCACAGTCTTCATCCCAACCCTAACCCATCTCTTCAACCTATCACTAACAACTGGTGTTTTCCCCTCATGCTTCAAGCATGCCTCGATCACACCTATCCTCAAAAAACCCTTCCCTTGACCCATCCTCTGTGTCTAGCTATCACCCCATTGCACTTTTCATCTTTGCCTCAAAACTACTGGAACAATACGTCCATCTTGAACTGTCCTCCCACCTCTCCTTCTGCTCCCTCTTTCACCGCCTACAATCTGGTTTCCGACCGCATCACTCCACTGAAACCGCTCTGTCTAAAGTCACCAACGACCTACTAACCCCCAAATCCAAGCGACACTACTCTGTCCTCCTCCTGGATCTGTCATCTGCCTTCGCCACAGTGGACCATTCCCTCTTACTGCAGACTCTCTCATCTCTCGGCATCACAGACTTGGCCTTATCTTGGATCTCCTCATACCTAACCGACATGACATTAAGTGTCTCCCACTCACACACCACCTCCTCATCTCGCCCCCTATCTGTCGGTGTCCCCCAAGGTTCAGTTCTAGGACCCCTGCTCTTCTCCATCTACATCTTTTGGCCTGGGACAGCTCATAGAGTCTCATGGCTTTCAGTATCATCTCTATGCTGATGACACACAGATCTACCTCTCTGGACCCGATATCTCCTCCTTACTAACCAGAATCCCATAATGTCTGCCCGCTATTTCATCCTTCTTCTCTGCTAGATTTCTAAAACTTAACTTGGACAAAACAGAATTCATCATCTTTCCCCCCTCTCACTCAACCCCCCCATCTGACCTATCTATCAAAGTCAATGACTGCCCACTCTGCCCAGTCCCACAAGCAGGGCTGTGGAGTCGGTAAGCCAAACCTCCGACTGACTCCTCAATTTCCATGACTCCGACTCCCTCATACATGGCTCATGTTTAAGTGATAAATTTACTGTAGCACAGATTCATCTCAGCTAAAAGTCTAGACCCTTAGATCAGGAATAGGACAGACATTTATAGGACATTTCATAACTTTCCCAAACTCTTATGAAAAAATATTCCCCACAGATTGCATTGAACTACTGTACCCAATTTATTATACATTTTAAGAGTTGGAGTTGGTCCATTTTATACCGACTCCACCAAAATGGGCTCCCACTCCACAACTCCGACTCCAGAGCCCTGCCCACAAGCTCGATGCCTCGGGGTAACCCTGGACTCTGCTCTCTCCTTCAAACTTCATATCCAATCTCTTTCCACCTTCTGCGGATTCCAACTCAAAAATATCTCTTGGATCTGTATATACCTTTTTAATCTAGATTCTGTAAAGCCCTTAGTGCATGCCCTCATCATCTTCCGCCTCTAGTACTGCAACCTCCTGCTCTGTGGCCTCCCTTCTACCACTCTCGCACCCCTCCAATCTATCCTAAACTCTGCTGCCCAACCCCCCGGCCTCTCCTCTGTCAATCCCTTCACTGGCTCCCCATCACCCAGAGACTCCAGTTCAAAACCCTAACCATGGCATACAAAGCCATCCACAACCTGTCTCCTCCATACATCTGTGACCTAGTCTCCTGGTACTTACCTACACGCAACCTCCGATCCTCACAAGATCTCCTTCTCTACTCCCCTCTTATCTCCTCTTCCCACAATCGCATACAAGATTTCTCCCGTGCATCCCCCCTACTCTGGAACTCTCTACCCCAACATATCAGACTCTCGCCTACCGTGGAAACCTTCCAAAGGCACCTGAAGACCTACCTCTTCCGACATTTACTGCAGATTCGCCCTGTTTTCCCCATTATCATTAAATCTTATAAGCTGAACATTTCATGGAAGCCTTGCCTGGTACTAAATTTGGGGGTAATCGATTCGCAGGAACCGGTCATCGGCCACGTCCGAAATTTGGGGTTGGTGTTCAGGAGGCCTAAGAACCACCTCTTATCTGAGGGCATCCGCAGCTCTTCTTTTGATTAGCCGGCCTGACGCAATGTCACATGTGCGTCACACAGCAATGATGTCACATCAGGCCGGCAAATGAAAAGGAGAGTTAAGAGAAATTATTGTCGTGGCCGATGGACTGCGTCCTGGGAATTGATTATACGTAGTACCCAATGAAAACAAATGTGCCGCAGTGTGGTTGATGCACATATTTCCAATGAAACTGTGTGTGTGTGTGTGTGTGTGTTTGTTTTTTCATTGTTTTTTTTTATTTTAAATTGTATATATACAGGGCTCAGCCTAAATGAGTACACCCCCTTTGAAAAGTAATTTTAATCAATGTCTCACTGAACACAAGGATAATTTCCAACATTTTGACAAGATCATTGAAAGTGCACGTCTACCAAGGGCATGATATGATGGCAGCATCTTCTCTTTCAATATAGGGCAGCACATATGTAAATTCATTATACCATCACTAAAATGTATCACCCAACACCAGCAGCTCATTCAGCCCCACTTAAGGACACGGCTACCACCATGTTTCATTGTAGGCACCAGGCATTTTTCTAAATTCATTATTCTAAATGCCTGGTGCCTACAAATAAACATGGTGGTGGCCGTGTCCATAGGTGGGGCTGCATGTGCTGCTGGTGTCAGGGGGCTACATGTCATTGACGGTGTCATGAATTCACAGATGTACTGCTCTATAGTGAAAGAGCAGATGCTGCCATCACTCCGTGCCTTTGGTAGACGTGCACTTTTCCAAAATGACACAGATCTGTTCTATTTCTGAAGAAGAACAGGGTGAAAGCGATTCAGTGGCCAAATGTTCTGATCTGAACCCAACCGATCACCTCTGAGGAGTTCTCAAGAGACAAGTTGTCATCACTCTCCATCCAGAATCCAGGCCCTAAAAGAGGTCGTTCTTGAGGAATGTATAAAGATAGATGCTGCAATATGTCGCCAACTTGTTCATTCTAGGCCTTTAAAGACCTGGTGCTGTCCTCAAAAATCATTGAGGTCATGTAAAATACTAGATTTCTTTGTTTTTTTATGTGGGGTGTACTCCTTTTTTGCATCAATTAATTTGAGAAAAACTGAAGATTTTGTAATGAAAGTCATATTAACCGGACTTTCATGTTGTGGATTAAAAAAAATGAAATTCAGGCTTGTCAAAATTTTGGAAATTTTTCTTGTGCTCAGTGAGATATTAAAATCTTGCGTTTCAAAGGGGTGTACTCATTTATGCTGAACACTTAGTAAAAAATATTTTTTTTTTTAACAATGTATATTTGTGTGTATATTGTATATTGTCAATTACTTTTTCTGCTTTCCAGTTTTATGATCTGTGTGAACTCTTCAGAACCGGAGGACAAGTCCCTGACACAAATTACATATTTATGGTAGGTCATCTTGTCCACTATTAAGGGTCGCAGTGAGTTATTTAAAGGGAACCTGTCACCATTTTTTTTCTAATATAACCTACAGCCCCATGTGGCGGCATGGCAGAGCTAAGCATGCATGGCAAAGGGCCAAAGAGCTCCGACTCATGTACACTACAGTACTTTGCTGTGCCCTCAGTATATAATCAATTCATTTTAATACAAAATGAAACGCACTGGTTATACTGTTTTTTATTTATTAGTTTTTTTTCTTCAACCACTTGGGTCTGCCATTTGCATTTGCACGACACACACTTCAAATATGGCAGCACCTGCATTGTGGCTGCCTCCAGCTGTGACCGTGGCTCGCCCCCTGGGTTGTGGGAGGAGATCAGCGCTATTTTGTTGTAGTCTGCAGCTGTGCTGTGTGCTTGAGTTTCCCCCTGTCACTGCCCACAGTACTTAGTGCGGGTGGTGACAGGAGGTGCCAGGATTCGGCGGTCCAGGTTGAGATGAGTATCGGCGGCGGTGAGCGGTGTTGGCAGCCTGATGTACTACTAACGTCAGGCTGCTGATCACCGCAATGTTCAGAGCGCAGCAGAGTAATCAGCTCGCTACTGTGCTCTGATCACTGACTGAGCTCTGCTGTATCACTGTATGTCTCTGCAGGACCCTTACACTGAGCAGACCATGTACCTAATACCCATCATACTTGGTATGCCCCAGGCAGTGTATCTAATGTCCATCTTGTGTGGTACGCCTCAGAGATGTAGATCTAATGCCCATCATGTGTAATATGCCCCGGATACGGCCCAGACGTGTATCTAATGCCATCATGCTTGATATGCCCCAGAGAATGTATCTAGTGCCCATCATACGTGATGCTCCACAGAGACGTGTATCTAATCTCGTCTTGCTTGATACCCCACAGAGACGTGTATCACACATTACACCACTGTTCCCACAGAAGAGGACGGAGCGGGGTCACACATTAGATACTAATCCCATCCTGTGTGATACTCCGTTGAGCTCTATATCTAATCCCATCATGTGTTACACTAAACTCAGCCCTGTATCTAATCCCATCATGTTACACTAAACTCAGCCCTGTATCTAATCCCATCATGTTACACTAAACTCAGCCCTGTATCTAATCCCATCATGTGTTACACTAAACTCAGCCCTGTATCTAATCCCATCATGTGTTACACTAAACTCAGCCCTGTATCTAATCCCATCATGTGTTACACTAAACTCAGCCCTGTATCTAATCCCATCATGTGTTACACTAAACTCAGCCCTGTATCTAATCCCATCATGTTACACTAAACTCAGCCCTGTATCTAATCCCATCATGTGTTACACTAAACTCAGCCCTGTATCTAATCCCATCATGTGTTACACTAAACTCAGCCCTGTATCTAATCCCATCATGTTACACTAAACTCAGCCCTGTATCTAATCCCATCATGTGTTACACTAAACTCAGCCCTGTATCTAATCCCATCATGTGTTACACTAAACTCAGCCCTGTATCTAATCCCATCATGTGTTACACTAAACTCAGCCCTATATCTAATCCCATCATGTGTTACACTAAACTCAGCCCTATATCTAATCCCATCATGTGTTACACTAAACTCAGCCCTATATCTAATCCCATCATGTTACACTAAACTCGGCCCTGTATCTAATCCCATCATGTGTTACACTAAACTCGGCCCTGTATCTAATCCCATCATGTGTTACACTAAACTCAGCCCTGTATCTAATCCCATCATGTGTTACACTAAACTCAGCCCTGTATCTAATCCCATCATGTGTTACACTAAACTCAGCCATGTATCTAATCCCATCATGTTACACTAAACTCAGCCCTGTATCTAATCCCATCATGTTACACTAAACTCAGCCCTATATCTAATCCCATCATGTGTTACACTAAACTCAGCCCTATATCTAATCCCATCATGTGTTACACTAAACTCAGCCCTGTATCTAATCCCATCATGTTACACTAAACTCAGCCCTGTATCTAATCCCATCATGTTACACTAAACTCAGCCCTGTATCTAATCCCATCATGTTACACTAAACTCAGCCCTGTATGTAATCCCATCATGTTACACTAAACTCAGCCCTGTATGTAATCCCATCATGTTACACTAAACTCAGCCCTATATCTAATCCCATCATGTGTTACACTAAACTCAGCCCTATATCTAATCCCATCATGTTACACTAAACTCAGCCCTGTATCTAATCCCATCATGTGTTACACTAAACTCAGCCCTGTATCTAATCCCATCATGTGTTACACTAAACTCAGCCATGTATCTAATCCCATCATGTTACACTAAACTCAGCCCTATATCTAATCCCATCATGTTACACTAAACTCAGCCCTGTATCTAATCCCATCATGTTACACTAAACTCAGCCCTGTATCTAATCCCATCATGTTACACTAAACTCAGCCCTGTATCTAATCCCATCATGTGTTACACTAAACTCAGCCCTGTATCTAATCCCATCATGTGTTACACTAAACTCAGCCCTGTATCTAATCCCATCATGTGTTACACTAAACTCAGCCCTGTATCTAATCCCATCATGTTACACTAAACTCAGCCCTGTATCTAATCCCATCATGTTACACTAAACTCAGCCCTGTATCTAATCCCATCATGTTACACTAAACTCAGCCCTGTATCTAATCCCATCATGTGTTACACTAAACTCAGCCCTGTATCTAATCCCATCATGTGTTACACTAAACTCAGCCCTGTATCTAATCCCATCATGTGTTACACTAAACTCAGCCCTGTATCTAATCCCATCATGTTACACTAAACTCAGCCCTGTATCTAATCCCATCATGTGTTACACTAAACTCAGCCCTGTATCTAATCCCATCATGTGTTACACTAAACTCAGCCCTGTATCTAATCCCATCATGTTACACTAAACTCAGCCCTGTATCTAATCCCATCATGTTACACTAAACTCAGCCCTGTATCTAATCCCATCATGTGTTACACTAAACTCAGCCCTGTATCTAATCCCATCATGTGTTACACTAAACTCAGCCCTGTATCTAATCCCATCATGTGTTACACTCTGCATACCTAATTGTAGGATGTGATGCACCCCTTGTATCTAACCCCAGAGCCTGATATGGCGAGCCGCACCAACTAACAGAATCAGTGCTGTCAGCCGTCCTCGGTGACACTGTCCTCGTATCAATATCTCTTTGCAATCACCGAAAAAATGTCTCGGCACTGTGGCTTTAGAACTTCATCCTCCGTTATCCTTTTGCAAACACCCGGAAGGGGAGGAGAGGAGTGATGTCACACATGATGTCACACAGCTCCCGCCCACACTGACTGCAGTGTAATACCAGCTAGCAGTGCACCAGATTTTCAGCTGCTCTCCCTAGTGTTTAAAAGTGGAAATACCAAATCTTTTTAAATCATTTTTCATATTTTACTCCACTAAAAACAAATGATGATTTTTGTGTTCTTTTTTTTATTAAACCATTAATAAATTTTTTTCAATTGTTGAGAAAATCTTTTTATAGATGGCACTTGGGAAGGTTGATCACTCAAGCAGATTCCAACTCGACTCTTTTTCTTTGGCCAAAGCCACAAGTTTGTGATGAGAGCGACTGTTTTCCACCCTCTTGTATCCACAGCACGCCATATACTGTATCTAAAGTTTCATGTGTGATTTGCATCTAACCTGATACCTTGGTGCTTTCTCAGGGAGACTTTGTAGACAGAGGGTATTACAGCCTGGAAACATTCACCTACCTTCTCGCACTGAAAGCCAAGTGGCCCGACCGCATTACACTGCTGAGAGGGAATCACGAAAGTCGGCAAATCACACAAGTATATGGATTCTATGGTAAGCCAAGAGTTGGAGGTACATCTGGGGGGAAAGGAGCTACTCTTATCTTGTAAATATAGAAAATGTTCTAAGCATCCCAAATAAAGACCTTTAAAGGGGTTGTTCAGTTTCAAGGATTATTCCCCTATAGGGTGCGGTGAGACGAACGTATCAATCAAAACGCTGTGCGCGGACTGGCCAGCTGCTCTCCCCACCCGAGCGTGACAGCTTCATGTATTTTTATGCAGCTGTCACGCTTGGGTCTGGAGAGCCGCCGGCCAGTCCATGCACTGTGGTCCGATCTTGGTCTGATTTATACGGCCGTTTGACTGCGCCCACAGGCTCAAACATGAAGGGGGGGGACACACAGCATGAGCTTTTTACTAACATTTTCGGGATCCGGTCCTTGGATCATCACCTATCAGCTCTGAGACTTCTTACATGCATGGATTGCTGCTAAAGTGCAGTGATATTGGTGGTAAATCCATACAGTAATCGGCTGCAGAACTATTATACTCCTCTGATTCACACGGACTGTCTTTATAAATGCTGTGTAAAGAATCTCCAGGATATCTTATGAGATGTAGCTTCAAGGGGGTCTTCTCAAGTAGGATTATTAGGAGCTCCTGGCTTACTGATTTGCTGGGGGTGGTGTGCTCCTGAAAACGGACAGTCTAGGCCAGCTTCTGCAACATGGGACAAGCACAAGGGGACAGAGGCTGATCATATCCAGCCAGCTTTAGAGTGGTGTCAACAGGCTGTAAAGCCTACAGCTAGCCGGCCGGCTGGGACTGAAGGGTGGCTGGTAGCCTCGGCAATAAACTGTACACTACAAAATTTAAAATCCCTCTTTACTTGGGACATAAGAGGATTTAAATTGCAAAGTTGCTTGTTTTTACAAGCACATTGCAATTTTGCCCATTTATCAACTTGAGACAATCCCTTTTAAACCTGTTTTCTCTGCCTCCTGCTTGTAAGTGCTAACAGGGAGAAACCCATCTCAAACAGGAGGCAGCCTGCGCCTATGTTATCTATTATCTTCCTATTCATAAGCCAGAGCAATGTGATGACACTCTGCCCCCTCTGCAAAGCCAGAGGCATCTTGGGAAATGTATTCTTCATCAGGGGTACTATATCAGCTGGGAAACAAGATGACAGACAGCCCATGATGCATCAACCAAACCGGTGTACAAGAGTAGAGGTCATGATTGGATTATCTTATGTGTGGTTCTAATTGGTAATATGTTTTTGTTTTTTTTTTCAGATGAGTGCCAAACAAAATATGGTAATGCCAATGCATGGCGGTACTGTACCAAGGTGTTTGATATGCTGACAGTAGCAGCCGTAAGTACCTCTGTTTTAATTTTTTTTTTTTTAATATACATAATTGTTCCCTATTTTATGAAAGATATACTTTTTATATCAACTTTTTATTGAAAGTCTCCCAACAACCTCTATCTGGTCCTTGGGGATCCTGTAAAGCTCACAAAGTCCCCATTACAATCACTGGACTGGATGAATGCGAGAAGGTGTCTGTGGGGGCGCAAGTGACGTTTCCATCATTAGGTTATGGCAATGGTTTTTCTCTGTTTCTAGTTGATAGATGAGCAGATTCTTTGCGTACATGGCGGGCTGTCCCCAGACATAAAGACCTTGGATCAGATCCGGACTATAGAACGGAATCAAGAAATCCCTCACAAAGGAGCCTTCTGTGACCTGGTATGGTCGGACCCCGAGGACGTGGACACCTGGGCTATCAGCCCCAGAGGGGCAGGTTGGCTGTTTGGAGCAAAGGTCACCAATGAGGTAAATGATTGCGCTATTAGAAGTTTTTGGGGTCCGAGGCTTATTCTTTTAAATAGGTTAAAATAACAGGTCATAATTGCCCGTGGTCTCCGTACTTCTTGCTGGAGTGACGACATCCCAACACGCACATCTCTAGCCCTAGTGGTGACCCGCTACGACCTGCGGCTGCAACGCTCATATCTGTGTGGGGATATCAGTGCTGCAGTGGCAAATACAGAGACCGCCTGGGGACCAGGGAGCTAAAATCCGACCATATTATAACCACATAAAACAGGATTTTGCGTATGACTTTTGTAGTCCCTACAAACCATGTTTCCTTATTGTATATATTTAAGCCCCTCGCATACCCTGCCGTACATGTACCTGCAGATTCAGGAGTTGTGCCTGCTCCATACACAGCCGATGCCGGATGTAAAAGATACCCAGCATCTGCCCCTAACAGCATCATATCGCTGCTGTTAAACTATTTAAATGCCTCCGTCATTCACGGACAGCAGCATTTAAATAGTTTGATCGCCAGTGCACGTGTTCACCGGCCCCCCCCCGCAACATAATCGTGGAGGACCGATGTGTCAACCATAGGCCCCCATTGCTGCAATGTTGATGGGGGGGTGATTTCAACTTTTATAGAATTTTTATTTACTTCGTTTTTATCCCCTTATTTTGCAATTTTATATATATTACCATTATGTCTATGTATGGGATGCCCCTGTTGGTAGAAAACTTGCAGATAAGAGGGAGGACCACTCAGAAGCAGAGAGAGGGGCCTGCTGCACTGAGGAGAAGCAGGGTGCTACTGGGAAATGTAGTATTAGATAAGAGAAGGACAGTCCATTCAGCTTTGAAGGGGTAGAAGGAGATGAAAAAGACACAAAGGTACATGAAAGAAACTTTGTTGGGCTTGGTCTGTATATTAAAAATAGTTATGCTGCTCCTGTGCTTTGTGAAAAATGTGATTGTGGGAATAAAATTTATGTAAACTGGATTTTTAATTAAACCCCTTTTTTCTTTTTTTGCCTTTTTAGTTTGTGCACATAAATAACCTGAAACTCATCTGTCGAGCGCATCAGCTAGTACACGAGGGCTACAAGTTCATGTTTGACGAGAAGCTGGTAACAGTCTGGTCCGCCCCAAACTATTGCTACCGCTGCGGCAACATCGCGTCCATTATGGTTTTTAAAGATGTGAACACTCGAGAACCCAAATTATTTCGTGCTGTCCCAGATTCTGAACGGGTCATCCCACCCAGAACCACCACACCGTATTTCCTCTGAAGTCTCTCCACCTGTCGTCCTGTGCTGGATCCGTTTTTTTTTCCTTTTTTTTTTATTTTTTTTTTGTTCGTTTTAAGCACTTTGCTGCTGAAATGCTGCATCTTGCCTTTCTTTTAAATTATCAAACATGTAATGTTAATATTTCTATATATATTTTTTTTTTTTTCACTGAGCGGCTTCTGAAAGTTTACCGCTCGTAGGGCACCTAAAGGTGTCAGTAAAGTTCTTGTTTTCTTCCCTTCCGCTATCAATTTCTCCTTTTTTTGAGGCTAGGACCTAAGCTTAAAGATAAATATCAATGGGAAAAACCCGATTTACTACAGCTTAAAACTTCAGAATCCACAAATGATTAATATGTTGTGCCAAATGGTTAGCCATCAATGGCCATTTACAAGATGAACATTTATTAAAGTCTGTGGCACTTAAGGTCCGTGGGTTTTTTATTTTTAGTATCTCTTTGCTGCTGATATTCTTCCATTCATTAATATTGTGGAAACCGCTTCATGAATATCAGCTGAAATGACATATTGGTTAAAGGGGTTGTCCGGGATTTAAACATTGATCGGTGGTGGTGCTACACAATCGGTGCAGGTCCGTGCTGTTGGACCCCTACGATCAGTAAGTTATCACTAGGCCTGAAGATTGGTGATAACTTGATCTCTCTGGTCATCCCCTTTAATCGCATCTTATGCAGGTAAGAAAATCGTAAACCTCTACTTGATTGGTTCCAGTGACGTAAGGCCAGGCTCACGAGTATTATAGAAGAGAACAAAAATGTATGACCGCCATCTGTCCTGGCATAACCCCTGAAAATGGTAATACTATTCCACTATCCATTTGTGCTATTTTGCTGATCCTTCTAATGGTGAAAGCTACACTGTATGTGAAAAAAAAAGTCCCCACACCTTAAAGGGGTTATCTTCTCTTCTTGAGTTAAAAAGCCTATAAATATAAACCATGTACTAATATACTCTAAATTACAGGGCATCTGTCAGTAGGATCACCCCTCCTAAGCCGTCTATATGGGCATGTAGGGCATAGGAAGCTGAATAAAATTATAACTTGATATCTGCGATCTGATGTTTTATTCCAGAGAAATCCACATTTTCTTAATATGTAAATGAGCTGTTAAGATCTCTGGGCCGGACATAGATCTCCCTGAGAATCTGCCTCCAGAGGTTATTGTAAATGATTGGGGTCGTTACCAGTTTGAGACATGTAGAGCGAATGGTCAGTCATTACATGTCTCATACTTTAATTCACAATAAGCTCTGAAGGCAGATTCTCAGGGAGATCTATATCCGGCCCAGAGATCTTAACAGCTCATTTACATATTAAGAAAAATGTGGATTTCTCTGGAATAAAACATCAGATCGCAGATATCAAGTTATCATTTTATTCAGCTCCCTATGACCTACATGCCCATATAGACGGCTTAGGAGGTTTGTTCCTACTGACCTTTTCCCTTTAATAAAGATTCCTTGATTTTCAGATATCCCCTCTGACCTTGTGTCTTGGCAATTATGGTACTTCTGGCTTGGGTTTAACAGAGAAGAAACTTCTGTGTCTGTAGATGATTAGTGCTATGTATGAGGGGTCTGCCTGACTGCTCAGCCCACCTTTTCTGTCTGGTTCATTTCAATGCATAGAGCCAGCCCCTTCACTGCTGATTCAATCAGCCAGCCCCCCATTCACATACCGCACTTGTCTATGTGATCACAAGCCGCAAGTGGAGCTGCCAAGTACCAGCACTGATATATTATCTTCAGATCGTGGCACCTTTCTTAATGCATGTAAAGGTTTTTTTCTTTATCACGTGGACAACCCCCTTTAAAGAAACCTAAAATTCTAAACCTGGGTTATTTACTGCTCTCAGGCATTTTAGTCTAGACCTCTACATATGATTTACCGTGCCTCTGATTTCAGGTTTATGCCTCTATGGAAAATCTATGAGGATAAATCCTGCTCCTGAAAAATCTGAAACTATTGCTCACGAGAAATTAATAGTTTTATGACTTTGAATGTCATATTGCAGGGCACTTACTTCTATTTCTCCTTTTGTGTAACCAGGGTCTATGCTAAGAGGTTTTCAACGCAATCGCAGCAAAGAGGTTGTCCACTACTTTAGTATTGATGACTTATCCTCAGGATAGGTCATCAGTGTGTGATTGGTGGGGGTCCGACACCCGGCACCCCGGCCGATTAGCCGTTATCAATGTCTGCGGTGACCGCCAGCTGGAAATACTCGCTTGCGGAGCTGCTCTGTCTTCTAATAATGGCTGAGGCAGGGTACTGCACATCCGCCTCCTGTTCAACTCAGTAGGAAGCGGATGTGTAATACTTTACGGAGAAGACGGAGCAACTCCGCAAATAAGTATTTCCAGCCGGCGGCGCCACCGCCGATAACAGCTGATCGGCGAGAGTGCCAGACCCTGACCGATCGGACGTTGATGACCTATCCCAAGGATAAGTCATCAATGCTAAAGTAGTGGACAACCTCTTTAAGGGCTTTATTTTACAACTACAGGTCCATAGTGCCCTTTGGCTAATGGGGACACAGTAGGACTACACTGCGACATTTCAGAGAAAACATGCATTCAGGTGACTAGTCCAAGAGGCAGGTACCTGACCGCTTCTCCATGCCTCATTGTCCTTAAGTGACAGGTTTCTGTATAACGGCTCCTTCAGATGTCTGTGATTTTTCTCGTGTGCAAAAAATCAGTCCAAGTTTGGTCAGTTTTTACTATCAGTTTTTCTGAAAAAAAAAAAAAAATTCCAAACAATTGGAGATTTCTCAATCTTCTATTAAGCAGTCCGCGGCATCTGAGCGTTGTCTGAATATTTCACGGATTCACAGACTTGCATTGGCAAGTTTGATCTGCCATTCTGATCAATATCGGACAAGTCTTCGTGCTTTTTTGCAGAGTCAAAAATCGGACATGTGAGCGGCCTCCTAGACTATCTGTGAAAAACACAGATCACACTGACTTGTGAAGGAGTCTTAAGTGTGTGTATAGGGTTAGACGGCTTTTACATGTATGTTTTCTCTGAAATGCCGCAAAAAAGTGTAGCACTGTTTGACGAAAAATAAAACTACCCTTTGTCCTAATCATACAACCCTTTTAATAGAACATATACTTGTTGGATTGCAATAGTCATTGTACATCTTTACTGAAAGTTATAAACCCCTTTCCAACCAGGTGATGACCACCCCATTACCAGGTGATGACCACCCCATTACCAGGTGATGACCACCCCATTACCATTACTTACTGGGAGCGACACTGTAAATATCTATACCTTCTGTCTAAGATAACAACACGCCATTGCAATGTGATTTTTCACCCCCTCCCTGCACCCACACAATATTTTATCCTATGGTAGAACCGACAGTTTCAGCAGCAAAGTTTATTACAGGTCTCATTGTAAATGCCTTGTGTTGTGTGTGTGTGTGTGTGTGTGTGTGTGTGCAAAAAAAAAAAAATGTTATTCTCCCTTTTATCAAATATGTTTTAAAGCAAATATATAAATGATGAAATATAGCGTTGTCAAGGGCTGCAATTTTTCTTTTTTTTTTTTTAAGAATTTACTGCAGCTTTTGGGGTTGTACATTTTAAATAATTGTACCGATCTTCGTTATTTTCCCTTCCAGATATCTTGTATTTTAATAAAGTAATCATAAAAAGACACATAGAGGTTAAATATCAGAAATAAAGTATGTTCGTCTGAAAACTCGTTTCAGTGTTTTTCAGCTTACCAGCCTCGTTTGGATATGAATTAAAGCGGTTGTCCAGATTATATAGGACAAAGTTATAATGTCTCATTGCTGCTGACACTTATTCAAATGGATAGGTCAGGACTGCAGTACCAGGCTCTGTGCATAAACTATTATGGTGCGGCCACTGGGGTGGAATAGATATATTTATATTCTGTAATCCTGGGCAACTCCTTTTTTAATGTCATATTTAAAATAAAATGGGTGCAGATGTTCTACATGTTAACAAGTTGTCCAGGACAGAGCAAAATAGTGCAGCCCCATACCTTGCTTAGTGCCGAGTACAACTCTATTCCATTCAAGTGAATGGGAAATGAACTACAGTGTTCAGCAGAAAGTCTCATATTGATGACTTATTCTACTGATAGGTGAAGAGTTGTTAGGAGTTCTGGAATAGAAAAAAAGTAATTATGAAGAAATTCCTAAGTGCATTTAATTAGCAAATCACACGATTTTTGTCTAGATGGATAATCACTGTACTACATCAAAATGACTGCCTTATTATTACGTGGTCAGAATCCTGTCATAGTATGTTAAAAGGACAGGTGCATGTACAGTAGGAAGATCCGCTGCTTTGACCGGGACATGATCTATGAAATATATTGGCAAGCTGTCACCAGGTCACAGCAGCCACTCGACATTCAGACATGGTGGACAGCAGTGTGAGCAGCCTCTTCTTACCTCACCACCCTTGGTATCTCCAGTACTAGATCAGAGAGACATAGTGTCACGGGTGTGTCGGAGGTGACAGACAGTCACCCTGCAGTGGTTTGCAGGAGGTCTCCACATTTGGCAATGCAGACATCTGCCTAGATAGGAGGCTGTGTTTAGGACCCAGCGACTACCTCCCTTTAGTCTGGGTGTATATATACCTGGTGTGTCTAGGTGGGCGTCGCCGGTTGTACTCCTTTCTACTTGGAACTTGGCTGAAGCAGCACCACCACGTCCTCCCTGGAGTCTTGTGGCCATGTGCCCTGTTGGAGTTCTTCTAAAGCTGAGGTGTTGTTCCCCTTTTGTTGTCTTCCCCTTTTGTCTTTAGAGTTATAGCGGAGGTTGACTAGTGCTCATCTCCTTCCACCCCACAGCTATAGTCTTACGCTGGGGATAGTAGGGCGAGGCCGTGATCAGCGACAGCTGCGGAGGCTGTATAGGGACGTTAGGGGGAGACAGGGTGACGCTAGTCCAGATTAGGAGGTCACCTCTTCCCCTTTTCCCTAGTGTCTGGGCTCCCTTTCCCCTCTGTGTTGCTTTCACACCTGGCGTGACTCTGTGTTGCACTCATACCTGGCGTGACACATGGTGGACAGCAGTGTGAGCAGCTGCTTCTTACCTCAGTATCTTTGGTATCTCCAGTACTAGATTAGAGAGAAATGGTGGACAGCAGTGTGAGCAACCTCTTCTTACCTCAGTACCTTTGGCATCTCCAGTACTAGATCAGAGAGACATGGTGTACAGCAGTGTGAGCAGCCTCTTCTTACCTCAGCACCCCTGGTATCTTCAGTATTAGATCAGATAGACATGGTGTACAGCAGTGTGAGCAGCCTCTTCTTACCTCAGCACCCCTGGTATCTCCAGTACTAGATCAGAGAGACATGGTGTACAGCAGTGTGAGCAGCCTCTTCTTACCTCAGCACCCCTGGTATCTTCAGTATTAGATCAGATAGACATGGTGTACAGCAGTGTGAGCAGCCTCTTCTTACATTTGTATTCCTGTTATGTCCAGTATTAGATCAGATAGATAACATGAGCAGCTTCTTACCTCAGCACTCCTGGCATCTCTAGTATTACATCAGATAGACAAGGTTGACAGCACTGTGAGGAAAAAAAAACTGAGACTGCTTTTCTGCCTGTTTAAGATGGCCTCTATAAAGCTCAGGCATGTGTTCTGTCACAGGTAAATTAGTAAAACCACCTCCTACTGTTGCTGAGGAAAGAAAAGATTGCATTCACTGCTGTCCTCGCGTTTCTTTTTAAAAGGTGCTGTCTACTACCAGGCCAACTCCTTCTTGATCTGTTTGGTGCTGATAAAATAAAACCTCATGCTCCCCTCCTGTTCTGCCACTGTTCCAGCTGTGTCAGCACTCTCGTTCCCAGGACTCTCGTGCGGTTGTTAGGACACGTGATCCCTGCATCTAATCAGCGCTGGCTTCACTGTCCCCGCTTCGGAGGTATTGAACATCAACCGGAAGCCAGAGCTGCGGCTGGCCGCTCACTTCAGCTTGATGTTCAATTTGTCCGAAGGTGGGGGACAGTGACGCCAGCGTTGATTAGATGCAGGGATCACGTGTCATATCAACTGCACAAGGGCCCCAGGAACGCGAGTGCTGACACCGCTGCAACGGCCCTGGCATGGGAGGTGAGTAGAAGTGGCTATATTTATTGCTACCAACCATTCAGATTGAGAATGGGTTGTCCTTGTAGTAGAAAACCTCTTTAATGCAGAGGATACCAAGATTGCTGAGGTAAGAAGCTACTCACACTTCTGTCTTTTTGCTCTAATACTGGAGATACCAAGGGTGCTGAGGTAAGAAGCTGCTGCTTACACTGCTGCTCACAATGTCTCTCTGATCTGGTACTAGAGATACAAAGGGTGCTGAGGTAAGAAGAGACTGCTCATACTTCTGTCCACCCTGTCTTTCTGATCTAATACTGTACATACCAGGCGGACTGAGGCAAGAATAGGGCGCTCACACTGCTATCTATCCTATCTGATGAAATGCTTACCTCACCACCTCTGTTATTTTAAGAAGAGGCTGCTAATACTGCTGCCCACCATGTCTCTCTGATCTAATACTGGAGATACCATGGGTGCCGAGGTAAGAAAAGGCCGCTCACACTGCTGTCCATCTGATCTCAAACTGGAGATACTAAGAGTGCTGAGGTAAGAATAAGCTGTTCACACTTCTGTCCACCATGATGCTAATCTAGTACTGGAGCGATCAGGGTTGCTGAGGTAAGAAGCGGCTGCTCACACTGCTGTCCATCATGTCTATCTGATCTAATACTGGAGATACCAGAGCTGCTAAGGTAAGATGCTGCTTACCCTGCTCTCCATAATTTCTATTAGATCTAGTACTGGAGATGCCTGAGGTGAGAAAAGGCCACTCACATTGCTGTCCACCCTGCCTTTCTGAATGCTTGAGCAGCTGCTCTGTAACCTGGAGGCTGGTAACTTCCTCCGAAATGTACACTGCTAAAAAAATAATAATAAAAGGAACACACAAACAACACAATGTAACGCCAAGTCAATCTCACTTTTGTGAAATCTACCTGTCCAGTTATGAAGCGACACTGATTGTGAATCAATTTCTCCTGCTGTTGTGAAAATAGAACAGACAACAGGTAGAAATGACAGGCAATTAGCATGACACCTCCTGTAAAGGAGCGGTCCTCCAGGTGGCGACGACAGACCATTTCTCTGTTCTCATCCTTTTTGGCTGCTGTTTTGGTCACTTTTGCATTTTGTCATTGCTCTCACCCCTAGAGGTACATTATCATGACCCACAGAAGTTGCTCAGGTAGTGAAGCTCATCCAGGATGGCACATCAATGCAAGCTGTGACAAGAAGGGTAGCTGGGTCTGTCAGCATAGTGTCCAGAGGCTGGAGCCGATACCAGGAGCCAGGCCAGTACACCAGGAGATGTGGAGGGGGCTGTAGAAGGGCAGCAATCCAGCAGGAGGACCGCTACCTCCGCCTTTGTACAAGGAGGAGCAGTGCCAGTGCCCTGCAAAATGACCTCCGGCAGGCTACTAGCATCCATGTGTCTGCTCAAACCGTCAGAAACAGACTCCATGAGAGTGGTATGAGGGCCCGACGTCCACAAGTGGGTGTTGTGCTTACAGCCCAACACAGTGCAGGGCGATTGGCATTTGCCAGAGAACACCAAGATTGGCAGATTCCACATTGGCGCCCTGTGCTCTTCATGGATGAGAGCAGGTTCACACTGAGCACATATGACAGATGTGACAGAATCTGGAGACGTCGTGGAGAGCGATCTGTTGCCTGCAACATCCTCCTGCATGACCGCTTTGACAGTGGGTCAGTAATGGTGTGGGGAGGGATTTCTTTGGAAGGACGCTAGCCAGAGTTATCCTTGCTGCCATTAGCTACAGAGATGAGATCCTCAGACCCATTGTGAGACCATATGCAGGTGCGGTTGGCCCTGGGTTCCTTCTGATGAATGACAATGCCAGACCTCATGTGGATGAAGTGTGTCAGCAGTTCCTGCATTATGAAGGCATTGAAGCTATGGACTGGCCCGCCCGTTCCCCAGACCTAAATCCAATCAAGAACATCTGGGGCATCATATTTCGCTCCATCCACCGACGTCACATTGCACCACAGACTGTCCAGGAGTTGACTGATGCTTAATCCAGATCTGGGAGGAGATCCCTCAGGAGACCATCCGCAACCTCCTCAGGAGCATGCCCAGGTGTTGTAGGGAGGTCATACAGGCACGTGGAGGCCGCACACAATACTGAGCAGCATTTCCACTGAAGTTGGATCAGCCTGTAATTTGATTTTCCACTTTGATTTTGAGTATCATTCCAAATCCAGACCTGCATGGGATATTAATTTTGATTTACATTGATCATTTTTATGTTTTATTGTTCTCAACACATTCCACTATGTAATGAATAAAGATTTGCAACTGCAATGTTTCATTCTGTGATATCTAGGATGTGGTATTTTAGTGTGCCCTTTATTTTTTGAGCGGTGTATATTGGTGTATTGAAATTCATTAACTGGATATTGGATGTTAACTGGAGTGAATTGTCTTCATAGGATAGGACATACCGTCATTTATTGATTACTATTGGTTAGACCTCAGCGATCTGTGAATCAGGCTCTGCATAGCCCTGTCTTGAGTGCAGTAGAGGTGCGCATGCTCAATTTCCTCTCCGTTTACTGTTTGTCAGACCTCTCGAGAAATCAGAGTAGAGCACTTAACGATCGCCAGCAGTCCCATAGACAATGTATGCTGCAGAGGTAGATATTACACACTTCTGCTCCAGCGAAGTTGGGATTCTGCTGAGCCTGGCTCCCAGGATTGCTGGGGGTCCCAGCATTTGGGTCCCCATGATCAATAAGTTATCTCATACCCTATGGAAATGGAATAACTTGCAAAAAATCAATCACATTTGCAATTTACTGCTTATGAAAATTTGCAGCCATTTCTGAGATATTGACACTTTTGTTTTTAACTTGTTGCTTAGGAGACCGACCACCACTGCTGTTTAGTTTGTAAGCACTGTGCTGAAGCTGGCCGAGATTAGAAGGTAACAGCGTGCTCCAGCGATCCTGGCCAGCTTCATAACAGTGCTAAAAGCTCAATAGACAAGAGCTTGAAAGCACTGTGCTTGTTCCCCTGTCTAGCAGCGGTGGTCGGTATCCAAGGCAACGAGCTGTAAACAAAAGAAAAGTGTTAATATCTCAAAAACGGCTAAAAATTTTAAACAGCAGTAAATTGCAAAATCTCTTGTGTTTACAAGCAGTATACGATACGACACAGTAACAAAGACAGGAAGAGTTGGGAGGAAGAAAGAAAACTGATTTCGCTACTGAAGAGTTTCCAACTGGATCTGGAGCTCTTGCCTTTTTATTATTTTTTGGGGGGGGTTGAAGACTTGGTAAGTATGTGCAGGATACACATTTGAACTGTATATTTCAGCTTCAATACACTTTCACCTTGACAAAGGGGTTGTCCTCAACAATTATTTTTAAAGAATCAGAATGGCATTAAGAAAAATAATAAAAAAGTGCTACCGTTCCAAAGTTTCCCTGACCTCCCCCCCCATTGGTCTCTACTTCCTAATCTTTCCCACCACACGGGAAATTACTGCTCAGCCAATCACTGGCAGCAGTCATGAGCTAGTGATTGGCAGTAGCGGTCACATATCCCTGTGTCAGGCTTTCATCCATGCAGCATAAAGAAGAGACCAGTGGGGATCACATTAGATGAGCGTTGCTTCTTTTGCCTTTTTTCCTTTCATCCCATCCTGATCCCTTTCAACAATATTTTCTCAAAGTAAACAAGTCTTTCGAAAAAGTGATGGCGTATTTCTTGGGTGCACCGTTACTTTCCGATCGGCGGGAGTCAAGCTGCCGAATAATTTGGGTAAAATGCTGCTTCACCCTCTTCAAGGACATAGGTCTGTGTCCAGTGTTGCTGCACACGGTAAGGCCGCATTCACACATATGTTATCCACGGACCGGTCCTGACTTTTAACTAAACTCAACAGCCTCATAGGCCAAGTTTGGGTCAGGAGCCCTGCGGCCGGTCCGTGCATCATGGTGGCTACTCAGACCGTGACACACAGATACGTGAATTCGACTTTAGGGTGAGTGCACACATTCGGTATCTGCAACAGACTTTTCTGCTGCAAAAAAAAAAGTTTTGGCAGAAAAAAATGCATTTTTTCCATTCATTTGAATGGGTGAGGAATGCTGAACGAAGTGACTTGCTGCAGATTTGGAAGAAAATCGTTAAAATATCGTTCAGCGTCCCCCTCCTTCCTCCCCATTATACGCGGCGAAACTGCCCGCGCTTTCTCCGTTGGGGGGCGTCTCTGGTGGGCTGTCCCTCTTACCGGCGTGTATACGCCCCTTCCGGCAATCGGCCAACCAGGGCCGAGGAGCAGGGTGACACTTCCGCCACGCCCTCAAACCTTCCCGCGGACCTACGGGTCCTTCAAGCCCGCCCCCTTCCCCTCCGCCTATCAGAGCCTCGGCGCTCTTCGTCATCAAGGCAGCGTGCTCTGCTCCTCCCCACCTTCTACGCCGACACCATCACTCTGCCTCACTGCAGCTCTGCCCCTTCTGCCTTACAACAGTGGCCGGCTCCAGCCTCACCTCCGGAGTTCCGTCGGGGGACACGGGACCGTGGTTACTTCAGGATCGGGTAGGCTCTGCCCTGGCACCGACCCACACCCTTTCCTGCCCACAGACGCTCTGCTCTGCACTATCCCTGGTCAGGCACATATGCTCAAACCCAGGGAGCTTTCAGTCCATCCCGCTCACATAGTCACATACTACGCCTGTGCTATTTGCAGTACTAAGTGGGCCACGGGTCTCAACAGCTTTCTGCTCGACCTGCAAACCTACCGCCATGCTGGCACCCCAAGATCCCCCCGCCGCCCAGGACAAAGGAACTCCCTCTCCTCCAGAGTGGGCTGTTGCTATGTCCCAGTCTGTCTCTGACCTCACCAAGGTATCTCAATCTCTGGTGCAGGTCCTAGAACGCTTGCCCATGCTATCCACGGCCACCAGTGCTCCGAACGTTCCAACGGACGATTCGCAGGCACATCTGCCCCCTTCTTCTAAGGGCAGACCGAGGGCACGTTTTCAGAAACGGACTCACACAAAAGCATCCTCCAGCACTCCAGACTCCAAATTGCTCCCTGCATCTCACACCTCTTCCCCAGAAGTCGCTCCGGGATTAGATAAGGCATGAGATTCTGACTCTGGGTCCGACACGGAACAATATTCTAGAGTCCCGGACATGGTTGACTGCCTTATATCGGCCGTCAATCAGACTCTGAACGTTAAAGAGGACGAGAGCCCTTCTCAGGACTACTCCGTTTCCTTCAAGAGAATCAAGCGCCCGGCACGCACTTTTTCTAACCATTCAGAATTTGATGGTGTCTTTGAAAAACAATGGGAGCATCCAGAGAAGCGCTTCACTGGAAAGAAACAGTTAGACATGCTATACCCCTTTAACCACGATCTCGTCAGCAGATGGACGGAGTCCCCTTCTGTGGATCCTCCTGTCTCTCGTCTCTCGGCTAAGACGGTACTGTCCCTTCCAGACGGTTCTTCCCTCAAGGACACTACAGATAGACAGGTTGAGGCCTTGGCTAAGTCAGCCTTTGAGGCTGCTGGCACCTCTTTTTGTCCTTCCTTCGCCTCAACTTGGGTATCAAAAGCAATCTCCGCATGGGCCAAACAGCTTAGGCAGGGCATCCTCACCGGGGCTTCCCCAGACGATCTGGCTGACCTAGCGGATCAGATCGCCCATGCAGGGAAATATCTCCTCACGGCGTCCCTTGACGCCGCTACCTGTTCAGCCCGCGTCTCCAGCAATATCATCACTATACGTAGGATTCTTTGGCTGAAGGCTTGGAACGCCGACCCGGCGTCCTAGAAATCACTAACAAATCTCCCTTTTCAGTGCTCCAGACTGTTTGGGTCTAAATTAGACCAGATCATCTCCGATGCCACTGGGGACAAGAGCACTTCTCTTCCTCAGCCGAGACCTAATCGTCCCTTTCCTAGGAAACGTTACCTTCAGTTTCGGTCCTTTCGTCAGTTCGCTCAACCAGGACCCTCCTCTCAACAGGACCATACCCCAGCGCAGCAGGACAAACGTAAGCCTACATTTAGGCCCACTCCCAACTGGCGCGCAAAGGGTCGCTCTTCCAAGCCCTCTGGATCCCGATCCAACAGATTTTCCTCAGCATGACGGGTCACCCCCACCTGGGTTTTCTCCCAGGGTGGGTCGGCTGTCTACTTCTGTTCCGAGACCCTTGGGTATCGGCAATAGAAGATGCCTGGGTTAAGGAAATAGTGACCTCAGGCTACAAGATCGAGTTCAACGCCATACCAAGAACACGATTTCTCAGATCACGCCACCCGCATCCATCTCTACTTCCCAGTTTCCTTCAGGCCATTGCCTCCCTTCTGCGCTCAGGAGTCATAGTTCCAGTCCCCCTTCAAGAAAGGTGTTCAGGTTTCTACTCAAATCTTTTCGTCGTTCCAAAAAAGGACGGCTCACTACGTCCGATCTTAGACCTCAAACAACTAAACCGACAGATACGCATACGGCACTTCAGAATGGAGTTCCTCAGGTCGGTAATCGCCTCGATAGAGGCTGGGGAATACCTATGTGTTACAACCTTGCTGTTAGGTTTTTTTTTCCTTTGCTGGTCACATGACCTTGTTGGCCTATTTAATCCTGCTCCGCCCTTCTGGCTTTGCTGGACTTCATTGTATATCTACTTTCTAGCTAGCCTGTGCTCTGTGTCTTGCTCTGTTAGTTTGCTTGGTCTACGGACCTCTATGTTCTATCTATTTTGTTTGTTCGTCTGTCTGCTACTATTTCTGTTAGGAGGTGTCCCATATTCCTCCCAGTCCTTAGTACTTGTAGGGATTCCCTCCCCACATCTATAGGTCTTCGTACAGACTAGATTAGGACTTTAGCAGGTCTGATCGCAGGATCAGGTTCCCTGTTACATCGTAGGGATTCAGCTGAGTCTCATAGTAGGGACAGATCTCCTCTCTTTCCTTAGCTTTGGTAGCAGAACATAACAGTAAGTCCAGCCAGAAATAGACTTTTCAGAGCAGAATCGTTCCACCCTGTTTGAGTGGACCAACGACGAAAATGTGTACAATATTTGGATGACATTTTGATTTATTCGCCAGATCTGGAGTCTCATTGGCGGAGCGTGCGTGAGGTATTACAGTTATTAATGGACAATTCGCTTTTTGCTAAGCTGGAGAAATGTGAGTTCGCTGTACAGAGAATTAGTTTTTTGGGCTACATTATCTCCAGCAAAGGTTTTGAGATGGATCCGGTTAAGGTTCAGGCTGTGCAGGAATGGCCTAGGCCTATTGGTTTGAAATCGATACAGAGGTTTTTGGGTTTCGCCAATTACTATAGAAAGTTCATAAAAAATTTTTCTAGTATTGTCAAACCTCTGACTGATCTCACCAGGAAAGGTGCTGATGCGGTTCAGTGGTCTTCTGAGGCCATTGAAGCTTTTGTGTATCTCAAGGAGAGGTTCACCTCTGCTCCCATCCTTATGCAGCCTGATGTTACTAGGCCGTTTTTGGTTGAGGTTGATGCTTCCTCTGTGGGGGTTGGCGCAGTATTGTCTCAGGATAACGGGGATGGATTACATCCCTGTGCCTTTTTTTTCAAAAAAATTTCCGGAGACTGAATTGAATTACGATATTGGTAATCGGGAATTATTGGCTATTAAACTCGCATTTGAACACTGGCGCCACTTCTTGGAAGGTGCGGAATTTCCCGTTCAGGTTCTTACGGATCATAAAAATCTGATATATCTTGATGCTGCCAAGCGCCTGAATGCCCGTCAGACTAGGTGGGCACTGTTTTTCTCGCGGTTTAATTTCTCCGTTACTTACATCCCTGGTACTAAGAATGTTAAGGCGGATGCCTTGTCTCGCAGTTTTTCTCCCATAGTCGGTGCTGAGAAAGAGGAAAACATTTTACAAGAAGGTGTTGTGATAGCTGCTTTAGACTCCGTTTTGGAAGATGAGATTCTTAAAGCTCAGGAGAATGCCCCATCTAACACTCCTCATGGGAGGTTGTTTGTGCCTGAGACCTTTAGGAGAGATTTGTTTGTTGAGTGTCACGAATCTCGGTTGGCAGGTCATCCCGGAATCTCTGAGACCAAGAGACTGGTGGGTCGCAGTTTTTGGTGGCCTGGATGGCAGAAGGAAGTCATTAAGTGGGTGCGCCAATGTACTATATGTGCTAGATCTAAGTCCTCACATACTCCTGCTGCGGGGTTGCTTTGTCCTTTGGAGGTCCCCAGTGCTCCTTGGACACATTTGGCTATGGACTTTATAACTGACCTTCCCCCCTCTGAGGGTTTTACTGTCATCTGGGTGGTCGTGGACCGCTTTAGCAAGATGTGTCACTTGGTTCCCTTCGTCAAACTGCCCTGCGCTAAAACTCTCGCTAAGGCCTTTGTCAAGGAAATTGTCAGACTTCATGGCGTTCCTACTGACATTGTTTCTGATAGGGGTCCTCAGTTCGTGGCTCGTTTTTGGCGTGCCTTTTGTGACAGGTCGGGAATTCATTTGTCGTTTTCGTCCGGATATCATCCTGAATCTAATGGCCAGACAGAAAGGAAAAACCAGGATGTTGAGCAGTTCTTGCGTTGTTTTGTGGCAGACAATCAGGAGGGGTGGTCTGAGTTTCTGCCACTTGCCGAATTTGCTCTGAACAATCATACATCTTCTTCTGCTGGTTGTTCGCCTTTTTTTTGTTGTTCTGGGAGACATCCGTCGTTTGGGTCGTTCTCCAAGTTGGGATCTGCCGTGCCTGAGGAGGAGAATTTTTCCGGTGATTTGGAAAGAGTTTGGACGGATGTGCGTGGTAATCTTCAGGAGGCCAACAGAAAATCTAAAGACTACTTTGATAGGAAACGACAGGAGGTTTTGTTCGCTGTTGGTGACATGGTTTGGTTGTCCTCTAGGAATCTGCGGTTGAGGATTCCTTCTAAGAAATTGGGTCCCAAGTTTGTAGGGCCCTTTAAGGTGCTTCAGGTTGTCAACCAATCTGCTGTTAGGTTGGAGGTTCCTACCTCCTGGAGAATTAATCCGGTCTTTCATGTCTCTCTGTTAAAAAAAGCTGTTGTGTCGGATGGTGACGCCTCTGCCTCTGTTCCTCCGGTGGTGGAGGACGGGAAATATGAAATTTCTCGCATCCTTGACTCTAGACGGTATAGAGGTAGTTTGCAGTATCTTGTGGCCTGGAAAGGTTTCGGACCCGAGGATAACTCTTGGGTGAGGTCAGATGATGTTTCCGCGTCCAGACTTATCAGAGCGTTTCACAGGAGATTTCCTGATAAGCCTGGTCCTAGGGGATCCGGAGGATCCTCTTAGAAGGGGGGGTACTGTTACAACCTTGCTGTTAGGTTTTTTTTTCCTTTGCTGGTCACATGACCTTGTTGGCCTATTTAATCCTGCTCCGCCCTTCTGGCTTTGCTGGACTTCATTGTATATCTACTTTCTAGCTAGCCTGTGCTCTGTGTCTTGCTCTGTTAGTTTGCTTGGTCTACGGACCTCTATGTTCTATCTATTTTGTTTGTTCGTCTGTCTGCTACTATTTCTGTTAGGAGGTGTCCCATATTCCTCCCAGTCCTTAGTACTTGTAGGGATTCCCTCCCCACATCTATAGGTCTTCGTACAGACTAGATTAGGACTTTAGCAGGTCTGATCGCAGGATCAGGTTCCCTGTTACATCGTAGGGATTCAGCTGAGTCTCATAGTAGGGACAGATCTCCTCTCTTTCCTTAGCTTTGGTAGCAGAACATAACACTATGTTCAGTGGATATTCAGGATGCGTATCTTTATATTCCAATCTGCGCACCACATCAGAAGTTCCTTCGATTTACCTTCCAGAACGCACATTACCAATTCACTTCTCTCCCCTTCGGGCTTGCCTCCGCCCCGAGGGTTTTCACAAAGGTAATGGCGACGGTCATGGCTGTTACGAATCCGGGTGGTGGATCCTCTGTGCCGCGTTGCAAGGAGGGACCCAGAGGGGCGTAACTAAGTATCAACTCAGACCGACCCTGGTCATACGGCGGCTAACGACTCCGTGACCAGGGAGAGACCGAGCAGAGGGACCAGGTGCTACTCTGGGGACGACCTTGTAAGAGAGCAGATGGCTACCATGGGTCAGCAGACTGGGACTGACCGGTATAGCAGATGGACACAACAAGCAGGCAGAAGTCTCTAGGTTAGCAGACGGGGAGTCACGGCAAGTGACAGCAGGAGCCTCCAGGTAGGCTATCAGGTGGTCATGGCAAGTGACGGCCAAGCAGGCTGAAGTCTCTAGGTTAGCGGGTGGGTGGTCATGGCACGTGATGGCAGAGCAGGCTGAAGTCTCTAGATTAGCAGACAGGTAGTCACGGCAAGTGACGGCAGAGCCTCCAGGTAGGCTAGCAGGTGACAGGCAGGTAACAGGCGAGTCCTCCCAGGTGAGCGGGCTAGCAGGCACGGCAGGTAGCAGGCAGGTAACTGGCAGGTGCTTTCTGGTAAGCAGGCGGACTTGCCCATAGACAGACTGGTGGGTTGAACGGAAAGCAGACTGTCGGGCTGGAGAGTAGTCAGACTGGCGGACTGGAACAGTAGACAGGCTGGCAACTGGACCTGAGGGCTGAAGCAGAGGTAAGTATGCTGTGCATCAACTTTTGCTCGGGCACCTCCATTTTGGAGGAGGTGCCGTATATATGGGAGGTCCTCCGGCTATTGGCTGGGGACTCCTTAGGACGGCGCGCGCGGCCCCTTTAAGAGAGGGGGAGCGCACGCGCGCCCTAAGCACAGTGCCCGGGAAGCTGCGCGCTCCGGCAGCAGCAGGAAGAGGAGCGCAGGAGGACGCCGCGCGGGGAGGTGAGAGGGACGGCGTCTCTGCCTGGCAGGGGACAGAGACGCCGATGCTACAATGGCCATTCTACGAGCCAGGGGGATTGTAATTATCCCCTACCTCGACGACCTAATGATCAAGGGTGCCACTTTCAGGGATTGCCTCCACAGTCTCCAGATCACCCTGAACACGCTTTCTCGGTTAGGCTGGCTGATCAACACAGACAGATCCTCCCTGGTCCCGTCTCAGCGCTTAACCCTTTTAGGGATGCAGTTCGACACGACCCAGGCCCGGGTCGTTCTCCCGAGGGAGAAGATAATCTCTCTCCGTCGGGGGATTCACCTTCTCTCTGACCCAAATCCACGCTGTCTTCGCATGTGCATGAGTGTCTTGGGAAAAATGGTGGCAGCTATGGAAGCGGTCCTGTTTGCCCAGTTCCATACCCGGCCTCTTCAACTGGCCCTTCTGTCAGCATGGGAAAAGAACCCGTCGCCTCTAGATCGACGCATCGGGTTACCTTTTCATGTGAGAAGGTCATTAATATGGTGGACTCGTCCTTCTTTCTTCAGAGCCGGGAGGTCATTCCTACCGCTTCGCTGGCAGGTGGTCACGACCGATGCCAGCCTCATCGGTTGGGGGGCAGTCTTCCTCCACCACACAGCGCAGGGCCGTTGGAGTCTCCATGAAGCCTCCCTACTGATCAATATATTGGAGATAAGGGCAATTTACCTGGTGTTGCGTCACTGGCAGGACATTCTTGCAGGGTTCCCAGTCCGCGTACAATCGGACAACGCCACGGCGACGGCGTACATAAGCCGTCAGGGAGGAACGCGCAGCAAGTCCGTCTTAAAAGAGGTGACAAGAGTGCTAATTTGGGCCGAGAACACTGTTCCGGCAATATCAGCAGTACACATCCCAGGGGTCGACAATTGGGCGGCCGACTTCCTCAGTCGGCAGGGCCTTGCCTCAGGAGAATGGTCTCTCCATCCCGAGGTGTTCCATCAGATATGCTCACCATGGGGCACGCCGGACGTCGACCTCATGGCGTCTCGGTTAAACCACAAGGTTCCATCCTTCGTCGCCCGGTCCCGCGATCCCCTTGCAATCGCTCATGGTCTCAGTTCCAGCTGCCCTGTCTCTTTCCCCCTCTACCATTGATCACTCGGGTCGTCAAAAAGATCAAGACAGAGGGAGTACCGGTAATTCTAATAGCCCCGGATTGGCCCAGACGCGTCTGGTACGCACATCTAGTAAACCTGCTCGTCGACTCCCCCTGGAGACTACCGGACCTCCTCTCTCAGGGACATATTCTTCATCAGAGTTCTCGTTCTCTGAATTTAATGGCATGGCTGTTGAGGCCGCAGTGTTGAGGAAGGCGGGTTTTGCGGACAACGTCATCCAAACCCTAATTAGTGCCAGGAAACCCGCAACCTCGCGCATATACCACAGAACCTGGAGAGCCTTTTTCGTCACTGCGAGAAGGATCGGCTAGCTTCCATGTCCTTTTCGCTACCGGTCATTTTGGCTTTCCTTCAGACTGGCCTGAAGACGGGACTCTCTCTAAGCACTCTCAAAGGCCAAGTTTCGGCCTTGTCCATTCTATTCCAGCGTAATTTGGCCTTCCGTCCTCAGGTCAAGACGTTTCTGCAAGGGGTAGCTCACCTGGCGCCGCCTTATCGTCCCCCGGTGGATCCTTGGGACCTTAACATGGTCCTGAACGTCCTTCAACAGCCCCCGTTTGAACCCATTCGGGACATCTCAGCCTCTCTTCTCTCCTGGAAGGTGGCTTTTCTGGTGGCTGTTACCTCTATTAGGAGGGTTGCAGAGCTCGCAGCCCTCTCTTGTCGGTCGCCTTTTCTGGTCTTCCATCAGGACAAGGTAGTGCTCAGGCCAGTGCCTTCCTTTTTGCCAAAAGTAGTCTTCTCTTTCCACATCAATGAGGACATTGTTTTGCCTTCCTTCTGCCCGACCCCAGTGCACCCTCGGGAGAAATCCCTGAACAATCTGGATCTGGTCAGAGCTCTACGTGTGTACCTTTCTAGAACGGCTTCCCTTCGGAATTCGGATGCCCTGTTTGTCATTCCTGAGGGGTGTTGCAAAGGTCTCCCTGCTTCCAAGTCAACCATCGCTCGTTGGATACGTTCGACCATTTTGGAGGCATATCGCGTATCAGACAAATCTCCCCCTCTGGGGGTAAGGGATCACTCAACCCGGGCGGTGGGGGCCTCTTGGGCTGTTCGCCATTAGGCTTCAGCTTCTCAGATCTGTAAGGCCGCAACATGGTCTTCACTCCACACCTTTTCAAGGTTTTACAAGGTCTACACTTATTCATCGGCTGATGCCAGTCTTGGACGGAAGGTTCTGCAGGCAGCGGTTGCCTGCAGTCAGACCTAGTCTGTGGCTACCTTTCTCTGTTCTCCCACCCTAGGGACTGCTAGGGTGTGTCCTGTGTCCCCCAATGAAGCGATAAAGTAAGAGGGATTTTTGGTACTCACCGTAAAATCTCTGTCTTGGAGCCTTCATTGGGGGACACAGCACCCTCCCTGATTTTGGGCATAGGTACAGTGGGCCCTGTTGGGCATCTAACTTAGTTTTCACGGTGGTGCCCCATTGGCCATTGCATAGTTAATTGTTTTTTAAGATCCTCCTACTACTTTAGCCACTAACTGGTGAGCTTGGTGCCTGTAGGCGGGTGTATACTGCGGAGGAGGAGCTTTTTTCTTTTTTTGCATAGTGTCAACCTCCTAGTGACAACAGCATACACCCATGGTCCTGTGTCCCCCAATGAAGGCTCCAAGAAAGAGATTTTACGGTGAGTACCAAAAATCCCTCTTTTTTGTACAAGGCAAAAATGCAACGTGTGAACAAGGCCTTCGGCTGTTGCTTTCATCAGTCTATGAATCAGGGGGGCTATGCAAACTGACCAATCGCTCCCCACTCTGCCACTAACTTGGGGGACCCCACGGACTGAAGGCAGAGGTCCGCAGCAAGCGCCATGTCAGGCAGCCATGTCTGGAGGGTGAATAGGGGCCTATGGATACGTGTCCTTTACACGCTGGGGGCTCCTCGGAGCAATCAGTTACTGCAAATGCATTGCACCTTTACTCCTTATCGGCTATCTCGTCAGGGGGCAGACCCAGGAGGGGGCAGGGTTTTTTTTCCCTAGATTGTTTCCACCAGAAATGTTATTGTATTTTTTTCTGTGATCAAAAACACAGTTTTCTTGTGGCAACTGCATCAGGAAACGCTCCTTCTTCTCTGGGAAGTTTCTGGAGGAGTTTTTTGTTTCCTGAAGTGTTTTTCGTTTCCTGAAGTTTTTAGTTTCCTAAACTGGTTTTAGTTTCCTGAAATTTTCTGTTTCCCGGTGTTTTCCGCTTTCTGAAGTGTTTTTCGTTTCCTGATGTTTTTAATTTCCTGATGTTTTTCGTTCCCTGATGTTTTTCGTTTCCTGGTGTTTTTTTGTTTCCTGAAGTGTTTTTCCTTTTCTGAAGTGTTTTTCGTTTCCTGATGTTTTTAATTTCCTGATGTTTTTCGTTCCCTGATGTTTTTCGTTTCCTGGTGTTTTTTTGTTTCCTGAAGTGTTTTTCGTCTCCTGAAGTGTTTTTTTGTTTCCTGGTGTTTTTCGTCTCCTGAAGTGTTTTTGTTTCCTGGTGTTTTTGGTCTCCTGAATTGTTTTTCGTTTTCTTGAGTTTTTCGTCTCCTGAAGTGTTTTTCATTTCCAAAAGTGTTTTTCGTCTCCTGAAGTGTTTTTCATTTCCCAAAGTGTTTTTCGTCTCCTGAAGTGTTTTTCATTTCCTGAAGTGTTTTTCGTTTCCTGGTGTTTTTCATTTCCTGGTGTTTTTTGTTTCCTAAAGTGTTTTTCGTCTCCTGAAGTGTTTTTCATTTCCTGGTGTTTATCGTCTCCTGAAGTGTTTTTCATTTCCTGAAGTGTTTTTCATTTCCTGAAGTGTTTTTCGTTTCCTGGTGTTTTTCATTTCCTGGTGTTTTTCATTTCCTGGTGTTTTTCGTTTCCTGGTGTTTTTCGTCTCCTGGTGATTTTTGTTTCCTGGTGTTTTTCATTTCCTGGTGTTTTTCGTCTCCTGAAGTGTTTTTCGTTTCCTGGTGTTTTTTGTTTCCTGAAGTGTTTTTCATTTCCTGGTGATTTTTGTTTCCTGGTGTTTTTCATTTCCTGGTGTTTTTCGTCTCCTGAAGTGTTTTTCGTTTCCTGGTGTTTTTTTGTTTCCTGGTGTTTTTCGTCTCCTGAAGTGTTTTTCGTTTCCTGGTGATTTTTGTTTCCTGGTGTTTTTTTGTTTCCTGGTGTTTTTCGTCTCCTGAAGTGTTTTTCGTTTCCTGGTGATTTTTGTTTCCTGCAGTGTTTCGTATTCTTTGCAGTAAACACTT
Source organism: Phyllobates terribilis (assembly GCF_046119375.1). NCBI lineage: Eukaryota > Metazoa > Chordata > Amphibia > Anura > Dendrobatidae > Phyllobates > Phyllobates terribilis. The sequence continues at coordinate 231,418,919 of NW_027362767.1, forward strand.
GCGCTTTCTTTTTTTTTCTCCACCAGGAGTTTTTTTAAAAAGGTAGAAGCCGAAAAAAAACACCACTCACAAGACTGAACAGCAAAATGTTTTATTCAATAGAAAAGAGCGGGAAGAGTCTTTCAGGCGTTTTTGGAGCGATTTTACATGTCCAATGGAGAAATCTCTGAGGCAATTATGGACATTAGCTCCCTCATACCAGCAGTGATCCCCTCACATGGCTCCATCACACATAACCCCTTATCTGCCCGACTTTCCCTGCAGATCCGCCTCAGGCGGACACTGCGCTCTGCCCGCCCGCACACCCGTCGGCCCGCCCTCACACACGGCGCTAGTTATTTTCCCGCTCTCGCACGCTCTACACCTAGTAACGGTCTGCACTATGCGCGTCACTCCCCAACTCCTCCGCCAGAGGCCGCTCATCTCACTTCTACGTTCAGTTAAACGAACAAAAAAGGGGGAGTGTAGTCAAAGACTGACAGGCAGGCGCTTCTACCAATCACACAGAGCTGCCTCCCTGAACTGACAAGCATTAGCCAATGGAATGAGGCCGAGGGCGGGGCTGACGCGGGTCGGGTTTTGTTGCACAGAGCAGCATAACATAACCCGGCTGTAAGGAGCAGCAGCTGGTGGAGAGGAGCTGCGGCCAGGAGCGGGGCCGAGGGGAGAAGAGGCCGGGACACAGCCTGCTGGGGCGGCCTGGACTGCGGGTAGGGAGGAAGGCGTTATGTGTCTGCGCTATAACAGGGGGAGCTTATTATTATATGGTCACACGCTGTAATAATGGCAGACGTGCAGATAGATCGGGGTAACGGCGGCGGCTGTGCTGTGTGCGGCAGGAGCGCTACATTGTATACAGGGATTATCTGTGTGCACGGTGTGTGATAGCCAGTGTGTGTGTAATACACCATATCCATACTGTCTGTTATAGTGTGTTTAATATATATATAATATATTGGATACACATATGTATATGTATGTATGCGCGTATCCATAATTTGTGTGCATCTATCTATTTTTAATGCGCGTGTGTATATGTATCTACTATATATGTTTGTATAATATATTTGCTATATGTATATCCATAATGTGTGTAGTATGCTTAGTATGTATATGCACAGTGTGTGTGTGTGTGTATATATATATATATATATATATATATATATATATATATATATATATATATATATATATATATATATATATATATATATATACACACACTTCACACAGCCCTCTTGCACAGTGGTGATCCTTGCAGTGACATTATCCCTGTGTGATCAGCGTTGTACATGAGCCGTATAATAATGTCACCTGCTTGTTAGTGGCCGCCATGTCCCCATATGTATATATCTCCCACACACACTTGTCTAATAGTACATACAATGCCCGGTGTATGTACATACAATGCCCGGTGTACATTGCCTGTGCCGTCCTCTCTTTGCTTTAGATACGGGCCGCGGTGATGCTCAGGATGAGATGTGGCTCACAGATTACATGCTACGGACCACTTGTTATTTTCTCATTTCGCAGCACCGGTTGCAGTTGTTTCTGTGCCTGTTTTAGGCTTGGAGCCGTCGCGTTTCACAGCAATACATAGAATTTGTTCCCGGATGCGTTGGTCACCAGCTACTACATATCTTCATAGGAGCTAGTGAAAAATAACTCTGTCTGCTGACTTGACCTGGGGCATTGGCAGAATTATGCCAAAGGGCCAAGTGTTCGTGATCATCCACACGTCCGCGTATACTGTGCTTGCTGGCCAAGTTAGTGCATTTGTAATAAAGCTGTTATAGGCCTACCAGCCACAGCATGCTGTATTACTACCAGCAGCATGTACAGTTTATATTCATAGCCTCTTGCCCCAAAAGAGTCCATTTAGATGCCCATGGCACTAACTTGATTATGGGCTGCTTCTCTTGCGTCAGCCCCTGCGCCCCGATTGTGCACTCACTACTTTGATAAATACCAGTTGCAATAATCAGGGAAGCAGTTAATTTCCAGACCGCTCCTATATTTGGCAACACCTCATTAATGCCTTGTGCTACCAAGGTTTGAGTTTGCACCTTAAGTTTTATATTTGCCCAGTTCCTACAGGGTGGTTCAATTAATAACGTTCGTCGTTAATCTTGAAGGCCCCTTTAATGCTTTAGTGTGCACCCCCCATTTTATAAATATTTGCTCTGTCACCTGTATTAGATACATTGCAGACATATGAATTCTGCAAGTTTCCATACTGCACAATACTGTTTGTAGGAGGGGGCCACATTTCTTACTGCCAATAATGGAGATGGCAAAAAGCCCCACCCCCATTTCGCTCTTTTTATTTTGCTAACTACATGATATACGATTTGCATTGGTTATGATATTCCTGGTGGTCTAAAGCAGTTTAAGGATTAACACCTCTCTGGTGCTCCAAAGACAGGGAGAAATTTATTGGCGTAATCATGTTGGCTGTAGGATTTTTTTTCAGAGACATGTAGATCAGGAGATCACACTGTCAGTCATTACATGTCTCACACTGGCAACATCCTCCCATTTATAATAACGTCTGGAGGCAGATTCTCAGGGAGATCTATCTCCGGCCCGTAGATCTTAACGGCTCATTTACATATTAAGAAAAATGTGGATTTCTTTGGAATAAGACATCGGATGACAGAGATCAAGGTATCAGGTCCCTACAACTTCCAAGCCCATATACACGGCTTAGGAGGGGTGATCATACTGACAGACTCTTTAAACATCTGTTATTTGGGCAGTGACAGGTTTATTTTTAGGTATGGTTATCCAAGGAGGCAAAGGGGCTTATTGTGTGCATCCCTGGTGGTCTAAAGTGGCGCAGGGGCATGTCCTTGGTGTCATAGAGATTAATGGCACATCCTTGGTGGTTTAGAGTAGCATGGAGGTTAAGGGTCACACCTCTGGTGGTCTACAGTGCCTTAGGGATTAATATGTTATTACCAGAAAATCAAGGTATTCCTCACTTGTTCACCCCTGGTGGTCCGGCCTATTGTCACTTGGCTATTTCTGTCAGTACCATAGACAATGAATGGACCGGAGGCCTCACATTTGCTCTCTGAATTCCAGAGCCCCATTTTCAGGATTGCTGGGGCTTCCAGCTGTCAGATCCCTGCTGATCAGCAAGTTATCCCCCAACCTATGCTTAGGTGGTAACTTGGTTTTCTGGGAATAACCTTTTAATAAGTATATTACTTTTCGTTCCAAATGGTAAAGGAGTCGTTAATTGAAAATTTTAAGTATTTCTGGTTTTCTAGGTTGCTTAAGTTGTTGTGTTTTTTTTTTTTTTTTTTTTTTTTTTTTTTTTTTTTTCTTTGCTTAGACCTGAAAGTAGTGATTTTAGACATCAATACAGAGCTCGCTTATAGCTACCACTAGGGGGAGTGCACTGCATACAGTGTGATACAGTTACTATTGAATGCCAGTAGGACCTGTATACAGTGAATTCCCATGTGGCCATTGCAGCAGTGCAGAATTTCATTATTTATCTTGAGTTGTGATGCCGCCTGGGACTTCCAGGCGCATGCCTTGAAGTACACTCCTGGAGCATCCATTGTTTGCAAACAGAGGATGACCGTCCACATAATTTAAAGTTCTGATGAAGCCACTAGCAGAGCTTGGGCTGATTACGTAGAGCAGGACAGATATAAGCTTCTTGCTACGTACTAATAGTATCTTGCAGGGAAGCCATCTGGCAGTTATAGGCGTGCATTGTGGGTGTATGTAGGCTTATAGGGTGTGTGTATTTAAAAGTGCTGGCCTTGCTTAGGGGAAAAGGGTGGTGATGTTGTCTTTCCTTTCTGTGCAGGTTGTCAGCATGTTCTTCGGTCCAGAAAGAAATTCATTAAGCTGTCAGTGCAGCGTGGACAGTGATGGGTAAAATGTCATCAGCAGCTCTTTTCCTTGCGGTTGCGCTCCCATCATTTAATCATTATCGGACAGTCCTGTTTAGTCAGAGCATATTGTACTTTCCGATCGTTCAGACCAACGACCACGTGGTCAGATTTGTACTTGGTCCAGGGGGTCACCTGAGACTTTTTTTTGTGTATCAATCTATAGGGCCAAAATTAGTAGGACATGTTGTAGCTGTCGATATGTTGTCTTCGAATGGAATAACCCCTTTAAATAGGCATACTGGATAAATGTGATGCACTGTACCTGGCCTAAGAGAGGCTGGGCACGACACAGGGCTTCACAGAGCAATACATGGAGGGTGCCGGCCACGGTCTGCACCAGGCATAACACAGGGTTTTCCTGGAACGCTCCAGCCCCCCAGTTACTCCACAATTGAGGTAGCTACACTGTGCCTCCATAACTGGTGGCAACTCGGTGCCTTTGTGCTGGCACTAGTCACACAGAACTCCGCTATTGGAGCTTGGTGTGGGGGAGGGGGGTGTCATGGCGTGCGCAAGAGGAGAGCGCCTCTCATACTGGAGGCCGGTGCTCGCAACAGGGAGTGCCTCTTGGTGGAGGATATCACGCGCAAGGAGGGGGGCCTCTTAGGGTGGAGGATATCACGCGCAAGGAGGGGGGCCTCTTAGGGTGGAGGATATCACGCGCAAGGAGGGGGGGCCTCTTAGGGTGGAGGATATCACGCGCAAGGAGGGGGGGCCTCTTAGGGTGGAGGATATCACGCGCAAGGAGGGGGGGGCCTCTTAGGGTGGAGGATATCACGCGCAAGGAGGGGGGGCCTCTTAGGGTGGAGGATATCACGCACAAGGAGGGGGGCCTCTTAGGGTGGAGGATATCACGCGCAAGGAGGGGGGCCTCTTAGGGTGGAGGATATCACACGCAAGGAGGGGGGCCTCTTAGGGTGGAGGATATCACGCGCAAGGAGGGGGGCCTCTTAGGGTGGAGGATATCACGCGCCAGGAGGGGGGCCTCTTAGGGTGGAGGATATCACGCGCCAGGAGGGGGGCCTCTTAGGGTGGAGGATATCACGCGCCAGGAGGGGGGCCTCTTAGGGTGGAGGATATCACGTGCCAGGAGGGGGGGCCTCTTAGGGTGGAGGATATCACGCGCCAGGAGGGGGGGCCTCTTAGGGTGGAGGATATCACGCGCCAGGAGGGGGGGCCTCTTAGGGTGGAGGATATCACGCGCCAGGAGGGGGGGCCTCTTAGGGTGGAGGATATCACGCGCCAGGAGGGGGGGCCTCTTAGGGTGGAGGATATCACGCGCCAGGAGGGGGGGCCTCTTAGGGTGGAGGATATCACGCGCCAGGAGGGGGGGCCTCTTAGGGTGGAGGATATCACGCGCCAGGAGGGGGGGCCTCTTAGGGTGGAGGATATCACGCGCCAGGAGGGGGGGCCTCTTAGGGTGGAGGATATCACGCGCCAGGAGGGGGGGCCTCTTAGGGTGGAGGATATCACGCGCCAGGAGGGGGGGCCTCTTAGGGTGGAGGATATCACGCGCCAGGAGGGGGGGCCTCTTAGGGTGGAGGATATCACGCGCCAGGAGGGGGGGCCTCTTAGGGTGGAGGATATCACGCGCAAGGAGGGGGGCCTCTTAGGGTGGAGGATATCACGCGCAAGGAGGGGGGCCTCTTAGGGTGGAGGATGGCATGTGCAATGGCAGGGACCCCTCATGGCCGAGGCTGCAATGTGCATGGGGTGATGCCTCTCGTGGTGGCTGGTGTGCAAAAGGGTGGAGGGGCTGGCGCAGGGCGTCTCATGGTGGTGGCTGGTGGGCTAAAGGGGGGGTCCTCATGGCGGTGGGTGGTGCACACCAGGGGGGGTACTTCTCATGATGGTTGGCACATGCAAGGTAAGAGGACTCTCATGGCGGAGGCTGTCGTGCGCAAGGTGAGGGGGGCGCCTGTCATGGCGGTGGCTGGCATTAAGTGCACTCTTTTGCATACTGCTTCTGTCTGCGTAGACACTAGAGGGCGCACACATGTATCTTCCAGCACTGATATCTAATGATTTCTCCGTAATATTTGCATGACATTTATGCTGCTCTACTATGGTGGATTATTTTTTCCCAATCACTGGGACAGACACTTTTGGGGCTACTTGCCTCATATGATGGGTCAAGGCTGTGGAGTGACCGTTGTCTGTATAGTGGACTTGGACCATGTATGATCTAGAGAAAAGAGCAGCTACCAAGAGAGTCTCGTGCTGTGGAGGACTGGATTTGTGGGCATGGTGTAATTCCTTATGCCCCTGTACTGGCCCTGCAGGGAAATAGCAAGCTTATGGCTGGATCTCACCCACAATACTACTGGCCGATAGGGACGCCAGAATTTGGACTGAATATTGCTTTTCTATTTATTTATCTGACTAGGTTAAAATCCGCAGAAAACCCACAAATACATTGGTAGCAGATCTGTAACATTTGTCTTTTCTCCTTTTTGGGATTTTTTTTTTCAGCCTGGTCTCAAGTCCTATTCCAAAATAAGGTGGTGTAGCTGAATGTATGACTGTTGTTTCCTGCTGTTTGTCCCGGGACAGCTGCTGCGTTTTCTGCTCCTCGGTTTGTACTGGGCCCTGCATTTCTATAGATGCATCATTTTGGCTTGTGGTTTTGAGTTTTCTCCCATTTTTGTGACTGGCAATGATTTAGAGCTACAGCTTGTAACTAAAGCTGAAAAATAAGGATTGGGCACAGGAAGTTCCTAAAGAACTGTGCAACCGTGACTCCGGCAGCAGATGCGCCGTTTGTGTACTCAGGTGGCACAGGCATGCGGCGTGGACCCGGTCTGGTCTTTGCAGGAGAAAGTCACTAATGTTAGAGCATTGCCAAATCTGCCTGTGGATTGTGCCTGATATTGTAATGAATGGGACTAAGCTTTAATACCATACACAACCTGTGGGCAAGAGTGGCACTGTTCCTTTTTTTTTTTTTCTTTGGAAGAAAGCAATATTTCTGTATTTTTCTACATTTCCTTTAAAGGGAGTTTCCAAGACTTGGGTACTAATGACCTATACATAGCATAGATAATCAGTGTCAGATTGGGGGGGGGGGGGGGGGGTCTAAACTTGGTACACCGACCAATGAAATCCTGCTGTGTTAAGAAGTTAAAAGAAAAAAAAAAAAAAAAAAAGTGTATTAAGCCAGACCGCCACATGGAAGTGAATAGGAGCTGAGCTGCAATACCCAAGAAAGGCCACTACGTGGAGTAGGCCATGGGAACTCTTCTTTTGCCTGTGGGTGCTGAATAAAGCTGATCTTTGTGGACGTCAAAATATCTGATCTCCACTCATCTGATATTGATGACATCCTAATTGGAAAAGTCAGACGGCCATATAACTTGGACAAGGACCACAACACAATGCTCAGACTGGCTCTCGGGCATAACAATGAGTGTTTCTGTGCAGCTGTTGGGAGAGCCGCCGGCCAGTCCATGCACATCGTTCTTATCTCGATCCGATTTATACGGCCGTCTGACTTCACCTATGCGGTAACAATAAGATATTTGCTATTAATTTCTAATGATACAGCGGTGAACTGCTGCGACTTTGAGGAAGCAACATTTTACCTGCGCCGAATTCTGTGTAGGACCAAGCCACCTGGGAACAATCTTGACCCAACCTATTTTGCAGACACCAAAGTTGATCTGTGAGGTGTAACATGCTGTGCTAAGTTAAATCGCCTTCAGGCTACACTCACACAAAACACGAGGTCCCACGATGATACCTGCAGCAATATATACCGCTGTGGATATCACTGTTAAAAAAAAAAAAAAAAAAATAATAATTCCCGGGAAACTATGCATCTCATCCTTTCCATGGCACATGGTTACACTTGCACCTACATCCACAGCCTAAATTGACATGCTCTGGATCTCAAAGCCGCAGCCCGTTTCAGTTTACACTCTGGATATATGTCACAGCACGTGCACGACATTTCTTATAATCTCATGCACTGTAAAAAAGAGAATTTTCCATAAGCAAATAACTGTGGGAACAAAGCCATTTAAAGAGAATCTTCCTTAGGAGATCGGTTGCATTACTATTTTTTTTTCTTCTGTTATTCGTCTTATTTTTAAGTTTGATCATCCAATTACACGCCGTCGGATCTGTGTTCTACCAACATTTTGGACTTGCGCTCATGTGTCGAGTAAAAAAGCATTTAACACTTTTACTAGCACTGCACGACTTTTTTTTCATGACCGGCATCACATTGATTCCCAGGCCGTGATCGGTACCTGGGCTGATTGAGACGTCAGAATTCTTGCATGAAAAACTATCTGTGGTTTTCACGGACAGACTATAACAACTGAGTTCAATGAGGCTGTAAACATATCCGTGTATTTTTGCAGACCGCACAAAATTACAGCGACATGTTCGATTAGGATCAAACTCGTTGATGCTACTCTGAGTCTGTGAAAGAGCACAACATAGCTCTGATACCATCCGTGTGCTGTTGAATTTTGATGAACTTATTATGAAAAACTTAAAGAGCACCTGTGAGCAGGATTGTGCTCAGTAAACCACACGCAGTCAGGTGGGCACATTACACTGATTAAAATGATACCTTGGTTGATGAAATCCGTCCCGTGGTTCGTGTGTAAACTTTACTTTCAGTTTGGAGATAATGATTTGCTCATTCTCCGGGGTGGCGCTCTACCTGATGCTCTGCTTATACATTCGTCAGTATGCCCTTATGCCAGCTCACTGTGCCTTCAGTGACCTGCCTCCTATTTTACCAAGCCCCGCACTACTAGATGCATTATGTAAAATAAGAGGCCGGTCAGTGAAGGCTCAGTGAGCTGTCATAAGAGCATACTAATGAATTTAAGCAGATCATCAGAGCGCCACCCCGGAGAATGAGCATATCATTATCTCCAAACTGAAAGTAAAGATTACACAAGAACCACGGGACGGATTTCATCAACCAAGGTGTCATTTTAATTAGTGTAATGTCGCCCACCTGACAGTGTATGTGGTTTACTGAGCACAATCCTGCTGACAGGTGAGCTTTAAGAAATTTAAAAAAAAATACACTGCTCAAAAAAATTAAGGAAACACTCAAATAACACATCCTAGATCTGAATGAATGAAATATTCTCGTTGAATACTTTGTTCTGTATAAAGTTGAATGTGCTGACAACAAAATCACACAAAAATCATCCATGGAAATCACATTTATTAACCAATGGAGGCCTGGATTTGGAGTCCCCCCCCCCCCTCCCCCCCCCCCCCCCCCTCCCAAAATTAAAGAGGAAAAACACACTACAGACTGATCCAACTTTGATGTAATGTCCTTAAAACAAGTCAAACTGAGGCTCAGTATTGTGTGTGGCCTCCACGTGCCTGTATGACCACCCTACAACGCCTGGGCATGCTCCTGATGAGGCTGAGTATTGTGTGTGGCCTCCACGTGCCTGTATGACCTCCCTACAACGCCTGGGCATGCTCCTGATGAGGCTGAGTATTGTGTGTGGCCTCCACATGCCTCTATGACCTCCCTACAACGCCTGGGCATGCTCCTGATGAGGCTCAGTATTGTGTGTGGCCTCCACGTGCCTGTATGACCTCCCTACAACGCCTGGGCATGCTCCTGATGAGGTTGCGGATGGTCTCCTGTGGGATCTTCTTCCAGACCTGGACTAAAGCATCCGCCAACTCCTGGACAGTCTGTGGTGCAACGTGATATTGGTGGATGGAGCGAGACATGATGTCCCAGATGTGCTCAATCGGATTTGGGTCTGGGGAGCGGGCGGGCCAGTCCATAGCTTCAATGCTTCCATCTTGTAGGAACTGCTGACACACTCCAGCCACATGAGGTCTCGCATTGTCCTGCATTAGGAGGAACCGAGGGCCAACCGCACCAGCATATGGTCTCACAAGTGGTCTGAGGAGCTCATCTTGGTACCTAATGGCAGTCAGGCTACCTCTGGCGAGCACATGGAATGCCACCCCACACCATTACTGACCCACTACCAAACCAGTCATGCTGAAGGATGTTGCAGGCAGCAGATCGCTCTCCACTGCATTTCCAGACTCTGTCACGTCTGTCACATATGCTCAGTGTGAACCTGCTTTCATCTGTGAAGAGCACAGGGCGCCAGTGGCGACTTTGCCAATCCTGGTGTTCTGTGGCAAATGCCAAGCGTCCTGCACGGTGTTGGGCTGTGAGCACAACCCCCATCTGTGGATGTCGGGCCCTCATACCACCCTCATGGAGTTGGTTTCTAACCGTTTGTGCAGACACATGCACATTTGTGGCCTGCTGGAGGTCATTTTGCAGGGCTCCTCCTGTTCCTCCTTGCACAAAGGTGGAGGTAGCGGTCCTGCTGCTGGGTTGTTTCACTCCTACGGCCCCTTCCACATCTCCTAGTGTACTGGCCTGTCTCCTGTTAGCACCTCTGGACACTACGCTGAAAGACACAGCAAACCTTCTTGCCACAGCTCGCATTGATGTGCCATCCTGGATGAGCTGCACTACCTGAGCAACTTTTGTGGGTTGTAGAGTTCGTCTCATGCTACCACGAGTGGGAAAGCACAACCAACATTCAAAAGTGACCGAAACATCAGCCAGAAAGCATTGGTACTGAGATGTGGTCTGTGGTCCCCACCTGCAGAACCACTCCTTTATTGAGGGTGTCTTGATAATTGCCAATAATTTCCATCTATTGTCTATTCCATTTGCACAACAGCATGTGAAATTGATTGTCAATCAGTGTTGCTTCCTAAGTGGACAGCTTGATTTTACAGAAGTTTGATTTACTTGGAGTTATATTCTGTTGTTTAAGTGTTCCCTTTATTTTTTTGAGCAGTGTAAATAGCGCAGACATTATATATCAGGCAAATCATTGTGCAACCGCTCCATCTGGTGCCGCCCCTGTGGTTCAGCCTCCTTGGAGATGAGCTGCAATACCCAACATATTCCATGGAGAGGCGTGCAGTTGTTTCTGGAAGAAAGCGCCAATGTTTTTCTCCTACTGGTTTCACCCCCCCCCCCCCCCTCCATGTAATATTCTGCTTATCCAGCCATCTTTTTGGTTGAGGAGTAATTGTAGCACAGGTAAAGCTAGGGCGGTGGGTAAGTAATCCCCCGTCCTGTTCAACACACTGCCGGGAAAGCAGCAGGGGCTGATCTCTAGCCGCTGTCGCTGGTGTCGGCATTGATTGTGCTCTTGTAATACAATAATGCGCCTGGCGTTCACTCTCCATAGTTTCTCCATGCCACCATGCATCTATTTCCTGCTGCCTGATCTATTGAATACTATGGGGATTAACCCAGTCATCAACTTCTGGGGTCCTCACTTCACCCCCCCCCCCCTTAAAAGTGCTCTATAATATTTTTATTAATAATAGTTTATTTATATTAATTTTATATTTATTACTATTATATACATTTTTTATTTATATTTTTATATTGTCATTGTATCGTTTTTTTTTTTTATTAAAATATATAAATAGAATTTTTTTTCTCCTGCTGCTTACCAGCGATCCTTTTTTATTATAAATGTTATTCCCATCCGTCAGTTTTCTGGCTTCAAGTCCTTACCAAATAGTGGAAATCTTTAGTACAAATTTACAATCTAGTTGTACAGTACCGATCAAAAGTTTGGACACACCTGTTCTTGCAAAGGTTTTCCTCGTTCCCATTGGAGTGTGCACATTGTAAATTTAGCCTGAAGGCAGCAAAAAAAAAAGGTACGTGTATAGAAACGAAGGGTAACAAAACACGTGTAAAACAAACCAGAACGTGTTAAATTTTAGATTCCTCAAAATTACCCCCCCTTTTAAGAAAAGCTTCACAGTTTATTTTTCATATGAGAAAATTGCCGATGAAAAATGGTCTGTGTTTTTGTTAACAAGAAAAATCACTGCAGTCTGAATGAGGTTGAATGGGGAAAAAGAGATAATCCAGTGCAGTTTTTGGCACTGACTACCTGGAGTTCACACAGTACTGTAATACGGGCTAAGACAACTTTTTTTCTGACCTCTCTGCTTTGTCGTTGTTGCACTCTGGTTCCCAAACCTGTGAATTCTAGTTTTCACCCGCCATAGGATTGTTTGCTTTTGCAGTAATTGGTCTGTAAATGTGGTCATCTGCACCTGCCCTGACATTGTCCAAATCAGTGCTGTCCGTATTAGGGAAGAGTCAGACAGCTGAATAACTCGGGACGAGGATCACAACGCAATGCTCGGACTGGCCGGCGACTTTCCCAACCCAAGCGATACAGCTGCATAGAAATACATGCCGTCATACTCTGGTAGGGAGAGTCGACGGCCAGTCCGAGCATTGCGTTTTGATCCTCATCCGAGTTATATGGCCGTCTAACTCTTCTATTAGACTGTAAGGACACACCCCATTGGATATTAACACTTGGGGCATACATTTCCAGAAGGTGTTATGGAGGAATAATCTAAAGCAAAGTTGTGGAAAAGGATGGGCCAGAATTATTGTGATGAGAAACTTTACGATTTATTAAATGTTCAAAGATTGGTGACATATCCTCTTTAAATTATAACTTGTCCTTATTTAGACTTTTGACAATGCCATCTTGGTGCTGACTCCCGAGACCCCCACTGATCTCTTTAGAAAAGGAATAGAAGCTCTCAGCTGAGCGACCGCCACCTTTGTTCATGATTGACTTTTCTAAGAGCAAGTGGAGCTTAGTACTTGCCCATAGCCTTTCTGTGAATTTTTACACCTTGCTCCTCTCTCCTAGGAGAGCTGATTAGAAACATATGGTCAGAGTGGTCAGCTGAGTGTTTGTTTCTTTCCTTGCTTAGGGGGTCTCAGCATGGGGTACGTCTCAATCTAAACTTGTAGCAAGTTTAATAGACAGGTACGTGTTATGTTGACTGGTATCCACGTTCTCCTCTTTCTGGTGCCTTCTCAATGATGAAAGAAGGATCAAACGTGTTTAATTTTAAGTTCTGTTCACATTATAGTATATACACACATGGTCAAAATTGTTGGTACTCCTCGTTTAATGAATGAAAAACCCACAATGGTCACAGAAATAACTTGAATCTGACAAAAATAATAAATTAAAAATCTATGAAAATGAACAAATGAAAGTCAGTCTTTGCTTTTCACCCCTGTTTCCACAGAATTTAAAAAAAAATAAACTCATGAAATAGGCCTGGACAGAAATGATGGTACCCCTGAAAATAATGTGACAAAAGGGACATGTTAAATCCAGTTGTGTCCACTAATTAGTATCACAGGTGCCTACAATCTTGTAATCAGTCAGTGGGCCTGTATATAGGGCTACAGATACTCACTGTGCTGTTTGGTGACATGGTGTGTACCACACTCAACATGGACCAGAGGATGCAAAGGAAAGAGTTGTCTCAGGAGATTAGAAAGAAAATTATAGACAAGCATGTTCAAGGTAAAGGTTTTAAGACCACCTCCAAGCAGCTCGATGTTCCTGTGACTACAGTTGCACATATTACTCAGAAATATAAGATCCATGGGACTGTAGCCAACCTCCCTAAAGATAGACGCAGGAGGAAAATTGATGACAAATCAGAGACTGATAATACGAACGGTAACAAAAGAGCCCAGGATAACTTCTAAAGAGATTAAAGGTGAACTTCAAGCTCAAGGAACATCAGTGTCAGATCGCACTATATGTCGTTGTTTGATCCAAAGTGGACTTCATGGGAGATGACCAAGGAGAACACCATTGTTGGAAAAAAAAAATCATAAAAAAGCCAGACTGGAATTTGCCAAACTGCATGTTGACAAGCCACAAAGCTTCTGGGAGAATGTTCTACGGACAGATGAGACGAAAATTGAAGTTTTTGGCAAGGGACATCAGTTCTATGTTCACAGACGGAAAAATGAAGCATATCAAGAAAAGAACACTGTCCCTACTGTGAAACATGGAGGAGGCTCTGTTATGTTCTGGGGCTGCTTTGCTGCATCTGGCACAGGGTGTCTTGAATCTGTGCAGGGTACAATGAAATCTCAAGACTATCAAGGGATTCTAGAGAGAAATATGCTGCCCAGTGTCAGAAAGCTTGGTCTCAGTCGCAGGTCATGGGTCTTGCTACAGGATAATGACCCAAAACACACCGCTAAAAACACCCAAGAATGGCTAAGAGGAAAACATTGGACTATTCTGAAGTGGCTTCTATGAGCCCTGACCTAAATCCTATTGAGCATCTTTGGAAAGAGCTGGAACATGGCGTCTGGAAAAAGGCAACCTTCAAACATGAGACAATTAGAGCAGATTGCTCATGAGGAGTGGGCCAAAATACCTGTCGAGAGGTGCAGAAGTCTCATTGACAGTTACAGGAATCGTTTGATTGCAGTGATTGCCTCAAAAGGTTGTTCAACAAAATATTAAGTTAAGAAGAACCATCATTTCTGTCCAGGCCGATTTCATGAGCTTAGCTTTTTAAATTTCTGTGGAAGCAGAAAAGCAATGTCTGACTTTCATTTGTTTATTTCCATAGATTTTTAATTTATTACTTTTGTCAGATTCAAGTTATTTCTGTGACCATTGTGGGTTTTTCTTTCGTTAAACGAGGGGTACCAACAATTTTGACCATGTGTGTAAATACCCAAGAAAAGGCATAAGATGTGACCTAGCATAATATGCACTTACACCTGAAAATATCAGTTTATTAAAGGGAATCGGTCAGCAGGATTTCACCCATAAAACGATTTACATGTGCATGTAGCTCTTTCAAAGAAAACTCCAGCAATTCCTTTACATGGTCAGCCCGTTCCTCCGTTAATGAGAAATCAGTGTTTGTGTTGATAGACAAACGATACTGAAGAGTTATGGTAGATTTGAAGCCACTGTCGCTCCAGCTCTATTTCCCCATTCAGCGCCTCTGTCTCCTGCTTGATTGACAGCCTCTCTGCTGTGTGACTTCAGACAAGTCAGTCAAGCAGGAGGAGGCGGGGAATAGAGCTGGAGTGACAGAGGCTTCAGATCTACCATAGCTCTTCAGTATCATTTGCTTATCAATTCAAAAGCTAATTTCTCAGTAATGGAGTGACGGACTGGCCAAGTAAAGCTATTGCTGGACTTGTCTTGAGAAGAACTACATGGACACATAAACAGTTTGGGGGGTGAAATGATGCGGACAGATTTCTTTAAAAAAAAAAAAAAAAAAAAAAAAAAAAAAAAAAAGGTAATATTTAACACTAGGACTACTGGACTCGTGACCCCGCCTAGAACTACTGAAAGGAGTCATTTTGACTCCTTGCTTGTTTTCGTTTATTTTTAGAGTTTCATTTGTGGTTATTTATTAATAATTCTATTTTTTGTAATGTATTATTATTGTGAGATCCAACAGTAATGCTTTTGATTTTTTTTTTCTGCTTTTCTTATTTTTCTACAGAAAATAACAATAATTATAATAGACGTTTTTCAAACATTTTTTTTTATTCAAGTGCACACATATAAACAACAACTGAAGAACAAAAAGCAGAGAAAATGTAGGTGGAGGAGCATAAAAATGAAAATATGGCGCAGAATTCACCTTCTAAACATTTGGTGTTTCGCATTTTAGGCATTGCCTTTGATTTATGGCAGTACATTGCCCACACAAAGACTTACCACAAGTCTTACAATTTCCGACAGATCTATTTTTCTTGCACTTTTCTTTGATCTGGCAAAATTTTGTTTGAACCATCACTTCTGAGCATGTAGAAACTTGGGACGTGGAACCCTTTTCCCTATCTGTGACATAAGGACCACTCAACTCTCTCACAAGCGTTTGCAAAAATGCCTTGCGTGACATTTTTTGGTGGGTAATCTCCTTGAATATTATCCATGCATTTATACCCGCAAAGTCTAAGGCATTTTCAAATGCATGAACAGGCCATCTCCTTGTGCATGTTCGTGTGGTATATTTTCGTGCCATCTGATCCACTACATCTACTCCATATTTTGTTTCATTGTAAAACTTTACCGTTTCTGGAGTTTTTTTTTAGCGGAATCAGACGCAACAACAACATCTGGATGGACGGAACTCAAAATGACAACATTTTTGTTGGGCTTTCCTTGATATACTGTAAGTGTAAAATTGTCTTCATTTCTAAACACTTTAGTGTTGTACAATTCCTCTTTCATGGATTTTATTTCTTTAGGCACTTCTCGCCTTATCTTGTTCAGTGTTCCCACGATGGTTGTTCCTTTGCTTTTTAGCTGTTTAGCTAATTTTACTGAAGTAAAATAATTATCGGTTGTAACATTGCGACCTTTTTTCAAAAACGGGTCCAATAACTTCATTACCACATGGTCAGCTAAACGGTCCTCAGCACGGCGTGTGTCATCTTTGCCTAGATAAGGGAAGCCATTTGCCAGATATTTGCTCCTCTTATCAACAGCTAGCCAATATTTGTGGCCATATTTATCTGGTTTGGAAGGCATGTACTGCGTGAATGGACACCTAGTTTTGCTTGGGAAAAGTTGCTCATCCACCGTTATGTATGGGCCAGGTTTGTAACACGCAATACAATTTTCAATAAACCTGTAGAAAATAGAGCAAACTTGTCCGTTTGCAGTCTCTCCGATCGAGTAGATTTCTCATCAAATCTGAGAAACCTCATAATTTCAACAAAGCGGTCCCTAGACATTGTCGCTTTGCAAAACGGTATTCCCCAGTCATTACACCAAATACTGCTAATCGAGTGACAGTTCGTGCCAGATATTCCACGAGCATAGAATATCGCAATGAATGCATCTAGCTCCTCATCAGATAGAGTAAACTGTAAATTATTGTTCCTGCATGCTTCTGCAAGCGTACAGTTCTTTATGTGTCAATATATATGAATCAAAAAATAAACGCCATGCGCTCAAAGGACTATCGATAATGATATTTCTTCTGGCGTATCCTGTAGGGCCAGGTGCTTCTCGAAGAATATTTTGGCTGTCACGCCTACCAGGCAAGTGTTCTCCAATTTCAACAGGTTTCCATTGAATACCATCCGCTGAAACTAGTATTCCTTCAGATTCGCCTTCTCTGGTGTTTGTTGTTGCATTACCTTCGCCGCCATCGTTATCTGTTGTTCTTTCATTTCTGGGACGTTTTGCTGATTTTTTCTGTCCACGACCAGGAGGATGGTCACGAGGCAACATAACTGCATGAGCCCGATCCCCAGTTGATGTGCTTGGAATATCTGTAAAAAAGTTGATGAATATTTAGAATTTTTGTTTTGTAAGGGTCCGTGCACACTGGCTGGATTAGCGGCTGGATTAGCGGCGGAATATCCGACCGGATATTCTCACCACAATCCGGCCCGTACCTGCCCGCTCAGGTACAGAGCGGAGTTTCATACCTGAAGCTCCGCTCCGAACCCCGGGCTGGAGCCGCTGTCTGGGACGGAGCCGTGCTCACGCGTAAGCAAGCGCTGCTCTGTCCCTGACAGCGGCTCCAGCCCGGGGTTCGGAGCGGAGCTTCAGGCATGAGCGGGCAGGTTACGGCCTGTATTGCGGCAAGAATATCCAGATGGCTATTCAGCCAGAATTCTGCTAGTGTGCACAGGCCCCTAACTCAGTGTGTGGAAGAACAAATAAATACACATAACTACTTACCTTCTGGATTTGTTCCTTCTGAGTCTTCAGATTCACTTGATATGTTCTAAGGAATGAAATCTTCATCACTGTCAGAATCAAATACATGTTCCTGCAATTCGGATTCAGATTCATCCTCCGGTATCGATTGCAAAGTAGCCAGAATATCCTGAGGCTTTATCAAACGTCTTCTCTCCATATTCCTTACAAATTCCATAATTCTATATAGTTCCCTGCTGAAAAATAGAAATGAAATGAAAACTAAAAGAAATAATAACTGTTCTGCCACCTTCAAAAGTAGGTGGGCTGAATCAGTTGACAGACAGCTAAACTATTTCATAACAATTCATACCTGTATGAGTCTTCAGAGCTCGTATGTCTGCGTCTGTTCTCTTTGTCTCTTCAGCTGAACTGAAAGTAAAGTTACTATCCAGAATACGGTCTCCTGCTAGGACCTTAGAAAAACACCACCCTTCATTAGCATAAGATAAGAGCCTAGAGTAAACAAGCTATTTTGTTCAGCATTACACAGTAATACAAGCAGGTAAAACACAAGGAAAATGTGAAAAGTTGACATGTAAATTGAACTACATCTATATGAACATCAGGGTAAATAAGACAGAGTGAAAAAATTATGCACAAAACTTTATAGCAACATTTAGTGACAAAAGGACCTCAAAATATAGTAGGGAGTCAAAATGACTCCCTTCAGTAGTTCTTGGTAAACTTTGAAAAAAACGCGCAAATTTTTCACCAAAATTATTTATTCTCACAAAATCTTTTTTCACATCATATTTGAGGAAAAGTCACCGAGTTTCAAGCCGGAATTCTGAAAAATGTAGTCACAGAAGAGAAATAAAAAACGAAAGGAGTCAAAATGACTCCATCAGTAGTTCTAGTGTTAAAAGCCAGCAGAAAATAAACATGGGTTGATGGTTGTAAGTTGTACCTTCCTGGACTTTCCTAAATGCTGCCATGGGCACAGACTGGGCATCCATGGTATCAGTATTTTTCTGGAAGGGTTCTGCTTCTCCTTTCCTGTGCACTTGTGTTTAGGACAAGGAACGCACTTCCTCTCTGTAACACTTTGGTGCAGTCTCTTATTTTGGAGCCTTAGACAACCTAGGAACATAAGAAATACTAGCAGGTATTTAGGAACCTGCTGCGGACTGCATTGGTTTTCCTAAACGGAGGTAAAAGAAGATTACAGGACGCCTCCTGGTGGACATGCTATTGAATGAACATTTGACCTTCAGGTTGCTCAGAGTGACACTGGCATTGTGCTGCACAAACTACATCCGTGTGGTTATGAAATGAAGACGTGGTCACTACAGGCGAGTGTCCGTACACATGCTGCAGGGCGTCTTCAGATCTTGGGTCATATGCTATAATGCTTTAATAAATCTCCATCTTTCCGAACATTGTATGTCTGGGCCCTTACTGTAGATCAAGCAGTATGAGTCCCGGCTCCTTTGGGTCTGCAGGTATCCAGATAACTGCACAGATGTGAAGAGCCTTATAGAACGTCCTGACAAAATCAATGCTGTGTTATAAGTGGTGCCGGACCTGGCGACCCCTCTGATAGAGCTCTGGGCATCGCACTATATAGCTGTTTTACTTTGTTTCTTTTAAAGGTTTTATCCCAAGATAGGTGATAAGTCTGTGATCAGTAGGTATGCAAACACTGGGACCCCCACTGATAGTGAAAACAGGGGTACTCTACAGTGACTGCTATTGTGGGGAAGGAAAATGAGGGGAAATGCTGTGACTGCTGCTGCTTGTGGGGAATGCTGTGACTGCTGCTGCTTGCGGGGAGAGGGGGTAGAATGCAGGGACTACTAATGCGCGTGGCGAGAGGGGGGTACAGTTACTACTATTGAGTGTGGGGAGGGGGTGGGGAATGCAGTGAATCCTGAAGATTGAGATTCAGGAACTGCTACTAACTACTGTGTGTGGGGAGGGGGGGGGGGATGCAGGAGCTACTACTGCTGCGTGTGGGGAGGGGGGGGGTGCAGGAGCTACTACTGCTGCGTGCGGGGAGGGGGGGTGCAGGAAATACTGCGGCGTGTGGCGAGGGGGGGATGCTGGAGCTA
The DNA here is from genome assembly GCF_046119375.1 of Phyllobates terribilis. Lineage (NCBI taxonomy): Eukaryota > Metazoa > Chordata > Amphibia > Anura > Dendrobatidae > Phyllobates > Phyllobates terribilis. The sequence continues at coordinate 231,438,473 of NW_027362767.1, forward strand.
CTACTACTGCTGCGTGTGGGGAGGGGGGATGCTGGAGCTACTACTACTGCTGCATGTGGGGAGGGGGGATGCTGGAGCTACTACTACTACTGCTGCATGTGGGGAGGGGGGGTGCTGGAGCTACTACTACTGCGTGTGGGGAGGGGGGGGATGCTGGAGCTACTGCTGCGTGTGGGGAGGGGGGGATGCAGGAGCTACTACTGCTGCGTGCGGGGAGGGGGGGATGCTGGAGCTACTACTGCTACGTGTGGGGAGGGGGGGATGCTGGAGCTACTACTGGTGCGTGTGGGGAGGGGGTGGGATGCAGGAGCTACTACTGGTGCGTGTGGGGAGGGGGTGGGATGCAGGAGCTACTACTGGTGCGTGTGGGGAGGGGGTGGGATGCAGGAGCTACTACTGGTGCGTGTGGGGAGGGGGTGGGATGCAGGAGCTACTACTGCTGCGTGTGGGGAGGAGGGATGCTGGAGCTACTACTGCTGCGTGTGGGGAGGGGGGATGCTGGAGCTACTACTACTGCTGCGTGTGGAGAGGGGGGGGATGTAGGAGCTACTACTACTGCTGCGTGTGGGGAGGGGGGGGATGCTGGAGCTACTACTGCTGCGTGTGTGGGGAGGGGGGGATGCTGGAGCTACTACTGCTGCGTGTGTGGGGAGGGGGGGGATGCTGGAGCTACTACTGCTGCGTGTGTGGGGAGGGGGGGGATGCTGGAGCTACTGCTGCGTGTGTGGGGAGGGGGGGATGCTGGAGCTACTACTGCTGCGTGTGTGGGGAGGGGGGGATGCTGGAGCTACTACTGCTGCGTGTGTGGGGAGGGGGGGATGCTGGAGCTACTACTGCTGCGTGTGTGGGGAGGGGGGGATGCTGGAGCTACTACTACTGCTGCGTGTGGGGAGGGGGGGATGCAGGAGCTACTACTACTGCTGCGTGTGGGGAGGGGGGGATGCAGGAGCTACTACTACTGCTGCGTGTGGGGAGGGGGGGATGCAGGAGCTACTACTACTACTGCTGCGTGTGGGGAGGGGGGGATGCAGGAGCTACTACTACTACTGCTGCTGCGTGTGGGGAGGGGGGGGATGCAGGAGCTACTACTACTGCTGCGTGTGGGGAGGGGGGGATGCAGGAGCTACTACTGCTGCGTGTGGGGAGGGGGGGGATGCAGGAGCTACTACTACTGCTGCGTGTGGGGGGGGGGGATGCAGGAGCTACTACTACTGCGTGTGGGGAGGGGGGGATGCAGGAGCTACTACTACTGCTGCGTGTGGGGAGGGGGGGATGCAGGAGCTACTACTACTACTGCTGCGTGTGGGGAGGGGGGATGCAGGAGCTACTACTACTACTGCTGCGTGTGGGGAGGGGGGGATGCAGGAGCTACTACTACTGCTGCGTGTGGGGAGGGGGGATGCAGGAGCTACTACTACTGCTGCGTGTGGGGAGGGGGGATGCAGGAGCTACTACTACTACTGCTGCGTGTGGGGAGGGGGGGATGCAGGAGCTACTACTGCTGCGTGTGGGGAGGGGGGGATGCTGGAGCTACTACTGCTGCGTGTGGGGAGGGGGGGATGCTGGAGCTACTACTGCTGCGTGTGGGGAGGGGGGGATGCTGGAGCTACTACTACTGCGTGTGGGGAGGGGGGGATGCAGGAGCTACTACTGCGTGTGGGGAGGGGGGGGATGCAGGAGCTACTACTACTGCTGCGTGTGGGGAGGGGGGGATGCTGGAGCTACTACTGCTGCGTGTGGGGAGGGGGGGATGCTGGAGCTACTACTACTGCTGCGTGTGGGGAGGGGGGGATGCTGGAGCTACTACTACTGCTGCGTGTGGGGAGGGGGGGATGCTGGAGCTACTACTACTACTGCTGCGTGTGGGGAGGGGGGGATGCTGGAGCTACTACTGCTGCGTGTGGGGAGGGGGGGATGCAGGAGCTACTACTACTGCTGCGTGTGGAGAGGGGGGGATGCAGGAGCTACTACTACTGCTGCGTGTGGAGAGGGGGGGATGCAGGAGCTACTACTACTGCTGCGTGTGGAGAGGGGGGGATGCAGGAGCTACTACTACTGCTGCGTGTGGAGAGGGGGGGATGCAGGAGCTACTACTGCTGCGTGTGGAGAGGGGGGGATGCAGGAGCTACTACTGCTGCGTGTGGAGAGGGGGGGGATGCAGGAGCTACTACTACTGCTGCGTGTGGAGAGGGGGGGGATGCAGGAGCTACTACTACTGCTGCGTGTGGAGGGGGGGATGCAGGAGCTACTACTACTGCTGCGTGTGGAGGGGGGGATGCAGGAGCTACTACTACTGCTGCGTGTGGAGAGGGGGGTGGTGCAGGAGCTACTACTGCTGCGTGTGGAGAGGGGGGGAGGATGCAGGAGCTACTACTGCTGCGTGTGGGGAGAGGGGGGGGTGCAGGAGTTACTACTACTGCTGCGTGTGGGGAGAGGGGGGGTGCAGGGAATACTACTGCTGCGTGTGGAGAGGGGATGGGGGATGCATGGACTACTACTGCGTGGGTTAAGGGTGGGAATCCAGGTACTGTTGTGCATGTGGAGGGGAGGATGCAGGGACTACTACTTCCCTACTGCTGCTTGTGAGGAGGGGGGTGGGTGGGATGCAGGGACTACTACTGCTGGGTGGGGGTGAGAAATTTGCAGAAGCGTGCAAAAAGTGAATGTGTACATTGTCCTACAACATGTAATTGCCTAACTTTTGGAGTCGGCTCTTAGATCTGATTCTAGATTCTGATTTCCAAAGATGAAGCAAAGCGTTATTCCACACTGGAGGAAAATTGCAAAAAAAAAACCACCTATCTGAATGTGCCCTAAGATTTGTCCTGTCAAAGATAATTAACTATTCTGTCTCATACGAACTCATTACCTTTTAGTTTTCATTGCAGTAATGAGATGAATTCTTGCCGTTTATCTGGGTGTAAACAGTGGGGTTGGTTCATTTAAAAAGGCCACTTATCTAAACATTTTAGTGTATTTTCAGGGCACTTAGCGCTGGGTTGTCTGTGTGTGGAGAGGCCTCAGGACCTGAGCTCCCTCTGCATTCGGTAGATGCCAGCAATATTTCATAGAACTTTTATCGCTACTGTTAACCATTTAGTTGCTGCTGTCAATCTGACCAGCATTTAAATGGAGCACGCAATCTCCCGTCGGCCACCCTTGACGTGGGTTGTGGTGCACTGATGAGTTACCATGGAAATCGGCGTCACACTGAACACCCCCTCCCCCTGTGACCGCCATCTTTTTTTTTTTTTTTTTTTTTTCTGGTTACATGCTGCAATCGTAAATGCATTGCCTGTTTTTTGAGTGAATGTAGCAGAGGTGAACTCTTCAGACAGACGGATGAGCGTAGAAATAGGTTTTTCTTAGCACTGCACAAATGAACAGAAGACTGTGGCGCATTTGTCTAAATCTCCGATTTGTATGCCAGTTTTCCAGATGCCAGACTAGGCTTGCAATTACAAATTCTATAAAATACTTACTATTGACGACTATATACATTGACCTATACATCCCACCTTTTCCTTTCCTTTTCACAGATCTATGTTCTTGATCCCTATATTCAGTTCTTACTGTGCATCATTCTCAGCGCAGTAAATCCAAAGAATGGCAGAATAAAGGCAGAACCTAATAGTTGGGTATCAGCGAATAGATGCAAAATTACAAAGCTTAAAGGGGTTGTCCACTACTAGGACAACCCCTTCTTGATCTAAATGTTTGGCCCCGATTAAAATAAAAAAGTCTATACTCGCCTCCCGTGCCAGCGCCATTCCAACGGTGTCAGTCCTCGTGGTCCCGGGGCCACTGTGTGGTTATGATACGTGAGGCTGGCGCCCAAACAGCGCTGGCATCACTGGCTCCGCCTGCGTAGGGATTGAACATGATGAGGAAGTCCGGGCTGCGGCTGATCTGACTTCCTCTTCATTTTCAATTCATGCAAGGGGCGGGGTCAGTGACCCCAGTGCTGTTTGGGCGCCAGACTCAAATGTCACATCAACCACACGGGAGCCCCGGGAGAGTAAGTGCAGACACCGCTGGAACGGCGCCGGCACGGGAGGCGAGTATAAGCTTCATTATTTTATCGGTTCCAAGCGTGAGGTATGACAAGGAGTTGTCCAAGTAGTGAACAACTTCTTTAAGGAAAATGGTTATTAAAGAGAATTTTGCGAACCCATCTGAGAGCAGCATAATGTAGAGACGGAGAACCGGGTTCCAGTAATGTGTCACTTACTGGGCTGATTTCTGCAGTTTGAGAAAATAACAATTTTATCTGCTGCAGATTTAGCAGTTCTCTGAATGCTGAGCTCTGTAACCCCACCCCCAAAACACTGGCTGCTTTCTGCCTATGCACAGTGTACACATAAGCTGACAATCTGTGGTAGGGTTTTTTTTTTTTTTTCTGGACAAAAATTTACATAAGCTTAGAAACAGCCAAGGTAGCACATAAAAGGTTAACAGAGCCCGATGGCATTGTTTTGTAGTAGCCCCTAGTGTCAATAAAATGGGTGAGGGGGCTGGGGCTGGAATTATGACCTTCTTCTAACTCTCTCCACTACCATTTTGTACTACAATTTCCCATATTCAATGACCTTGTACCTGTTATGCAAATTGCCTCTTCAGAGAGAAAGATGACTCGAACTCTGTAGCGCCACCTATTGGAAGTAGCAATCCTACAAGTCACAATCGACCCTTTAACGAGTCGTGCAATATGACTTATGATGATAGCCAAATCAGAATCTCAATTTGCAGACACGGTGTTTCGGGGTATTGCCCTTCGTCAGTGCAATGTATGAGAACTGATTTGACTAGGTGAGAGACTCTGGACTTAGGTCTAAGGGGTAACGTTTCTCCTTGTGGAGATGGAGAGTGACACACCAGCTCTGGCATGCCAAGGTAAGGAGGCTTATTCACAATGCAATGCTCCTCCAGGAAATGTAATGTGCAAATTGCCTCTTCAGAGAGAAAGAGGACCTTACCTTTGCATGCCAGAGCTGGTGTGTCACTCTCCACAAGGATAAACGTTACCCCTTAGACCTTGTACCTGTTAAAACTTAATTAAATGGTTTGCTAGATTTTTATTTTTTTTTTTTGCATTAAGAAATATCAGTCCTAAAGTAGTATTCCCATGTCCAAGATCCTATCCCAATATATAGTAGGAATAATATTAGCAAATACCTCTAATTAGAAATGTAGTATAGTTTTTCTGATTCGCAATGTCTTTTTCCTCATGTGCAGGCATTGCAGGACCTTAGGTATCCACAGTTATGACCACTAGCAACAAGCTAACTGTAACTATATCAGTGATCGTAACCATGGATACCCAAGGTCCTGCAATGCCTGCACATGAGGAAAGAGACACGGCGAATCCGAAAAACTATACTACATTTCTAATTAGAGGTATTTGCTAATATTATTATTATTACACCTACTACATATTGGGATAGGATCTTGGACATGGGATACCCCTTCAACTTCCATTTCACTTGATGTTCACTTTTCCCAGAAATTAATTTCCCAAGAAGTAAAAATAACTATTTTCATCTTATCTGTACAGTATTAATTTTAATTGCTGCCGTATAAAGATATACAAGACCAAACACAAAACTGCAATGTATCCGAAAAGTTGATGCCTTATTGTTGATCCGTATTGGGATCCAATTTTTTTTTTTTTTTTATTCCTTTCACTCATAGATTTGATCTATGGGGTGGGGAACAAAGCAGATCTGAATAGCCTAGTGTGCTGTCAGGCGACGTTCACATGACAGTATTTTCGGTCTGAGTGCTGTCTGCGAAAAATCTGAGTCCCTCCTATTTAGAGGACTTGTGCCAGCCCTACGTTATTTGGACAGCCTTTCTTCTGAATGGCCACCAAGACCCCCTGCCGTTCGCCCCCCCTGCCGTTCGCCCCCCCTGCCGTTCGCCCCCCCTGCCGTTCGCCCCCCGTTCCCCTTTCTTACCCTATTTGAAAAAAAATTGGGTAACTCTACTTCCTGGTTCCTTCCTCATTATTCCTCCCTGAAGAACAATGGACCCAAATGTACGACACTTGGATTGGTGGAAACCGTGACTTGTATGTGATCAGATTCTTATTCTCCATATCTCTGAAAAGAGAGAAACGGTTTATATATCAAATAAATATATAAGTTTAAAAAGTAAGATTGATTTAACTGTGTTTAATGGCCACATACTGAACTAAAGTAAATAATACCCATCTTTATGGTAAAAATGTAAGATATCATGTGAGGAGCAGGGAAATATTTCACATGATCAATATTATCAACTGCTTGCAAATATGGATTGGGAGGTCCATGTAGTTTAATAATGGAAACCACTGGAGCCTGAAATAAAACTCGCACAGGCCCATGTGCATTTACCCAGCAGTATTTAGCAGGTCCTATTGATCATGTCCCCAAGGTCAGCAGTTGATGTGATCAGCACAGCTAATTCACCCAGACGTGTCAGCCATGATTACAGCTGCGTGCGTCACTACCGTCACGGTGAGGGAGGGCCAGCAACGGTGACTTTCTGATATTAGTAGACTACGGCTATGTTCACGCGGACTTTTTTTTTTTTTTATTTGCGTGTTCCACACCAAAATCTATATATAATATATATATATATTTATATATATTCAAATCTGCTTGTGAAAAGCTACCCATTCATCTGAATGAGAAGGTGCCGATAGTGCAAGGCATGTTTTTAACGCATGTCAATTCTTCGACACATCTTCTAAGCGTAAATTGCTGCAAAATGCATTTTTTTCCCCCAAATACCATTGTATAACTCTAATAAATTAAAAAAAAAATTATAAAAAAAAAAGCATCAAAACTGCATGTCCTGCTCAAACTATCTTTTTAGATGTGGATCTTTCAGCCAGAGAAATCCACATAAAAGGGGGATGTTCAGGCTTGGTTTCTTTTTTTTTTGTGTTTTAAGACACGTGTAATTTGGGAACATGATTGTAGGAGGTCCCAGGATCAGAGCATTCGTCTAATAACCAGAGCAGCTGCAAGGAGAGTCTCCCACTATGCACGGCAATGGATAATATTAATTATTCTATGGCGCCAACATATTCCGCAGCACTTTAAATTTTAGAGGGGACTTGTATAGACAATAAGACATTACAGAATAACACATTAATCATCATATACCAAGAGGAGTGAGTACCCCTCTCACAATAATATTTTTTATTTCTATAGCACTAACATATTCCGTAGCACTTTACATTTTAGAGGGGAATTGTACAAGCTACAATCTGACGAAATAGGGGAGACACAAAAGGTGAATGGTAACTAGTTCTTGTATTGTACAGTCCGGCCATCAATATAATATTCACATAACGCCGCATGAACCGGTCACCAGCCAGTATGTGCAAAATACAGACACAGAGGGCTAATAGGTTAGCGGAGCGTGTGTGATCAGATGATACGAGGGTCCTGATTTTGATGGTTTTGTATGGACAAAATGGGGATAGTTAGAGAAGTGTGAGGTAATCGGCCAGTCTAAATAAATGCTTTTTTAGGGCATGCTTAAAACTGTGCGTATTGGGGATTAATCAAAGTGTCCTGGGTAGTGCATTTTGAAAAATTGGTGCAGCACATGAAGTCTTGGAGACGGGAGTGGGAGGTTTGGATTATTGAGGATGTTTAGTCTTAGGTGATGAGCGGAACTGAGGGCACGGGAAGGGTGATCGACTGAGGTGAGAGAGGCTATGTAGTGGTGCTGAACCATGGAGAGCTTTGTGGGTGAGAGTGATAAGTTTAGATTGAACTCTGTAGCAGATGGGTAACCAGTGCAATGACTGACACAGGGCGGAGGCATCGGTGTAGCGATTGGCGAGGAATTTGATCCAGCTGCTACATTCAGGATGGATTGGAGAGGGGAGAGTTTAGTAAGAGGGAGACCGATTAGTAGAGAGTTTAATAGTCTAGACGAGAATGAATAAGAGAAACGGTAAGACTTTTTGCAGAGTCAAAGAAAAGGTCAAATTCTAGAGATGTTTTTGAAGTGCAGGTGACATGAGCGAGCGAGTGATTGGATGTGGGGAGAGAAGGAAAGATCTAAGTCAGATATGACCCCCAAGACAGCGAGCATGATACTGGGGAGTAATGGTGGAGCCACACATGGAAATGGCAATATTGGGCACAGGTAGGGTAGTGGAGGGAGGAAACACAAAGAGGTCAGTTTCTGACAGATTAAGTTTTAGATAGAGGGAGGACATGATATTAGAGACCAGACAGACAATCCCTGGTATTTTGTAGTAATGCAGGGGTGCTGTCCATAGAAGAGGTGTATAATTGGTTACCATGAAAGGCTTTATTTCACAGGCCTTTACAAGGATAATGGACATTAGCCACTGCTGATTACTGAGGCAGGTGGGGTCCAATCTGTGGGACATCCATGATTAATTTATTGTTGTAGGAAAAGCGATCGTCCAAATTCATCTGTGTCCCCCCCCCCCCCACCCCCAAGTATGGTTATCAGGAAAAATGCAGGAGCAGCAATATAGTCTACATAATATGCCATAAAGTGTAGTTAATGCGGATCTTACTAAGGGCACGAGCATGTTTCTGAAGAACATGGCCTGGACACACACCGCGGTCAGTGGAGAGGTCCTCAGAATTCTCCTTCTCTTCTCCACTGACTACAGTTGGTTTCCGGTCCCCGTTGGTGGGATCCACATTACTATACATGTATGGCCTTTCCTGTTGACTAGTTTGAAATACCCCATTACCTTCTTCCCACTCTGCCCTGCACATTTATATTGTTGATGGCGCTAATCCTGACCGTTCAGCATCAGTGGTGGCTTTGGCACCTGCAGGATTTTCCAGAAATCTTGGCCTGCCACTGTTGGGTTCATACGTGGGTAACAATTCCTTACCCTAAGGCTGGGTTCACATGTGCTTATTTCACAGTCTGCGTCTGGACCACAGTGCCCCAGTCTGGCGCTGGGTTTCCCGACCTGAACTTACAGCCTCCTATGCGCCTGCTGTTAGATCTGTCCGCCTGGGCATTGCTGGGTCGTCTACCTACCATGGAATACGCTAGTGTGAACGGAGCCTAAGACTGATATTTTCTGCAGTGTTTTTATCTCGGCGTAGTTGCACCACAGAAGCCTAATGTTTTTACATGTTTTGGGAAATTAATAGCGTTGATTAACATTTCATGGAATAAACATCGGTAATCAGGTCCAGATCTGTGACAGACGCAGTACGATTCCTCCCTCGCTCCCAGCTGCTCCTGGCAGTCCTTCTCATTGGAAGGATCTGTTTTTTTTTTTTCCGTACATGGTTAAATCTTCACTTTTTTGGGTCTCGTTTGTAGGTTATCGCTGTACTAGTTTACATTAGCTAATACAGGATGATCATCCCATAACCCAGAGATTTTTTTTTTTTTTGTGTGTGGGACATACAAACCTGTTTCTATTTCTGATTATTTTAACATGAGGATTTTATATTTTTGTTTTTGGGTACTTTTTTTCAAACATTTCTTAATGGTGACTATTTCTATTTTATTTTTGTCTGTTCTCATTTAATACTAGATTCAGAAATAAACTTGTTTTTCCTACCCTTGTATATGTCAAAACCAGTCCGAACAGTCAAGACCTAAGACCTACGGAACCTCAGAAGGCGTTTGAACCTTAGAAGTAGGTTCTTAAAAGTGGCAGCCTCCCACTCTGGGACTGAAAAGTGACCAAACATTTCACGCTCCCTCCCCCCCCCTCCAGTGCTTAAAAAAAGAAAATGCAAAAAATAATGAACATATGCACAGCAGGTCACTTTGATATTACAGTGCACATGTTGCTTCTTTTGCAGCTTCTTTTTTTAACCTCTTCAGGCTTCGAAAGAAGTGGCCGTTCCACTGCAACGAGACGTCCAAAAAGACACTGAAAATACAGACCGCATTTTTCTTGAAGCGTCGTGTGCCTCACACAATGCGGGTATGCTGCCATCTAAATGTGCACATAGTCTTATAGTCACTCTTCTTGGTGACCTCCCGCTGCCTTCTCTGCTCAGATCGATGTTCTGTTCCTCACTTTAAACTAAACTTCAACAAGTGACCACAAACGTCAGGATTTAAGGCAGGGCTGGCTATGCCCACAAAGTTGGCTACCGATGCACCCAAGAATTTGCAAATGCAGATCTGAATTTGTGACTACTCTTTCCCCCTGCTTATTCACGGCTATAAGAATAGCAGATACATCGCATGTAAGCCATGTCTGCTATACCCAACCTGTAGACGAATGCAAGGGGAAGTGATGGAGCAGATCCGACAGCAGCATAGATCATACAGTGAATGTATACAGTGGAGCTTGTAGATAGTCGGGTCTGTATAGGAAAGTTGCCTTCTTCCTTGTGGATTGGACCCTGGCCTCTGACAATGGCATGTGCCATCCCATGTTTTTTTTTTTTTTTTTTTTTTTTTTTTAGTCTGGAGCACTGATTAAAGGGAATCTGTCTGTAGGACGTAAGCCATCTGTATGGGCATATAGGTCATGGAAAGTTTAATAAAATGATACCTTAATATCTTAGATCTGATGTCTTATTCCAGAGAAATCCACCGTATTTTTCTTAATATGTAAATGAGCTGTTAAGATCTATGGGCCGGACATAGATCTCCCTGAAAATCTTCCTCCAGAGAGTATTGTAAATGACAGGGCGTTACCAGTGTGAGACATGTAGATCATGGCTGCTTACTTCCAACAAAAACAGCGCCACCCCTGTCCACAGGCTGTTTACTTTGTCAATTCACTTTAATTGGTCTAAGCTGCAATACCAGACGCCGCCCACAGACAGATGTGGTGCTGTTTTTGGAAATTAACAGTGCATGGATGGGTCGTGTCAATCATCTGTATACATAACTAACATCTGTTGATGACTTCTCATGCACTACACAGCCGCAATCCCAAGACTGCCCCAGTACATGCTCCCTGGGAGTGCATCTAATCCCGCGATACTAGGGTTAACACTTTGGGCATCATTACTGTACATCATCCCGTAACTGTACACTTGTAAGCATTCCTGACGAATACAGCCTAAAAATACCGCCTCTCTATAACCACTGCATTAGCATTGCTTTCAGAATGCAGAATTGTGAATAATTGAGAGAGCTTGAAATCCTCTTAACAGGAAGCTATCGGGTTCCTAAAGTGTAGCCGCCTTCCCATGGACGGAGGATCTCCGTCTGTTACAGATGCTAGCACATCAGGGAATTAAGGATTTATTGTAACTTAAGCTTCAGCTTGGAAAAGGGAAAACCTGACAACAAGTTAAAGAGAACCCGTCATTTATAATGCCGTCTAATCTGCAGGCGGCAGGTCCTGGAGTAGGCGGATATACAGGGTTGTTGATGAAAAAGTCAGTATATCTTGCTCTAAAGCTTTGGATCCTTATATGCCTGGGTGTCCAGTGGGTGGTCTTACTTTTAAGGTGTTCACATCTTATCCAGTTACTGTATGCATTCATAGCAGAGATAATAAATTACTGGGGGGCTCTGACAGATGGGATGTCATGTTAAAATGGAATGGATTTGTGGCCCCTTCCAACATTTGTTGTCCTGTTTTCGAGATCACTGAGGGTCCCTTGGTGATCTGTAAGTTAGCCTCTATTTGTGGATAGCTGATAACTTGATAAGATGAGGACTGACTCTTTAATGATTGACAACTACCTCGGTATCACTGGGGAAACCTGTCGATCATGGATAAGTACCGCCCACTGGACTCCTAAGCATGGAAAGAGAGGTTTTAAAGAAGAACAATTACAATGAATATGCACTCAGAAAACTATTATATATATATATATATATATATATATATATATATATATATATATATATATATATATATATATATATATATATATATATATATATATATATATATACACATATATATATATATATATACAATTATATATAATATTTTCTCCTGCTTTATAACCTGTTGGCTGCAGATTTCAATGTGACGAGTTCACTTTCAAATGAAGGCGTATTATTTGGAATTGCAGTAAGAATGGGGAGAGTTAACAAAATTGGGTAATGGTACAGCAGTTGTCTTTGGCTGTAATTGAAAATGATGGTTGGGGGGGGGGGGCCTGACCTGCAGACCCCTGATGATTCTCCACCTCTGGTATGTGGCAGCTATGACAGCTGAGAAATCCGGACGGAGCGATTTTAACGAATCATCTTCGTTACTGATCATCAGGCGTAACATTAATGATTTACTTCCCATGTCCAAATTATCTTGTCATCTTTCTTTCTTGAAAAAGCTCCCTAAAAATGATATATAACTATATATAGATATATATCTATATCTATATCGTTTTCATTGCTGGCAGATGATGGCTGTGTTACACAGCCAAATGTGCCTCTATATCTTCTGCTCAGCATAATTAGCTTCCATTTGTTTTTATATAGACTGATATTGATCACCTTCCCTTAGGAGGGGTCATCGGTATCATATAGATGGGGGTCCAACACCTGTTCACTTCAATAGGAGCTGAGTGGCAGTACCTGTGAACGACCACTATAAAGTGTAGGAAACGGTGGCGTTCTGGCTCTGTACACTGTGTCCTTCTGGCTGCTGGTATTTCTTCTGCCTATTCCTCCTCTTCTTCCTACTCTTCCTCCTCTTACTTCATTTCACTTCCCTCTCTTTTTCATCCTCTGTCCCCCCTTCCTCCTTTTCTTCCTCTGCCTCCTTCGTGCTCCCCTCCTTCCTTTTTTTTTTTTGGTTCAAAATCCGCAATAGATTAAATTGTTCATACAAAAGAATACTATAGAAAATATTTTTAAATGTTTAACAAAAATCATTGCGCTATACATTATACAGTGCATTACATATGTATCAGCGACCTATCCTACTGGTTGTCGGCCTCCCATCAGAGGTATACGGCAGATGCTTTTCCAGGTGTATTTGCCAAATGGAAGCTTCAAATGTATTTTATTTCACTTTTAAGGGGTCATCCACTCTGGGACACGCCATTAATAATTTCCCCCAGTGTGCTGTATAATTTAAAAACAATAATTAGTGACTGACAAGGACTTAAAACAATGAAAAATGCACCCATCTCAGGCACCAATATATAATAGATTACAGTGTCCAGGATGTACCTAGAGTCTAGTACATGGCACTCACCTAAACAAGCAGAAGGGGAGAGACCTGAGTATAGAGCAGTCGGCCAGATCCCAGGGGAGCCACAGAAAGTGCAGGTAGTGAGGGACTTGCCTCGTCACGCGTTTCGCTTCTTTCTCAAGAGGCGCCGTGTGGTACACCAGAAAGGACCTAACTATATACGCCCCCAATCCAGTCACATGATCGACTGGGCGCGGAGCTCATTGGTGTACAGCGGCGCATGCGTCCGGAGCCCCGCCGCGCGCGTCACAGCAGTCAGGTCCCGGACAGGCGTCAGGGGGCGTGCCAGGAACGGAGAGACAGACGGACATGCGTGCAGGACAGCGAGGGACCAGGAGGCACGCGCACCACCAATGATACAGATAGAGGTAAAGTATACTAAAGTGACTAGCGATAGGACTCAATCATAGAAGGAGTTAGGCAGAACATTCTCATGATCCACAGTTAGTAACTTCGTGATGCATCAGTACAATTCTCCATGGGTACACAGAGGCAAATAGGTATAATTCCAGGAGATCACCCCCAAGGTGTGCAAGTCCATAAAGATGATGCAACTCAAAGTGGGTTGATTTCACTCCAAGATGGAGGGGTGCACATTTGCGGAAGGGATTGTAAACGATGTTCCATCTTATCAGCTATCAGAAATGTCTTGAGCTTCAATTTGAGAAGGTCCAAGGAGAAGGTGCACCAAGACAGTAAAGTAGTAGCCCCAAATCTAAAGCAAGAGTTGAGAACAGACACAATTAAAAACAATGAAAAAAACAGGCTAAAAACTGAGGCACAGACTGAGAGATCAGAGATGTACATAAAACTGGGGGAGAGCATAACCAAGCAATAGGACCAAATCATAAGGAGGAGGAGAAACTCAAGTTTTCATTAAGGCCACGCGGCACCAGGGTATCAAGGGTATTGATCCATCTGGCTTCCTTTTGCGCAAGGCAAAGTATATAGTCGCCACCCCGAGAGCCCAGATGCACAGCATCTATACCACGTACCAAAAGGTTACGTGGGTCACAATCATGACATTTTTTAAAATGTCGAGGTAACGTTCTGAGCTCCCGGGGGTCTGAGATGGATTTGGCTGCGCCAATGTCCCGCACATGTTCCCGCACCCGAATCCTTAGTTCTCTCGTAGTAAGTCTTACGTAGATTTTCTGACAGCTACACGTGGCATAGTACACCACGTGTGTAGTGCTGCAGGAAATATATTTCAGGATTTGGTAGGTGCGGGATCCATCCGAGTTGGTAAAGGATGAGCAGCGAAGGACATTGGCACAAGCCATACAGTCGCCACATGGGAAAGACCCAACCCTGGGGCCGTGCGACCCAAATGGGTTAGGGACCGGAGGAACATAGTGGCTAGAAGTAACCAAATCACCCAAATTCTTGGCTCTTCTAGCAGTCATAAGTGGGACTGGTCCCACCGTGTCCCTAAGGGAGGGCTCCGCTCCAAGAAGATTCCAATATTTCGAGAGGACCCGCCTCATCGCCCCCCACTCATGGTTGTAGGTAGAGATGAAGTGGGTCCTCTCCGGAAACCTAGAGGGGGGCCCGCGAGGGGGGTACAAGAGACGACTGCGGGGGGGTACTGCGGGCTCTACCATAGCCACAGCCGATACATCGATTGCTGTAACCTATCTGAGAGCAGCATGATGTAGGGGCAGAGACCCTGATTCCAGCGATGTTTCACTTGGTTGCTTGCTGTAGTTTTGATAAAATCACTGTATTCTCTGATGCTGAGCTCTGTATAACCCCACCCCCAGCTTTCTGTATACACTGTGCATAGGCAGAAAGCTGCTAATCAATGATGGGGAGAGCTCATGAATATAAAGGACTACCTAGCTCCAGGTTTACTAGTCTGTAGTGATGATCTCCTGCTGATAAAACACTGATTTTATCTACAGTAAGTAACACATTGCTGGAATCGGGGTCTCTGCCTCTACATCATTGTGCTGTCCAATTAGGTGTCAAAAATTTGGTGGCAGATTCCCTTTTAAGGGTGGACTGGTATACTTGTGTGTGAAGGTTATTATTTTTATCTATTATTTTTATGTTCTAAATTCATTGTTGAAGATGGTATTCAGATGCATCTCACAAAATTAAAATATCATCAAAAAGTAAATTGATTTCAATTCTTCAATGCAAAAAGAGAAACTCCTATATTATATAGAGTCATTACACACAGAGTGATCTATTTCACTTGTTTATTTCTGTTAATGTTGATGATTATGGCTACAGCCAATGAAAACACAACAGTCATTATCTCAGTAAATTAGAATACTTCATAACAGCTTGAAAAATGATTTTAAAATCTGAAATGTCCTACTGAAATGTATGTTCAGTAAATGCCCTCAATACTTGGTCGGGCTCCTTTTGCATAAGTGCGGCAATGTGGCATGGAGGGATCAGCCTGTGGCCCTGCTGAGGGGTTATGGAAGCCCAGGTGGCTTTGATAGCAGCCTTCAGCTCGTCTGCATTGTTGGGTCTGGGGTCTCATCTTCCTCTTGACAATACCCCATAGATTCTCTATAATAGATTCTCTATGGGGTTAAGGTCAGGCGAGTTTGCTGCCAATCAAGCACAGTGATACTGTTGTGTGTAAACCAGGTATTGGTACTTTTGGCAGTGTGGACAGGGGCCAAGTCCTGCTGGAGAATGAAATTTCCATCTCCAAAAAGCTTGTCGGCAGAGGGAAGCATGAAGTGCTGTAAAATGTCCTGGTAGACGGCTGCGCTGACTTTGGTCTTGATAAAACACAGTGGACCTACACCAGCAGATGACATGGCTCCCCAAACCATCACTGATTGTGGACACTTCACACTAGACCTCCAGCAGCTTGGATTGTGGCTTCTCCACTCTTCCTCCAGACTCTGGGACCTTGTGGAGTGTCAATGACTGCCTTCTGGACATCTGTCATGTCAGCAGTCTTCCCCATGATTGTGGAGCCTACTGAACGCTTAGGAAGCCTTTGCAGGTGTTTTTTTAATTATTCTAACTTACTGAGATAATGACTTTTGTGTTTTCATTGGCTGTAAGCCATAATCATCAACATTAACAGAAATAAACACGTGAAATAGATCACTCTGTGTGTAATGACTCTATATAATGAGTTTCACTTTTTGTATTGAAGAACTGAAATAGATTACCATTTTGATATTCTAATTTAGTGAGATGCACCTGTATGTATTGAATCGCTGGACTGCGCAGTCACAATAATGGAGAAACCCTCCAATGAATTGCCCAGCAGTTACATGTGTAAATTTAGCAAATGTCGCTGTATGTAAACGACTGGCACTTAAAGTTACTATTTTCCCAGCCGAGGCGCGCCATTATTTGTTGTTTGTGTTTTCCCTTCCATCTGCTCAGACATGGCTTCGCTGTATGCGGTGAACGTGGCAGCCTTCCCGGCGGCATGAATAATTGTCGACATGTAATATGGCAGCCGTGTGTACACTATACACCAAGCATTTAAGACACCTGCTCCATCAGGTTCATTCTGCTTTTAAAATGTCATTTAGTCCTCAAGATATTTGGTCTGACATGGAAGGCGATAAAAATAGAACGCAGAAAGCAGATTTCAGTAACAAAGTAATATCTGGATATTTGTGCAGTGGATCCAATGTAACAGAAAAATTTTGACGTGCAACTAATTCCACATTGATACAATGTGATCACATTAATGTTGCACTTTTATACCTAGCAATCAAGGGTTATTCTTAAAAAAAAAAAAAAAAAAAAAAAAAGTGATCCTCTGTCCATGGGATAGGGTTTAACTTGCTGATCGCTGGGTGTCTGACCACTAGGACTCTCGGCGATCTCGAAAATCCTCATGGTCTCTTTCCGCTCCATGTATTGTCTGGAAAAAGCCAAGGAAATTTCTCCAGGATCACTGGGGATAATCAAAATTTTGGGGAATACCTCAAGAGTTGTGCACAGGACAGATTTTCTCGTACTGGTGCGATCCATGGTTAGCACTTGTGCATAGCCCCATAGAATATCATAGGTACATCTCCATTTTGTTTTTTGAAAAACTGGAGACATGTTCAGTTCTTTGATCCAATGGGTCCGCAACAAAAATCTAGATATCATCCGAGTGTAGTCCGGACTAACAGGACAAGGTGGAGAAACTTTTTTTTCTTTTTTTTCCCCACGTTCGAGAAAAAAGGATCCCACTCTGATCAAAGTCTGACCAGAGTAATTTGTAGTATGAACCTACTCTATGGGAAGAGTCTGTTGGCCTTATAACTCAGACGAGGATCACATCACAATGCTCGGACTGGCCATCTGCTCTTCTGACCCGAGCGTAACAGCATGTATTTCTGGTCAGGAGAGCTGCCGGCCAGTCCTGGCATTGCAATGCTATTCTCATGTGAGATTCTCTTACTTAACTGATGATTTAGGTGCCCACAGATCTTACATCAATGTCAGGCAAACCTCCCAATCAACCATCTATATGTATGCGAATAAGGTGTCCTAATTATGCCCTTACAATAAACTTAGAAAGAGGTACTGGGCTGTTCAATTTCAACATGCCTGATCCTTTGTTCTCTCTCCTTTGTCAGAGGCGACTTATCTGCCTCCGCAATGAAAATACATGGTTTTAATTTTTTTTTATTTTACTCCCTTATAAAGCGCATTAATTCCACAGCACTTTACAGACATTATATTCAGCTTAGTTATGCATGCATGTATATGGATTGGGTGAGAGGGGGGCAGAAATTGGATGACCCCTTTAAGCAGTCATGGATTCTAAATAACTTTAAAGGGGTTGTGGACCATTTTTAAAAACTACTTTCTCAAGTGTAGAAAAAAAACAAACAAAAAAAACACCCTCTCCTCCAGTACCGACGTCGTTCCCATGTTTATAGTCCCGGGTCTCCCGGCGCCTGCACAACTTTAAGCCACATGAGCACGACCGCCAGTGGGCTGCTTCCTTCAGACAAATCTCAGACATGCAAGGGACGTGTAAGGCTATGTGCCCACGATGCGCAAATGAAACGGAAATTTGCGCTTCATTTCCGCATGTCTTTTTCCCGGAAAAACGCATGCGGAATTTGGCATGCGTTTTTCGCGCGTAATTCGCGCGTTTTGCACATGCGGAATTGCCTTGCGTATTCTACTGCATTGTAGATGGCAATTCCACATGCGTAAATGCACAAAGAATTGACATGCTGCGGAAAAATCCGCATCATGGGCACAAGCACATGCTGATTTCCATTGGGGAACATTGCTGCCCTTCTACCATGCGTTTTTAATGCGTTTCTGCAGCTGCAGAAACGCATTAAAAACGCATCGTGTGCACACAGCCTAAGTGTTGCAGCCCAATAGCGTCCGCTGATTGGCGGCCACGCTCACATGGCATAAAAATATTACGCAAGCGCCAGGAGAACAGACCCAAACAAGCGCGGTTCCAGTGGTCAGTATCTGTTATTATTTTTTACAACATTAAGGCTATGTTCACACATCATGTTTTTTTCAGCCTTTTTTTATGCAAATTTTCAGCTGTGCTTTTACAGTACCAGCAAAGTCTACGGGATTCCGGAAATCTCATGCACACATCATGGTCTTTTTTTTGTTAAGGATTTAGTACTTTGCATGTTTTTTTTTGCAAAATAGAGCATGTCACTTCTTTCAGCTTTTTTTCATCATTTTTTCACCCATTGGAAGTAATGGGTGGTGAAAAAAAAACCCGCTGAAAATACACATCGAAAACACAGGTGTCAGATTTTTAGCGTTTTCTGTGCCTAAACCAGAATGAGATTTTTATTTTTTTTCAGTGAACTTTATGTACATGCATAACAGAGACAAAAGGACAGTGAAAAAAAATCACCAAGAAAACAGCAACAAAAATCCTGAACAAACCTCTTGGCGAGAGATCAGGTTTTGCTGCAGAAAATCGACGCTGAAAAAACCATGATGTGTGAACATAGCCTTAAGGTGTTGTCCGAGTAGTGGACAGTCCCTTTAAGGAACATGTAATTGAGGTATACGCAAGATTTATTCCTGCAGTTCTCCCACATGCCGGCGAGGTTTCCAGCGATGGTCCGCTTCCTTGCTCCTTGTGCGTGCAGTAGACATCCGACATGCGTCATCAGTGTGCACAGCACAATAAGTTACACATTGATGCCTCCGTGTATGATCACATCTCTTGTCCCGGTGACAGTCTTGCTGTTACCACAAGATGCTTTTTTTTTTTTATTGGGTTTTTACCATTAAGATTTCCTTTCCAGCCTCGCGCTGATGCCTGAATAGTTATTGTGAAAGGCGGCGTCGTGAGCGAACATTTTCTTAATTAGGACCTTAAACACCACTAATGCAAATTAATTGCATTGTGGAAATGTTAATAGCCTGGCAGAGGTAATTGCTCTTATTATAGGCTTCTGCAGCGCAAAAGTCTCCGAAATCAGCCCTACAAATATGGAACAGTTGGGTTTCGTTCTGCGCTGTTTAATAGCCCTGTGTCCAGGATCGGGCCAGCCTGGCGCGGCAGAGAAGAGGTTAAATCACGGGTGACATGCACATGTATTAAAATCGCTGTATGTATTGATCTTTGCCTTCAGACACCGGATATAAATACATTAATTGCCCTTGTGATCGTAGCTCACGAGTTGCTGTTATATATGACCCGTCTGTGGCTTTCTTCACCGTGAAGGTCATTGGTAGCGCTGCGGATATTTCATATAATGGCGATATTTGATATTCACATGTGGCTGAAGATATTTCTATAGGAAAAAGATGGTGGGATATTATTTACAATTATATATGTAGTCCTGAATTATTATTTTTAATGTGGGTTAGACCGAGTTCAGTGCGTGAACAAATAACTGGTTCTTTAAGATTTTTTTTTTTTGTTTGATACACAATAAAAAGTACTTAGAATAAAAATAAGTAATTGAAGGATGCAAAAATAACTAATAACTATCTACTCCTCTCCCTCAATTCCTTCTGAACTCATCGATAATTCTGAAAATAAAAAATCTGTCTTGGTCAATGTAAGATACACCTCCAACTCACTGAGGGATCAGGTTACAGATGCCTTTTGAACTCCATGAAAGCGGAAGTTGAGGTTAGGAGCAGAGAGTTTGCCCGCCCACACTTTTTGCAACCTTTTGACTGTCAAGGTTTAAGCAGATCCCACAAGGAATCTGCTTCTAAGTGACATTTCACTAGAAGGTTTGGAAACTTGCATTGAAACCCAGTGAATGAAAAGCGATGTGGTTCATCTACTGAAATCAATAGGATGAGTATTCATAGAAATTTTTAAGCGTTTTTTAATGTGGATTTTAAAGCGCG
The DNA here is from genome assembly GCF_046119375.1 of Phyllobates terribilis. Classification (NCBI taxonomy): domain Eukaryota; kingdom Metazoa; phylum Chordata; class Amphibia; order Anura; family Dendrobatidae; genus Phyllobates; species Phyllobates terribilis. The sequence continues at coordinate 231,458,898 of NW_027362767.1, forward strand.
TCCTATAAAGGACATAGATCTGTGACCATTTGGGATGTAGAGCATGAAAATAAGCAGGTTTGCAATTGACATGCTTTCTATGTCTGCTGTTATTTTCCTGCAATGAGAGCATTTATCTTTCATAGTGCACAGCTACTTTCTATAGAGTGCTTCCATCAATGCTTGGCCAGATCCTGGCCAAGAGTGCGCAGTAGCTACATTCCAGGAGAGGGGTTTACTCATAATATTCTAGGCAACTCTCTCCAGCCAATTAATATATGGCAGTTAGCTGCTCACTTCCCTCCCCCACCTTCTGCCTCTTAGCTCCTGACTAGCTGCTGTGATAAATCTTGCTAAATAACAGATTTCAATGCAGGTCTCCTAATCAGGGCTGTCTCTGTCCAGTGTGGTTTTGTTATTTAAATGCAGTGATAACAGTGTAGACAAAGAACAAATCACTGATGGCTGAATGTGCTATAGCTGAACTTGTTCTGAGCTTTATAGTTATACTAATACAGCGCTGCTGCTCACCAGAAGGGGGGGCCACCCTGCCAGAAACAAGAAAGTAAGGGGACTGGACAGAGACTATGCTGCTCAAGGGACAACTTTGGAATATATCCTTTTAAAGGGCATCTGTCACAAGGTTTTTGCCATCTAATATGAGAGGAGTATAAGGTAGGTGCAGAGATCCTGAAAAACTTGGTGACCGATTCCCATGTGGAGTCGCATATGAAGGGGACTCATCTGGGTTGGTGTGTACACACAGTATATTAAACTGGCGAATATAAACCTTGGATATCCTCTCCCCAAATTGGGAAGCACAAACTCATGCAGCCAAAACTCCGGAGCCAGGCATACAGACATATTTATCATTTATTTACCCCCACAAATAATCCCATCTCGCCAGGTAGATTTTGGATTGTGGTGTTGAAGAATGTAACAATTTGACAAATTACTGCACTTTTTTTTGCCAGCGCGTCTCCCCAGTACAAGCTGCACAGCCAAAGATTACATGCCGCGCAGTACTGCTATGTGCCGGCCACTTGTCATGTATCTCGCTTCCTACAACATGTTACAACTTTAGGTGAAGTTGTCGCCAGTGTGAAGCATAGCCTCCTTATATTCTTTCCTCCAACACCCGAGTCTCCTGAAAAAAAAAATGTTGGCAATTCTCCTGTGGACCATTAAAATGTTACTGCCGATGATCCTCCATGGTAATGTATTCATGTTCTTAAAGGGGTTGTGTCATCTCAAATAGTTTGTAAAGTGCCCTGTGAAAACAAGCAACTTTTGAAATTTATTTCTAGTGTACAGATCATTGCCAAGGTTATCGGCCGCCTCAGAGGTGACCTGTCAAGTAAGGAGTGTGTGCTTGGAGGCTCTCTGGCGCGCAGCGTGGAGGCTCTCTGGCGCGCAGCGTGGAGGCTCTCTGGCGCGCAGCGTGGAGGCTCTCTGGCGCGCAGCGTGGAGGCTCTCTGGCGCGCAGCGTGGAGGCTCTCTGGCGCGCAGCGTGGAGGCTCTCTGGCGCGCAGCGTGGAGGCTCTCTGGCGCGCAGCTTACACTGAATGGGAGGAGGGGGAATGAGCGGGTTGTTTGGGAGTTTAAAATATTTTTCTTTTTTTTGTGGGGTGCAGTGTGGCGGTATTATATAAAGAGGGCATGGAGTAAGTATGAGCTGTACAAACGAGACGCCCAAAAATGGATGGCCTATAAAGAAGCCCGTGGTTTATTCTCCAATATTTTCTTTATTCTTGAAGATTATTTCTACAAGCTGCTCTTGAGGCCTTCCAGCAATAGAAAATGGGTCACATCAACCAGATGCTGGCTTCAGAAAACATGTCCTCTGATTTTTGGTAGAAGAATGAAATGGTGTATTTTACAATCCCATGCGGTTTTTATAGCAGTACTGCCTGACGAATGCCCGAAAACCTTTACCCTCTGCCGTCTCATGAGCTTTAGATCACGCCGTGCCTCCCACTCACTGCTCCCAGGCTCTGCAGGCAGCAACCTTCACAAACCGTTCAGACCGCTTCTCTAGAAAGGAATATTCGGGTCTGCAGAACGGCGGTGACTGTAGCTTTTGCTCTGGCGCTGATTTTCCTGATTACTTCTTGTTCCTGAGATCTTATAATCGTGCCCTTAGTAATGCAGAACACCCCCTCGCCCCTCTTCCTTGAGGATATCACAAGGCCTGGTCCCAGAATACTGACGCTTATATTCTGACCTTGTCTTCCACTATAAACTGACTTCACCGTTCCCCTTGTCAATTAATCGTTCCGATTGCAGTCTTTAATACTGTGTAGGGACACGTCCTATTGTCAAAGGGAGTGGTAACATCCAACTGACAACTTATTTGGATGTTTCCAGGAGTAATAACAGGCCTGCTAAAAGGAAAAAATGTTCCAGAATTGTTAACGAATTTTTCCTTATTTGCGGAGTTTGTTTTATCTCCCCCAATTAATGCTGCTCTGCTGATTCTGGAACAGTTTTCCTTTTTCTTCTGTGCCCCTCTAAAGTTATACCCCTTGATAATAATTGTGCAAGTTTTCCCTGTTGCTAACTGGGTGTATATCTCAGAACGTCCTTATGGGTGTTTTCTTTCTCCTAATGCTGGCCAATCAAAACAAGCCCACACCCACAGAGGACTGTGGTACATGCCCAGTTGTTTAAAGGGAACATTTGCATTTTTATTTCTGGGGGGAGCACAACATTGGAGGCACAAAAGAAAAAAACTGTTCCGGAATCCGAAGAAGTACGCGTATTAAGCTAATTCAGTGAAATATTCTCTTTAAAGGGGTATTCACGTTTTTAATCAAAATGTTTATTCACCTACTTATTCTCCTTGTTAGCGTTCCTTGCTTCCCCGTACAGCACTTGAGCTCTGCAGCCGATCGGTGACTACCATTTTACCACTTCAGCCACTGATTGGTGGGGGAATCAGGGATTATTGGTCTACCAAGGAAGTAGAACAGGATCAGTAGCAGACAATAGATTTTTTTTTATTATTTTTTTAAGACCACACTGAGCAAGGCTTTTAAGTTTAAAAGAAAGGAGTAGACAATCCCTTTAAATCCGGTGTTCTTGACATTGGTAATGTCTTGATGTAGCGTCCGATCTAGGTCATACCGTGTTGTAGGGGGCTTACATCACATGACACATTGTAGCCGGTGATTTAGTCCATTCTATACATGTTTTATGGTAAATGGATCCTGTCTTTTTAAAATTGTACTTGTGCCTTATTCACACTTTGCATTTCAGATGTATTTTCTTTCTTGTAATTTTCCCGAATGCTTAGCAGCAAATGTGCAAAAAATGGCCATAAAGTATGCCCAATGTTATACACCTACCTGCCATACTACATTTATGGTTACAAAGGCATCATGCAGCGAAGGCATTTTAATGGCTATTGGGGTCTTCCTGACTCTCCCTGATAGAAATTAGAAAGAAGGATGGGGCTGATTGTTTTCAACATGCTCGATCCCTTTATTCACAGCAGGGACAGGCCTTTATGAGAAGGGTCTGGCAGCGGCTTTATCCCCTCTCGCCATAGCTTGCTGACTTCAGTGCCGTCAGGAGGGATGGCTGTCATCCGAGCGAGCATGTGGCCGCTGGCTATGGAGTATAGGGCCGGCTTTAGTACTTGCGGTAAGATTTCATGCAGTAAATCGCGGAGTTCTCTATTTATTGCAGTAGGACTGAGCTTGTCGCCCACGGCTTGTTTCTTCCATTCTTTTCTTTTCTCTTTTGATTACTCACATTTTTATTGATTGAGGTAGAGTGGCAAGTTAACAGATGGGTGTCCGGAGGCTTCTATTATTTGACCTTTTTTAGTGAATCTGCGATATCCGGGCGGCGAGGCTGGAGCAGTCACTTGCTGACCCCATAAAGCTCCTCAGACTGCATGCAGCAAAATCCTCCTATTATACTAAAACCCGCCGGCTGTATGTGCAAGGAGAGAACTACGGCAAATAACATTTCTAAGACGCTGATGAATAGATGCACGTGTCAGGGAACAGAAAAAACGGCTTCTCTCCTGCTGGATCAGAAAGTGCTTTGGATCCAGTAAAATATTTAAAAGGATAAATGAAATCTTGAAACAGCTGCTGCTGCGGCGCTGCTTTGGCTGCGGTAAATTAACTGTGAGCATAGGTGTCAGTTTATAAGGGTTTGTAATAAAAAAAGAAAGGAAAAACTTGTACCCTCACCACTCTTAGACATTCCGGTCTCTGAACCATAGTGATGTGTCATCTAGGCGCCTGGGACCGCTGCAGTCAGTCTCAATCAACAGTGACGCTTGCAAGACCGCTGAGGAGTGTGATTGGCTGCAGCTCAGTTGTCATTCTGGCGTCACCATCGGAACAGTGGTGGATTTATCAGGACAGTAATGGTTGTTTTCACATCTCTTGCTTTTAAGTTTTTTTTTAAAAAGTTAAAATTTTGGCCAACTCCTTACCACAGGATTGTGGGCAAAAAAAAAAGTGTTGCATCCGTACTGATTAAATGGTTCCCTAGTTTATTATTTAAAGTATACTATATGGAGAAATGTATGTGTGTCCCCCCCCACCCCCCCCAAACATTACACCTAAAGAAGCTTTTATGACCCCTGTATTCTAGATCTCTGGACATTATATGAAGTTGGTTTTCTACATGAATTTGGAGGCAGTTGCAGGAATTTTTGCCTATTCATCAAGAAATTCATTTGTGAGGTCAGACCCTAATGTTGGGGAGAGGCCGGTGCAGCAGGACATGCAACAACTATGGGGCCTGTGAGCCAGGGGGGCCCGGTGCAGTCCTGGAAACGGGCCACCCCTTGCCCGTCATTACAGATTGAACTGTATCTGCATCTTGGTTGCCAATAAATTGAAAGTAATGATGAGAGAGGGAGTATCAGCTGATGCGTCCTTCTCCATCATTCTTCCTCAGCGTCTGACATCAGCGCAGGGGGCACAATGACGTCACTACATGGAGCCGACATTGCCGAGATGTGCAGCGCTCGTAGCTCGCGGGGGAACGACGAAGAGAGGTGTGTATTGTGGGTTTTTTCTTTTAAATCAGTGTGTACATTGTGGTGGCCACAATACTGTATGGAGGACTATGAGGGAGTGCTTTGTGCGGTATGCAATTATTTATACAGTGTTAAAGTTTGTGTGGGGTCCATCATACTGTGTGGGGGCCATAATACAGTGCGGAGAGGTGTCGGGCCATTATACTGTGTGGGGGTCACAGTTGAGGATCATACTGTGTTGGGGTCACCATACTTTGCCGGGGGAGTTGAGGAGGGGTACAGTAGGGCCATCATACAGTGCTTGTGGGGGGGGTTGTTATCCTAAAGTGTTTGGGGGGCACTTTTTTGTAGGCATCATGCTTTTATGGGAGCAATGAAAGGTTAATCTTGGGCTTCAGTAGAAGGAAAATTACTTTGTAAAGGCTGCAAAGTTGTGAGATATGTCCTTCTGTGACCCCGCAAAATATTGATTATTCTTTTTGTTCGGAGAGTGGCCCAATTAAAACTTCTTCTGCCATGTGGCCCCATGATTTCAATGTACGCCCCTGCTCACAAGCTGAGTGCCCAGTCATGTTTTTTTCATCAAACTCCCCCCACCAACAATGTCTTTATGGACTTTTACACTGGGGCACAGTCATTGGGAGCAGAAAAGGGTCTTCCCCCAAACTGTTCCTACAAAGATGGAAGCTAAAATTGTCCAATATGTCTTTGTATGCTGAAGTATTAAAATTTCACTCAACTAAAACGAAGGGGCTGAGGCCAACCCCTGAAAAACTACCCTGTATCCATCCATCAAACTTTACAGTGGTCCGCTGATGTTCCTCCTGACATTCGCCAAACCGAGACCTCTCGTTCTCCCACGGACAGGAATTTAGACACAAGTGTTAACAAAAACAGGAAAGTCTCTTAATAAATTTGGCTGATCTTTGAGTCGTTCACAAAGTGCAATGTCTGGCTGAATTTCTAGTAAATCTGTCAGGCCACCCTTGGGGTCTTTCCTTGCCTCTGAGCCGTGTCCGCTTTGTCCATCGGGAGCGGCCATGATCTAGAGAAATGTTGCACCTGGACACTGCGCTCGTGACTTTTGGGGATCTGCCCTATTGGTTTTCCATGAGATGGGATACCCCTTTACCCCATACAACATATTGATGGTATCATTATAATCCAGCTGGTTAATTGCATATTTTACACTTGCCGCCACTCACACTGAACAATGTCAGAAACCACACAACCGTTTCAGTGTGCGCTCCGTCCGGCGCATGTGCCCCCAGACTGTATGGATGGGAGCGCTGCACCGTGCCGGCATGATGCGTTGCTGGAATCATCCCAGCACTATTTTTCTGCCTTTCAGCCTGTAATCGATCTTATTAAAGCTTTGGACGCGAGAGTCTAATAGTGCGAGGTACGAGACGTGTCAGGATCCACCACGAGTCTCACACTTGCGTTTCACGCCCACCGTTCTCATAACAGCGCAGTACTCCAGAGATCGTCACCTCCGCTTCCGAGAGGTGTTACGCCGCAGCTCCCAGTTTAACTCTTTCCAAGCTCACCTTTTCATTTGCTACAGAAATGACTCGTACCAAGTCAATACCTAGTGGGGGGGGAACTTTCACACATAACCTGTAGAAAAGTATGGTCAAGTTGCCTTCAACCACCCTCAAATTAAAACTGCTTTAGTGCACATACCAGTCTCTCGTTCTCATGCTCTTTGAGTGGGTGGTTTGTCTTTATTTGCATTCTGACAGGACTATTTGTTCTGGAACCTCTTTTGCGTCACTTCCCAGTTTGCATTGCTCCACCATTTTATGTTTGTCTGCCCTTTTGTTATGCTTGTATGCTGTTTGGGGAGCAGAGAAAGGAGGCCTGCCAATAGGGGAAGTGGGCCCTTAAAGCACCATAGATCAGTATAGTGCTGTATGTAGTCCTATACCGGGGGTCCATTAGGCACTACACGGGTCTGTGTGATGTCTTGCTAGTCTGTAATAAACGTGGGCAGAAGAGGATGACGCAGGGATACGACGACTTCTTTTGATTCGCCCTTTAAAATGTGCTCGTATGAAGGAGGTAAACCATCTGTCATGCATATAGATTACTAATGACCTATGTAATCAGCAATGTAATGGCTCGTCAGGTGACCGGCACGCTACCAAAGCAAATGTCAGGCTGCAGATGTATTATTTCTAGCTACAAATAGCACTAACATATACCACATCGCTGTACACGATATATTAGAGTATTACATATCTTTTTTGCAAGGAGGCAGTTAGTTTTGTGCTTTGTTTGCAATGTATCCAAGTAACGTTTATCGAGGGCTTATCCTCCCAATCCCACCAAGTACACGTGCATGGTTGGCTCGGCCGAGCGTGCATGTGTTTTCTTTGGCTGCATGTAAATATTCTTTGGCAACTCCTTTATCTGCTGTGAGAATAAAGGATTAGGCTGATTGAAATCCAGCATGCCCAGTCTCTCTGTGTAATCCCTTTTGCCATCAGAGAGAGCCAGGACATACCATTTTTTGTTTAAAATCGTCAAATCAGCCAACATTTATTTAATGTGCGTGGCACGCTTTAGCCATAGTTTACCACCCAATCTAGTTTAGGTGGTATCAGCCTACAGTCTGTAATGTTTAGGGATGTCCTGACTGTCCCCTGATGTCAGAGCAAATAGGGATTGGGCATGTTGGAATTTGATATGCCCAATCCTCTGTTTCCGCAGGAGACTAGGCAGGCTAAGAAAAGTGTCAGCGGCTTATTCCCTTCTCGCCTCTGAAATAAACCGTTTAAGGTTGGAGTCAGGAGCAATGGCTCTGATGTATAAGGGCAGCTTTAATCTTCCATCCTTCACTGTTCTCATTTAAAGTGGTTCTCCAAGATTTCAGCAATGGTAAAGCACGAATGTCTTGAGTTAAGGGGGTTCTGCTAACTTTATAAGTGCAGTGGTGCACATGCTCCATCTATTTGGGGGTCTGCAGAGGGATTGGTGAGAGCTCAAGTGGTCGGACCCCCACCAATCTGCCCTATTCTGTGAATGGATGATGACTGACAATCTTTGGGATAACCCATTTAATGTATTTTGATGGATTTATTAATCACAGGTCTTTCCTCTTTTTTTTAAGGTAAAGAACATCACAAGGAGTAGCGATGTCTTTGGGCAACGATGAGGACATCCCCCAGGTGGAGAGGAAGACGGTCACCGACTTCTGCTACTTGCTGGATAAGTCTAAGCAGCTCTTCAATGGCCTGAGGTTGGTGTGGTTGGAGAAACAAAGGGGAAAACTTTATATATATAAATATATAGTATATATATAATATTTAGTTTTATTGGGCATTGATCAATCTGTATCATGGTCTGAGGTCATCTTGCCCCACACAGCCGGTCGTTTTCCTGTCCCAGTTGATTCCGATCCATCCTATGACTCAGAAGAGCGGCGTTCCTGCAGATGTCTACTAAGTGATGGCAGCTTTCTGCGACTGGCACCGAGGGAGCGCTGTATTGAATTAAGCACACCTCGCCTGCAAAATGCATTTCAGATATAGTTACACATTACTGCTTGGAAGGCTGAAAGCTTCGCTCCCACAAATCTGGGATTTGTTTAAAAGTTTAGTTCCGGCTTAATAGAGGGGTGACGTAACTCCGGTCCCAAGCTAATCCTTACCACTTTATGTATTTTATAGTGTTCTTACTTCTGCCGCTTAGATTTCTTAATGTTAGGCTACATCCACATGTGACTTTGTTGCATGCTCTAACTTTCCAGATGAGAATTAGTCAGTATCACAATTTTTTTTTTTTTTTTTTTTTTTAACATCCAGGTACCTTATAGATGATTATGTCTCTGGAGTCGTTCTCTTTCTTTTATTATTAATCTTTTCCAGACTCCATGATGACTTTTCTCACAGCTCGTCTCTGCAGACTTCCATCTTCTCCGGTCTTCTGCAGCACATCCCCACACGATGACCTTAACGATAACAGAGTCATTATAATGCTCCTAAATACAAATATCTGCCCTACGCAGAGCTCCTGGTCTCAAAGGCTATGATGGTGCAATTTAAGACTGCAATGGAGGTTTGTCCTCTTAAGCGATGAGTCCTGCTTTTATGTTGGATGCAATGATAGCCGTAGATTGGTCTGGAGACCATGTGGGCAACACCATGAAGAGGCCTTTACGAGAGGGCATCTTCCAGTCCTACTCCTGGGATTGTGGTGTGAGCTGGCATTAATATACATTAGCCTTTCCCTTCTAGTCTTCATTCTAGGTGCACTAACCGAGAAATGACCACTGGTTCCACGACTAAATCAAAGTGTATCAGACTCTTTAAAAAAATTACAATGCCACGCCACTTGTTGCTCATGCTACTGTGAGCAGCCTGTGTGGCCTAAACATGCTACCATGGTATGCAGCGTCTCTGGACTTGTCTCCCATCGAGCACATCTGGGACATCGGTAGTCTGAAATTAGAGGAGCTGCCAGCAGCGGATCTTGATGATTTGTCCAAGTGCATTCAGCGACAGAACAATCCTCAGATGACCATTAATAACCTCATTGATAGCAGCCGAGGCTATAAGTGTGGGGAATTCTGCAGGTGCCCGTCATACTCCAGACTGAATAAATGGCGATAATGGAAACTAAATGTTAAAATCATTAACAGGTCTATCTATCCTGTGGCTTCCATAACTCCAATACTCTTCCTTCTGGATGGTGCAACTTCAACATTGGGGAGTGTATGTCTTGGCATGACTTATTTCCCATAGAAGTCAATGTATGGCGCACATTGCATGCGTCTTGATTTTTGCATACAAGCGCAGCACACAGTCGGCTCTACTCCAATACTACAACTAACATGAACTTGCCGTCACTAGCCATCAAGCCTCTGTGTGAGACCCCGATATCCAGTGTTACCAGGCTCATTGTGACTGGCTTTCATTGTAGGGGTCAGATACTTAATGCCGCTTCCTTGTATTTCATGTACACAGCAGCTCACTGTAATAATTAGTCCCATTGACCCTGGAGAGATCCATAAATAGAGCGAGCCAGCCATGGAGAATTCTACATTCCCTTTGGCCGCCATGATATTAATAGTCTTATTTTTACATGTATTGTCATTGTCTTCTGTGGCATCCTCCATGGAAGTGAGTGAAGTTTCCCTGCCGTGACTGATTCTCCTGCTGAATGCAGTGTAATTATTATGCAGATCTGCTTTCATCCCTTAGATGCACACAAGTAATGCACTGCAGAAGTACCAGTATACGTACTGGAGCGCAGGCTGAATGCCCAACTACGGGGATAGATGTTCTGTAGTGTTTTTTATTTTATTACATTTCTTCCTTTTGGGACATTTTCTTAAAATACAGGAGAACCCCTTTAGTACCTTGTTAATGAGCAGGTTGAGCGGATCCCATCCCCCTGAATATTGCTACAGACATTTCCTTGCTGTTATCGCCTGCCGTTTCCAGCGCACCTTTATAGGAAGCTCCTCTGTAACTGAATATATAAAGATCCATCTTGATCCTCTTTCTACAAGTCGCTCCTGGATAGCAATCGGATCAATACATTGAGTGCGGAGACATCGCTGCTGTAAATGTAGCACAATAGTCCGTGTGCGTCATCGAAAGGATAAAAGCCTTAACCCTTTCTTGCATGAGCTACAAAAGACGAATGAAGCAAAGTTAACCGGCACAATTTTGTGATGGTGGTGTCCTATAGAAGGCTCCCAACCTCTCCATACACATGCACTCTCAGTGCGGCCGAGCGTGCATGTGTTGCAAATGTGGAAAGTAGCCGCTGTGTAGAGTGAAGCAAAAAGATGTAAACTACTGTAGTCCGGCGTCCAGTCCGATCATCTGCAACAGCTGGACTAGGGCAATGTTCACTTCTGCCCTATTCCGGCGTCCAGTCCGATCATCTGCGATAGGCGACTGGGTCAGTGGTCCAACCAATGGGACTCCCAGCTATCCCAAAAGCGGCTTTAGTGAATGGAGGTGCACTTAATTTCATCTCCGCTCCATTCATGGTCTATAGTACAACCCTCCAATATTTTCATCAGTCCCGTAGACCATGAGTGGAGCTTCATAGAGACGTCCGTATCGCTTGTTTTAGTAAAATCGTTGCGACCTGTCTCTAGGAAGGTTAAACCTGTGCATCGCTCTACTGAAACGCATTTATGGCAAATGACCTTTTTGACCTTCACTTTTTTGCCAGGAAGGGGTTAATCCTGCGTAGTTTTTGCTGTGTACTTTTGAAGCCCAAGACATTTAATAAGGTCATTTTAGAACTGGGGTTTCAGAAGCACTTTAGACGCTCGGTGCTGCCGCAATTCATGTGTGTAATGTCAATTTTCTGTTTTCCTTCATTTTCCTTCCTTTTTTTTTTCTTTTTTCATGAGCTCGGCTAAAAAGAAAAAAAAAAAGTCGTCTTTCCAGTCCTGGAAAATCAGCAACTGTTGAGGTTTTCACTTTTAATTTTCAGCTTCACTGCCCATTTTCCTGCCAGTGGGATGATGTGCTCTGACTTCACAAACTCAAAGTAGAAATTGGGGACAGATAAACAGACGCCTCCTTTTTTTTTTTTTTTCTTTTGTAAAAGTAATATTAAAAAGCCGACGCGAGAGAGGGGCAGAATGCAGCGTTCACTCGACGCGACTAAGGATGGGTTTAACCTTTTTTCATGGGTTAAAAATCATTTGGAAAATAAGCAAAACAAAAAAAAAACGGAGGATAGATTCTAAGTGTTGGTTCAGCTCTGGTATAAAGAAACAACTGCAAAAAAAAAAAAAAAAGGGATTCCGGAAAATGTTAATTTTTTATGAATGCTCCTCGATATTCACAAATTACAACAGTCTGCCGCAAATCGTATTTTTTTTAGGGCGGCCCATTAATGTGGTATCCATTGGGATGAATTCACGTTTACCGGTAGAATTTACAATTCTAAAACTGGATTAGGGAACAGTTTTTGTAAAGTGCACTGCAAAAATAGTTTTTAGTGCACGTGTAGCAAAATGTTTCATTGCAGATTCGAGTCCTGGTTATAACTAAAAAGGCAAACGTAAAACTGCTTTTTTTGGTGCCTTTCCTCTGGGTTCATCCTGGCATCCTTGGCGCATGCTTCCTTTCTTCTTAAAGTTTTAAGTTGACATGCTCTGGCTTAGCGGATATCCCTTAAGCCAGATTGGGCACGATTGGGGCATGGCAAGCTGGGACTCAACTGTTTGGAGTCTTTTCGATACTAAGATGCCACCATTACCTCTAAAACCATGACGGTATGATACCATCCGATTACCAGTTAAGGACCTCTACTATGTCTGAGTGTCTGCCTCCAGTAGGCGAACACGCCCGAAAATGATGCACAGCAGAGCGCACGTTTGCTGTGTTGGCGCCATTGTAGTCGGCACATACGTCTGAATCCCGTTTTGTGGGGGGTTCGGAAGTGAACAACTGAATGGGTGCCTAAATGCAATGTGAAAGCACCCTCAGTGTTGGTCTTTGTGGGCTGGGAAGCCTTGTAGTCATTGATCCCTTGGGTCTCTCCATGACCTCATTCACACCTCGGTACTGCAAATGTGTGTTCTTGGTAGTTTTCAGAGGGACTTTAATGTGTAAATTGCCTCTTCAGAGAGGAGAGGAAGAGTACCTATAGTACTGGCAGAGTTCTCAAAAAGGGTCTATGGCAAATTACGGCTGATGGGGATTGGGACGGTTCCTGGACATATTTTTTAGTTTTATCTTGATGTGGGGGTAATCATTTAGACCCAGTAACTTGAATAATAGCTTATTGTATACTATAAGATGGTAACTCCACACAATCTCCAGGTGATCAGCGGACTTGGAACAAATGGATTTCTATGTGACCGCATCATCTCCGCTGTGTGTGTTGGGAGAAGACAGAACTTCACGGACTGTTGCTCTTTGCACGTAATATTTCCTCTGATATTAATTGGACACTTAGTATCTCTCGGGTGGAGGGATGTCAGAATCGTTTTGCTGCGCTCAGCAGATCCCTGCATTTTTTTCCTCTCCACTTTTGCCTAATCTTTCTATATGAGAGGGCAGTGAATCCTCCCACCCCCACCCCTACTTCTGTGAATCCTCCGCTTTGTAGCCGCTATCGGAACAAAACATGTAAAGCCCCTACTGTCCCCCGATCCGTCTTGACGGGGCTACGCTGTGAAATGAAAAGTCTTGTGTCATCGGATTAGGAGTTTGCATATCTGAAAGTTTGAGCACACAGGAGTTCTTGTCCTCAGCAGCCGATCAGACCTGATCCCTATGTTGTTGTTTTTTTTTAATCTTTTTACATGGATGTTCTGAAATGTAGAAGTATAATTTATGGTAAACGGCCTGCACATTGGATTACAGGAAGTCATTTAAAGGGGTTATTCACATCTTCATAAAATGGGTGTTGTCGGATAGTTCTTGTAACTACAAGCAATTTTGCAATTCACTGTTTATTAAAATATTCAGCCGTTCTTGAGATAGTCACACTTTTTTTTGTTTACATCTCGTTGTCTTGGAGACCGACCACCGCGGCTAGACAGCAGAAGATACGCAGTGCTTACAAGCTCTTTTCTATTGCACTTTTAGACCAGTTACAGAGCTGTCCATGATCTCTGGAGTGCGCGGTTATCTCCTAACCCAGCCGGCTGCAGCGCAATGCTTAGAAGCTAGACAGCAGGAGTGGTCGGTCTCCTAGGCAACGAGCTGTAAACAAAAATATTTATCTCTAGAACGGCTTCAAATTTTAATAAGTAAATTGCAATTTTTTTTTTTAAAAGCACTGACTGTATCCATCTATGAAGTTAGGAATAATTCTTTAAGGCTCTGTTCACACTTTTTATATATGGAACGTGTCCATTAGCCCGATTCATCCAGCATATGCCAAAAGCAGGTCCTTTTGGCATATACTGGTCCAGTTTTTCATTCTATGGACTGGCATAGCATATTTTAAAACTTATAGGAGCTAATGGACACAGTGACACTATATATACCGTGGCGAGCAGAGCAACCTCCCATAAGGAGGCGAACATGGGCAATCTCCCAAAATGATCTGCTGACAATGACTTCAGTTGGGGGTCACTGTTTGTCCCTGACGGCAGATTTTTGGCTCATTATGTGGATTGGAATGACATCCCTGTATAAGCCCTAATATTCTCACATTTAATTGGTCTTTGAATTAAAATATGGACATTATTTGACTTTTACAGGCTTTTTGTTTCTTTGCACATTCAACTTTGATGTGGTCATAAATCAGCTGAAAGGAGCTCAGAAAAAGAAAGAAAAGAGTTAAAAACTATCCCATTAGGCTATCTGAATGAGCTCACTGAGGGATCCTCAGTTAACTCACTCTGCAGCCCGCAATAGACCATGCAACACAGTGTATAGGAGGCAAACTGCAATTTTTTTTTTTAATGAGACTCAATTGCACATATAGGTTTTAGCACCAAATACATGCATTTAAGTGGTGGAAAAGAAATAATGTGTTCCTGAAAGGGCAACTACCTCAGCGATGCGGATTAAACTAAAAGGGGTCCACGTCGCTATACTCCAATCTCGTACGCACCCCTCACTTGGGCTACAGTTAATTGACCCTAGTCAATATTCACTAATCAATATACACTTGTTTTATATGGCACAGTTATGCCCCCTGGAAATAAAGATGCAAATTTTCCCTTCTACCAACTGGGCGTATACCCCACAACTTTTCGGGGGGCGTTTGCTTTAACTCCACTGACACTGGCCAATCAAAACACTGAAGTTCTGTGGTACACACCTATTTGGTTGAAGGGAAAATTTAGACCTTTATTTCTTGGGGGCATAACTTTGGAATGGAGGGGCATAGAAGAAAAACTATTCCAGAATCAGTGCAGCCAAAGCAATTGCATGAGGTACTCAAGATTATATGTAAAATAAATAAATAAAAAATAATCTAAATATATATAGATTAGATATAGAGATTGTCCATCCACTGACTGGTCCTAATGAAGCACGCCATGTAGTTCAACCTGACAGCCAGGAACATGATCAGAAGGCTCTATTATTACTTATAAGAGCAGCTTAGGATTGCTGCTTTTCCCCCTCTCCACAATGGTCACAGAGCTGACCAAAAGAAAAGTCTTGTAGTTATCTCATGTACATTAAGTGCACCAAATTTCTGGTGTAATTTCCAGCACAACAGTTTTTCATTACTTTTACCATATACAGTGCCTTGTGAAAGTATTTGGCCCCCTTGAACTTTTCTACTTTTGCCACATTTCTGGCTTCAAACATAAAGATATAAAATTCTAATTTTTTTGGGAAGAATCAACAAGTGGGACACAATTGTGAAGTGGAACTAAATTTATTGGATTTTTTAAACAAATTAAAAACTGAAAAGTGGGACGTGCAATATTATTCGGCCCCTTTACTTTCAGTGCAGAAGTTCAGTGAGGATCTCTGAAGGATCCAATGTTGTCCTAAATGACTGGTAATGATACATAGAATCCACCTGTGTGTAATCAAGTCTCCGTATAAATGCACCTGCTCTGTGATGGTCTCAGGGTTCTGTTTCAAGTGCAGAGAGCATCATGAAGACCAAGGAACACACCAGGCAGGTCCGAGATACTGTTGTGGTGAAGTTTAAAGCCGGATTTGGAGACAAAAAGATTTTCCAAGTTTTAAACATCTCAAGGAGCACTGTGCAAGCGATCATATTGAAATGGAAGGAGTATCAGACCACTGCAAATCTACCAAGACCCTGCCGTCCCTCTAAACTTTCATCTCGAACAAGAAGACTGATCAGAGATGCAGCCGAAAGGCCCATGATCACTCTGGATGAACTGCAGAGATCTAGAGCTGAGGTGGGAGAGTCTGTCCATAGGACAACAATCAGTCGTACACTGCACAAATCTGGCCTTAATGGAAGAGTGGCAAGAAGAAAGCCATTTCTCAAAGATATCCATAAAAAGTCTCTTTTGAAGTTTGCCACAAGCCACCTGGGAGTCACACCAAACATGTGGAATAAGGTGCTCTGGTCAGATGAAACCAAAATCAAACTTTTTTGGCCAGAATGCAAAATTATATGTTTGGCGTAAAAGCAACTCAGCTCATCACCCTCAAAACACCATCCCCACTGTCAAAAATGGTGGTGGCCGCATCATGGTTTGGGCCTGCTTTTCTTCAGCAGGGACAAGTAAGATGGTTACAATTGATGGGAAGATGGATGGAGCCAAATACAGGACCATTCTGGAAGAATACCTGTTGGAGTCTGCAAAAGACCTGAGACTGGGACGGAGATTTATCTTCCAACAAGAAAATGATCCCAAACATAAAGCAAAATCCACATTGGAATGGTTCAAAAAAAAAAGGTGTTAGAATGGCCAAGTCAAAGTGCAGACCTGAATCCAATCGAGAATCTGTGGAAAGAGCTGAAAACTGCTGTTCACAAACGCCCTCCATCCAACCTCAATGAGCTCGAGCTGATCTGCAAGGAAGAATGGGCAAGAATTTCAGCCTCTCGATGTGCAAAACTGATAGACATACCCCAAGCGACTTGCAGCTGTAATCGCAGCAAAAAGGTGGCGCTACAAAGTATTAACTCAAGGGGGCCGAATAATATTGCACGCCCCACTTCTCAGTTTTTAATTTGTTAAAGTTTAAAATATCCAATAAATTTCGTTCCACTTCACGATTGTGTCCTACTTGTTGTTGATTCTTCCCCAAAAAATTTGAATTTTATATCTTTATTAGTTTTGAGCAAGTATGTTCTATTAACCCTTTCGCCGAGTATGATCGGGCCGAGCTCCGAGTATTTATAGCTGATCGGTGATATGGTACAAAGGAGGGCGACTAAGGTAATAAAGGGAATGGAGGGACTAGAATACCCAGAGAGGTTGTCAAAATTAGGCCTATTTACGTTGGAAAAGAGAAGGCTTAGGGGAGACCTCATAAACATGTATAAATACATCAGGGGGCAGTACAGAGATCTCTCCCATGACCTGTTTATACCAAGGATGGTGACAAAGACGAGGGGGCACACTATGCGTCTGGAGGAAAGGAGGTTCCTGCACCAGCATAGAAGGGGATTCTTTACGGTCAGAGCCGTGAGACTCTGGAACTCTCTGGGAGAGGAAGTGGTGATGTCCAACTCACTTAATGAGTTCGAGAGAGGCCTGGACGCCTTTCTTGAGAACAATAAAATTACATCTTATGCTTAGTGATAGTTAATTAATCCAGATTGGTGTCGGGAAGTGAATTTTTTCCTCAATGATGTCAATTGGCCTATACCGCATGTTTTTTTTTTTTGTTTTGTTTTGTTTTTTTGCGTTCCCCTGGATCAACGCTGCGGAATAGCTGCAGTGCACAAGAAATAGGCTGAACTGGATGGACGCTTGTCTTTTTTCGGCCTTATAAACTATATGTAACTATATGGTTGAATCGCTCCCATGTGCATGATTTGCAACTGTTTTATTACATGAGAGGAATGTCTATTTCTTACACATTCCTCACATGTAATAAAGCTGTCAAACAGTCGCAAATCATGCACACGGGAGTGATTCAACCATTTCACCGAGCAGCTATAAATACTCAGAGCTCGGCCCGAGCATACTCGGACAGAACATACTCGCTCAACACTAATCTTTGTTTGAAGCCAGAAATGTGGCAAAAGGTAGAAAAGTTCAAGGGGGCCAAATACTTTCACAATGCACTGTATTTTGTGCTTTGTCCACTGTTGAGAACTGCAGCTCCTGTTTTACAGGTAGGAGATGAGCTGCTGTTCTCAGCACTGTCCACTACTTGGTGAGTAGGGCTGTGCTGCTCGGCTCCTATTACTATCTACATCCGGATTCTGCCAGAGCTTTCCTAAGGATAGGTAATCTGTATCATAAACCTGGGCTTATCAACTTTCTGAGCACTTGAGTGAGTTCTTAAAAAAAAACAAACAAGGTGTTACTTGCCTTCTCCTGTCTGTCCTTTTGACATCATGTTGACCGTGATGCAGCCCGTCGCTGAGCGGTTCTGTGTATGGCATAAAGTTTTCTGAGAAGGGACCACCCCTCTAAGTTAGCATTATACTCAACATGTAATATTTGCTTTCCGTTGCTGGAAATCGTACCCCCTGGCACTTGACCTTCGTCGGCTCGCTTCTCTAACTGCCTTGGATCACCTGCCGTACATTTGCACAAGTGATCTGTGCTTTCTTACTCGCACTATCAATGTGTCGCCGTTATTGAAGTTCCCTTCACGGTCAGTCTCCAGCCTTGCCTCACAACAGTGCATGTGCAATTTAAAACCATGCGTGCGCTGTAGTGAAATTGCGTTGAAAACGGGCAGTAATGATAACTCATTCATTCTGGGAGTAATCTGATCGGTACAGATCTCGAATAATATGATTTGATAATTGATTAGCATGGCATGGAGAGAGAAAATGTTATTCCCGTGCAATTTTTCTGCATTATTGTGCAGACCTAAAAGGGTTGTACAGTGAAAGTTATCCTTTTGATCATTGGGGGGGCCGACCTCTCGATCTGCACCAATCGCCAGAATAGGAAACTGTTATCCCTGTTACAATGGAGTGGCAGTGCGCTTGCTTAGCAGCCGCTCCCATCTTTTCCTATGGAGATGACAAGCGGTGCGCTCAGATTTTTCCAGCAGGGCTTGTGTTCACTGGACGACCCCTTTTAACAGCTGGATGATATTTGCAACTAGCTTTTTGTTGAGCAAGACGAGAGCTGCGCCCCCCTATTTATAGGTTAGGTGTCATGTAGCCGTGCAAGGTGGGAGCCAGAGTCATCATTTTCCATCAGTTGCACTTGGTTCCTGGATAAATTGCATGCTTTGTACTTATGCCGTGCAGCCTCCGCGAGGCTGGCAATCATTCTTAGCTTCTCTTTTCTTATTTTTGAGCATTATATTGTTATAATTGCTCCCATTGTGCAGACAGGTAGCTGACGCGTTTCCAATGGCCGCCAAATCGTAGAAAACGTATTTGGATCCCGTGCGTGATTGAGGCACGCCGTAGCTAAAGCTAATCTTACTGTAACGGAAGGTATTGGGGATTGAGGGGGGGGGGGGGGTTACGGCTTTTGGGGAAACTGTTCACAGTGGCAGCCTGTTTCCATGGAAACCTCACCGCAGGTGGCGGTGCTGTGTGACAGCGCCGGGCTGCCTTGTGCCGGCAGAGACGGAGGACATTGCCAATCAAAACATGCTGAGAATGTGCTAGGAATTCTGCGTCCCAGACAGGGTAACATGGGTCCCTCCGGCTAAAAAAAAATAATAAAATGCACAAGGTGAAGTACACAGATAATCATAGTCTTCCTCGTTTGCTGCCCGAGCTCAGGTAGCACGCCGCGTTTCTCAATGTGGAGCATAAGGTCATTTAGATGGGAGGGGGCTGCATCATTGGCCAAGGGGATGGTCTCTTCCACCGCCCATTAGCTCCACGTTCTGTGCTGTGAGCCGGGAGGTGCGAGCGTCACCGCTTCCCCCTGATATCTTTATCCTGTCGGATGCAACATATTCTAATCTGCTCCATCCTTTTCATTATTTGCTGTAAAACTTGAATTTTTTTTTCTTAATACCTTGATTTATTTTCCGCTGCCAGTTTTGTTCCCATGACGTTTTGCAAAATGCACTGTAGGTAATGTGATGTTCCGGTTTTTATAGGGATTTACCCCAGTACGGACAGAAACAATGGCAGTCGTATTTCGGAAGGACTTTTGATGTTTATACCAAGCTTTGGAAGTTCCAGCAGCAGCACAGGTAAAGGATTAGAGTTGTGGACATAGACCCGTGTCCTCGAAAGGAGTACCTGAATGTGAAGGTTTCAGTAACTAAAGTTTTTTATTTATTTTTATTTTTTTCACTCCCGCATGAAAAATTATAAAACTTTGCAGATTGCTTTATTAAATGATTTGTCTTAATTTCTGAAAAATAAAATGCATGCAAGTGGCTTTCTGCTTTTCCCCAGTCTATTTACCTGCCTTCAGATGCATTGATATCAGAACGTACTCAGGTGGAGTACAGCTGATGGCAGTGATTGGTCAGCTCACCGCTTCTGTCACTAACTCTGGAGATCAGCTTCTGCAGGAGATTGTTCTGATAAGCAGAACACTTGGAGGAGGAGTCAGGCGTAGACCCATCACTGCCATCAGCTGTACTCCACATACGTACAGTGGGTACAGAAAGTATTCAGACCCCTTTACATTTTTCACTCTGTTTCATTGCAGCCATTTGGTACATTCTAAAAAGTTCATTTTTTTTTCTCATTAAAGGACACTTTGCACCCCATCGTGACTGAAAAAAATACAGAAATGTAGAAATTTTTGCAAATTTGTTAAAAAAAAAACTGAAATATCACATGGTCAATAAGTATTCAGACCCTTTGCTCAGTATTGAGTAGAAGCACCTTTTGAGCTAATACAGCCATGAGTCTTCTTGGGAATGATGCAGCAAGTTTTTCACATCTGGATTTGGGGATCCTCTGCCATTCTTCCTTGCAGATCCTCTCCAGTTCCATCAGGTTGGATGGTGAACGTTTGTAGACGGCCATTTTCAGGTCTCTCCAGAGAAGCTCAATTGGGTTTAGGTCAGGGCTCTGGCTGGACCAGTCAAGAATGGTCACAGAGTTGTTCTGAAGCCACTCCTTTGTTATTTTAGCTGTATGCTTAGGGTCACTGTCTTGCTGGAAGGTGAACCTTCGGCTAAGTCTGAGGTCCAGAGCACTCTGGAAGAGGTTTTCATCCAGGATATCTCTGTACTTGGCCGCATTCATGTTTCCTTCAATTGCAACCAGTCACCCTGTCCCTGCAGCTGAAAAACACCCCCATAGCATGATGCTGCCACCACCATGTTTCACTGTTGGGATTGTATTGGGCAGGTGATGAGCAGTGCCTGGTTTTCTCCATGCATACCGCTTAGAATTATCACCAAAAAGTTCTATCTTTGTCTCATCAGACAAGAGAATCTTATTTCTCATAGTCTGGGAGTCCTTCATGTGTTTTTGAGCAAACTCTATGCAGGCTTTCAGAAGTCTCGCACTGAGGAGAGGCTTCTGTCGGGCCACTCTGCCATAAAGGCCTCACTGGTGGAGGGCTGCAGTGATAGTTGACTTTGTGGAACTTTCTCCCATCTCCCTACTGCATCTCTAGAGCTCAGCCACAGTGATCTTGGGGTTCTTCTTTACCTCTCTCACAAAGCCTCTTCTCCCACTATTGCTCATTTTGGCTGGACAGCCAGGTCTAGGAAGACTTCTGGTGGTCCCTAACTTCTTCCATTTAAGGATTGTGGAGGCCACTGTGCTCTTAGGAACCTTGAGTAATGCAGAAATTCTTTTGTAACCTTGGTCAGATCTGTGCCTTTCCACAATTCTGTCTCTGAGCTCCTTGGGCAGTTCCTTTGAGCTCATGATTCTCATTTGGTCTGACATGCACTGTGAGCTGTGAGGTCTTATATAGACAGGTGTGTGTCTTTCCAAATCAAGTCCTATCAGTTTAATTAAACACAGCTGGACTCCAATGAAGGAGTAGAACCATCTCAAGGAGGATCACAAGGAAATGGACAGCATGTGGCTTAAATATGAGTGTCTGAGCAAAGGGTCTGAATACTTATGACCATGTGATATTTCAGTTTTTCTTTTTTAATAAATTTGCAAAAATTTCTACATTTCTGTTTTTTTTTTCAGTCAAGATGGGGTGCAGAGTGTACTTTAATGAGAAAAAAATGAACTTTTTTAGAATTTACCAAATGGCTGCAATGAGAGTGAAAAATTAAAAGCAGTCTGAATACTTTCCGTACCCACTGTATATGCTGATGAGCAGAACACTTGGAGGAGGAGTCATGCGCAGACCCATCACTGCCATCAGCTGTACTCCACATAAACATATGCTGATAAGCAGAACATTCAGCTCAGAAAGGCCTAATTTGGAGTACAGATAATGGCAGTGATGGTTCAGCCCATCTCTTCCTCGAAGTGCAACTGAATGCAGGCAAATAATCTGGGCAAACTCTGGGGTTTGGATGCTACTTATATGCAATATTTTTATTTATTTATTTTTACAGAAGTAAAGACAAATTGTCTAACAAAATGATTTACAAAGTTTAATGGATGCTCCATCCTGGATAAAAATAAAGTTCAGCTGTTTTTTTTTTGTTGTTGTTGTTTTTTAACCCCTTAGATGTTGCAGTCAAGCATGACAGCAGCATCTAAGCGGGTAGAGACTGAAATAGTTTTTTCTGCAACAAGAAGGGCGTAGAGAGAATTTTCTCAGATTTGATTAAATACCCAAGTATTAGGCAATGTGATAAAATTGCCACAATTCGCCTTTCAAATCCCTCACCATTCCTGCGTCGCTGGTCCTGCAGCTGTTCACATGTAGGACATCACAGTATATCATAAGGGACCATGAAAGCAAAAGCTCTAGGACACAAGTAGACTTGAGTAATGCTCATTTTATTAAATTGTCATCTTACCTTCTAGAAAGTACCCGCATCTGAACGGTGCTGCAATGGTGCCCACATCTACCAAACCTTATCCCCAGCTCGCGGCTATAACATATATTCAATATTGTTTTTTACACTATTGTCAGCACTGGCATTTGAAAAAGTTTGCAATTAATTTTCTTCTACTAGTTGTAGACCTCAAAACTGGTGCTTCTTTTCCTCTGATGCAATTAAGACATTGCTGCTTAAGATTAATGTTAGTAGGTAGCATCACTTCTGTTAGACTTCAAGTAGCAATTGTGAAGAACCTCATTTAAGGGGTATTCCCATCTCCAAAATCCTATCCCAATATGTAGTTAATATAATAGCAAATACTTCCAGTTATAAATGTAGTATAGTTCTTCTAATTCGCTATGTTGCTTACCCTATGTGCAGGGCATTACAGTAGCTTGGGTATCCATGGTTACGACCACTCGTATAGTGACACAGTTGGCTAGTTAGGTATCCATGGTTACAACCACTACCAGCTAAGTTACTGCAACGCCCTGCTCATGGGGTAAGCGACAGTGAATCAGAAGAACTACACTATATTTCTAATTGGAGGTATTTGTTGATAATATTATTATTACACCTACTACATATTGGGATATTATCTTGGCGATGGGAATACTCCTTTAAGGATGCATCAGAGGATCATCCCTTTAGGGGAAACGTCATGATCCCAAATCGCTCAGGTTTTAAAACAAAAAAAAAAGGGAAATGTTAATGACAAATTTTTGTCCATTGCTTTTAGGCAAGTCCTTGACAATCGGTATGGCCTCAAGCGTTGGCAGATTGGAGAAATTGCCTCGAAGATTGGTCAGTTGTATTACCACTACTAGTAAGTATCTACTGATGGGGAATTAAATGACCGAATGTAAAAAGGATTCAGAATAAAGCAGAACACAGATTTACCTATTTTGGACGGTGTACAGACTGTAGTGCAGTATTTAGAGAAAGAGATTGAAGTCAGCCATATTCATAAAGATTTTCCCTAAATCCAATTTTTTTTTTGTTTCTGTTGGAGCCAGGAATAGGTGGTTCCCTTGAAATGAAGAGGAAGCCTGCGAGTCCTGCTCCCTCCTCCCACACACAGTGATTGACAGCTCTGTTTATATAACCCCGTACAGGGACAGCTGTCAATCACTGTCTGGGTGGAGGGAGCAGGACTCGCAGGCTTTCTCAAAGTCTGGACAAGTCTGTACAGCGCCGAGCGGTATGACTGCCTCCTCTCGGGTCCATTGTCTTCCGAGTTCATGTTCCTGGGCGTCAAACAGACACTCTGGAAATCGGCAATTACCAAAAGACAGGCAGGGTCTTCCCGTCAATGGCCTCTCACCCTGCCATTAAAGGGGTATTCCCATCTCCAAGATCCTGAAGTATTAGAAATGTAGTATAGTTTTCCTGACTCGCTATGTCACTTACCCCATGTGCAGGGCATTGCAGTAGCTTAAGTATCCATGGTTACGACCACTCGTATAGTGGCAGTTAGTTACTAGTGATCGTAACCATGGATACCTAAGCTACTGCAATGCCCTGCACATGGGGTAAGCGACATAGCCAATCAGGAAAACTATACTATACTTCCATTAGGAGGTATTTACGAATAGTATTACATCTGCATATTGGGACCTTGAAGGTGGGAATACCCCTATTAAGTCTCCAACTTTGCAGTGACAAGGGTCAATAATCCTGAAACAGCTGCAAATAGAGGTCTGTAACTTAGAGGAGATTCTGGTTTAGCTTTATACCTGAAATCATATGATGAGGGTCTTTACTGGGGGTGATATTGACTTCTAGGTGACACTTGAGACCGTTTTCTTCCTCTTTTGAAGAGGCCATTTGCAAACGTCCTGTTATGTAATGATGATTGGCTGCCGTCACGAGACGTCTTGGCTCCGGGTCAAGAAGCATAAAATCTGTGGCTCTTGTATAGTGAGCTCCAGTAGTTTAGCGCAGTACATATACTGTTTCGGTGCTCCTTGAAGATTACGAATAAGAGAGGTGGCCGCATCTTGCAGTAGAAGGTTTCGGCTTCCTCCTCGTTCGGCTCGTTAACTTGAAAGGTTTGCAGCCAGCGGGACTCTGAGTCCTGCAAGAGACACGTCTGCTTGAGGCTATAAGGCCTTTCCCCATGTGCTGCTACTTAATTTTGATGCCCGTGTGAATTTCTTACAACCCGTAAAAGCAAAGGATGTTTTTACCATGTGAAATATTGAGTTGGCAGGTTCTTCATTCACTTGCAGAGATCCAACAGTCACATCTGGGGGCGAGACAAAGTTTGGAGATGAGACAAAATTTTGGAGATTCTGTCTCAATGAAAGTGCATGTCCAGTAGACTGAATCCGATATTTATGGCATGTGTAGAGTTCGGAAAACTTTTTTTTTTTTTTGGTCCACCTATATATGCTGTGTGATTCTTTGGTTGTGTTGCCCTTACCCACTACTGGGCCATATACAGTGCAGTTAACAGCCCCTCAGTTCTCAAAACCAATGAAGATTTCTGATCTGATAAGACCTTGATCAATATAGTTCTTGGTAAAATCATTGTCACAGCCAGGCATGCAACATTCATGAGGCCCTTGCCTCAGGCGGCATCCTTTCCTAAGCATTATGCTAGCTATATCATGGGTCATAGCTCTAAAACCAGCCGTATACGTAAGGTGGCTTTTTGCTGGACAAGCTTACATGTTTATTGAGGGGGAGCAAAATATGGCGAATAAGCCACAACTCTGGCATCAGGGGTGACACACAAAATTTGTTATATTAAACTCAATTATTTACATGAGATCTGCTGTTAAGGGACAGTCCGCAGGCACTTGTGGGATGCAGGGCAGGCTGCTATGTTGGGCTGCTGCCGGACAGGGACTCTTGTGACCGGTCACCCGGCCACTGAGGCCGGCAGGAAGAGTAAGGAAGCTTCCAGTCCCAGTTCAGATCTTTGCAGCCTCCTGTAGTGGATCCATGGGGGGTAGATTGGGTGAATATTCTTGTATCACATAAGACAGCCTCTTTAATGACACTAGTCATTGAGATGTTGATGTGCTACATAATCTGTGTGTGAGTGTGAATGTCGCCTTGCTTCTCTTCCAGTCTCCGTACATCAGAGACCAGTTACCTTAATGAAGCGTTCTCCTTCTACTCTGCAATAAGACAGCGATCCTATTATTCCCAGGTCACCAAGGAGGACAGGTAAAACCCCGACACCCTCTGCAGATGCACCAGACCATTGATGCATTTATTAATATCATATCAATGCCATTTCTGCTGATGATATTGATGCAACCCCATTTTTAGCACATCAGTTACTGCCCCCCCTAGAGGTTGCAATTAGGTTTTCTTTTTTCTGGTATCTGCAGAATTAAGGCTTGTACATCTCCATCCGATTGTGCATATCAAAGTATTTTACCTAAGATGTAGTAAAACTATCAAGTCTACACCCCCCTCTCCCCTCCCCCTGCAACCATCCCAAGGGGTTTCGTCATCTGAGACTTTTATGGCATATTGAAAGTGTATGCCACAAATGTCTGATGGGGAGCCACGATTTTAAGCAATGGGGTTCACCTTATGCTTATTTTTTGTTTTTCCAAAGCTGAACAGACTTTGCAGGCGGCTCACCCCGGTGTCACTTTTGTTAGAATTTTGCTGCTCTCATAAACCACATTGAAGATGGCCATATGGGAGCCCAGCGAGCTGCCTCTTACCTGACGGTCCTCTTTTGATTAGCCGGCCTGGTGTGACGCACATGCGATATCGCTCCAGGCCGGCTAATCAAAAGATGGCGTCAAGCAAGAGGTGGCCGCTGTACCGGGTCCTGTGAACCGATTTGCACCAGCCCTATTACGTTAAGTTTGTTTTCTACAACCGCTGACTTTTTTTTTCTCTTTAATTCCACCTTCATCTTGGACCCTGGCCCGCTCCGCGCCTCGTCACCTTGCTTTAAGTACCACTTGTCAATTTTAAAAGTATGAAGTGTCTGGCCCCAGTGAAGGTTTTCCGCTCATTGCCAGTCATTGCAGTCAGCGGCCCTTAAGCTGCTGACATTGGTTGTCAGGATAGATTACTGCGGAGGCTTTCACAGACATGAGAATAACTCTGGACGACAGGTACAAATACATGGGGGAGGGTGGATGT
The DNA here is from genome assembly GCF_046119375.1 of Phyllobates terribilis. Taxonomy (NCBI): domain Eukaryota; kingdom Metazoa; phylum Chordata; class Amphibia; order Anura; family Dendrobatidae; genus Phyllobates; species Phyllobates terribilis. The sequence continues at coordinate 231,485,463 of NW_027362767.1, forward strand.
TTGATGGGAAGTTGACCTACCAGCTCACTTATAAAGCCTGACCCCGTCAGCACTCGAGTACGGACATCTCGCTCGGATAATACCGTCCTACATCTTAGGTGAAAGGTAGATATCCGGGTACAAAGCCCCCAAGATAATATCATTGTGCTCCCATTTATTTTTATGCAACAACCTGAGAATTAAAAAAACAAAACATGTTACTCGGATAAAAGGGTAAAGTTAAAAAAAAAAATATATTAATAATTAAGTGATCGCTGTCATTGTCTTTAAGGCCTGAGCTGGTTGTGAAGAAGTTGCGGTACTACGCTCGCTTTATCGTCGTCTGCCTCTTGCTAAATAAAATGGACGTTGTTAAAGAACTAGTGAAGGTAATTGATGGACTCTTCATTATAATGATTCATGTCCTTCGGCATCTAACCGTGCTGTCTCATCATTGACGTTTGCACCTTTAGGAACTGTCCGACGAAATTGAGGACTACACCCATCGCTTCAACACTGAGGACCAGATGGAGTGGAACCTGGTTCTCCAAGAAGTGGCCGCCTTCATCGAGGTTCTTTATATTTCCTATCTACAGTCTAGTTTACTGACCAGATCTGCATAATATAATGTCTCTTATGGTGTCTGTAGACCAGCCGATCTTGGTCATCTGTTGAGCATTTGCATGCATTTAACTTTAAGAAAATGACTCCTTCCTAATCGCCAGTGTAAGTCCGAGAAGTGCTCAGTATGGGCCTGTTCTATCACAGCCGACTATGAGGGGTACAAATGCAATATTTAGACAGAGATTAGCCTTGGTTCTACATTATGCATTAGCCTCAGAGTAAAAGTTGCAGATCGTTTACTCATTCCTGCTTCAAAGAACATATCCAGTACATGAAAAATCCTTGTTTTCCTCCCGAGACGATTCTTTCAGCATGCCATCTCATTTCCATTTAATCTAAATAATGAAGTGGTAGCCGGCACCGGCTGATGAACTGACGGAAAGTTCCAAGGCTTCTACAATTATTCCCTGATGATTGGGTCGCGGTGGTTTTATTTCACACGGCCTTCACATCGTCTCTCCGGAGAGTTCATCTTGAATATATTTCACGTTTAATGGCTTTGTCACCGCAGAGTCGTCTGTTCAGCAAGTTTTAGGTGTTTCCAGACGATAAAGCTGCACTTTTCACCTAATCTTCCACTCCTCTCCGGTGGCAGGCAGACCCCGTGATGGTCCTAAATGATGACAACACCATTGTGATCATTTCTAATCGACTGGCGGAGAATACAGGACCCATGTTGGAGCAGGGCATGGTCGTCGGACAGTTGATGCTAGCCGACGCTCTCATCATTGGCAACTGCAATAATCAGGTGAGGACATCACATTAGCTAAATCACATTAGTCCTACCTATCTAGAAAGACTCCCCCCTGATAAACATGCCAAACCGGAAGTTAAGGATCCAGTCCGATCTTAAACTGCTGATCTTTACTTTCCCTGAGATGATCCGCCGCCAGTGACGTCTGGCAACTGCTTTTAGACAACATGGGAGCACTCGTCAAAGCAAGCGAGAGCCCCGTGAGATGGTTGCCAGCTGAACCGTCATCATCTGACAACCATCTAAGGTGTATGAGGAGACTTTAAGGCTGATAATCCGTAAACAAGCGTTTATAAAACCACTTGTTCCGAATCATTGCTTTTGTTGGCTGATTGAACCGTTTATGAATCATCATTTGCGGCAGCACATTGCCCCATGTAAGGCTGCATTCATACATCCATGTGTGACTGTCTGTGATTTACAGACTGGCCATAGGTGTCTCCCTACACAGTCTCATAAGTCTACAATAGCCTGTCAAGTTTAGGTTTGGATACCCCTGGCCATTCTGTGCGTCACAAACCACGACACATGGTTTGTATGATTTTTGCGTAAATGGAAATCTGCTGAGAAGCCATAATACTTTATAGGGACAGAACAACTTCACCAATTCTTCTATCCCTATTTACAGGTGCATCTCACTAAATTAGAATATCAAAAAGTCAATTTATTTCAGTTCTTCAATACAAAAAGTGAAACTCCTATATTATATAGTCATTACGAACAGAATGATCTATTTCACGTGTTTATTTCTGTTAATGTTGATGATTATGGCTTACAGCCAATGACAACACAAAAGGCATTATCTCAGTAAATTAGAATACTTTATAACAGCAGCTTGAAAAATGTTTTTAAAATCTGAAATGTCCTACTGAAATGTATATTCAGTAAATGCCCTCAATACTTGGCCGGGGCTCCTTTTGCATCAATTACTGCATCAATGCGGCAATGTGGCATGGAGGCGATCAACCTGTGGCCCTGCTGAGGGGTTATGGAAGCCCAGGTGGCTTTGATAGCAGCCTTCAGCTCGTCTGCATTGTTGGGTCTGGGGTCTCTCCTCTTCCTTTTGACAATACCCCATAGATTCTCTATAATAGATTCTCTGGGGTTAAGGTCAGGCGAGTTTGCTGCCAATCAAGCACAGTGATACTGTTGTGTGTAAACCAGGTATTGGTACTTTTGGCAGTGTGGACAGGAGCCAAGTCCTGCTGGAGAATGACATTTCCATCTCCAAAAAGCTTGTCGGCAGAGGGAAGCATGAAGTGCTCTAAAGTGTCCTGGTAGACGGCTGCGCTGACTTTGGTCTTGATAAAACACAGTGGACCTACACCAGCAGATGACATGGCCCCCCAAACCATCACTGATTGTGGAAACTTCACACGAGACCTCCAGCAGCTTGGATTGTGGCCTCTCCACTCTTCCTCCAGACTCCGGGACCTTGATTTCCAAATGAAAACTGGATCTCTGGGACCTTATGGAGTGTGTCAATGACTGCCTTCTGGACATCTGTCAAGTCAGCAGTCTTCCCTATGATTGTGGAGCCTACTGAAACAGACTGAGGGATCTTTTTAAATGCTTAAAGCCTTTGCAGGTGTGTTTTGTTAATTATTTTAATTTACTGAGATAATGACTTTTGTGTTTTCATTGGCTGTAAGCCATAATCATCAACATTAACAGAAATAAACACTAGAAATAGATCACTCTGTAATGACTCTATATTATGAGTTTCACTTTTTGCATTGAAGAACTGAAATTAACTTTTTTCTGTCAACCATGACGGCACAACGAGAGAGGGGATCCGCCCTTCAAGAACAGGAAACCTTTAAGATAAAAAGGGTGGCGCCTCTCTGCGCCTCAGTGGTTTCCTGTCCTTGATGAAGGACCTTCTGTCTCGTAGGCGGCGACAGCAGGAAGATTTTGACTTACCCAGACCGGGGCCGGTCGGTTGTGGCAAGGCACAGTCTCTGCTGCAGCCGGTCCTGTGTGTGCTAGAAGCGCCGCGGAGGGCGCCGACATTGGTCTCCTCGCGGGCGGGGGTTTGCGGCACCTACACAGCATGGTGGCAGACAACCCCGCATCCCGGATGTGACGTCAGGGGGCGCGACCGGAAGTGATGAAACTGAATGACGCGCATCGGGACCTCTGACCCCCGGATGTAATTTTCGGGGGAGGTACCGGAAGCTGCGGGGACGCCTGCCGATGATCTCCCTGGCACAATGAGAGTACTTAAGGGTAGATCACCGGCTAGGCAGGGGCGCAGTGCACCATAATGGCCTCACAGCAGCCCTCCCCACCGCATCAGCAGCAAGAGCAGCAGACCATGCTGCAGCAGAACGAGGAGACGGAGCAGCCGCAGCGTGTACAGCTTTGGCGCCAGAAGCGCACCCAGGAGCAGCGTCCACCGCAGAGCAGGAGCAGCGGGCATTCTGTGACACGCAGCACCTAAGATTCAAGATCCAGCCGGCATAGCTCAAGCAGGATTGATTATTCCACGGTCTCCCGAGGAAAAATGTCGGATACCGTCCTGCCCTCCCGTTCCAGTACTTTGTTTTTATCTACTGGGTGGTGAGTGAGCTTCTTGAAAGTTGACATATTAATGTAGACTTTTTTCTGTTTTGTCGCTCGCTCTCTCTCTCTCTCTCGCTCTCTCTCTCTCTCTCTCTCTCGCTCGCTCGCTCTCGCTCGCTCTCGCTCTCTCTCGCTCTCTCTCGCTCTCTCTCGCTCTCTCTCGCTCTCTCTCGCTCTCTCTCGCTCTCTCTCCCTCCCTCGCGCTCCCTCCCTCGCGCTCCCTCCCTCGCGCTCCCTCCCTCGCGCTCCCTCCCTCGCGCTCCCTCCCTCGCGCTCCCTCCCTCGCGCTCCCTCCCTCGCGCTCCCTCCCTCGCGCTCCCTCCCTCGCGCTCCCTCCCTCGCGCTCCCTCCCTCGCGCTCCCTCCCTCGCGCTCCCTCCCTCGCGCTCCCTCCCTCGCGCTCCCTCCCTCGCGCTCCCTCCCTCGCGCTCCCTCCCTCGCGCTCCCTCCCTCGCGCTCCCTCCCTCGCGCTCCCTCCCTCGCGCTCCCTCCCTCGCGCTCCCTCCCTCGCGCTCCCTCCCTCGCGCTCCCTCCCTCGCGCTCCCTCCCTCGCGCTCCCTCCCTCGCGCTCCCTCCCTCGCGCTCCCTCCCTCGCGCTCCCTCCCTCGCGCTCCCTCCCTCGCGCTCCCTCCCTCGCGCTCCCTCCCTCGCGCTCCCTCCCTCGCGCTCCCTCCCTCGCGCTCCCTCCCTCGCGCTCCCTCCCTCGCGCTCCCTCCCTCGCGCTCCCTCCCTCGCGCTCCCTCCCTCGCGCTCCCTCCCTCGCGCTCCCTCCCTCGCGCTCCCTCCCTCGCGCTCCCTCCCTCGCGCTCCCTCCCTCGCGCTCCCTCCCTCGCGCTCCCTCCCTCGCGCTCCCTCCCTCGCGCTCCCTCCCTCGCGCTCCCTCCCTCGCGCTCCCTCCCTCGCGCTCCCTCCCTCGCGCTCCCTCCCTCGCGCTCCCTCCCTCGCGCTCCCTCCCTCGCGCTCCCTCCCTCGCGCTCCCTCCCTCGCGCTCCCTCCCTCGCGCTCCCTCCCTCGCGCTCCCTCCCTCGCGCTCCCTCCCTCGCGCTCCCTCTCTCGCGCTCCCTCTCTCGCGCTCCCTCTCTCGCGCTCCCTCTCTCGCGCTCCCTCTCTCGCGCTCCCTCTCTCGCGCTCCCTCTCTCGCGCTCCCTCTCTCGCGCTCCCTCTCTCGCGCTCCCTCTCTCGCGCTCCCTCTCTCGCGCTCCCTCTCTCGCGCTCCCTCTCTCGCGCTCCCTCTCTCGCGCTCCCTCTCTCGCGCTCCCTCTCTCGCGCTCCCTCTCTCGCGCTCCCTCTCTCGCGCTCCCTCTCTCGCGCTCCCTCTGGTCAGGATGTCCCTATAAAATGTACAGGGAAATCCAAATACAGGGTGTGTGCCCTGTGTGAACAGGGTCTGACTAAGGACTGGCCTAAAAAGTTATGCCAGCCATGTATTCAAGAAACAATTTTGGAGGGAACTCTGGACTTTGCTTCAAATGTAAAAACCCTTATTTAGTTCTGAGGTGGAAAGATCGTTAAAATCGTTTTCTCAGGCAAAAGAAGCGTCCCAGACCCATAGAGCAAAAACTTCACCCACCCTTTCAGACTCAGAATCCGACGAGGGAATGCTGGATGACTCTACTGACTCTTCCCGGATAGCACGACTGGCACAGGTCATTGTTTTCCCCTAGAGAGATAGCTTAGTTAAAGCCGTCAGGTCCACAATGGGGTTAGTTGACCAGAAGGTAAAAAAATTGGTCCAAGATATTCTGTTCGGTACCCTGGATCGGAAGAAACATAGTTTTTCCTATTAATGATAAGGTGCTGGGGCTAACCAAGAAGGAGTGGGATAGGCCGGAGAAAAAGCGTCCCCTTCCATCCTCCTTCAAAAGAAAATATCCCCTTCCATCCTCCTTCAAAAGAAAATATCCCCTTCCATCCTCCTTCAAAAGAAAATATCCCTTTTGATGAGGAAGATACCGCATCCTGGAATAAAGCCTCAAAGCTGGATGTTCCGGTGTCCAAGGCTTCTAAAAAATCTTCTCTCCCTTTTGAAGACACAGGGATTCTGAAGGACCCACTGGACCGGAAGGTAGATACCTTCCTTAAGGGTACCTGGGAATCCTCAGCAGGGGCATTGAAACCAGCCATAGCTGCAACCTGTACTGCAAGATCCCTTATGGTTTGGTTAGACAGGTTAGAAGGCCAGGTTAAGAACGAGTCACAGGACTCCGTTCTGGCCTCTCTACCAGTATTGAAAGGAGCTGCGGCCTTCTTATCTGACCCCTCTGCGGATTCCGCCAGATTAGCGGCAAGATCTGCGGCCCTGTCTAATGCCGGCCGTAGAGCGGTCTGGCTGAAATGTTGCCCAGGGGATATACAGACAAAAGGAAAGCAATGTTCTCTTCCGTGTGAAGGAGATTTTCTTTTCGGTACCTCTCTTGACAGAATTCTTGAAAAGGCAGGGGACAATAAGAAGGGATTTCCTAAATCTTCCTTCTCGGCTTTCAAACAGTCCTTTCGGAGGAAGAAATTTACCCGCAGAAGAACATCGACAGAACAATCTAGATGGGAGGATCTTTCCAGAAGAGGAAAAGGGTTTTTATTCGGCGGTCCCTCCCAAGATAGTCATAAGCCCCCAAAATGACTCTTTATCCCAGGTGGGAGGGAGGCTCTCTCTATTCCTTCCAGCCTGGGAAAGGATCTCTTCCAACAGGGGGATCCTCAGATTGATAAAAATCAGCATTAAAGCTGGAATTTCTGAGGAACCTGCCAGAGAGATTTATCCCGACTGCCTTAAGATCCTCTCTACCGGAACATCAGGCACTGGAGGAAGAGATTTTCAGGCCTTCTTCGGAAGAACGTCTTGCTGGAGGTATCACCACAAGAGGAAAGAAGAGGGTTCTATTCCCCCTTATTTCTTGTAAAGAAGCTGGACAATTCATACAGAGTCATCATCAACTTGAAAGGCCTAAACAAATTCCTGAACATTCCATCATTCAAGATGGAAACAATAAAATCAACGATAAGCCTTCTATTCCCCGGCTGCTACATGGCAGTGTGTTACCAAGTGCCAATCCATCACGACTTTCAGAGATACCTCAGTGTGGCCGTAACTGTACAGGGAGTCGTCAAGCACTTCCAGTACAGAACTCTTCCCTTCGGCCTAGCAGTGGCGCCCCGCATATTCACAAAACTTATAGCAGTGGTTACGGCTCATCTCAGGGAGGAAGACAGATTGATCATCCCGTACTTGTACTTCCTAATAGTGGGGAAAACTCACGATCATTGCCTAGCCCAAGTGGATCAGGTGTGCACCATCTTAAAAAACTTAGGATGGTGTTTAAACCTGGAAAAATCAAAATTGATCCCGCTAACAACTTTTTAGGCCTTACTCTGGATTCCGTTCGACAGGAATGCCGCCTGCCCGAACAGAATAAAGAAAAAATAAAAAACTTGGTTTCGACGGCCGTAGCAAACCCAGTAATGACTCTCAGGGGGGCCATGTATCTGCTGGGGTCTCGCACCTCCTGCATTCCAGCAGTATGCTGGGCCCAATTTCACTCAAGAGAATTACAATGGGACATCCTAAAAAACGAGGTCATCCTCAGGGGGCATCTGGAGGGCAGATTGACACTCCCTCACAATGTAATTCAGTCACTGCACTGGTGGTTAAGGATGACCACGTTCCGGACAGGCGTCCCCTGGGTTCCTCTTATTACCAGATTAATTACCACAGACGTCAGTTCGACAACCAGGTCACTGTAGCATATGTGAACCACCAGGGGGGAACTCGCTCAAAATCCCTAATGCGGGTTGCGGGGAGGATATTTTCTGTAGTGGAAGGGAAAGTTCTCTCTTTAAATGCCCCTCATATCAGAGGAGAGGACAACACGAAGGCAGACTTTAAGTCGCAAGCCACTATTGCAGGGAGAATGGACTCTAAATCATTCAGTCTTCCGTCAGCTAGTGTGTGTGTGTGTGTGTGTGTGTGTGTGTGTGTGTGTGTGTGTGTGTGTGTGTGTGTGTGGGTCTCCAGAGGTCGACCTATTTGCGACTCGTCAGAACAGCAAATTAAAAAAGTTCTGTTCACTAGATCCCACAGAAAATCCTCTAGTAGTAGGCGCCTTCCAGTGCAGATGGGATTTCAGTCTGGCCTTTGCCTTTCCCCCAACGTGCCTAATTCCAGCAGTGTTGAGGAAGATCCGGGAGGATCAGGCACGAGTGTTCCTTTATAGCCCCCTTCTGGCCCAAGAGACCATAGTTTTTTTGGCTGAGAAGCATGTCAATCACGAACCCCTGGATTCTTGCAGAGATTCCCGACCTTCTTGCTCAAGGTCCTATATTCCATCCTCGGGTGAAAGGATTGCACTTGGCGGCCTGGAACTTGAGGTCATTGCTAGAAGGTCGGGGATTCTCATCGAATCTAGTTACTACTCTTCTAAGTAGTAGGAAACCGATCACTACTAAGATTTACAGTAGAACCTGGAAGAAATTCTTGTCATCTGAGGGATTCTCCCTGGGGGTGGGTGGTTAGTGGTTAGCGTTGACACTCTAAAGGTCCAAATCTCTGCCTTAGGGGCCTTGTATAATTATAATCTGGCCGCTAAATAGATTTCCAGGTCCGTGAGGGCATGCAGTAGAGCCAAACCAGCCCCTTTAATAAGGGTCCATTCTCAGGATTTGAACTTAGTGCAAAACGCATTAAAAAATTCTCCCTTTGAGCCCTTTAGCTCAGGGTCCATAAAGTTACTTACCCTAAAAACAATGCTTCTTGTGGCCTTAACATCAGCATGGAGGGTTAGTGAGTTACAGGCTCTATCTGCAGATCCATCTTTTACCTTAATTCTAGATGATAGAGTAGTTTTGAGACCAGACCCTGCTTTCCTATCTAAAATTGTATCCAAGTTTCACATGTCTCAGATAGCTCTACCATCCTCCTGTCCTGAACCAAAAAATAGCAAGGAGGAAAAATTTCATACCTTGGATGTCAGGAGATGCCTTATACATTTTTTAGCATCCACAAGCTCAAGGAGGAAGGATAGGGCTCTATTTGTCTCCTTTCAGGGCTCCCGGAAAGGGACGAAGGTCTCAAAAGGCCCTCTATCCGGGTGTATCCGGGAAGCCATCATGATGGCCTATACGGGATCAGGCAGAGATCCTCCTAACAATCTGAAGGCCCACTCTACACGGGGCATGGCTGCTTCCTGGGCTGAAAGAGCGGACGTGCCCATTCAGCAAATATGTAAGGCTGCCACATGGTCATCTCCGTCCACCTTTTACAATCACTATAGACTTGACCTTTCTGCCTCCTCTGATCTCACGTTTGGGAGAAGGGTTCTGCAGGCCGTGGTCCCTCCCTTACATACCTAGTTCTCTGTAATTCTCTCGTTGTGCCGTCATGGGTGACAGAAAAACACATATATTACTTACCGGTAATGTGTTTTTTTTCGGAACCCATGACGGCACCTTTACATTCCCTCCCTATCACTATGGTGATCACCTTCTGGTTGGTGGGTATTGAGTATTCACATGGGTGAGATTTGTATATAGTTAATAAGATTTATGTCCTCTAACTGGAGAGTCTTCTCATGCTCTGTAATCCACTGAGGCGGAGAGAGGCTTCGCCCTTTTTATCTTGAAGGTTTCCTGTCCCTGAAGGGCGGATCCCCTCGCTCATTGTGCCGTCATGGGTTCCGAAAAAACACATTACCGGTAAGTAATATACGTGTTTTGATGATATTCTAATTTAGTGAGATGCACCTGTAGTTTGTTTGGGCCCATGTGAACTGGCTTTTTAAAGGGAATTTGTCACCCCCATAATGCATACTAAACCACTTATACGGGTTTGTAGGGTCGCTAGCCCCTATAAAAATCATACCTGTAGTAGAGATTTTAGTGGTTTAGTTGGCATAAAAAAAAAAAAATCTTGAGCGAGCGCTGCTGAACTCTGCAGCTGCACTTACAAAATGTTTTTGCTCCTGTGTGCAGCACAGTACTGAGCGGCGGCCGTAGACAGGAGCCAGTGATCCTATGAGTGGGGCTGCAGTGACTGTGTGGCGGTGCAGAGACACGGAGTTCAGCTTGGTCAATAAAGATATAATCAGGGGCTCTGCGCCTCCGCACAGACGCTGCAGTCACAAATATCATCATCGCTGGTTCCTGGGGGCTGTCGCTGAGTACCACACTGCAGACAGGAGACAGTGATGAGAGCCGATCGCACCATTTTGGATCTGTTGGATCGATTCTTGACAAAGTCCTGGCTGATTAAATGTTCTAAAAAAAAAATAAATGAAAAAAAAAGTCCAAATTTACTGCTTTTTTTGCTTATTTTTTTTTTCTTTATCTTGTTTCAATGAAGGTGAAGTTCAGTGAGCTGACGATCGACATGTTCCGAATGCTACAAGCTCTGGAGAGAGAACCGATGAATCTGACCTCTCAAATGAATAAACCAGGATTGCAGGTAGCTAAACGCTCGTACTGCGGCTAGAGTTTTCGTCTCTGTTCACACTGCTATTTGGTAACGTTTTGCCTGTATTAAAATGCTTAAAGTCTCTGGGATTAATCCATATCCACTGGTTTCTGATTGGAAACTGATCTGTCGTAGCTTTGTTTATAAATCATAGCGATGATGATAGTGTGAACTGAGCCCTAGCCAGATGCATTATATCTTAATGGATTTTTTTTTTCTCACTTGTGCCATATTGCTTTTACAGGATCCTGCTGAGAAGCCTACAAAACGAGAGAACCCCCATAAATATCTTCTCTATAAGCCGACGTTCAGTCAACTATATACCTTCCTTGCAGCATCTTTCAAGGTTAGTTCAGGTTTAGGGACTGTTTAGCGATGACGCTGGTGTCGGACGAGCTCCTCTCCTGGAGCTGGATTTTTACCCTTGCTTTTCCCAGAGGGTCCCTTTAAACTTGGCGTTTCCTCTATGTTGTTCTTACAGTCCCAGTCCATACCAAAATGGCATCTTTTGCTCCACTTTCTCCATTTTTTGTGCAAGATGTGAAATTTCCAATGTTTCTGTAATAGAAGAATCCATCCCTTTACTGCAATTTCTGAATGATCAATATCAAACGAGCAAAACAAAGTGCTCATTATAACATAACGACAAGTCCTTTATTCCATTAGGTTATTTTCTTATTAATAATTTAGGGTGTTCTGCTTTGTTTCATCTTTATTATCTTTAAGTCTGTGGCATGAAAGTATGTGAAGAGCCTTAGTAAGATGGATAGTTCTTTGGGCAGAGAGGAGTTTGATCATAAGGCGACTTGCTTACACTTCAGTGATGCATCCAAGGACTTAGTAGTAAGTCTGATTTTGGAGCAAGCTCACACCATGCAGTTTTTAGCTGAAGCCAAAAGTTAATCCAGCAGGAAAGAGAAGAAAAAAATCCTTTATTTCTTATTCCTTTTGACTCCGGCAAACATAGCTACTTTAAAAAGTTTTATATACAACACCAGCCTACAAGCCTGATTTTTCTGTATCCTGCACATTTACGTACGTGCGTGCTTTTAAAGTGGATCTATCCCCAGGTTTTTGCTTTGTAATCTGAGAGCAGCATGATGTAGGGGCTGAGATCCTGATTCCAGTGCTGTATCACTTACTGGTCTGCTTGCTGTCATTTTGATACAATCCCTGTTTTATCTGGTGCAGAGCTCTAATTCTGAGCCCTGTATAACCCCGCCCCCCCCACCACTGATTGGCTGCTTTCTGTGTTCACTGTGCATAGGCAGAAAGCTACTAATCAGTGGTGGGGATGAGGTTATACAGAGCAGTTGACTAAAATGCATGAGTCGCCTAGTCCTGTAGTGATATTCTCCTGCTGATAAATCACTGATTTTATTGCAACAGCCTAGTAAGTGACACATCGCTGGAATCAGGGTCTCTGCCCCTACATTATGCTCCTCTCCGATTACACAGCAAAACCTGCTGACAAATTCCCTGTAAGGCGTAACAGGAAATACACAGGATGCAATAACTCATGAGACTTGGTAGTAACTTGCCTTATTTTAGCTGTTTTGTCGTCCTCCTATGTAGTAATTTGCAGCTATGATTAGGCTGTAGTTATGTTGTCTGCGTCCTGGCAGACCCCCCTGAATTTGTGTGCATGTATGTGAGGCTAAAAAATAAGTTTTGTAATTGGATTTCATTAAAAAAAATTGCTTTGCCTTCTACAGCCTTTATTTTGCACTATTTATTGTTGGCTGCAGAATGAGTTAACTGAATACCTACCAGCGAGCTCCTTCAGATTGAATGACGGGAGAGAATGCATTTCTGTTATCTGCGTTTCTGAGCTCCTCTCAGCTGATTTATGACCGAAAAACACATCAAATTTGAATGTTCCAGGAGACAAAGAGCCCGGGAAAGCCGAACTGTGCAAAACTTTAAATGAAATCTAATTGCCAAAATGTGTATTGGTCTCAGATATATGCAGCTAAAATGAAAAGAAAAAAAAAAAAAGTCCTTCCCGTCAAGGTGGATAAACCCTTTTAAGTGATTTCTGGGGAGACATGGATGGATATCTGTGACTGAGATTGCTCCATATAACTGCACACAGCCATTTACAAATCTAAATCTATAGAAATATATTAGAGTAGGCTCTTATGCAGTCTGCTAAAATATATGAAACTCTTAACAGAATGCTTACAGCTTACCTGTGATTGGAGTAAAATCGTTCTCCTGCTCCCCCACAAGAAGCTACAAACTCTTTCGATGCACATACTAGTTTAATAAATCCAGGAACCATCCTGATTCTCATGCTCGGTAATTTGCCGTGCATTTTCTTTAAATAGATGATTTTTTTCATCAGCCTTCTGCCAGCACTATAGGTACTGGAACACCCTCCCTTTTCAATATGCTTGCTTTTTGTAAAATGACTTTTTATATTTCTTTTTTATTATTATTGATTTCCGATGCATTAATTATCCCAATAATTTTCTTTTGTAGGAGCTGCCGGCAAACAGCGCCCTCCTGATTTACTTATCTGCCACGGGAGTCTTTCCAACAGGTCGCTCTGACTATGAAGGTACGATAAAGGAATGCTCCCTGTCATTCACAGGGCTACAATTCTCTTTATTCCATGCTGTGCGTTGAGCGCCTCACTGCTGGAGCCGCCTGACCTTGCATGTACAGGACTGCTTGCCTCGAGCATTGCTAATCTGCTGCTTTGTAATACAGGCCCCTCCAGTGGTGCAGGGGCTAACACGACATTCATATCCTAACATGGCTGCCACTGCTCATCTCTCTCATCACATATCATTAATGCCAAGCAGTCAACTTCCAAAACAGCAGGTCTTTTCTTTTAGTCTAAGCTAAATTACACTAGGAAAGCTTTAGTCTTAGAAGTAAAGCATTAAAGCGGGCTTCCACGATTGGGGATTTCTTCTGTGGGGGATTAAGTTTATATTCTCTGCAGTCACTCGCTCCGTGGGAGTGATCAATCATGGCTCACTATACAGTGACCTCTGCTATAACTACACCCGGCATGTCGAGTAACAACCTGCGACGCAGCGTATGTGTACAACATGTGTGCGGAGAGGGATGTCTGTCAAGGAGCCATGGGAGTGATCACAGGGCTCCCTGCACTTCCCTGTTAATTGGAAGCAGGCGGCTGCAGGGAGGATAAAGCTTCATTTTCTCCCTGCAGCTGAACTTCCAATTAGACCGCTGAACATGTTTAAAGTTCCTTTCCAGCTTTTTTTTTTAAATTTTTAATCTCCCCACTGGAGTGGTATCACTAATGTGTTCCCTGCTTCTAGTAAAATACCAGCTGCTTTCTTCGGCTCTTCCCAGCGCCACTCTAGTCCCATTCTTCCCCAATCTTATGACCCCAGCTCCTGACTGACCGGAAGTCAGAGGTAACTGTCTCAAGCTCTTAATGTCTCAGATCCTTGTCCTGGCTCTCATAGACTTAATTTCAAAAGGGACCTTCAGTCACTGGGGGGATCAGGGGAGCAGGAGGGGGCACCCGCTTGGGGGGAGCAGGAGGGGGGGACCCACTCGGGGGGGAGCAGGAGGGGGGGACCCACTCGGGGGGGAGCAGGAGGGGGGGACCCACTCGGGGGGGAGCAGGAGGGGGGGACCCACTCGGGGGGGAGCAGGAGGGGGCACCCGCTCGGGGGGGGGGGGGGAGCAGGAGGGGGCACCCGCTCGGGGGGGGGGGGGGAGCAGGAGGGGGCACCCGCTCGGGGGGGGGAGCAGGAGGGGGCACCCGCTCGGGGTCAAAAACAGAAGACATTGGCTGTTAAGTATATTACTAGGGCGGGGAAAATGCATTAGTGATACCAATCTGGCTGTGTAAAAAAAACAAAAAACGTACTTTAAATTATTTGCCTGCAGATTATCACTACGCCTGTAGTTAAATTCCATTTTTCCCATTTCTCAAATCCCCCCCGAAAAACTCCATTTAACAATATTTTCTCATAAATATGATCATTATTTAAACATGATCTACCAAGGCTTTTTACTACATGTATGTTAGGGATTTCCATGTGCTCTGTAAATCCTTGGAGCAGGATACAGGCCGTATTTATGCACGGATATTCTGCCTATGGTGCCCCCACATTGCCTGCGCCTGTTAATGGCCAAGGATTCTTATGAATTTTTGCCCCCCCCCCCGCTGCTGCCCAGCTTTATTTGCATTGCCCCTGCTCTTTACCCTCTGGGGTCCCGGGCTCGTCTTGTGATTAGCCGGGCTGGTGAGTGCTCCGCTGACGTCACGCCTGGCCGGTGAACCAAGCAGGGCGCCGGGGAACCTGGTAACTCCGGGAATTTGCACAGCTCCGGTCTACGGCCAGAAGGCACGGACCGAGGTTAGGCCAAGTGATACTCATCTCTATCGTCAGGGATACATATAATGTCTGGCCAATTTGCACCAGAAAAACCAAAGATAAAAGGTAGATGAGAGGAACAGCTACGACCTGGTGTTACTGACGCATTGCAGAATCAGCTGTTTGAACCATGACCTTGAAACAATTTGTAAGTCTCAGAACAGATATCAAAGATCTGCATCCATAAATCACTTCTCATCAGCTGGATTAAACATGCATTCCTTTATCTGAAGCATGCTATCCATTGCCAAGCTCCAGTTTGCATGGCTGAACACTGCTGAGCATGGCAGACAGTTATAGATATACAGCAAGAATGACAACCCGCCACTTTGTGGCTTAGCTATGCCCGGAGGACTGCAAACTTAGATGAGAATATATGTATAATCTTTAGTTACTGTGCGCTGTTGTAGAGTTATGCTATTTATTTCTCAAACCGTTTTGATTCTCTTTTATACTTCAGATTAGGTTATTGCAGTTCAAATAAGACACATGGCCATGCACATAAAAGAATTTCAGCCCATAAACACCAAATTTTGTTAGGAACGGTTAACCTTCTAACGTGTATGATGGGGTTTCGTTCATAATATCAGGGGTGGTGGGGGGGAGCTGGTCAGAGATTGAATTTTAACATGTTTATTTGTACTAAAAGAAAAGCCCCTGCTGGAGGTGTCTGGAAGAGATCAGCTAATCAATTCACAGGA